>NW_025110975.1:0-733750 GCF_015476425.1 Leptopilina heterotoma
CATATTATTTTTTTTCAGAATTTTTTACCACGTAGTTTTTTATTAAAAAACTCAAATAAATTGCAATTTAACATAGGCTCTTATGGGAGCTCAGATAAATCTTAGAAAAAAAAAGTGTGAAGGAAATGAGAGAAAAAATCTGTGGTTTTTTTATATGGATAGACAATGTCAAAAAGTTTAAATAAAGAGTTTAGAGAAAGTTTACCACAGATTTAATGAATAAATTAATTATTAAAGTTTTAGTTTTTCAGAACAATAATAATTGTATAAGTATATCAACACAAAAAACACATAAAATGTGGCAACAACACACAACCTCAAAAAAAAACAAATTTGACTGTGTACATTTGAAATTAATAATATTCCTTAAACATAAGTAATAATTTTTATGTTTCTTTTGAATCATAATTATATTTTACATTTGTTTATTGTTATTTTCGTGTTCTCAAACACTAAAACAATTTGAGGTTAACTCTGACAATAACTTATATTCAGTCGTAACCAACCATATGTCGACTATGTTGTGTAATGTGTTTTTAGCACTTTTTCAAAAAAATTAATTAAATGCATTTTTTAATATTTTAGTCTTGAAAAAATTTTATCATTAATTTTTACATCTTTTTTGAATGTTTTTTTCTTTGAATAAAATAATATATAGGTTTTTGATTAAAATTATAAAACTAAAATTTTTTTTGAGGTTGCAAACATGCAAGATTTTACATAGGAGTAAATGGGAACAATCGGCCACAGGCCGTGGACCCCCCTCACACCACACTGTGGAATGCTTGTAGAATTTTTTATTAAAACGAATTGAGAAAATTTTTGATTAAAAACAATGCATTAAGCGTATTTTTAGAGAAAGATTTTTGAATGTTTAATTAAATTTTTTTTAAAAATTATTTCTCAGTTTTTATTTCTAAATATTTAATAATTGGAGAATAAACGAATAATTAAAATTTGTCAAATTTTATTGTGAACAAATAGATTTGAAAATTCTCTATGAACTTTTGCTAAAAATGATTAAATATAATTATTAATTGTTCATTTTCGAAAAGATTTCATACCAATCATGAACATAATAAGTTTTTCAAAGTCTTACTTTCAAATTGTAGGGCGAATGTAGTAGGTTGGTTACTGTCTAGGTAGGACACTCGCGTTTTTTTTGTCAAGTTCACTAGCGGCCACCTACGCGCATTTTTTGTCGAAGCTGTCTTAGTGAAACCAACTTTTTGTTCAATTACATTTTTCGGAAAATCGAAAATTGTGTTTTTCTGTGACGTCGGTACAAAAAAAGCTCAAAAAAGTTTTGTGCATAATGTGAAAAACCATAATAAAAGATAAAAACAAATTGAATCGTCAAGGCAAGTATGCAGAAAATTTGTGGGACTCATGGTGAAAGGGAAAACAAAGTAAAAAATCGAATCCCGAAACGTATTTCTTTATGGTTACAACAAATTCGGTAATGTTACTTACTGTTAAGGTCGGCCACTGTGTGTTTAAAATGCGCCCAAGCTGAGGACGAGCTACTTCATTTGCAAAAACTGCAATTCTGTATTAACTCATTAATATAATTGATCGTCTCCTATTAATATTTTTATTTAATTTTATTTACTATTTTAGTGCAAAATTTTTTTTTATTTATATTTATTTTTTTTTTATATTGTTTATTGTTATTATTTTGTTATTTCCTTAAGTTAAACTGTCAAACAATAAAGAATCAATTTTCGTTAACTCCAAACATGATATTTTATTTTTTAAAGATTAATCGCCCTTTGAATTTTAAACATGGCCGACCCTTGGCCTGTAATGGCCAACCTGGACTACAATATTTTTTTTTTTTAAATCTTTATAACTTTTTCATTTTTAAACCTGTCAATTTATTTTGATACAAAAAAATGTTCCTATTAAACAGGACTTTCCAACCATCTACTTCAATTGCCAAATTCATTTTTTTAAAAAAAGTTATAAACAAAAGTCAAAAAGGTGGCCGAACCTAGACTATGTTCCCCTATTAAAACAAGTTGTAAATTCAGATGTTCATTACATGAACATTTTGCTTCCTCTTTACGATCCAGCAAACAAATTTTGCTTCTTCGTGGAGAATCATTAACGACAAATATATTTACTTTTTAAATCATTGTCAATACAATTTAAATTTATAAATAAAGTGCATTCGTCTTAATAGAAATAATAAAATTTTCTTATACAGTAATATGAATCTGAATAAACAATAAAAATTTTCGTAAAAAAGTGAATTTTTCCACTTAATTGTAATTAATTCTATAGTTTTTGAATATAATATATACTTTACATACACTAATCGATTCGTCCTTGATACAAAGACTATAGAGTTTTGATTTTTTTCGCATAAATAATAACATTTTATTATATAGCAACATAATTCGCGGAAAGAACTCACTTTTTGATAAAAATGCGAATATTTCAGCTGTTAAATTGTGATTAACTCTATAAATTCTAATACAATTTATACTTTGTATAGACTAATTAATTCGGTCTTGATGCAAAAGAAAGATTTTGTTATATAATTAACTTTAAAACCAACTTATAAAAATTTTTTTAGAAAAAAGTTAAATAAAATTTTTTTTTCCGAGGATTTTTCAAAAGTCCATAAATCTATTTCGAGATAGGTTTTATGATAATTATATCTGGCAAATTTTTGACAAATTCGTTAAAACCTCTTCGAGTTATTCTGTTCACAAAAAACGGGATCCACACACACACATACACAGTAAAAAGAAAGTCTTATTTTAAGGCAGAAAAGCAGCCTTAAATTAAGATACAACATTTTAAAGGCAGTCAATACTTGATTTACGCACGTATTTTGCATCCTTTAACATTATAGCAGACAGTGCTGAATGCGGACAATTTCAGGGTCTTATACATATAACATAGTCCTATATAGAAGAAAATTTGTTTAAAGGATTTTTTAAAAATTTTGTAAATTAAACGACTACGAAGCTTCCTCCACGAGGAAGCAAAATGACTAATTTTCAGAAAACATTAATTGGAAAATTAGTTATATTTGTCAAATTAAATCAATTAAAAAATTTTTCGCTTATCAAAATTTTTCACAAATAGAAAAGAATATCTATTCTTTTCTATTAGTTAAAAAATTAAAAACTTAGAAGAAAAGAAAAAATTTAAAAAAGAATTTGTAAATAAAAAAAAATAATAAAAATTTTAAAAAAGAAAGTTTCACATTAATTATGTGGAGGATCGTATTGCTGAAAAATAAAAAAGTATGAGTTGTCCATACGCCGATCAAAACAAAGTACAGTCGGGCCTCCGAACTGAACGCTTTCAAACTGTACGCTGTCGCCAAACTGTACGCTGGCTTTAGTTTTTAAGTGCTCCACAGTGTACGGTGGCGCTACTAAATTCAGTGCCGTATATTTGAAATGTTGCCTTTTAAGGAAGAATCTGAGGGACAGTCAAATAAAAAGTTATTCCAATGTCATAATTTCGTAATTTAAAAAAACTAATTAAATTTTAAATTCGTCTTGTTGGAAAGGCGAAGAATTTAATTTTGAATATTTAAAACGATTAAAAGTTTCATTTGAATAAAAATTACAATTTTCTGTCAATAAGAATAAACATTTGTTAAATTTTAGGTTATGTTACTTAAATCATTCATTATTGACGACAAAATTATCATTTTTATTCAAATATATATTTAAAATTTTCAAAATTTAGAAAATTAAATTCCTTACGCTTTTACCAAAAGGAATTGAAAATTTAATTTGACTTTTTTTTAAAATACTAAATTATGACATTGGACTAACTTTTGTTCCGATTGTTTATCAAATTCTTCCTTAAAATTAAAAATTTTACTGATTTAATCAAATTATTTTCTTTTTCATAATTTGGATAAATCAGTGGACTTCTTTTAATTCTATGAGGCAATACGTTTTGGTTAAAAATTGTTAATTTTTCTAACATTTATAATTTTAAGAATAGTATATATATTTTTATGATTTCAATTAATTTTAAATCTAAAATTATGTATATTATAGTCCCAGACGATAAATGAGGAGCAAATTTTCAAAATTTGATAAATTCCTATTTTCTTATTATTTCGAGAAATCGAAATAAATGACTTTCCTGACATAACCACTCAGTTAATTTCAAACTAAAAAATTTGTAATATTTAATATTTGTAACAAAGTTTTTATATTTAATACGTTCTGTTTTTAATAAAACTTTCACATAATAAAGTAACTTTAAGGTTTTGCTAATTTGTTCTAATAACAAACATAAAAATTAAAAGTCAATTTGGTTATGTCAAAAAGTTTTTAAATTGAAAATTCGCTGTTAATAATTTTTTTTTTAAATTTAGCAAGGACATGATGATTTGTGAGATATTTAAATTATTAAATTTATGTTTATCTCGATTTAAAAAAAAATATATTTATCAACTTTGAAAACTTGCTCCTTAAATATATAAGTGTACAGTCCTGAAAATTAAATAGTGGGGATGAGTTCGTCAGCGTACAGTTTGAAATCAAGTGGAGGGGTTATTTCTGGGGTACCGTACAGTTCTGCGGCCCGACTGTATTGCGTAGAGTTCCGAATGTATGTAGTACAACGGCGGAGAGAAGTGAAATACACCGTTCGGTTGTACTCGGTACATTTCGGCCACACGATCGGATCCAAAGTCCCGCCTCACTCCTCAAAGAGCACGCCAAGGCATCAGAAACGAAAAACTCTTTTCGCTTGCCTTTCACTACGTTCGCTTATCCCCACTCTACTCAATCTTCTACGCGATTCGCATGTGTGCGCGCACACCACTCTAGAGACAGTAACGTTTTCGTCGTTTTCGTGTAAACGAATCCCCAAATGAGCGCTTGGATCGTAGATACTCAAAAATCAACTTTTGAATTTAACTATTTTAAATACACATCCTTATAGGAAATTTCATTTCGCATCTTTTTCACTTATGCAATTTTTTTGTATCTATTAACGTTTTCGAAATATTTGGAAAAAACTGTTTTTTTGAAACTGTAAAGTTAATGACATTTTTCACTTCAACTCGCGATATTTCAGACAATTTTAAAAATTTTTCAATGAAACAAAAAATAAAATGCGTCTTAAGGTATTCTACGAATGATGAAAAAAGAAAACAGTTATTTTCTTTATAAACAAAATTGTTATTAATTTTTTTTCTTAATTAATGTAAAAATCACGAACTACAATCTTCACGGCTCTCGTTTAACGGGCGAATTTTGAGTAACAGAGAACTTCCAATGAGAAAGTTGTTCATTATGGTCCAAAAAAGTTTTCTCGAAAATCATAGGGTTAATAATTAATTAGTGTTGATATGGTGAATGTTTAAAGTTGCTAGGAGCCGAACGTACACCACGCGTCACTCGTCATAGGTAGATACTCCGGAGTGTTGTTTCATAGCAACTCCTAGCAACTTTAAACATTCACCATATCAACACTAATTAATTATTAACCCTATGATTTTCGAGAAAACTTTTTTCGACCATAATGAACAACTTTCTCATTGGAAGTTCTCTGTTACTCAAAATTCGCCCGTTAAACGAGAGCCGTGGAGATTGTAGTTCGTGATTTTTACATTAATTAAGAAAAAAAATTAATAACAATTTTGTTTATAAAGAAAATAACTGTTTTCTTTTTTCATCATTCGTAGAATACCTTAAGACGCATTTTATTTTTTGTTTCATTGAAAAATTTTTAAAATTGTCTGAAATATCGCGAGTTGAAGTGAAAAATGTCATTAACTTTACAGTTTCAAAAAAACAGTTTTTTCCAAATATTTCGAAAACGTTAATAGATACAAAAAATTGCATAAGTGAAAAAGATGCGAAATGAAATTTCCTATAAGGATGTGTATTTAAAATAGTTAAATTCAAAAGTTGATTTTTGAGTATCTACGATCCAAGCGCTCATTTGGGGATTCGTTTACACGAAAACGTTACTGTCTCTAGAGTGGTGTGCGCGCACACATGCGAATCGCGTAGAAGATTGAGTAGAGTGGGGATAAGCGAACGTAGTGAAAGGCAAGCGAAAAGAGTTTTTCGTTTCTGATGCCTTGGCGTGCTCTTTGAGGAGTGAGGCGGGACTTTGGATCCGATCGTGTGGCCGAAATGTACCGAGTACAACCGAACGGTGTATTTCACTTCTCTCCGCCGTTGTACTACATACATTCGGAACTCTACGCAATACTTTGTTTTGATCGGCGTATGGACAACTCATACTTTTTTATTTTTCAGCAATACGATCCTCCACATAATTAATGTGAAACTTTCTTTTTTAAAATTTTTTAATATTTAGTTAAGATTTTATTTTTTCTTATTTACAAATTCTATTTTTAAATTTTTTCCTTCTTAGAAGAAAAATTAGTTTCTAATTTTTTAAAAAATAAAAAAGAATATCTACAAAATTTTGATAAGCCAAAATATTTTTCAATTGATTCAATTTGTCAAATCTATAGCTAATTGTACAATTAATGTTTTCTGAAAATTAGTCATTTTTTTCACTGATAACCAATTATATTATTTTTAAATGCTTTTAAAACATAGAGAAATATAAGATATTAGATTGGGCAAGCTTAACAGTTTTCCATAAACAAATTTTTTTCATTGTTTTTCTATATAAAAAGATTATCTCGGCTAATGTTTGACAAATGAAAATTATACAGATTTATTGTTTTTCTAATAAAACAAATTGTTTAATGATTAAAATTAAGAACTAGAAAACAAATACGTTTTGCGTATTTTTTATTTTCCAATCACAATTTCAATCTCTCTCTCTCTCTCTTTCAGCCGACGCTTGAAGACACGCGCTAATACCAGCCGGATAGCAGTAAATGCTTCTAATTTAAAATACGCATGTGACAGGGACAGTTAAAAGGGACCCACGGTCCAAAAAAATATTTCGAGGAAAACGACTTCGAAGTTTTCCAAGTTGGTTTTTTTGTCAAACTGAATCAGTGAAATTTGACTGAGAATCAGTAACTCCATTCTCGCGATTTAAATTAGTGAAATTTCACTGAAGATCAGTTAAAAATGATTAAAATTTCAGTTACTTTTCACTGATTGTTCAATTAAAAAATAACTGAAATTTTCAGTAGTTTTTTGATTGGCAAATCAGTGGAAAATGACTGAAATTTCAGTTATTTTAACTGATTTTCAGTGAAATTCCACTAATTCAAATCCCGAGAATAAAGTCACTGATTCTCAGTCAAATTTAACTGATTTTCAGTAGAATTTCACTGATTCAGATTTAGAGAGTATACAATTTTTTAAAATATTATTGAAAATAATCATTAAAATTTTTTTTAGAAATCAAAGTTTTCAAAATTATTAATATAATTCTTCAAAAAATTAATTACTTTTTAAAATTGTTACTGCTATGGGGTCGTCCATATACCACGTGGACACTTTTGGGGGAGGGGGGGGGGTTAAAAAAGTTTGAAAATGTCCACGATCCCATGTATTTTTGTGTCCACAAGGGAGGGAGGGGTAAAAAATCTTTGAAAAACGGTTCACGTGGTATATGGACAACCCCTATGCCATTTATTAATTTAAAAAAAAAATTATCAATCTTCGGTAAAACCTAAAAAATAAACGAAGAGTGCCGAAGGGATCTAATGAAACAAATTTATGCAATTTAGGCAAGAATATTTATTATAAAACATAAAGATAGCTCGATATCTTCATGTTTATAATAATTTAAATTTCTACAAAATTTAAAAAAAATTAATTATTTACAAAAATTTTAATAAAATCCTTCGTAAGAATTCAACTATTATTAAAAGTAATACAATTTTTTTTACATCAATTCAATTATTTAAAAAAATGTAATAAAATTCGTTTCATGAATTCAATCATTTTCATAAATAATAAAATTTTTCACAGGATTTCAATTATTTAAAAGAAATGTAATAAAATTCGTTGCAAGACTTCAATTATTTTCACAAATAATAAAATTTTTCACAGGATTTTAATTATTTTTTAATATAATTTTAAGTAAGTCTTCGAAAAACGTAATTAATTTCAAAAATTTATTAAAATTTGTCGACAGAAATAAATGAACAATTAACAATTATTTTTAATAAGTTTTGCAAAAGTTCCTAGAGAATTTTCAAACCCATATTAGTTCAAAATAAAATTCTTCGAAATTCCCATTATTCGGAAATTCTCCAATTAAATATTTAAAAAATAAAAACTAGAAATAATTTCAAAAGAAACATTCAATTAAACTACATTTCAAAATACAATTATTAAAATTATTTCTAAAAATTCAAGCTATAATGCTTTCAATAGGGGAGAGTGGGGCAAAACGGCCATACTAACAGTTTTTTTTTACTCTTGTGACTAAATGAATCAACCGATTTGATTTTTCGATGTCTTCTTGGTAAGATCATTTAATTGCGAAAATTTTTGGAAAATTTTTCCAAGAGACACCTATATACTTTATCTTTTATTGTTTAGTTCCTGCGTTAACTTTAAAAAACCTAAGACATAATATTGGAAATATTACATGATTCCCTCAGAATTTTCTTAAGAACAAGTTCTTAAAAGTGTATAACGGAACTTAAAAAAAAAACTTCTGTTCCCAGCGTTGCACAAACAAAAGTAAAAAATGTCAAATTGAATAAAAATAAGGTATACTACTCATGGTTGTTTCAAATTTGTAAACACTTTAGACAATTTCGACATTTCAGAGATATTGACACCTGGCCGGTTTGCCCTACTCTCCCCTATTCAATTATTATCTAAAATTTTCACTTAAATTCATATTAAACCGACATTTATTAAAAATTCTACGAGAATTCAATTATTTAAATACAAAAATGAAAAAACTATTTAATAAATGTATGTTTCACAAAATTGAATAGATCCTTTTAAATAGGGTCTAAAAACTTTTTACACACTATTGTGACCTCATGAAACAAAATCTATGCAAAAAATTACTAGTGTTGTGCTTTTGGAGCCCAATTAAAACAAAATAATAAGAAAATATTACATTTTTGAATTTTGCTGAATTTTTTTACAATTATTGGTCATTTCACCTCATAAATGAAGGAGTCCGAAGGGGTTAGAAGGGCGAAACTTTTCTTGAAGTCTAGTGGGGTCTAGTCAAGTGATTTCAGAAAAAAATTGCAACTGTAAGACCATCTATAATATTGAAGAATTTTTTTCGTTTTTTCACCATTTTACCCCATAAACGAAAGGATCTGAAAGGGTTGCAAGGGCGAAACTTTTTTTGTATTCTAGTGGGGTCTAATATAAGTGATTTATAAAAAAAATTATATCTGTAAGACCATCTGTAATTTTGCTAAATTTTTTTTCGTTTTTTGGCCATTTTACTCCATAAACGAAGGGAAGCAAAGGGTTTAGGGGCACGCAAATTTTTTTACAGCTTACTGGTATCGAATGCAACTGAGTTGTGCAATAAAATTTCTCCCCCAAGCTTTTTCCAATTTTTAAGAAATTTTTAAGAAATTTTTTTTAATTTTTAGGACAATTTACTCTATAAACGAAGGGAAGCGAAGGGTTTAAGAACCTGCAAATTTTTTCACAGCTTACTGGTATCGAATGCAACTGAGTTGTGCAATAAAATTTCTCCCCCGAGCCTTTTCCGATTTTTAAGAAATTTCTAAGAATTTTTTTTAATTTTTAGGACAATTTACTTTATAAACGAAGGGAAGCGAAGGGTTTAAGGGCACGCAAATTTTTTTACATCTTTCTGGCATCGAATGCAACTAAGTTGTGCAATAAAATTTTTCC
This sequence comes from Leptopilina heterotoma, assembly GCF_015476425.1. Lineage (NCBI taxonomy): Eukaryota > Metazoa > Arthropoda > Insecta > Hymenoptera > Figitidae > Leptopilina > Leptopilina heterotoma. Next base: position 9,780 of record NW_025110975.1, read on the forward strand.
CCCGAGCCTTTTTCTATTTTTAAGAAATTTTTTAAGAATTTTTTTTTAATTTTTGGGACTATTTTACTCCATAATCGAAGGGAAGCGAAGGGTTTAAGGGCACGCAAATTTTTTTACATCTTCCTGGCATCGAATGCAACTAAGTTGTGCAATAAATTTTTTCCCCCGAGCCTTTTCCAATTTTTAAAAAACTTTTTATTAATTTTTTTTTTAATTTTTGGGACAATTTACTTTATAAACGAAGGGAAGCGAACGGTTTAAGGGCACGCAAATTTTTTTACATCTTCCTGGCATCGAATGCAACTAACTTGTGCAATAAAATTTTTCCCCCGAGCCTTTTCCAATTTTTAAAAAACTTTTTATTAATTTTTTTTTTAATTTTTGGGCCAATTTACTTTATAAACGAAGGGAAGCGAAGGGTTTAAGGGCACGCAAATTTTTTTACATCTTTCTGGCATCGAATGCAACTAAGTTGTGCAATAAAATTTTTCCCCCGAGCCTTTTCCAATTTTTAAGAAATTTTTTATTAATTTTTTTTTTAATTTTTGGGTTAATTTACTCCATAAACGAAGGGAAGCGAAGGGTTTAAGGGCACGCAAATTTTTTCACAGCTTACTAATATTAAATGCAACTAAGTTAAGCAATAAAATTTTTCCCCCGAGCCTTTTCCAATTTTTAAAAAATTTTTTATTAATTTTTTTTTTAATTTTTGGGCCAATTTACTTTATAAACGAAGGGAAGCGAAGGGTTTAAGGGCACGCAAATTTTTTTACATCTTTCTGGCATCGAATGCAACTAAGTTGTGCAATAAAATTTTTCCTCCGAGCCTTTTCCAAATTTTAAAAAACTTTTTATTAATTTTTTTTTTTAATTTTTGGGACAATTTACTTTATAAACGAAGGGAAGCGAAGGCTTTAAGGGCACGCAAATTTTTTTACATCTTCCTGGCATCGAATGCAACTAAGTTGTGCAATAAAATTTTTCCCCCGAGCCTTTCCAATTTTTAAGAAATTTTTTATTAATTTTTTTTTTAATTTTTGGGACAATTTACTTTATAAACGAAGGGAAGCGAAGGGTTTAAGGGCACGCAAATTTTTTTACATCTTCCTGGCATCAAATGCAACTAAGTTGTGCAATAAAATTTTTCCCCCGAGCCTTTTTTAATTTTTAAAAAATTTTTTTTTAATTTTTTTTTAATTTTTGGGACTATTTTACTCCATAAACGAAGGGAAGCGAAGGGTTTAAGGGCACGCAAATTTTTTTACATCTTCCTGGCATCGAATGCAACTAAGTTGTGCAATAAAATTTTTCCCCCGAGCCTTTTCCAATTTTTAAGAAATTTTTTATTAATTTTTTTTTTAATTTTTGGGACAATATACTTTATAAACGAAGGGAAGCGAAAGGTTTAAGGGCACGCAAATTTTTTTACATCTTTCTGGCATCAAATGCAACTATGTTGTGCAATAAAATTTTTCCCCCGAGCCTTTTCCAATTTTTAAAAAACTTTTTATTAATTTTTTTTTAATTTTTGGGACAATTTACTTTATAAACGAAGGGAAGCGAAGGCTTTAAGGGCACTCAAATTTTTTCACAGCTTACTAATATTAAATGCAACTAAGTTTTGCAATAAAATTTTTCCCCCGAGCCTTTTCCAATTTTTAAAAAATTTTTTATTAATTTTTTTTTTTAATTTTTGGGCCAATTTACTTTATAAACGAAGGGAAGCGAAGGGTTTAAGGGCACGCAAATTTTTTTACATCTTTCTGGCATCGAATGCAACTAAGTTGTGCAATAAAATTTTTCCCCCGAGCCTTTTTTAATTTTTAAAAAATTTTTTATTAATTTTTTTTTAATTTTTGGGACTATTTTACTCCACAAACGAAGGAAAGCGAAGGGTTTAAGGGCACGCAAATTTTTTTACATCTTCCTGGCATCGAATGCAACTAAGTTGTGCAATAAAATTTTTCCTCCGAGCCTTTTCCAATTTTTAAAAAATTTTTTATTAATTTTTTTTTTAATTTTTGGGCCAATTTACTTTATAAACGAAGGGAAGCGAACGGTTTAAGGGCACGCAAATTTTTTTACATCTTTCTGGCATCGAATGCAACTAAGTTGTGCAATAAAATTTTTCCCCCGAGCCTTTTCCAATTTTTAAAAAACTTTTTATTAATTTTTTTTTTTAATTTTTGGGACTATTTTACTCCATAAACGAAAGGAAGCGAAGGGTTTAAGGGCACGCAAATTTTTTTACATCTTTCTGGCATCGAATGCAACTAAGTTGTGCAATAAAATTTTTCCCCTGAGCCTTTTCCAATTTTTAAAAAAATTTTTATTAATTTTTTTTTAATTTTTGGGACAATTTACTTTATAAACGAAGGGAAGCGAACGGATTAAGGGCACGCAAATTTTTTTACATCTTCCTGGCATCGAATGCAACTAAGTTGTGCAATAAAATTTTTCCCCCGAGCCTTTTCCAATTTTTAAAAAACTTTTTATTAATTTTTTTTTTTAATTTTTGGGACAATTTACTTTATAAACGAAGGGAAGCGAACGGTTTAAGGGCACGCAAATTTTTTTACATCTTCCTGGCATCGAATGCAACTAAGTTGTGCAATAAAATTTTTCCCCCGAGCCTTTTCCAATTTTTAAAAAACTTTTTATTAATTTTTTTTTTTAATTTTTGGGACAATTTACTTTATAAACGAAGGGAAGCGAACGGTTTAAGGGCACGCAAATTTTTTTACATCTTTCTGGCATCAAATGCAACTAAGTTGTGCAATAAAATTTTTCCCCCGAGCCTTTTTCAATTTTTAAAAAATTTTTATTAATTTTTTTTTTAATTTTTGGGACAATTTACTTTATAAACGAAGGGAAGCAAAGGCTTTAATGGCACTCAAATTTTTTCACAGCTTACTAATATTAAATGCAACTAAGTTGTGCAATAAAATTTTTCCCCCGAGCCTTTTCCAATTTTTAAAAAACTTTTTATTAATTTTTTTTTTTAATTTTTGGGACTATTTTACTCCATAAACGAAAGGAAGCGAAGGGTTTAAGGGCACGCAAATTTTTTTACATCTTCCTGGCATCGAATGCAACTAAGTTGTGCAATAAAATTTTTCCCCCGAGCCTTTTCCAATTTTTAAAAAACTTTTTATTAATTTTTTTTTTTAATTTTTGGGACAATTTACTTTATAAACGAAGGGAAGCGAACGGTTTAAGGGCACGCAAATTTTTTTACATCTTCCTGGCATCGAATGCAACTAAGTTGTGCAATAAAATTTTTCCCCCCAGCCTTTTCCAATTTTTAAAAAACTTTTTATTAATTTTTTTTTTTAATTTTTGGGACAATTTACTTTATAAACGAAGGGAAGCGAAGGCTTTAAGGGCACGCAAATTTTTTTACATCTTCCTGACATCGAATGCAACTAAGTTGTGCAATAAAATTTTTCCCCCGAGCCTTTTCCAATTTTTAAAAAATTTTTTTTAATTTTTAGGACCATTTTACCCCATAAACGAGGGGAGCCGAAGGGTGTAGGGGGGCGCAAATTTTTTTACAGCTTTCTGGCTGTGAATGCAATCGATTTGTGCAATAAAATTTTTCCCCCGAGCCTTTTTCTATTTTTAAGAAATTTTTTTTAATTTTTTGGACCATTTTACCCCATAAACGAGGGGAGCCGAAGGGTGTAGGGGGGCGCATATTTTTTTACAGCTTCCTGGCTGTGAATGCAATTGATTTGTGCAATAAAATTTTTCCCCCGAGCTTTTTTCTATTTTTAAGAAATTTTTTTTAATTTTTGGGACCATTTTACCCCATAAACGAGGGGAGCCGAAGGGTGTAGGGGGGCGCAAATTTTTTTACATCTTTCTGGCATCGAATGCAACTAAGTTGTGCAATAAAATTTTTCCCCCGAGCTTTTTTCTATTTTTAAGAAATTTTTTTTAATTTTTTGGACCATTTTACCCCATAAACGAAGGGAACCGAAGAGGGTAGGGGGACAAAAATTTATTTTTAGGTGTTGGTTATCATTTGGGACAATCTCACGTTGAAAAAAATTTACTTTTTTTATTTTTAATTTTTCGTTTTCAAAAACGTTTCGAACTTCAGCCTCATATTTCCTCTTTGAAATACATAATAAAATTCTGTATTCATTTATGAATGATAAAAATTATGAATGTAATGAAGCTGCGCTTTAGATATTGAAGCTAATGTAGATAGTGAAGCTAATAAAGTTAGTGAAGAGAATATTGCTAGTGAAGCTAATATAGATAATGAAGCTAATGCAGACAGTGATTTTAATGTAGATAGTGAAGCTAACAAAGATAATGAAGCTAATGCAAATAATGTAGAAGCTAAATCTAATATAGCTAATGAAGCTAGTATAAAAAATGAAGCTAATATAGGAATTGAAGCTAATAAAAATAATGAAGACAATGAAGTTAATGATGATGTTGTTGCTAATGTTGATAGTGAAGCTAATGAAGACAGTGATTCTAATGTAAGTAGTGAAGCTAACGTAAATAATGAAGCTAATGTAAATAATGTAGATGCTGAAGGTAATATAGATGATGAAGCTAATGTAAAAAATTAAGTTAATATAGATGAAGATAATACAGACTTTGAAGCTTATAAGCTAATATAGGCACTGAAGCTAATAAAAATAATGAAGACAATGAAGTTAATGTTGTCGCTAATGTAGATAATGAAGCTACGGTTGATAGTGAAGCTAATTTAGATAACGAAGCTAATATTAATAGTGAAGCTAATGCAGATAATGAAGGTAGTGTAAATAATAATGCGAATATAAATAATGAAGCTAGTACAAATAATGAAACTCTAATACAGATAATTCGGCTAATATAAATAGTGAAGATAATAAAGCTAGTGTAAATAATGAAGCTAATAAAAATAGTATGGATAATGAAGCTAGTGTCAATGAAGCTAATGAAAATAAAGAAGCTAATATAAGGAATGAAGGTATTAAAGGAATTAAAAGTGATTGAAGCATTGAAGGTATTGAAGTAGTTGAAATATTGAAGGTATTGAAGATACTTGAAGTATTGAAGGTATTGACGATAATTGAAGTAGTTGAAGTATTGAAGTACCTTCAATCGAAGGTACATAATTGAAGCTATAGAAGAAAGTTGAAATATTATATTAAAACTAACCCCCAAAAAAAAATGTGAGAAAAATTTTCTTTTCAAACAGACTATACGTTTCGTTTGATGAGAAAAATTTGCTCCTTGCCAGAGAGATTTTCGATAAACTCTCTCGCGTGCCGGAACATTTTCGAGAAGAGGGAAGAAGAAAATGTCTATTAATGAGACGCGTCAATTGTTTTTTCCCCCAGTGTTGCGTTGTCCCTCTCTCTCTCTCTCGCTCTCTTTCTTTTCGTCTCCACTCCCCACCTGTCTCCCTTGCCCTTCGCCTAAAGTCTTGGGTCCCCTTCGCTATGTATAAAGTCTTTTATAATGTCCGCACACCGCCGGTGGTGTCTTCTCTCTGTCTCAAATGGCGGTGGCTTTTACTCTTACTGGCATAAGTCGTCTCGATTACCCACCTGACTCTCCTGGTTGAATTAGAAAGAAAAGAAGAGAAAGAGAGAAGGAGCACCTGTCGTTTTTAAAACGAAGGGAAACATGTGTGGTGGAGGAGGAAATGACGATAATTTTTTAGAAAAATTTATGTAATTTGTTCCTTTCTTTTTCTTCTTTTGTCTCTGGTTCAAATTTTTCTTATTCTTCTTCCTCCTCTCTGTCTGATTTTACTCGTTTTTTCGTAGTTCTCATTTTTTTTCTTTCTCTTTCCCCCCTTCTTTGTCTTTTCCTTCCTCTTCTTTTCTTCTTCTTTTTTTTCTTCTTCCCTTTGTCTTTTGCAACTTCTTCTTCCCCTTTTTTACCTTTTCTTCTTTTTCCCCCCTCTGTCTTTTCCATCCTCTTCTTTTCCTCTTCCCTTTTTTTTACAACTTCTTCTTCCTCTTTTTACCTTTTCTTCAGTACTTTCCTCTTCCTTTCTTCCTTCTTCTTTTTTCTATCTTCTTTCTTTTTACCCTTCTCATTTCTTCTTTTCGTCTTTCGCCTTATATTCCACCTATTTCTCTTCCTTCCTCTTCTCCTTTATTTTTTCGACCTTTTTCCTTTCTTTCTTCTCCTTTGTCTTCTGTTTCTTCTTCTTTAACTTCTTCCGATTTTTTCCCCTTTTTTTCGTCCTTCGTTTCTTTTTCTTTCTTTCTTCTCCTTTGTCTTTTGTTTCTTCTTCTTCTCCTTTGTCTAAATTCTATTTATTGCTTCTTTGCTTCCCCTTTTTTTTCTTTTTTTTTCTTTAAATAAGAGGGATTTTCTTTCTCTACCTCTTCTCTTTATTTTCTTACCTCCATTTTCATTTTGTCCTCTTTTATTCTTCTATTATTCCGTCCTTCTTTTTCTTCCCTTGGTCCTTCCCTATACTTTTAATACTTTTCCTACTTTTTCTTTATTTTCCTCTTTCTCTCCTTCAAATTCTTTTTTCTCTTTTCCCCTTTTCTTCCTCTTTTTCGTTTTTTTCTTTTCCTTTTTTCTCCTTTTTCTATGTTTCTTCCACAATTTCACCTTTCTCTTCTCCTTTTTCTTTCTTCCATTTTTTCAACCTCCCTCTTCTTTTTCTTTTGTTTCCTCTTCCCCTTTTTTTCTTCTCTTCTTTGACCTTTTCCTTCTTCTTCACCTCTTTTTTCTTCTTTTTTTCCTTCTCCCTTCTTTTTTACTTCCTCTTTTTTCTTCTTTTCTTTGACCTATCCCTTCTTCTTCGCCTCTTTTTTCTTCTTTTCTTTCTTCTCCCTCCTTTTTTACTTCCTCTTTTTTTTCTTTTCTTCTTTCTTTATTCCACTTTCTCCCTCCTTTTTTACTTCCTCTTTTTTTCTTTTCTTCTTTCTTTATTTGACTTTCTTCTTTTTCTTTTTCCTTCTTCTTCTTCTCCTTTAACCACCTTTTCTCCCTTCTTTTCCTTCTATTCTTTCTTCCTACTCCTTCTCTAGTGCTCTTCTCAATATCTCCTTCAATTTTTTCTTCCTCCTCGATTTTCCCTTTTTCTCCCCCCATTCACTGATTTTTTCTTTCTCCAAATAGAATTTTTTCCTTTAATCTTTCTTTTTTTCTTCATTTTCTCCTCTTTCTCTTTTTAATATCACTTCCAACTTCCTTCTCTTTCTTTAATATTTCCTTGAACTTTATTTATTTCTTTACTTTATTTTTTTCATAAAATTTTTCTAATTTAAAAAGGAGAGAAGTGGTTCAAAAAAAGAAGAAGGGAAAGAGAATGGAAGAAGAGAAGGAGAAAAGAGGCTGGAAAGAAAGGAGAAGAGAAAGATAGAGAGAAAGATAGAGAAGGAAAATGAAGAGAGGGGGGAAAAAGAGAATGAAGAGAGGAGAACGAGAAAGAAGGTGAGAAAGAAAGAAATGAAGAAATGAAAGAGGAAGAGAAACGAGAATGAGCGAAAAAAAGTTTTTTTCCTTTCTCTCTCTCTCTCTCTCTCTCTCTCTCTCTCTTTCTCTCACGGTCGTTAGCCAGACGCGAATCGATGCCTGCAATTGAAGACTATACGGCATAGAAAGAGAGCAAAAAAAAAAGAAGGCAGGCAGGAAAGAAAGAAACAAAAAAAAAACGAGAAAAAGAAAAAAAAATGAGACGCGTCTCTAAATCCGGAAAACCTCCAAGTCTCGCGTAGAAATCGAGAGCCGTTAACATGAACGCGTTTGATAAATACTTTTTGCACATCGGCGTCAAGCGGAAACTCATTCGCCGATATGCATGAATATATGTATATATGTATGTAGTTATGTATTCACACCTCTTTTTTCTATTTTTATTTTTTTTTTTTATTTATTTATTCATATTTCTCTATTTCGTTTTTATTTTTGTAGAACTATTTTTTAATTATTTTTTTTATATATATTACAAAAAGAATATAATTAAAAAAAAGCGGAATTAATAAATAAAAATGTTTATTTATTGTTGTATATTATTAGTAGTTCTAGTAGTCACTACTAGTGTTCGTTACCGCAGTAGTAGTCACTACTAGTATAAGGAACCATTAGTTGTCACCATTATTATTGATTGTTACTACTATTAATGGTTTATTATTAGTAGTTCTAGTAGTCACTACTTGTGTTCGTTATCAGTAGTAGTCACTACTAGTATAAATAACCATAAGTTGTCACCACTATTAATGGTAGTAGTTATCACTACTATTAATGGTAGTTACTACTAGTATTATCTATTTGTAATAACAACTACTATTAGTAGTAAATATTACTAGTATTATTTACTAGTAGTAATCACTACTAGTTTTAGTTACCATTAGTTGTCATCAGTATTATTGATTGTTACTACTATTAATGGTTTATTATTAGTAGTTGTAGTAGTCACTTCTAGTATTCGTTACCAGTAGTAGTAGTAGTCACTACTAGTATTCGTTACCAGTAGTAGTATTCACTACTAGTATTAGTTATTAGTAGTAGTCACTGCTAGGATTATTTATCAGTAGTAGCCACTTATCTTATCTTCTAATAGTCACTACTATTAATTATAGTAGGCAGTAGTCTTAGAAGTAGTCACTACTATTAGTAGTATCATAAAATTATTAATTAGAAATTTCTTAATTTCTTAATCATAATTTTTTAACAAATTAATAATTTTCTATTTTCCATAAATAGAAAAATTTACTTAATTTTGTTATAAAAAAAGAAATGATTTTTTCGAAATAAATTCTTAAAAATTCGGATAAGAATCTTGATAAATATGATTTTTATAAATTGAAAATAGGAAAAATAATTTTATTAAAATAAAGTCAAGTCAGATATATATATTAGAAAAAGATTGATGTCTATATTATATTTCCCCAAAGGGATATTATTGTGTACACATATATATATTTTGATGAATTACCCGAAAGTAGAGAAAGGAGGAAGTAGAGAAAAAGAACATCTGATAAAAATAGGGGTACGAAGAAAAATTGTTGAGACTTTTCTATTGATAAAAATGACCACAATATAAAAGAAAAGTTTTAGATTCATTATCTCATAAATCCAAAAGTGAATTCAGAGTAATAAAATTTGATGGAGTTGTATTCTTTAAAAGAGCATCAGTTTCCTTTTTGTAACAAAAAAAAAAAAAAAAAAAAAAAAAAAACAAGAGAGAGAAAGAAATATCTAACCACGCGCTTTATATGAAGACTGACAGAATTTTTATTAACATTTTTTTTAATGCGCTCATCCTTGAGAAAAACCCACCCGCGTCTTCTGTTTAGATGACGTTGTCGAAAAAAAAGATTTTATTGCTCCTTAAAAGAAAAAAAAATTAGACACTAGAAAGAATGTGACGAAGAATGATTTTTTTTCTCATCCACTTAAAGTCATATACAAAATGAAACACAAAAAAAAATGGAGTTCAAATAAAGCAATTAAAAATTAAGAGAGAAAAAATTCCAAAATTTTCAATCGTAAAATTAAACTTGTGTTTTTTATGGTGGAAATAAAAATTTTCCAATTTTTTTTTTAAATTTATAAAATGTGTTATATGCGTTAAATTCTGTTGAGAAAGAAAGAAAGAGAGAGAGAGAGAGAGAGAGAGAGAGAGAGAGAGAGAGAGAGAAATTTTCTCGTATAAGAAATTAATAGGCAATAAAAAATTTGTTTTAACACAAATAGTATTTCTATTTATACTAAAAAGAAAAAAGGTTCAGAAAATTTATTTCAAAAGAAGTTACAAATAGATTCCGAAGAGATAAAAATAAAAACAAAAAAAAATTCCGAGAATTTATAGAAATTAACTATCTTCAAGTGCAGCGAACAATTTTTTATTAAATCGAAAATTATTTTTAATAAAAATTCTAACAAAATAAATTTATGAACCTATAAGAGACAAAATTTTTCGACTATAGATGTTAATTAGAAAAAAATTTTCGAGATTTATATGAAATTAAAAATGAAAAAAGAAAATAAAAAAAGATGCAATATAATTTAATGGTAATATTATGTTAATATCACCATTTGCCGCGTGGCTAATTGAAAGGTTAAAAGCTGCTCGCAAATATTATGTAAGTATTTTGCAATTTGTGATGCAGTGAATTAGAAAGTATATCGATATACAGATGTCACGGTTTTGAAAGATTTTTCTATTTCACGGTGCCAACAATTATAATGATAATAAAATAATAATAAAAAAAGTAAAATAATAATTTTATCATGAGAAAATAATAACAAGAAGAAATAATAATAAGAAATAGAAGAATAAAGAAATAAAAACAGTAATAAGAAATTGTAACAACATCAGGAAGAAAATAATTTAATGATAATAATAATAATTACTAGTATTAGTTGCAAGTAGTAATCACTACTAGTAACCACTACGCTTCTCAAAAATTATAATCAAACTCCTTAAAATGATTCAATTATTTTCAAATTCCTTAAAATGATTCAATTATTTTCAAAAACTGTTCGAAATTCAATTATTTTTAATTTCTAGTATTTTCATAAAATTTGGTAAAAGAATTCAATTATTTTAAAAAAATTGATAAAATTCATCCAAAATTCAATTATTTAAAAAAAATTGATAAAATTCAATTATTTTCATAAATAATAAAATTTCTACAGGAATTCAATTAATTAAGAAAAACATTCAAAAAAATTTCCAAAAAAATCAATTATTTAACAAAATTTTTATACAATTCTTCACAATAATTCAATAACTTTCACTAATAAAAACATTTTTCATAAAAATTCAATTTTTTATAAAAATTTTTCATAAAATTCGAAACAAGAATTTAATTATTTTCATAAATAATAAAACTCATCAAAGAATTTTAATTATTTTTAATAGGATTTTAAATTAATTAATCGAAAAATTCAATTATTTTCACAAATAAAGTCTTTCACAAAAATTCAATTATTTAAAATAAAATTTTCATAATATTTATATTATATTTCGAAAATATTAATTATTTAAAAGAATGTTTATAAAATTCTTATGATGAATTCAATTATTTTCGAAAATAACAAAATTTTTCACAGAAATTCAATTTTTTTTAAACATTTTAATAAAATTTTTCGCAATAATTCAATTATTTTTATAAATAATAAAATTCATTGCAGAATTTCAATTATTTTTAATACAATTTTACAGAAATTGATCAAAAAAATTTAATTATTCTCAAAATTTTAATTTCAATTTCTCGAAAAAAAACAATTATTTAAAAAAATGTTTTTTTAAAAATTTTTTTCGAAGAATTCAATTATTTACAAAAATAGTAGACTTTTTCACAGGAATTCAATTATTTTCAAATATTTTAATAAAATTGATCGAAAGAAATTAATTATTTTAAATTGAATTTTAATTAAATTTTTTGGAATAATTCAATTATTCTTTTAAATTTTAATTAAATTCTTCCCGAAAATTCAATTATTGTGAGGCATTTTAATAAAATTCTTTGCAAAATTCAATTATTTTCATAAATAATAAAATTCATCTCAGGATTTCAATTATTTTTAATACAATTTTACAGGAATTGTTCGAAATATGTAATTATTGTTAAAAATTTAATTTCAATTCCTCGAAAAAGTCAATTATTTAAAAAAATGTTTTTTTTAAATTCTTTAGAAGAATTTAATTATTTATAAAAATATTAGATTTTTCACAAGAATTCAATTATTTTTGAAAATATTAGATTTTTCACAAGAATTCAATTATTTTTGAAAATGTTAGATTTTTCACAAGAATTTAATTATTTTTGAAAATTTTAATAAAATTTTTCGAAAGAAATCAATTATTTCAAATACAATTGAACGCCTTGATGCAAGAACCAGACATAGCTCCGAGAAAAGAGTGGGGGGTTGTCCCCTGGCAATAAAATATTTAACTTCAAAATTTTGGAATTTTTAAATTTTATTTTTATAAAGAATAAAAAACTGCATCTTTTTTTCCTTTGAGAAAAAGTTGTAGGATTAATATTTTTTTAAATAAAATTGAAAAAATTGTTTTTTCTCAAACGAATTTTTAATTAAAATTTCATCTTCAACTCGCTGCCAAATCTACAATTTTGCATATTTTTCAATCAAATTTGGAATGGACACACTTTATATTATCCTTTTTGAGCATATATGTTTTAAAAATTTATATGTTTGTTTATAAACAAACTAAAAAATATTTATTAGCCAATGGTAAAATTTCAACACCATAATCTTTGAACGCTTCGTTTATCGAGGAAATTTTGAGCAAATAAAAACTTCCAGTGAAGAAGTTGTTCAAAATAGTATAAAAAAGTTTTCTGGAAATTATTAAATTATCAAAATTGATAGAAAAAATTCTAACAACGTTTAACTTTTCTCGCGCGGCGTACTCTAACGTAACGAACTTCTATATCTGGCGGAGCCAGCCAGGACTGTCTGTTTTTTCATTTCACAGCTTAGAATAATGAAAATAATTAATATTTATTATTTTAATAATATTTTTTAACGCTAATATAATAATTTATTTATTCTTATATTGAGTGATATGAAAAAATATTGTTTTCCGAAAAAAGCATACCTATTAATGTTTTTTTTCATTATTCTAAGCTGCGAAATGAAAAAACAGACAGTCCTGGCTGGCTCCGCCAGATATAGAAGTTCGTTACGTTAGAGTACGCCGCGCGAGAAAAGTTAAACGTTGTTAGAATTTTTTCTATCAATTTTGATAATTTAATAATTTCCAGAAAACTTTTTTATACTATTTTGAACAACTTCTTCACTGGAAGTTTTCATTTGCTCAAAATTTCCTCGATAAACGAAGCGTTCAAAGATTATGGTGTTGAAATTTTACCATTGGCTAATAAATATCTTTTAGTTTGTTTATAAACAAACATATAAATTTTTAAAACATATATGCTCAAAAAGGATAATATAAAGTGTGTCCATTCCAAATTTGATTGAAAAATATGCAAAATTGTAGATTTGGCAGCGAGTTGAAGATGAAATTTTAATTAAAAATTCGTTTGAGAAAAAACAAGTTTTTCAATTTTATTTAAAAAAATATTAATCCTACAACTTTTTCTCAAAGGAAAAAAAGATGCAGTTTTTTATTCTTTATAAAAATAAAATTTAAAAATTCCAAAATTTTGAAGTTAAATATTTTATTGCCAGGGGACAACCCCCCACTCTTTTCTCGGAGCTATGTCTGGTTCTTGCATCAAGGCGTTCAATTTTAATTAACTTTTTTTGACCTAATTCAATTATTCTTTTAGATTTGAATAAAATTCTTCCGAAGAATTCAATTATTTACATATATATAAATAATTCTTCGAAAGAATTAAATTATTACAGATAAATAACAAAATTATTCCTGAAAATTCAATTATTTTGAGGCATAAAATGTAATTATTCTTAAAAATTTAATTTCAATTCCTGGAAAAAATAAATTATTTACAAAAATGTTTTGTTTTTAATTTTTTGGAAGAATTTAATTATTTACAAAAATATTAGAATTTTTCACAGGCATTCAATTATTTTCAAATATTTTAATAAAATTGTTCGTAAGAAATCAGTTATTTTATATACAATTTTAATTAATTTTTTTTTGAAATAATTCAATTATTCTTTTAGATTTTAAAATTCTATTATTTTCATAAATTATAACAATATTCATCACAAGAATTCAATTATTTTCAATAATAATAAATTTTCCCTTCGAAATTGAATTATTTTAAAAAATTCTAATAAAATCGATCGCAAGAATTTAATTATTTTCATAAATAATAAAATGCTTTTTAGGAATTCAATTTTTGAAATTTAATGAGATAGGTACCACATAGACATTTAATTATTTTAAAAAATTTCAATAGAATTCTTTGTTAAATTTATTTTTAAAAACTTTTTGCAATTCAATCATTTTCAATAATTTATTATTTTCATAAAATTTCCAAACAGAATTCAATTAGTTAACAATTTTTTTGTAAAAATCCTCGTGAGAATTCAATTTTTTTCATGAATAATGAAAATAAATTTTTGTCAGACTTGTGAAGTGTCTAAAACGAGTTTGTTTGGTAGTCAAGTTTAATTTTTCGATAGCTACTTTTCTTATACTTTTTTTGGTTTGAAATCTACTTTTTGCTATTTTTTTCAAATTAATTATCGAGTGCGAAGTTTGATTGTTAATAGTTAGTAAATATTTGCTTTAATTTTAATTCTTTTTTATTTTTATACTTTATGTATTTAATAATAAGGACATTATATTATTTATATAACTATAGAAATAAAAATTATATGCTTTTATTATTATTATATTATATTAATTAGGGAAACATAGTCAAGGTTGGACCACCTTTTAAACTTTGTTTATAACTTTAAAAAAAAAATTTAGGCAATTGAGTTATTGCAATTAAAATAGTATTATTTTATATAAAATAATATTTAATAAAATAAAATAAACTTTATTTATTTTATTATTAAATAATTAATACTATATTCTTTGTTATATATATAATAATAATAATAATAATAATAATAATATGTACGTTCTACAAAGTGGACAAGCCTTATCCGCCTATTATACTAATTCCATAATGAATCACCATTCGTGCAGTGATTACGTTTCGCTGCTAATTGATCTCCCCCCCGTTTTCTCGTTAAATTGCTGATGAGCGTTTCCATTATGAATAATAATTCATTTCGTTTGTCAGTTCGTGAAATGCTTTCTTGATTAATTGATAATAATCCGCGAGTGTGTTAAAATCTCCAAATTTCCCCTCCTAATTTTCAAAAGGAAACCCTTTTTCAATATTGACCTAAATATTTGCCTCTTAACTCTTATAAATATTTACTTAAATTTTTCAGGTTCTATTTGCATTTTTTAATTTTTAAATGTTGACCTTAATTTTTTTAAGGTTATGTTTTGCTTTTAAATACAATTAATAATTGTTTTTAACTATTAAATAAAGACCTAACAATTTTTTAGGGTTACTTTCGTTAAATTTTAAATATAGAGACCGAAAATTTTAGTTTTTAGTAAATTTGAAGTACAGAGACGAAAAATTTTTAGTTTTCGTTAAATTTTAAATAAAGACCTAAATTTTGAAGGTTATGTTCGTTAAATTCTAAATATAGAGACCGGAAATTTTAGTTATCGTTAAATTTTAAATAATAGATACCGAAAATTTTAGTTTTTGTTAAATTTTAAATAAAGGCCTAAATTTTTAAGGTTATGTTCATTAAATTTTAAATATAGAGACCGAAAATTTTTGTTTTCGTTAAATTTTAATTGGATAAATTTTTAGGATTAAATATTCGCCTATTTAACTATTAAATATCGAGTTAAATTTTCAAGTGTTTCACTTTAAAAAGTTATACTGAAATATTTTGAAAATTATTTTCTTCATCCAAAACAAAAATGAGAATGAAAATCTTGAGAAACTCATTAGTCCAATTTTTAAGTTAAAGAAAGAGAGTGTAAAAGAGAAAGAAAGAAAGGGGGGGGGGAGAAAAAACTCCACGTCATCGAAAACAACTTTAGGTGTATATCTAAAGAAACCACTTTGAAAGCTTCACAACTCCCTAATGACTTGTAAGTGAGATAAGAGGAAGAAGTTTCGATTCTCGTAACGAGGATGTCACCTCATTGTAATCCTGGTTTGGTTTCTTGTTTTCTCGTGGGGGGGGGGTTTCCTCCTTAACCCCATACTTTCTTGTCTTTTTTTCTTTCCCCGGACTTTCTTAGTTAAAACTTATTGAAATTTTGTTGACAGTTTTTTTTTTTTTTTTTTTTTTTCTCAAGTTTGCCAAGTTTTGACAATGTTACACGCTTTTAAAAAGTTTATATATTTAATGGAGCATCTTATGAAAAAGCTGTATGGAAAATTCTTTACTTAATGGATTCTTAATGACCTCTTCTGGTATGGGCCGAAGGCGACAAAGAAGAACTTCCCTCTCTCTCTCTTTTTTTTATTTTCCCTCTCTCTCTTTTTTTATATTTTCCTGTTTCGAAAACGAATTAAATTATTATTTTCCATTTTATTCAAACAAAAAAGGAAAAAAATAAAAAAAAAATTAAAAAAAAAATTTTTTTTTTTAAATAATAAATTAAAGTTTTGACCCGATTTTTGGAAGTAAATTCACCTTCAGGTTGGTTCTAAGTTTAAAGTTTTTGTTTGCCGACATTGGCCCTTATAAAAGCTATCGTTCAATTTTTTTTTTTTTTTTTTTTTGAGGGAATGTTTAGTTTATGACCTTATGAGATATTGACCTACATTTTAATTTTTTTATTTCATTTTTCCCCCTTTGTTTATTACGTATTTTTTTGAAATTATGTTTTCTTTTATGATGATAATTATTCTATTGCAGAATCACCCTAAATGACCTAAATTTGGAGGTTGTTTTTGAAAAGAATTTAATGAGTCAGCGCCGGTTAATTTATTTTATATTAAAAATAGGGAGTGATTTATTATTTATTAATAAAATGTTACAATAGTTTTCTATGTGGGAAAAATAAATTTAGAGGTTCTTAATGTTAATGATAATAATAATAATTAGGTATTAATTTTTATTTTTTGAAGTCGACTGTTGAATTATTATTTCTATAGCAATATAATAATTAATTATAATGTACAATATTATTAAATAATAGTATTTCTTTATTTTTTTAACAATATATTTGAAAATATAAAATAATAATAATAATTATGTTATAATAATAATATTTTCGCTTTTAATGAGGTATTTTCATTTTCTAAATTAAAAAAAAAAATTCCATTTTGTATTCCTATTGTTGCAACATTTTGTTATCGATATTTAAAAATGTAAAATAATAATAATGTTATAATAATAATATTTTCGCTCTTAATTAGCGATTTTCATTTTCTAAATTTAAAAAAAAAAAAAAAAAAAATTCCATTTTTTATTCCTATTCTTGTAACATTATGTTAACTATATTAAAAAATGTAAAATAATAATAATAATGTTATAATAATAATATTTTCGCTCTTAATTAGCGATTTTCATTTTCTAAATTTAAAAAAAAAAAAAAAAAAAAAAAAAAAAAATTCCATTTTTTATTCCTATTCTTGCAACATTTTTTTAAAACTATAATTAAAAATGTAAAATAAAATAATAATACTAATAATAATGATAGTTATAATAATAAAAAAAGAGAAAATATAAGGGAGAGAGTGAGAGAGAGAGAGAGAAGGTATGATAAGCCAAATGATAATTACAGAACCGTCTGACTCGACAAATTTATGCTGGAATGAATTATTGATAACTGAATTCCAATCACCGTCTCTCGTTTTCCCCTTAATTCTGATATATGTAGAAACGAATTTTCGAGAGTCGTCATGTCGCTCGGATATTGGAAATCGATTTCAATGTCTCGTTATATTTAATCCCTTCCTCGTTGATGCGTAATGAATTATTTGCCTCCTCGTACGATCGGCACTTTAATTTTCCCTCTTCTTTTTTTGCATTTAATATTATTTTCGCTCTTAATTAGCAATTTTTATTTTCTAAATTAAAAAAAAAAATTTCACATTTTATTATTTCTATCCTTGCAATATTTTTTTTTAACTCCTCTTTTTAAAACTCTTTTATAAAAAATAGAGAATCAGAGAATTTTGAATTTAATTTTACTATTTTTTTTATTTTTTTTATTTAAAAAAAAAATTCTATATTTTTTTATTTCTATCCTTGCAATATTTTTTTCTTCAAATCTTTAATTTTCCTCTTTTTTGCATTTAATATTCTTTTCGCTCTCAATTAGCATTTTTTATTTTCTAAATTAAATTTTTTTTCTTTTTTTTTTTTTAATTTTATTGTCAATGATGGATTTTAGTTAATAAATTTGTTAAGATAAATAGTCAATTTGACTCAGAATAATCGTTAATTTCGCAGTCTTATTTATAATAATGAATATAATTAGCAAAAAATTAATTAATTAAAAAAAAGAAGAAAATTTTTTTTTAGACATTCTCATCGTATATTGCAATAATAATTAAAATAATAATTATAATAAAGAAAGAAATAATTAATTTTCGATATTTTTCTTTGTTTCAGGTACGTGTGAAAATTTATCATCATTGTTCTATTCAGTTTGGTTCGGAAACTTGAAATTGAAAAGGAAAATAGTAAAACGAATTGGGTGAGTTTTTTTATTTAAAAAAGATTTATATAAATTGACGCGAAACCATTCTTCTTAGCTTACTTTTTAAGATACATTTTTTTAATGTTAAAAATGAAAAGTAACATTAAAAAAAAAAAAAAAAAAAAAAAAAAAAAATTTTGGCACATTATTAGTTATTTTAACTAGAGCGAATTATTTATTTATTTATCTTAAAAATTTCTAAAAATTGACGCGAAACTATTCGTAAGTAGCTTACTTTGTGAGATACATTTTTTTAAAATCAAAAATGAAAAGTAATATTAAAAAAAAAAAAAAAAAAAAAAAAAAAAAAAAAAAAACTTATGGTACATTATTAGTATTTTTAACCCGAGGAACTTAATTCTTTAATTAAAAAAACGTTGTTAATTTTCGTCAATTTTCGTACACAATGTTTTTCTTTAATTAAAAGCAAAAAAAAAAGTGCAATAAAAGCAAATGTAATTGAACGTACATTTCTTTTGTGTGAGCGTGTTTTTTTAAATGATTTTCTCAGCCCTTGTGTTTGTGTGTGTATAGATGTTTATTTTTCATTTTATCCAAAGGGAGCGTAAATAGGCCCTTAACTTGTTTTTACTTAATATAGAACAAATGAAGTTTAACGATTTTAATGGAATAAATACCGAGGAGTGAGAGAGAGAATCGAGTTGTATACAACTTTGTTGTATGTGCTCAATTTATTCTGATCTCTCACGAGCCCAGGGAGCTGATTAAAGCCTTTGCCCCATTTACTCGATTCCCTCTTCGTTTATTGTAACTATATATATACACACACACCAACATTTAGTCGATATAATGAAAATAATTAAAGCTCATCTATCTCAAAGGATATCGACTCTCCTTCTCTGATTATTTGTCACTTCTAATCAGCCAACGTACTATATATACATATGTATAATTTCAATCAGGATGCATTTTTTTTTTTTTTTTTTTTATAATAAAAAATACAGTTGGAGGTTTTATTTATTTTATAAACCAGTCGGTTTTATTTATTAAAATCACAAAAAAGAAAAAATAATTATTATATAAAAAGAATTTAAATCTGGAATCAGTTTTTTTTTTTTTTTTTTTAACCGAAAAATAAAGCCACAGTTATTATTTATTTTATAAACAAGTTCTTGTGATTATTACCAGAGAAAAGAAAAAATAATTGTTAAATTTTTAAACAATTTAATTAATAATATTTAATTAATAAAAGTCATTTTAACTAAAAAAAAGTTGGGGTTAATACTACAAAAAATAGGGGTTTTTAATTATTTCACTTAGGGGTTAAAATAGAGATTTAATCTATAAAACTAAGTTTTTTTTGTAAAATCAGTTCAAAAGAAAAATGAAAAGATTTTTGTTTTTTCGTTAACAAAAAAAAAAAAAAAAAAAAAAACAATAATGATCGCGTGAGAAAAGGAATTTAAACCACAAGCAAAAAAAATTGCATAAAATGAGAACATCTTTGTACTCGCATGTGCCAGAAGGCGTGAATGACGAGGAAGCTTATCGTGAAGATTAGGAAACGAATAAATTACTCTCTGAGAGCCATGAGCTTCTTCGTGTCTTTCTCACCCCTCTCTCACTCTCTCACTCTCTCGTCTTCTGCTTTAAACCAAGTTTCATTTCCATCTGCCTTTCATCGAACTCCTTTCATTATCGTCTCGTCAACAATATTTTTTTATTCAATTTCTTTCACTCTTTACTTTTCATTTGTGCATTTCTTTTAATGAACAATTTTTTTTCTCGAAATATTTATTTTAACCCCCTAAATATTTTTTTTAAAAGGAAACAAAAAATTTTGTTCGAAATATTTATTTTAATTCCCTAAAGAGGTTTGAAAATGAAAAGTTTAGAAAAAAAATTTCTTTTCTTGAAATATTCATTATAATCCCCTACAAATTATTTTAAAAGAACATTTTTCTAAAACAAAAATTTTTTTTGCCTCTTATTTATTAAATTTTTTTCACGATATCTCTAGAAATAGTTAGAGATTAAGAAAAAAAGAGAGAAAAAGGAAATTCTTTCTCAATCGTCGTAATTTAAAAGACACTAAATTTCCACTGAGTACTCGAAAATATCTTCACTATCTCTCTCTTTCCATCCCCCCATTTCTGAGATTCCTACGGCGCACCGGAAATGTCGTTTTTGCTTCTCAAGTGCATACATACAATATATGTGTATATATATATAGTGACGACACGTGACTCTCTTACTGACAAACTTTGAAAAAAAAAAAAAAAAAAAAAAATGCCGTCAATCGAACTGGGCGCGAAGATAGACACAAATTTATTGCTCCTTTGGGAGATAAGGGGCCAGATTATTTTTTTTTTTTTTTTTGAGAAAAGAAACAAAAAAAAAACCAATAAATATATAATGACGCCTGTTAATGATTTTTATGGCACTAAACTTACGCTAGGCTCTAATATCTTTTTCGTCGACTCATAAACATTCTGATATAAGTCAGACGACAATGAGGGGGACAAAAAAAAATGTGTTTTCTAAAATGATGCGCTCGTTTGAATTCCATAAAATCGTAATTTTCCTCTCACCCCCCCCCCCTCTCTACCATTTTCTCTTGTTGCCTCTCGTTTTCTCACATTCTCTTCTATTTAACGACTAAAATGACTAAAATAACTAAAATTTAACAACTAAAAATATACACTTAAAATAAATTCAAACGATCTTTAAATTATTTTCACAGGTAATTTTTCTGATAGAGAATTTTTTTTTGGGGTTAATTTTCCAGATTAGAGAACATTATAAGTTATAATATTTTTAAAAAATTATGATAAAAAAACTTTTAAAATTTATTTTTAAATAATTTTTTATAAAGATAATAGATAGTCTATATTTGATAATCTTAAACGAAATTTATCAAATTATTTCGATTCTGAACCCCTATTTTTACATTAGAACCCCTATTTTTTGTATAATTTAAACTCGTTTCTGTTTTAATTTGAACTTCTTTATCCAAAAAAGAATCAAATAGTTTCAAAAAAAAGTCAATTTTTATATTTTTTTAGGAAATAAAATTATTTTCGAAAAATTACATTAGAATATTGTCAATAACCTAAATCTTAGAATTGTTTTATTATAACTTTTTAAGATTTACTTATCTTCAAACAAAGTAAATTAAATTTATTTTAAATTTACTTCTTTAGATTCTTATTAAAATTTTAGAAAAATCATGTTTATATTTATAATTAAAATTCTTCAATAATTTTATTTATTTATTTTATATTTTTCAAAAATTCAAATTATTTTTTAAAGATTTTGTTAAATTTAAATTAGTTTTGAACGATTTTACCAAAATTCAATAATGTTTTAAAAATATTTTATCAAATTTCAACTATTTTTAAAACATTTTGTTAAATTTTAATTATTTTTAAACGATTTTACCAAAATTCAATTGTTTTAAAAATATTTTATCAAATTTCAATTATTTTTGAAAGATTTTGTTAAATTTCAATTATTTTTAAACGATTTTACCAAAATTCAATTATGTTTTAAAAATATTTTATCAAATTTCAATTATTTTTAAAAGATTTTGTTAAATTTCAATTATTTTTAAACGATTTTACCAAAATTCAATTATGTTTTAAAAATATTTTATCAAATTTCAATTATTTTTAAAAGATTTTGTTAAATTTCAATTATTTTTAAACGATTTTACCAAAATTCAATTATGTTTTAAAAATATTTTATCAAATTTCAATTATTTTTAAAAGATTTTGTTAAATTTTAATTATTTTTAAACGATTTTACCAAAATTCAATTGTTTTAAAAATATTTTATAAAATTTCAATAATGTTTTAAAAATATTTTATCAAATTTCAATTATTTTTAAAAGATTTTGTTAAATTTCAATTATTTTTAAACGATTTTACCAAAATTCAATTATGTTTTAAAAATATTTTATCAAATTTCAATTATTTTTAAAAGATTTTGTTAAATTTTAATTATTTTTAAACGATTTTACCAAAATTCAATTGTTTTAAAAATATTTTATAAAATTTCAATAATGTTTTAAAAATATTTTATCAAATTTCAATTATTTTTAAAAGATTTTGTTAAATTTCAATTATTTTTAAACGATTTTACCAAAATTCAATTATGTTTTAAAAATATTTTATCAAATTTCAATTATTTTTAAAAGATTTTGTTAAATTTTAATTATTTTTAAACGATTTTACCAAAATTCAATTGTTTTAAAAATATTTTATAAAATTTTAATAATGTTTTAAAAATATTTTATCAAATTTCAATTATTTTTAAAAGATTTTGTTAAATTTCAATTATTTTTAAACGATTTTACCAAAATTCAATTATGTTTTAAAAATATTTTATCAAATTTCAATTATTTTTAAAAGATTTTGTTAAATTTTAATTATTTTTAAACGATTTTACCAAAATTCAATTGTTTTAAAAATATTTTACTAAAATTCAATTGTTTTAAAAATATTTTATAAAATTTCAATAATGTTTTAAAAATATTTTATCAAATTTCAATTATTTTTAAAAGATTTTGTTAAATTTCAATTATTTTTAAACGATTTTACCAAAATTCAATTATGTTTTAAAAATATTTTATCAAATTTCAATTATTTTTAAACGATTTTACCAAAATTCAATTGTTTTAAAAAAAAATTGTTGATAAAATTCTAAGCAAGCATTAAATTATTTTTACAATTATATTAAAAATTTCACAGGAATTCAACTATTACAAATTTTTTATAAATTATTTCGCAATAATTCAGTAATATAATTTATTAATTAATTCATAAATAATAAGATTTTTACAAAAATTCAATTATTTTCGTGAATAATAAAACTCATCATAGAATTGAAATTATTTTTAATACAATTAAAATTGAATTCCTCGAAAAATTTAATTATTCTTGAAAATTCTATTAAAATTCCTGAAAAAAATTCAATTTTGTTGATAAAATATCAGTTAAAATATCAGTTAAAATTTTAGATAATAATTGAATATTAAAAGCATTGTAGCATGCATTTTTAAAAATAATTGATAATTGAATTCTTTCGAAGAATTTTAATAAAATTTTTGAAAATAATTACATTTTTCAAAGAATTTACTTAAAATTTTATTAAACATAATTGAAATCCTGTGAAGAATTTTATTAATTTATGAAAGTAATTGAATTCTTCCAATGAGTTTTTTCAAATTTTTTTTTAAATAATTGAAATAATGTAAGGATCTTATTATTTATGAAAATATTTGAATTCCTGCAACAAATTTTATTACAGTTTTTTTTAATTAATTGAATTCTTTTGAGAACTTTTATTAAAATAGTAGATTTTTAAAATATTTGAATTTCAACGAAGAATTTTATTATATATTCGTGAAATGTAATTAAATTCTTGCAAAAAATTTAAGAAAATAATTCCATTTTTCTAGGAATTTACTTTAAATTGTATTTATAAATAATTGAAATCCTCATAGAAAAATTTTATAATTTATGAAAATAATGGAATTCTTACAACATCTACGAATTTTATCAATTTTTTTTTTAAATAATTGAATTTATGTTGAAAAATTTTATTACTTGTAAAAATAATTGATTTCCTGCAACGAATTTTATTACATTTTAATTAAATAATTACATTCTTTTGCGAACTTTTATTAAAATAGTAAATTTTGAAAATTTTTGAATTTCACCGAAGAATTTTATTATTTGTGAAATGTAGGTTAATTTAATTATTCTTGCAAAAAATGTTTGAATATAATTTTTATTTTTCGAGAAATATGTTTTAAATTGTATTAAAAATAATAGAAACCCAGTGAAGAATTTTATTGTTTATGAAAATAATTGAATTCTTGTAACGAATTTTATTATAAATTTTGTAAATAATTGTTTTTTTTTGAAAAATTTTATGTAAATTAAAATTTTTATAAAATATGAAGATACCAATTACTCCGAGAGTGATTGATATCTTCATGTTTTTATAATAAATATTCTTATAAGTTTGTTGAATTTTAAAAATGTTTGAATTCGAATGTTTTGAAGAATTTTAATTTCTATGGAAAAATAATAATTAAATACTTATTTAAAAATTTAGTTATTGATGTTCAAACTATTTTATTTCAAAAAATGAAAAAAAGTGTTAAAATTTAATTTTTCTCTCAAAAAATAATAGAAACGAAAAATACAAAGTGAACACCTGGTGGTTTTTGCGCGAAATAGATGAAAAAGAAAAATAAAAAATAAAAAAATACCATAAAAGAGTCTCGGTAGCTGAGAATGGAAAAAGTTTCTCTCTCTCTCACTCTCAACTATATGTATTTACTCGTAAAATATGACTCCGTTGGGAGAAGCCGCGCCATAGAAGTTACGAGTCACGTGAGAGGGCAAGTGTGCGGAGGAGTCTTATTGCTCGAAATAGTGTATATTACTTTGGTGTGTGCCCCCTACGATAGATACATTTTGTCTTTCTCGAAACAACTTTTTTTTTCTTCTACACCCCCATGTTTCCTCTCAAATGAAAAACAGAGAGAGAAAGAGTGTTTCTCGTTGACTGTTCTTGATGGCCCCTTAAATTTCTCAGTCCTTCCATCCAAATTATAGGGGACACATTAGATCCTCTTTTTTTTTTTTACTGATTTTATTTATTTTTCCTGTCTCCATTTCCATGTTATACACAATGTCGATAATAATTCAAGTCTTTTACGAGTCTTCCGTCTTCTCGAAATAAATAAGAAAGTAAATAAATATAAATGGACTTTTTTTTATTGAGGCATTTATCTATTCTTAATAGCCTGTAATAATTTTTATTACTCTATTTAAACATACATTAAAAAGAAATTTTTTTTAGATTACTTTTCAATTTATTCAAGCTTTGAACCTCTGATTATTTGTTACTTGAACCCCTGTGATTGTAATTTTTTTCTTATTCTAGAACTCATTTTACTTCTTGAATTCCCCCCCCCCAAATTTTGCGCATTTATTTTCAATTTTGAAATTATTTAAATTTATTAAAACTTTGAACCCCTAATTACTTTGTACTTGAACCACTTTGACGTAATTTTTTTTTTCTTATCATACAACTTATTCTCTTTGTTAAATCCCCATAACTAAAAAATTATTTTTATTTTCGATTTTGAAAAATTTATTTAAACTTTGAATCCTTAATTATTTTGTACTTGAACCCTGTGACAAAATTTTATTCATTGTATATAGATTATATTATTACATAAATCTTGCCCCTTAAAAAAACCAAAAATCTTTATATTTTCAATTTTGAAACTCTTTCAATTTATTTAAACATTGGACCCCTAATTATTTTGAACCCCTACTATTTCATTACTTAACTATATTTGTTAATTATTTTAATTGAACCTCGCTAACACTAGAAATCAAAAAACTATTCTTAAAAATTATAATCAAATTCTTTGCAACGATTCAATTATTTTCAAAAAAAAATTCGAAATTCAATTATTTTCAATATCTAGTATTTTCAACTTTCGCAAAAGAATTTAATTATTTAGAAAAAAAATTGATAAAATTCCTTCAAAATTCAATTGTTTTCAGAAATAATAAAAATTCCACAGTGTGAATTCAATTAATTTAGAACAGCATTTTAAAAAAAAATTTCGAAATAATCAATTATTTTTAATACAATTTTACAGCAATTGCTTAAAAAATGTAATTATTCTTAAAAATTTAATTTGAATTCCTCGAAAAAATCAATTAATTTACATAAATATTTCTTCGAAATAATTCAATTATTAAAGATCAATAACAAAACTATTTCCGAAAATTCAATTATTTTTTAGGTATTTTTAATATACAATTCTTTGCAAAATTCAATTATTTTCATTAAAATAACAATATGCAATACAAGAATTCAATATTATTTTTCAAATTAATTTTTTTCATGGAAATTCAATTATTTTAAAAAATTCTAATAAAATCGTTTGCAAGAATTCAATTATTTTCATAAATAATAAAATGCTTTTTAGGAATTTAATTATTTTCATAAAATTTCCAAAACAGAATTCAATTATTTGAACAATTTTTTGTATAAATCTTCGTAAGAATTTAATTCTTTTTATGAATAATAAAAATTTCTCAGCAACTCATTTATTTAAATTAGAATTTGCATAAAACTAGTCGAAAGAAATTATTTAAAATTTTTTATAAAATTCTTCGTAGATATTTTCGATGAAAATTAGGAAAAAGTCAGGAAAATAAAAAATATGGAATAAAATTTTTGTCAGTTTTGTGAAGTGTCTAAAACTAGTTTTTTTGGTCGTTAAGTTTAATTTTTCGATAGCTACTTTTTTTTCTTTCTTATTTTAGTTTGAAAGCTCCTTTTTGCTACTTTTTTAAAATTAGTTATCGAGTGCGAAGTCTGAGCAAAAAGAATAAATTAAAAAAAAAGAAATAACATCTCTTTTTGAGACACTCTCATCGTATATTACATCAAAATAATATTTCTAAATAAATAAATAATTTTTCGATGTTTTTCTTTGTTTCAGGTACGTCTGAAAATTTATCTTCACTGTCCTCTTGAGTTTGATTTAGAAAATTTGATATTGAGAAAGAAAGTATTAAATCGCATTGGGTGAGTTTTTTTATTTGAAAAATTTTTATAAATTGACGCGACACTATTCGTATTAGCTTACTTTTTGAGGTAAATTTTTTATAAGTCCAAAATAAAAATTTAATAAAAATGACCTTTAAAAAAAAAAAAACCTGCAATTTTTTCGAACCCTAGAAATTTAATTTTCTTCTTGAACCATTTCGAAAAATCTTAACTTTCCATTCTATGAACCTCTATTATTTAATTTAAGCTTTAAACCACTACATTTTTTTTGCAATTAAAAATTTTTTTTTTCTTGAACCCCCTTTTTCCTCTTCAAATTTATTTTCTATTTATCGATCGGATAACTTTGAACTAGAGAGGAGCCTAATTTACATAATTGGTACTGATTTAAAATTTAAAAAAAAAAAAAAAAAAAAAAAAAAAAAAATCTTTACTTTTAGTGGACACAAAGAAAAAAAAATTGCCACGATGATGATAATGATCATCTTGAAAATGAGTTTAGCAATATATATCGTATAACGATAATAATTTATCACTCGAAACAAACATCTGTTCCACGACTCTCTCTCTCTCTCTCTCTGACTCTCAATTGCTCTTTTGTTTGATTTCCAACATCCCTTGTGAATATAATAATACTCAAGCGATTTCATTCAACGACATATGTCCTTCTTGTAAAACCCGGTCACTATTCGCGTGTTATCCTATTTTCGATCTGAAACCCTCATCTCCCCACTCCACTCTCTCATTCCCCCCCACCCCTTTTTCTCTCTCATATCGCTCTCCTCTTGTTTCCGCAACTTTCCCTCGGGATTTCGCATTATATTTATACATATATAGATATAGATATATACAATTCTCAAATTCGCGATGCGTAACGCTTTATCTGAATTAACCCCCCCCCCACTCCCCATTTTCTCTGTGAATTATAAAGTGTATCCCAAAGGAAACAAGAACTACTGCAATGGGGTTTCCGGCGTAAAAATATCCAAATGGACTCGAGGGAATATATCGTTGGGTTATACACCACACAGTATATGAGAAAGAGAATAAAGAAGTGAGGAGGGGAGGGGGTGGGGGGAGAACCATTAACCAGTAACCGTTCATTAGATGGTACACTCGTTGCTAATGGCACGCTGAGGTCAAATTGGGGTCCAGTTTTTTTTTTTTTTTTTTTTTTCAAGGTTCTACACACCTGACAGAGTACTTGAATTGAAAATTCCCCTCTCCCCCCTTCTGCTCTATATGTACTGTTTGACTTCTTTCTTTCATGGAATATTTTTTTTTTTTTTTTTTTGTTATGTACATAGTAAATTGTATGTCAAGTGAGAGAGCTTATTACCCCCCCCCTCCTCTTCCTTCTATTTTTCTTACTCACCTTACATATTGCTATAGAATTTACTTCCGGTCCATCTCTCAAAATAACAGTAATTAACTATATATCCAGTGAATAACGATTGTTGAACCGTTTCGAATTTTTTTTTTCGTTTTTATATTGTATTGTGTATATTTGATACTATAGATATTTTTTTTTAGTGCATTATGGACCAGGAGAATTGTGGTGGTGGGGGGGGGGGGGAAGGAAGGAAGTAAATTTTTTTTACCAATTGGAGCAATTATTTTTACATTTTGCTTTCAACATATATACGAATAATCATTTACAAAAATTGGGAAATTGTCTTTCTTCTTTGATTTAAATTATATTCCTCTAAAATTGACAAGTTTTTTTTTCTTTTTTTTTCTTTTTTTTTTGTAATGAATTGTGTATTTAGTGGTACAAAATAGGAAAAAAATAGTTAAAAATTTTCGGAAACATCCACAATTTTCATCTTTTTACAAAAAAAAAAAAACTGTGAAATAGGCTATTTTTGCCAAAATTCAAAACCAAAATATTTTATGAAGATCACGCTAAATTTTAAAATAATTTTTAGTGAATGGTTTATTTAGTGATACAGAACAGGAAAAACATATTTTGATTTCTCGAAAAAGACCACAATTCTCATCTTTTTTCAAAAAAAAAAAAACTGCCCCAAACTGAGAAAAAAGTTACTTTTGTCAAACTTTAAAATAAACTTCATGAAGACCACGCTAAATTTCAAAATAATTTTTAGTAAAGCGTATATTTAGTGATACAGAATTGAAAAAAATTGATCTTATTCGTAAACGCCCACAATTTTCATCTTTAAAAAAAAAAAAAAAAAAAAAAAGGGAAAATTAATAATAATTGTACCTATAATAAAATAATAATAGTTTATTATTAATAACAATAAAAATAATAATTTATTATTAATAATAATAAAAATAATTTATGAATAAACAATTGCAAAAATTATTAAAAATGACAATTAAAAAAAAAAATTTTTTTTGAAAAAAGTTTTTAACAGGAAAAAGGGGGGGGGGTGTTAAAATATTTTTTAAGATAGGAAGGAAGGCAGAAAAGAGAGAGAGAGAGAGAGAGAGAGAGAGAGAGAGAAATAAGGAAAGAGAGGAAATAGGATAAAAAAATGTTTTTAAAAAAATTATTCTTGTCAACTTTTATAAATTACAGTACTATATATTTAGGCTACTTCTACAAATATATTAATAATAATAAATCATTGACTTTCCGAGGTGGGAGGGGGGGAGAAAAACATTTTTTTTCATCTTCTTCAAGATGTAACACTTTTTTTTTTTTTTTTTTTTGATGACTTTTTATACACTTGAACGGGTCACTAATGACATATGAGTGTATGTTTGTGTAAGTTGAGGGCGAGGAAAAAGAAAAAAAAATACCTCCCTTCCCCCTTCACAGTCCCTTTGCCCCTTTTCTCCTCTTGTAACACACACTGACGTCCTAAATAAATAGAGAATACCAAGTGAGAGAGAGAGAGGGATAATTTTAAAAACTAGTGAAACCTGATGTTTACATTTTCCACACTCGCCAAAAAGAGAGATAATAGTAAAAGGGTGGGGGAAAGGGAGAGAGAGAGAAAAAAAACTAGTTTGTTACTTTACTGTCGAGATTCATTATTTTTTTTTAATTTTTTTTTATATTTAATTTTATATCCCACTTGTCTTTTATTACAGGAATTCTCATTCTCCCCCCACCCCCTCTTTCTTTCTTTCTCTCTCTGTCTCTTCGTGAGGAATGCCTTTGAATACACTCGAGTCACTAAAAACCCTTCAAGTTCTGGAATTTTTCCTTCTTCTTTTTTTTCTATATATTTTTTTATTTGTACATTCTTTTATACAGTGTAGAAGTCCAAATGAACCAACAAAATTTATTGAATACTTTTCAGAAGTAAGGGTGGGGGAAGGAGAGAAATTCCCTTATTTTTTTTTTTTTTTTTTTTTTTTTTTTTGAAGAAATTTTCTCTCTTTATTGTAAAAAAAAATTGTACATTTTTTTCCAAATTAAAAACTTTAATTAAAAATTTTTCAATATATTAACAAAACTTTTTAAACTATCAGAATTTTTTTCTTTATTCCTTATTTTTTTTCTTTTATTTTCAAAAATATTTGATCCACATTTGAATTTGTTAAAAATAACTAATTGCTAGTAAAAAAGTGTCTAAATGTTTGTATTATATTTGTAAAAAAAACTCATTATTAGTAGAAATATAAATATTATTATTTTTCTACTAATTTTTTTTGCTAATTCCACTTTAGAGATTCAGAGTTTAATAAACTTGTAAGTCCTTAATTTTCGGCAAATTCAAATTTAATTAATTTTTTTTTTTTTAATTTAATTTTTTTAATTCAAACAAAATTTTGTAATTGAAAAAAGCAAACAAACAACGAAATTGATAAAAGAAGGAAATTGTTTTTATTTTCGAGAAAAAAGTATAACGTCAGCTGGTGTGAGATTTGAGAAAAGATATCTCTAATTTTAGGGTAACGAGAAGATTTGGTTCTTGTGAAAAGGGAGCAAAAGGCGAATGGGGGTTAGGGAAGGAGGATGAGGAGGAGAGGGGGGGTAAAGAAATAAGGAAGATACGCGCGTCCTGCTGTTGCAGTTTCAGCGTCATCTGGTCTTCGTCTTCTTATAAAATGTGGGGTAAAATTCGCCGCACATGGTAAAAGGATCGCTTTTCCCCGAAAAAGGTCATATCGACCTCTGCCCCCTCCCACCCCCCTTCTACTACTACTGTTTTTATACGTTTTTGAAACTAGCCGCGCATCTAGATTACAAACACAATTTTCCTTTTTGGTGTCATAATCTCAGTACGTGTTTACAAACCAGGTCCCTCTCTCTCTCTCTCTCTCTCTCTTACTCCTAAATTTTATGGCACGTGACTATTTTTTTACCCCCTCTCACTCTACCCACCCTACGAAATTTGAGATTACAGATTGCTAACTAAAGTAATATTTATTTTTCTTACGAGGAGAATATTTCCGGTGAAATTTATACTACTAAGATATTAGAGAAAAAATAATAAGTAAAAAGAATTTTTTTAAACCCTCCTCCTTTCTCTACCCCCCCCCCCTCCTACTACTGCTGCATAATTTTAAAAATAATAATAATATATTTTTGTTCGCTGAACATGATGCCACGACTAATAATTACCGATCAGATCAGAATTTTGCGAAAATTTTGATTTAAGATAAAAAAAACGAAGAATTTTGAAAAAATGGGGGTTAAAGAATCTAAGAAATTATTTTTTCCCTAATTTTTGATATTGGAGTGATTTTCAATATAAGTATGTCTTTTGAATACGATTCTGTTTCTTAAAATTTACTAAAACATATTAGAATTTTCAGAAAAGTGGGAATAAAAATTTTAAAAAAATTAATAAATTTTGAAAAAAAAGTGAGTGTGAAGTCTCAAAACAAATTTATGTTTTATTATTTTTAATATTGGAGTGCTTTTCAATATTTTTTTGTTCACTGAATATGATTCCGCTTCTTAAAATTTCCTAGTATGTCAGAATTTTGAGAAAAGTGTTGGTAAAAAGTCAAAAAAGCTTTTTGTTTTTTTTATTTTTGTTATATTAGACTGATTTTTAACGTATTTTTGGTCGCTAAACATTATGCCATGGCCAAAAATTGTTTAAATGTCAGAATTTTAAAAGAAATGGGGTTAAAAAAATATAGAATTTTGAGAAAAGTGGGGGGTAAAAACTCAAAAAAAAAAAATTTTTTCCCTTATTTTTGATATCGTACTGATTTTCAATGTATTTTTGTCGTCTGATTACGATTCAAGGTGTTAAAATTGTCTAGTATTTTAGGATTTTGAGAAAAGTTTCAAAAAGAAAAAAAAAATATTAAAAATTCTCAAAAAAAACATTTATTTGTATATATCCACACTTTGTTCAACACATGTCTCGAAACAAAATCCACAGAGTGGTTGACAATCAAATCAAAAGTACTAATTAAAATTTTAAAAAAATTAACATTTAGTTTTAATTTTTCAAAAAAAAAAAAAAATAAATAAAAATTTCATTTAAATTTTCTGAAAAATTTTTTTTTGAAAATTTAATCTCAGCAGTTTACAAAATAATAAATTAGCTTTCTTATAAAAAATGTACTTGGGTATATTTACAAAATTTTGTGGTCAAGTATGCAGAGAGTCACCCCACCTTCTTAGTGAAAAGGGATGGAGCACGTGGAGAGGGGGGGAGGGGTGACAAATAATAGAGAATTTCAGATTATAAAAGATTGAATTGAGTGGCTAACAAAAAAAAAATAAAAAAGAATGAAAATGATAGAAGGCAATTTTTACATACACTACACGCTGTGAGGTGATTTGTCGTTTTAAACACAATATGAATGGGTTTTTTCTATTTTTAAGCCACCTCCCCCCCCCCCTCTCGCCCCTATCCTTCTGTATTATTTTGGTAAGGGGACTAAGAAAACAAAAAAAAGGGTTAAAAAGAAATATATTTTTTTTTCATAAAAACGGTCGAATATATTAGGGGGACCCCCTCTGGGTGAGTATATATAGGACCCCCCTCCCCTCCCCTTACCCCTTGAAAGTCGCGTGACCGATCAGTGATCGTTCACCCTGGCGAGCAACGCAGTTGACCATTAGGCTTATCATTGACCGCCGTCTGGTCTGACACCGCACCGGTCGCCTGCTGGTTTAAAGTCCGATAAGATGGAGAGAAATTGCGAGAATGAAAGAGAGAGAATAAAATAAGGGTGGGGGGGGGGAGTAAAGCAGTTCTTTACGGTTCCCTGTATATGAAGAAAAACGAGCTCCGATTTCACCTTGATCGCGTGTCACTGTATACGTTGAGATAATGTTTTTTTTTTTTTTTTTTGAACCTTGACACTTTGTCCGAAAGTAAGTAAATTGAAAGATTTTTTAGTTCATTTTTGAATTAAAACCTTTTTTTAACCTTATTTTTGAATTTTTTGAATTTTTAAATTTTAAATTTCGAAATATCGATTTGAACTCTTATTTTTCGAAGTTCAATTCGGTTCAATTGGAAAAATTAAGAAAAAACATTGGAACCCCTATTTTTCCAAGTTCAATTAGAAAAATTAAAAAAAAGATTTGAACCCCCATTTTTTGAATTCGAATTTAAAAAATGACTATTCATTCAATTTCTATTTTACTATTATTTTGTAAAAACAATAAACGGTTTGAACCCTTAATTTTCAAATATTAATTTAAAACTAAAATTTGAACCCCTATTTTTCGAAATCCAATTTAAAAATTTAAAAAAAAAAACAAATATTGAACCCTTATTTTTTGAATTTCAATTTAAAAATGAATCTCTATTCTTGAAATTTTAATTTAAAACACAGAAACATAAGAACAATTATATATGAACCCTGTAATTTAAAAAAATTCTGATATAACTATTTACTGTTTGAACCCCTATTTTACGAATTTTAATTAAAAAATTTGAAAAAAATTTATGAACCCTTATTTTTTGAATTTTCACATCAAAGAAGAAAATATTAAAAATCTTTTAAAAACCCCTGTTTTACAAAGATTATTAGGTAACCGTTTGTTATTTGAACCCCTAATTTTTGAATGTTAATTTTTTAAAAAAATTTGATTGAACCCTTAATTTTCAAATGTTAATTTTTTTTAAAAAATTGACTTGAACCCCTTTTTGAATTGCAATTTTAAAAAGAAAAATCTGTTTGAACCCCTATTTTCCAATTATTATGTTCACAATTAACAGCTTGAACTATTATTTTAATTTATATTTTACTATTTTTTTTGTAAAACAATAAACGGTTTGAACCCTTAATTTTCAAATATTAATTTAAAACTAAAATTTGAACCCCTATTTTTAGAATTTTAATTTAAAAATTAAATTTGGAATCCTACTTTTTGAATTTTAATTTGAAAAAGAAGAATATAAAAAAGGTTTAAACCCCTATTTGAGAAATATTAATTTAAAACCATTCACTGTTTGAACCCCTAATTTTTAAATAATAATTTCAAAATAAAATTTGAACCCTTATTTCTCAAATTCCAATTTAAAAGTTATGTTTAAAAGCCTATTTTTAAAATTTCAATTCAAAAATTGAAAAAAATATTGAACTCCTGATTTTTGAGTTTTCAATTTAAAAATGAAATTCGAATCTCTAATTTTAATTTAAAAAAGAAAAAAAAAACAAGAATTATTGTTTGAACCCCTAATTTTTAAGTTATTTTTCAAAAAACATGTGCTTGAACCCTTTGTTGAATTCCAATTTAAAAAAAAAACTATATTGTCTGATTCTCTATTTTAATATTATTTATTAATTATTCTTGAACCCCCTTTTTGAATATTTGATTTCCCAAAAAAAAAAAAAAATTATTATTCAAAACCCTGTTATTTTGCAAATATTATTGTAAACAATTAAAAATTTGAATCCCAAATTTTCAAATATTTTTTTAAAACTAAAATTTTGAAGCCCTATTTTTTGAATTTCAATTTAGTAATTAAATTTTGAACCCCTAGTTTTCGAATTTCAATTTAAAAATTTTTGAAAGCCTGCTTTTTGAATTTTAATTGAAAAATTGAAAAAAAATATTGTACACTGAGAGAAATGGATAGTCAGATTTTGATGTTAAAAAGATGATGTTACACGATACTATCATTATGCTACTGCCAACCATCACAGATGCTAAAAAAAATATAGTTATGCTACCCCGTACTACCAAGATGTTACTCCTGATGATATTGATGGTAACGGTGACTATCTAGATAGCTGTCTGTATACGTAGCATTAAAGATGGTCACCCTAACCACAATTATGTTACCCACTACTATAAATTTCTCTCCGTGTACCCCAATTTTTAGAGTTTCAATTTAAAAATGAAATTTCAGTTTAAAAAGGAAAAAAATAAGAACAATTGTTTGAACCCCTATTTTAGAAATATTATTTTATAACCATTTACTGTTTGAACCCCCTATTTTTAAATAATAATTTAAAATTAAAATTTAAACCCCTAATTTTCAAATATTTAAAAAAAATTCTTTGAATTCATTTTTTTTAATTTGACTTTTAAAAAAAATTATTTTTGCCTGATGTCCTAATTAAAAAAAATTATTATCTTGCAACTATTAAGTTCATAAACCCACTTGTTTTAAAGCATTTATTAAAAAAATATTGAAATTATTTTTTTTTTAATCCTAAGTAACAAAAATAAATAAATAATACCTAGATATTATTATGAATTATTTTTTATTAATAATACAAATTATTTTTAAATAGGTACACATTACTAATTAACAATAAAAATTATTATCAGTTGTTAAAATTAAAATAATTTAAATTAAAATAACTTTTCATTGAAATATTTAAATTAATAATATAATTATTATTATTAATTAATAATATAAGTATTATTATTAATTAATAATAAAATTATTATTATTAATGAATTTTCACAATAAATAACGTGTATTTAAAGTTATTTAAATACACAATTCGCAATGAGAGGGGAAAATGAGAAAAAAAAATTGTTTGAAAGCAGTCCAATTTAGATAACAATCTAATCAAACAACAATTCCCATTGGAAAATTAAACAATGTTTCAATCAAAATGATGAATAGTTACTTGGCTGCAGTAAAATGGCACGTATATACATTTTAATGTTGGACAATTATTATTGATACACGCAAAAGAACTCGGGACAACGAGAGTATGAGTATGTGTGTGTGTGTGTGTGTGTGTGGGGGGAGGTTTGAGGCGTATTACTTTCACTGTTTGACTGAAATGGCGTTTGTTACGAAATATGTCTTACGAAGCACAAGTACATACATGCATATACACTTTAATTTTTATATTTATCCCTTACAAAGCAACTCCTGAGAATTTTTCTTCCTCAGCTTTTTTTTTTAATGAATTTTTTTTCTAAATTCTATTTTTTTCCCTTTTTATTCTATTTCTTTAAGTTGTAATGAAAAAAAAATAACCTTCACCTGAATATGTTTTCCTTATAAAAATAATAGTAATTAGCAAAGATAAATTAATTATTACTAAAAATGAGAAAATAAATTTTTAAATTTGAAAAAGCCCGCGTTAGAATTAGTTGCTAGAGGGCGCCATTGACTCTCTCGCTCGCTTTCTCGCAAGTGGTGATATTTTCGGTCAAATGATTGCAATAATAATAAAAATATATTGAATATGAATTTCAATATAAAGACTAAAATAATAATAATAATAATAATAAAATAATAATAATAATAATAATAATATAAATAAAAGATGTTTTAATTCTTCTTATTAATATTAATAATAATAATAATAATATTAATATTTTTATTTTTCTCTCTCCAAAAACCAAAATTCAAAATTTCAAAATAAAAAATAAATAAAATTCCCAAAACGAATTTAATAAATTGAAAAAAAAACAATTGAATAAATTTAATTAGAAATATGAAGGAAAAATATTTTTTCATAAAAGAAAACCTCTTTTTTTCCTCTACTACCCTTATATTAATCCACTAAAGTCACAATATTTTTTTTTTCTTTCAAAACAATATCCTACCTCCCCTTCCCCCACCCCTTCTCTTTTCCCATGAAAATGAAACCAGTCAACTTTCCGTTGTATATAAAATATTTGACGAGATTTCCATTGCAAATCTCTCGCACTATATCGAAAAATATAACCGCCATGTGTGAGGGGTTTGAATGAATATAAAAAGAAAAATAAAAAAAAAAAAAAAAAAAAAAAAAAAAAATTTGAAGAGATTCGAGCCGGAAATAGATAGGGCTGATATGAAAGGAGGGAGGGAGGGGGGAGGGGACCACCGATCGTGTCGTATCTCTGAGGTGCTTTATTTTTCACGAGCCACTCGAGCTGCCCCGAAAATTCGCAATTTGGCAGAAGTACAATGGATTGGGCGACCATGAAGGGTTGCGCGGGGGTGTAGAGACAGACGGTACGAAAGGGAGAGGGAAGGGGGGAGGGAATTCAGAAGAGAGGCCTTTGCTCTATGAAGAGCTGGTCCATATAGCAAAAAAGTAATCCTCGAGTCATTATTTTGTTTATAATTTTTTATTTTTATTTATTATCATTTATTATTATTATTATTATTATTATTATTATTATTATTATTATTATTATTTATTATTATTATTATTATTATTATTATTATTATTATTATTATTATTATTATTATTATTTTATTATTATTATATTATATTATATTAAATTTATAAGAAAGTTCTGAATTTTTCTGTCTTTTTTGTTTGAAATTAGTTGAATTTGTCAATATATATTTAATTAATTATTAAAAATAATCGATTTCCAAAAGAATTTTAGTTCAAAACACTAAAAAAAATTGAATTTTGAAAAAGTTAGCAATGATTGAAAAAATTCAATTATTTTCAAAAGTAATGAAATTCTTTTTCCAGAATTCAATTATTTTCAAAAGTAATAAAATTAATATCCCAGAATTCAATTATTTTCAAAATTTACAAAAAAAATCTTGACAAAATCCCAATTATTATATTTATAAATAAAAAAATTCTTTAAAATTCAATTATTTTCAAAACTTTTAATAAAATTCTTGTCAAAAATTCAATTATTTTCTCAAAAATTTTCCTCTTTTCAATGATTTTTAATATCTACTATTTTAATAAAATTACCCAAAAAAAATTCAATTATTTAAAAATAATTTTAATAAAATTGTACGCAAACATTTAATTATATTCATGAAATAATAAAAATTTCACAAGGAATTCAATTTTTTACAAAGATTCAATTATTTTCAAAAATAATAAAATTCTTTTTAGAAATTTCAATTATTTTCAAAAATTTTAATAAAATTCATGGCAAAATTTCAATTATATTAAAAAATTTTAATAAAATTCTTGTCAAAATTTCAATTATTTTCAAAAATTTTAATAAAATTCTTGTCAAAATTTCAATTATTTTCCAAAATTTTAATAAAATTCTTGTCAAAATTTCAATTTTCGTTCAAAAATTTTAATAATATTCTTGTCAAACTTTCAATTCTTGTTCAACAATTTTAATAAAATTCTTGTCAAAATTTCAATTATTTTCAAAAATTTTAATAAAATTGTACGCAAACATTTAATTATTTTCATAAATAAGAAAAATTTCCCAGGAATTTAAATATTTACAAATTTTTTATTTTATTTATTTTTATTTATTTAATTCCTTGAAAAATGTAACTATTCTAAACAAATTTATTAAAATTTGTCAAAAGAATTCAATTATTTAAAAATTTTGTTAATAAAATTCTTTGTAAGAATTAAATTATAAGAAACATTCAATTATTAAAAAAAAATTTACTTTTGTATTTAAATAATTGAATTCTCGTAGAATTTTCTAATAAAAATTAATTTCAAAATGAATTTTAGTTAAAATTTTAGATAATAATAGAATACGAAAAAAATTTTGTTATTTTGTAATTTTTATGTTTTATAACAATATTTCTAAAGTTAATTAATTTCAAAAAAATTTAAATTTGAATGTTTTGAAGAATTTTAATTCCTACGGAAAAATAATAATAATTAAATACTTAAAATATTTAAAAAAAGAAATGATTGTTTTCGAATAATTTTACAATATTAAAGATATTCGTAAATAAATTTAACAGAAAATTTTTTTCAATAAAATTTTTTCCTTTATTTTCTGAAAATTCAAAAATTTTCAGTTTCATTTTCAATTCAATTTTCTAATTGACAAATGTAATTTATAAACATTTTTTTTCCTTTATTTTAAAATAACTTTGAACTTTATTTAAACAATTGAAAAAAAAAAATTTATTAAAAAAAAATTAAAAATTAAAATTAAATAAATTAAAAATTTATTAAAAAAACAATTTATTTATAATATTTTTTATAAATAGAAAGGAGAATAATTTGCATAATAGTTAATTATTTATTATTATAGTTAAATTAAATTTTTTTTTACTGTAGGTAATTTTTTTTTTTAATTTAAGCCAAGAAGAACGAATTAAAAAAAATAGAGAGAGAGAGAGAGAGAGAAAATTAAGATAAAGCGAATGGTCACGAATTATAGAGCAAAGCTTAACGAGAGACATCAGGACGAAAAAAAAATTCTATTATTCTTGCTCTTTTCCTAAATATACAACTCTATACCTTTAAACTTAACCTCTCTTTCTCTCTCTTCCCCTCTTATAAATAGAGAGAGAAAGAGAGAGAAAGAGAGGGAACTCTCTCTCTCTCTCTTTCTCTATTTTTCTTTTAATTTCTTTTTACAAATTTCTTTCTCTCATTTCATTGTATAAAATGTCTTTCTCTTTTCTTTTTTTTCTTTTTAATTCTCTTCTCTAATTATTTTTATTCTCCCCCACCCCTCCATCTTTTTTCATCCCCACCACTAGCTTCACTTTGACCCACTCCTACTTTTCTTTCATTTATAGAAAAAAAGAGAAGAAAAATAAAATTCTACCACTTCTTCTAGTCTGTTAATTCGTTGCGTCCAACGAGTTTCCTAATTTAAAAAAAAATAGCAAACGAGAAAAATTAGATTTAAAAAAAATTCTTCATTATAAATTTAACCCGGTTTTCTTCTCTAATCCTTCATCCACTTCCATTCTTTTTTGTTATATTAACATGAAGAAATTAATTTGGAAAAAAGAAAAAAAAACTGTCTTTCTTTTTTTTACTGCTTGTTATCTTTTTTTACCCCCCCCCCCCCCCATCTACCAAACTTTTTTTTTGTCTCATCCCAAGAGAAAAGAAGAAGAAAAAAAATTGTCATTACGCATTTTTCTGACACAGGATTCGCAATAAATAAGAGAGAGAGAGAAAAAAGAGAGTGAGAAAGAAAAAAAGAAATACGCGTGGACTTGAGGGAGAAATTTAATTTTCCCCGGGAGAATGAAAACAACCTCGACAGATTTACGAGGTTTCGAATCGCAAAGAAGAACTTACGTCTAATGCTAAGTAGCACCATGTATTTTATTCTCTCGGGAGGAGGGGGAAAAAAAGTAGTAAATTCACAATTTTCTCCTTTCGTGTCAAGTTAACAAAATTTCAAGTTGGCAATTCTCCCCTCCCCTCTTTTAATTTTTTTTTTTTTTGATTTTTCACCATAAAAAAAAATTCTTTTTATTAATTATTATTTTTTATCTTTTTTTATTATTACAGACTTTGCACTCGAAAAAAAAGTAATTAAAAAAAAATAATTTATTTTTAAAAAGTAGCAAAAAGTAGCTTTTAAACTAAAAAAAGAAAGAAAAAAAAGTAGCTATCGAAAAATTAATTTTGAAGAGCAAAAAAATTCGTTTTAGACACTTGACAAAACTGACAAAAATTCCATTCTATATATTTTATTTTTCTGACTTTTTACTAATTTTCATCAAAAATATTTACTTGAATTCTTATCCTGTTATATAATAAATTAAATTCCCTCAAGGAATTTTTATTATTTACGGAAGAATTTAAATATTCAAAAAATAATTTAATTCTTGAGAAGAATTTTATAAAAAATTTTTAATAATTTATTTCTTTCGACTAATTTTATTTAAATTCTAATTTAAATAATTGAATTCCTGATGAGAAATTTTTATTATTTATGAAAAGAATTGAATTTATATACGAAGCTTTTTACAACAAATTTTTTTTAAATAATTGAATTCTTAAAAAGCATTTTATTATTTATGGAAATAATTGAATTCTTGAGAACGATTTTATTAGAATTTTTTTAAAAAAAATTGCATTTCTAAGAAAAAATTTATTTCTTTAAAAATAATTTAATTCTTGTGATGAATATTGTTATTTATGAAAATAATTGAATTTTGCAAAGAATTTTATTAAAATGCCTCAATTGAATTCTTTCGAAGAATTATTTATCCAAATAATATTGAATTCTTGGAAGAATTTTATTAAAATCTAAAAAGAATAATTAAATTATTTAAAAAAAAATTTAATTAAACTTGTATTTAAAATAATTGATTTTTTCGATCAATTTTATTAAAATATTTGAAAATAATTGAATTCCTGTGAAATATTTTAATATTTTTGTAAATAATTAAATTCTTCCAAGGAATTAAAAAAAAAAAACATTTTTAAATAATTGATTTTTTCTAAATTTTTTTGCAAATTCTATTCTAAATTAATTGAATTCCTGTGGGAATTTTATTATTTATGAAAATAATTGAATTTTGAAGGAATTTTATCAATTTTTTTTCTAAATAATTGAATTCTTTTGCGAAATTTTATGAAAATACTATAGATATTAAAAATAATTGAATTTTGAATACTTTTTGAAAATAATTGAATCGTTTTAAAGAATTTGATTATAATTTTTTAGAATAGTTTTTTGATTTCTAGTTTTAGCGAATTTAATATTATTATTAGACTTTTTTAATTATTAATTTATAATTATTATTTGTGTACCTATTAAACTATAACTCGAAAGTTTTTAAATTAATTTAAAAAAGAAACAAGTAAACTAATAAATAACAAATAAAGAAAGTACTGTCATTTCATGTTGAAAGCAGTATTTTTTTTTTTTTTTTTTGACGTTCCGCCTGAAGAATGCCTCGAGACAAATTCTATTTCCGGTAAATTTAAGACGCAACGACGACGAATATTGTCCAAGTGCGGATTTTATTTTGCGAACGAGTGGAAATTTACTTTCTTATATTTGACCACACTTTCTCGTTCGTCAAATATAACAAGAAATAAATTAAAAATTTTCCACGTAACTCGAGTGACAAATTAAATTAAAAATTTTACTTGGGATTTTATTTATTTTCATTTCTTTAGGAACTAAAAGAGAAATTCTTACTGAGTTTATTTAAATTTTCAATATAAAAAAAAAAAATTGAAAATTAAAAATTAAAAAAAAAAAGTTTTTAAATAAAAAAAAGTTTAAAGAATATTTTTTAAAATATTAAATAAAATATTACTTTTTCTCCTCATATCGCAATAAATTAGAAGAATTTTTGTTTCGAGGGTATATTAAAAAAAAAAAAAAAAAAAAAAAAAAAAAATTTCCACCCCTAAGAGTCTGCCCAATTTTCTTAAAAGCAACTCTTCTCTTCTGTTAAGCTTAGAAGAGAGAAGAGAGCGAGTCTCCAT
Organism: Leptopilina heterotoma; assembly: GCF_015476425.1. Taxonomy (NCBI): domain Eukaryota; kingdom Metazoa; phylum Arthropoda; class Insecta; order Hymenoptera; family Figitidae; genus Leptopilina; species Leptopilina heterotoma. The sequence continues at coordinate 51,937 of NW_025110975.1, forward strand.
TTCGGAGTAAAAAAAAAATTTTTTTTTTTTTCTTTTTTTTGGTACACGAAGTCTTGAGGTGGGGGAAGAGAGAGAGGGTGGATTTCACCCTTGAACAACTCTGAATCTCCGAAAGTAAAGCTGTTTACTTCCATGAACTGTGGAGAGCGGGGTGAGGGGAGGGGGGGGGGGGGGGTAAAAATCGCGGCTTATCAAAGGAACGAGTGGTGCTCGTTACTTGTCTTTCCACTACCCCCCCCTTCCCCTCTCCACTCGTTTTTAAGTCGTCCCCACTCCCCAAAAACACTCGCTTCTCATCCCCACTCCTCATCATCATTCATCCTCTGGTTTTCTCTTGAGACGAGCGCGACTGTTTTTCGGTCAATTGCCACTAGGCGAGATTCTTGTCAAGGAAAAGAAAAAATGAAGAAAAAAGAAAGAAGGAAAAAAAAGTTGAAAGGACCCTGGCGTTGGGTGAAAAGAGGCACTGCAGATTTCTCGATGGCTTCTCGCGGCTCTGGTAGTGGTGGTAGCTTTCTCCCCCCACCCCCCGGCTTTTTCCACCACCCACCGACCGTTTTTCCTCTGAGTGGGTGAATGAGATGGGTGGGGCCATAGAGTAGGAGAGGTGAATTTTTAAAAAATTTATCAACTCACTCACCCAAAGGGCATTTGGTGAATTTTTCATTTTTCATTTGCACAAAAAATTTAAAAACCCAAAAAACAAAATTTTACTCGTATTTGGAAAAAATATATTTTTTTCTAATATTCTGTATTTTTCGTTGGTTATTTCGTTATTTTTATTGACATCGAACTCTATTCTTTTTGTAATTCATTTTCTATTTTTAGTTATTCTTTTTCTCTTGTTATTAAAAAAAAAAAAAAAAAAAAAAAAAAAAAATTAATAACAAGAGACAAAAATTAATAGTATTAATTTTTGTCTCTTGTTTAAAAAAAAAAAATAACAATATTTCTTTGTCTCTTGATATTCATTTTTCTTCTCTTTTTATTATTCTTGTGTTATTAATTCTTTTTCTCTTATTATTAATTTTGTTTCTCTTCTTATTACTTTTTTATTTTGGCTATTATTGTCAATCAATATTTTATCAATAAAACCAAAATTATTTTTCGCCATAAGAATTAAATTTTCATTTATTTTTTTTTACTTTTAAAAATTTCCCATCTTCAATGAATATTTTCCCCTCTCATCTTAAATTTTCTCTCTTCTTCATTATCGTTATAAACTTTGATGGCCCAGTGTGCAATAGTAGTAAATTCCGACAAAAAAAAAATTACCACGTAAAAAAGTTGAAAATTATGGGAGTTGGGGTGGTGAGGAGAGAGAGAGGGGGGGGAGGTTTATGGAAGGAAAGAAAGCATTACCTAGAGAAAGTTTGAAATTTTACGAATGTAACTTGGTTTGTTTTTGTGTCAAAGTATAGAAGAGGGGACAGAGGGGGGAGGAATAGGAGAGAGAGAGAGAGAAAAGATGGGACAAGAAGGGTTACAGAGGAGAAAGAGGGGTGGTGGGGAGAAAAAGGTCTTTGCCCGCTTTAGAAGAAGTAAAACTTATTTCTTTGTACACTCTCCTTGCTCTCCTAGTTTCTCTCCTAAACTCCCACACTTATCTGTGTCATTTTCCCTTCTCTCTCTATTTTTCTATTTTTTGTTTCTATCTTTCTCCTTTAGTTTCTTCCTCCCCTATCTCTCTTTTTTTGTCCTTTACTATCTTTTTTCTATCCCCTCTCTCTCTCTCCCTTTCTTCTTGTTTTTTTTACTTCCTCTCTCTCTCTCTCTCCCTTCCCTTTTTCTGCCTCCTTTACCTATTTCTCCACTTTCTTCTCTCTCAGTCTCTCCCTTCTTTTACCCCCTTTTTTCTCCTCCACCCTCTTTTCTTCTTCTACACTCTTTCTCCCCTCTCTATCTGTTTTTTCTTCCTCCTTTCCTCTTTTTCTACTTTCTCCTCTCCCTCTCTATTCTTCTTTTATACTCTTTTTCTCCCCCACCCTTTCTTCTTCTTTTACTCTTTTTTCCCCTCCACCTTTTCTTCCTCTTTATACTCTTTGTCTCCGTCTCACTCTCTCTTTTGGTTTTTCTTTTCCTCTTCCTCCTTTCTTTTCTCTTTTCCTACTCCCCCTATTTTATTCTATTTCTATCTCACTCTTTTGGCCTTCTCTAATTAATTAAATTTAATTCTTTAATTAATTAATCTTTCTCTCCAATTGCTTAACTATTTTTCCCTTTCCCTAATTTTTTCCTACCTCTTTCACTCTTCTTCTCTAACTAAAAATTAAAGAATAAAGGGGAATAATTGTTGGAGAAGGAGAGAGAAAAACGTAGGAGAAAAATAGTTAGGGAAGGAGCGAGAAAGAAGTAGGAAAAGAGAAAAATAGTTGAGGGAAAGAAGAGAAAGAGGTAAGAAAAGGATAAAAAATAATTGAAAAAAGAGAGATAAAGAGAAAAATAGTTGAGGAAGGGGAGTAAACGAAGTAGGAAAATAATAAAATTGGGAAAGAGGTAGAAAAAAGGAAAAATAGTTGGGAAAAGAGAGAGAAAGAAGTAGAAATAAAAAAATTGTTAGGGAATGGTATAGAAATAGGTAATAAAAGGAAAAAAAATAAAGAAGAAGGTTGACAAAGAGAAAAAAGTTAGGAAAGGAAAAAGAAAGAAGTAGGAAAAAAATAAAATAAGAAAAGAGAAAAATAGTTGGGGAAGGAGAGAGAAAAAATAGTAAAAAATAGGGAAAGAGAAACAGTTAGCAGAAAGGAGGGAAAAAAGTAGGAAAAGAATAAAATGAGGAAAGGGAAAATAGTTGGGAAGGAGAGAGAGAGAGAGAGAGAAGTAGGAGAAAAAATGGAGAAGTAGAAAAATAATTAGGGAAGGGTAGTGAAAGGGGTAGAAAAAATAAAATGAAGAAAGAGAAAAATAGTTGGGGAAGGGGAGAGAAAGAAGTAGGAGTAAAAAATAGGGAAGGGGAGGAAAAAAAGTAGGAAAAGAATAAAAAAAAGGGAAAGAGAAAAATAGCTGGGGTAGGAGAAAGAAGTAGGAGTAAAAAATAGGGTAAGAGATAAAAAGTTAGGGGAGAGAAAAAAATAAGGAAGAGGAAAAATAGTTAGGGAAGGAGAGAGAAAGAAGTAGGAGTAAAAAATAGGGTAAGAGATAAAAAGTTAGGGGAGAGAAAAAAATAAGGAAGAGGAAAAATAGTTAGGGAAGGAGAGAGAAAGAAGTAGGAGTAAAAAATAGGGTAAGAGATAAAAAGTTAGGGGAGAGAAAAAAATAAGGAAGAGGAAAAATAGTTGGGGAAGGAGAGAGAAAGAAGCAGGAGTAAAAAATAGGGAAAGGGAGGGAGAAAGTAGGAAAAGAATAAAATAGCGGAAGAGATAAATAGTCAGGTGAAAAAAAGAAGTAGAAAAAAATAAGGAAGAAGAAAAATAGTTGGGGAAGGAGAGAGAAAGAAGTAGGAGTAAAAACAGAGAAAGAGATAAATATGTAGAGAACGAGGAGAAAGATGAAGGAGTAAGTAATAGGGAAAGAGATAAATAATTAGGGAAGAGGAGGGAAAAGAGGAAAAGAGGTACCCAAAGGAAAAAAATAGAAGAAAAAAAATAGAAGAATTGAAAAAGAGTTAGGAGCTAAAATAGGAAAAGATAAAAAATAGTGAGAGAAGGAGAAAAAAGAGTTCGGGAAAAATAATTAGGGAAAGAGAAAGAGAGAAAGAAAGTAACAGTGAAAAAAAATATCGAGCAAGAATGAAAGGGACAAAGAGAAAGAGAGTAGTTGAGGAAGAAGAGAGTTGGGAGGGAGGGAGGGGGGTGGCATAGAAGTGGGAACCGCGTCGGTGAGCAAAAGACAGAACATTGGAAAGATAGAGAGTGAGGGATAAAACGTGTGGTATTGATCCTGTAACCCCCACCACCTCAACGGTGTCTTTCTCGCACGTCTCCCTCAACCCTTCCCCACATTTCACCCCTTGGCCCACGAGTTTTAGACTCTCCCCCTTCTCTACCCTTTCCCTTTCTTCCTTCCTAGATCCCCCCCCTCCCCACCACCAATATACATATACACAGCAAATCCCAAAGTTTTGTGTGTTCGGCGAGGCGCGCTGCACTCTCTACAATCCCTTCCTATCACCTCGTGTCTGCCTTCCCTCTCTCTCTCTCACTCTTGCAATTCCTTTACAGCGCCTCACCCCCCCACCACTTTCCACTTTTGCTATATAATCTTCTTCCGCGCGCCTTTGACTGGTCGAGCGGTGGCGGATAATGTGAAATTTCCAGTGAGCTTAGAAACTCTGTCTCTCTCTCTCTCTCTCACTCACTCTCTGTGTAAAGTTGCGTATAATATGAAACTTGGCCTTGCCCTTGGAATCTGCCAAGTTTCCTATTGTTTAGCCGCCTAAACCCTCTCCCCCCCTCCTCTTCTCTTGTTTTCTTCCCTGTAATTACGAATTTCTCGATGATTCTTGGTAAATTGTGGTTTTCAATTCTTGTTGTTGATGTTTAGGAGTTTGGTTTAAACACCGCAGACTCAAAGTTTGGCTATTTTTTTTTCTTTTATTGTAAAATCGTTGGATTTGCAAATTTAGGCAAAGAGGGAAATACAATACTTGTAATAGTTGAAAAAAATAATAAAATTTAATAATAAGGATTATAAAAATAAAATAAGTAATAAATAAAAAGTAATAAAAAATTTAATAATAAAAATGATATAAAAATAAAATAATAAAATAAATAATAATAAAAATTAAAAAAATAAAATTTAATGACAAAAAGTAATAAAAAAATAAAGAAAATAAAAAAATTAATTTAGGGAGAATATTAAATATTTGCTTTAGGGTGGAAATATTTTTAGAAATATTTGGAATAAAAAAATAATAGAGAAACATTAAAAATAAATTTAGAAAAAAAAATTAATAATTGCTTTGGGAATAAAATACTTTGAGAAATATTTGGAATAAAAGAAAATAATTATGTTTTAATAGAAAAAATAGTAACAAATTTGATTTGAAATGTAAAAAATAACAAAAAATTATATTTTAAATTTTCGAAGAAAAAAAAATATTTGAATTTATAAGACAACCCAAAAATTATGTTTTAATTTATAATTCAAGTTTATTTAAAACTAATTTATTTTTTAATTTATATAACAACGGGAAATGATCTTTTATTTTCAACGAACAACAGAAAATTTTATTCTAATTAAAAAAACAAAAAAGAGAGTTTTAATTTAAATAACAAATTAAAAAACTAATTTAAAAAAACGTAAAATGTAATTAAAAATTAACTTTTCATATAAATAAGAATAAAAATATATTTTTCATTATAAAAATTTATTACTGTGAAAGAGTGTGAAAGAAATGTTTTTTTGAAAATTAAGTAAAAACTATAAAAGAGAAAGAAAATGACAAAAAGTAAAGAACAAATTTTATAAAAATATTTTTCAATTAAAAAGATAATTTCAAAATATACTTTAGTCTTGTTTAATTTAAAAAACAATTCTTTTTCATTTAGAGCAATTAAAAAATCAATTTAGAAAGAAAACTGAAAAATTGGTTTTCCAAATGAAAAAAAAAAATTATGTTTGAATATAAAAAGCAACAATAAATTTTATTTCAATTTAAAAATAAAAAATATATTAAAAACTTTAAAGGCTTTTTCAATTAAAAAATCAACTTTTCAATTAAAATATTTGGAATAAAAAATAAATATAAATAAAATAACAGAAACTAAAAAAATAAATTTTGATAAAAATTGTAAACTAAAAATTATAAAAAAAAATTTTTGAAAAATAATTTTCAATTAAAAAGAACATTTCAAAATACTCTAGTCGTTTTAATTAAAAAAAGAACATTATTTAAAAAATTGTTTGTTCATATTAAAGAAATTTAAATATTTAAAAAAGTAAAAAACAATAAAAAATCTATTTTAATGGCAAACATTTTTTTTTATATTTATTAAGTTGATAGATTAATGATAAATTAATTTATTTGATATAGTTTCTTATTTTTTCCTTTAATTTTAATTTTAAAAAATGTTTTTTAAAAAAATCATTTTCCACAGATTTAATATTTTTTCAATTTAGAATTTAGAAAAAAATTTGAAATTGATCTCAAAACTTTTTTTCTAAATTTAAAAATCTAAAGAAAAATCTAAAGAAAAATCAAAAAAATATGTATCAAAAGTAAAAATAATTAGAAATATATTTCTTTTCCGAAGAATCTGATTAATTGAATTTATTACCAAAAAGTATCAATAATTTCCGCTCAATTAAATAACAATAAGGGGAACAAAATTGGTCAAAAAAAAAAAAAGAATTTTCCAATTTTCTCGAAATTAAATACGAGTAAAAGATCAAAGTCTTTGTCAATAATTCTCTCTCCCTCTCTTTCTCTCTTAGTTCCCCTATATGACAAGTGTGTCTAAACGTATTTTTGCTGACTGTTCATCGAGAAATTCCAGGAAAATTCAAGGAAGAGATTAAAGGCAGTTTGTAGCGATGGGGAGAGGGGGGTGGTAATAGAGAAAAATAGGGGATGAATTGTATAGCATTCCTTTTATGTGGTTTTGTCCATCTGCCATCTTGGCTTGTCGAAGCATTTGGCACGCTTCAATTTTGCTTTGGATGGCGAAAACAAATGATCCCTTCATATATGTAGAGTCATTTCTTTTTCCTCCCCAAGGGGCGAATATACAGGTGCCAAAACGATCGGCCATCATTGTTTAATGTCTTATTTTGTTAGCAGTTGCAGTTTTTCTTTTTTTTTTTTTTTTTGTTTCGGTCGTCAACCCTCCCTGTACAAAATTACATCTTCTATAATAACTGACGCGCGGGGGAACAGAATCATTTTTCCGCATCATTTGCTCTCATTCACCCTAGCAATTAAATGGAATGAAAAAAGGTTCCGATTTCTTCCAGATTGTTGCTTTTGATTTCGGTGGGGGAATTTTTATTTATTATTTTCTCTATTTGACAAATGCTTCTTTGAATTTTTTGTTTTACTTTCATTTTTATTTATTTTATTATATTTTTTTCATTTTTATTTATTTTTTATTTATTTTTACTTATTTAATAATATTTTGCTATTATTTACACTATTTTTTTGGTATTTGCCTTAAAAAAGTAGGCGTGGCTTGCTATCCCCTCTCCTGAATTGCGAGGAGTGGCAAAAAAGAGCAACGCCCACTTTAATTGCGCGAAAGTAGGCGTGGCTTACTATCCCCACCTTCTGAATCGCAAGGAGTGTCGAGAAAGCGTAACGCCCACTGAACTTGCGCGCGCAGCGAAAGTAGGCGTGGCTTACTGTCCCCACTCCCGAATGCTTGGAGTGGCCAGAAAGTGTACCGCCCACTGTAAAATTTTTATTATTTTACAATATTAGCTTTTAATAAAAAATTAATAGTCTTTTAGAAAAGCAATTAATAATATTGTTATTATTATTATTGTTGTTATTATTAATATTGTTTACCAAAAAAAAAAAATCATTTAAAAATAATAATTTTTTTTGTTTCTAAAAGAGAGTTTTCTTTTCGTCATCTTTTTTGGAAGAAAAATAAAAGTTTTATTGTTCTTATCGTAATAAATATCAAAAAAAGAAAGTTTTCAGAAAGAGTCAAAAAATTTTCTTTTCTTTTTATTCGTAATACCATCGAGACGAGAAAAACAAGAAGGAAAGAGAGATATATAGATAAAAGCGCGAGGAAAGCACTTGAATAAGTCGTTGTACAAGGATCTCTAAAGTCCTTGAGAAGCCTCGGGTTTTTTGCCCATAGCCCATTGGTTTATAACTTGCTGTGAGAAAGTTTTGCTGAAGATGTAGAAGAAGAGCTTTTGGCTTCACTCATTCTCTGCATCATCATCGAATTTGTCGTCGTCATAGTCTCTCTCACTCTCTGTTTTTTCAAGTGCTGTCGGCAAACGACAGTGCTCGCGCCCAAGACAATGATAATTAAGCTCTCACTTCGCAAAAAGTAAAGTTTCTCATACCATTTGCGAATAGACAATGAGAGAAATATAGAGAGTTCAATTGTTCCTAGTTCGCCACTATGGAATTATTTGAATTACCCGAAAAGAAAAAACCCTCCAGGGGATTGTTTGTAATAATTTTCTTTCTATACATATTTTATTTTTATTTGGGAAAAAATTGACAAGATTTTTAGTGGTATTTTAATGTTATTACATATAAATTAATTGTAATTATAAATTAAATTATAAATTAATTAATTGCTTTCTATCTTATTATATTTTATTTTCACTATATTCTATTGAATTTCCCTTGAATTGTGGGCAAAAGGGGCGTGGCCAAAGCGAATCGTCGCGAAGGACACGCCCCTCGAGCGTGCCCTCTATGATGATTCGCTTCGGCCACGCCTCTTTTTCCCCCACCTGGCAGATCTTACGCAAAACTAAAGGGGCGTGTCCAGCACAACTATTTGACCCTTTCTCCCTTCTTTTCTCGCTCTAGTTACGCCCCTATTCTCTCTCTTTAAATGCGCCGCCCAGACGGAAACTAAAGGGGCGTGTTGTCCTTCGCCACGCCTTTATCCCTTCTTTTCACTTTCGCCACGCCCCAACCCCTTCTTTTTGTAACGAGGGAAAAGGATGCGCTCCTTCCAGGCGCAGCATAAAGAGGCGTGTTTTTGAAAACGCTCCGCCTTTATCCCCTCCCTTCGCTCAAGAAGGCGTGGCGAAAGCCAATAGGAGGAACCTTCTTACCCAGTTTTTTTAATTAAGGGGCGTAACCACTGATAAGATCAACGGTGATGAGGCGTGGTGGGTAACAATGCCACGCCTCTTTTCCCTCTCTCTCCGCCTGCCTCTCTAATGGAATTTAAATAAATTCCATTAGCAATTTTTTTAACGATAGGGAGAAAAAAAATTTTTTATTCTCCCTGTCGTTAAAAAAATTCTCAACTACATGACAATCGTAATTAATGACAAACTTATTTGTTTGTTTTTTGTCAGCGTGGAGAACGAAAAATGTCTCTATGAAAAATAATCCCGTCGAATCTAGGACGTGAATAATTAATGAGTATACATTTGAGTGTCTATTTTTGCTCTGCGCTTTCTAATGAAGACACTTGGGCGTCTCTTTTATGGAAGAGAGCAAAAAAAAAAATTTCTTTTTTTTCCATTTCTGGTCCAGGCTTTTTTTCTTTTCTTAAACTTATAATTTTGTATAAACTTTTGAGACACCCCTTCGTTATAAGACCGATAATTATTTTTTTCCTTGGTATTTATTATTATTATTTGTCATTCTTATTATTATTTTATTTTGTACGAAAAAGAAGAGATTAAATTAAATAAGGGTACAGGGGGTGAGGGGGGGGAGGTAAATTAAAAAAAAAAATTAAACGTCTCTTAATTTTTTTTATACTCAAAGGAGGGGGGGATTTCAAAAATTAAAAAGAAATTTCTTCCTTTTTTTGGGGAATTGACTACGATAATAAATTGCTTGATTGTTAGCAGCATTGTTGGTTATTATAATATTATACAAAATATAAATTTATATGTGTGAGGTTGTTGCCAAACTAGTAATAAATTGAATTACACTCACAGTTCTTCGTCTCTCGTGTTCGCGTTTTCTTCTACCTTCTCCTTCCTTTCATCCTTCCTTGTGGCGTTTCCCCGACTTTCTAGACGCATCCTTTCAGCTGGATTTCATTAGACGAGATGGCTCTTCAGCTTTTAGGGAGATTCGATTATGCACTCGCGCTCGACTACTTTACGAACCCACTTAAAAAGTCTTTCTTGTAATGTGGCTTCTCCTTCTTCTTCTCCTTCTTATTTTTCATCTTTTTTTTTTTATTTTTTCTTCTCTTTTTTGTAAATTCAAGATCCTTAGACCACTCGACAAGTTTTCTCTTCAATCTTTCAAGAAGTCATCTATATCCTGGTTTATACCATAAAAATCCAAATTGAGAGTAAAAAAAAAAGGAGAATTCAATGAAATTTGATATGAAAAAAATTTACTTTTTTCCTTTCAATAGAAAATTATAATTTTACCTTTAAATTCAAAATTTCTTCTTTTGATAATATAACAAATTTTCTGTGTTAATAAAAAATATTAGATTTTTTTGCTTTAACAAAAGCAGTTAGGATACGAAACAAAAATTTGGTCCCGTGTTCAAAAATTGTCCATTACGTGAAAATTTTGAAAAAAGTGGGGGTAAAGACTCAAAAAATATTTATTTTAGAATTTTTGACTTCGGAGTCGTTTTTAGTGTATTTTTATCCACCAAACACAATTCCGAAGTCAAAAATTGTCCATTAGGTCAAAATTTTGAGAAAAGTGGGGGTAATGACTCAAATAAATTCATTTTTGGTATTTTGGACTTTGGAGTCGTTTCGAATGTATTTTTGTCCAATAAACACAATTCCGAAGTCAAAGATTGTCCATTAAGTCAAAATTTTGAAAAAAGTGGGGGTAAAGACTCAAAAAAAATGTTTTTTTGGTATTTTTGACTTCAGAGTCGTTTTCAAAGTATTTTTGTCCAATAAACACAATTCCGAAGTCAAAGATTGTCCTTTAGGTCAAAATTTTGAAAAAGGGGGGGGGTAAAAACTCAAAAAAAATATTTTTTGGTATATTTGACTTCGGAGTCATTTTCAATGTATTTTTGTCCACTAAACACAATTCCAAAGTCAAAAATTGTTCATTAGGTCAAAATTTTGAGAAAAGTGGGGGTAAAGACTCAAAAAATGTTTTATTTTAGAATTTTTGACTTCGGAATCGTTTTTAGTGTATTTTTATCCACCAAACACAATTCCGAAGTCAAAAATTGTCCATTAGGTCAAAATTTTGAAAAAAGTGGGGGTAAAAACTCAAAAAAAAATGTTTTTTTGGTATTTTTGACTTCGGAGTCATTTTCAATGTATTTTTGTCCACTAAACTCAATTCCAAAGTCAAAAATTGTTCATTAGGTCAAAATTTTGAGAAAAGTGGGGGTAAAGGCTCAAAAAATTTGTTATTTTGGAATTTTTGACTTCGGAGTCGTTTTCAATGTATTTTTGTCCACTGAACACGATGCCAGACTCAAAAATTGTACATTACATCAGAATTTTGAAAAAAGTGGGGGTAAAAACTAAAAAAAATAGTTTTTTTGTATTTTTGACTTCGGAGTCGTTTTCAGTGTATTTTTATCCTCTGAACACGACGCCGGGGTCAAAAATCGACTATCACGTCAAAATTGAAAAAAAACTAGGAAACGTCTTTTTTCGAGGAATTATATTAAAATAATACAAACGCCATATTTTTTAGGTAAAAATATAATAAAATATAATAAAATTCCCAATAAAAATAATTTCTTCACTAAAAATAATACAAATTCCCCAATAAAAATAAAATGAGAATTAAAGAAAAAATACAAAAAAGAAAATCTCAAATAAAATTAATTAACAAAAAAATTTCTTTTTCCTTTTGTTTCAGAATTACTGAAGTGGTGCGATACGAGATAGAAGAGAGATAAGTGTTAGTGAAAGTGATTGTGTTTTGTTAGTGGATATAAGAATAAAAAAAAAATGAGGCATCCTCATTGAAGGAGTGTCCTTAAAAAAGGGTGGTAGATGCGTGCACGCGTCAAGAGGACGTGTGTTCGCCGTCGTGGCACAGGACGAGGGAGCGAACTCGATCTCGTGAACGGGGTCTAGATTATAGTGATGAGGAGGAGAGAGTGAGGTAGGGGGTGAGAGCCTCGAGCGATCGAGTGGGACCGGCCAAAGGAGTGCCGGTTTAGAGGGCTTTACAATTTTTAGAATTAGCCCCCATCAATATGGCGGGCGCAGGCCTATTCTTCAGCACCTGTGTCACCGCCCACATTCTATTGCTTCTCCTATTTAATCAGCGTCCAACATTTGCCGAACAAGGTAAGAGAGAGAAAAATTAATTCATTATTACTATTTTATTTTGTTAATAATTATTACTCAAGAAAAAGTAATTTTCCTCAAATAATATTATTCCTCTGAAAATGATTCATTCTATTATAATTATTACACTGAGAATTATTTTTCTCAATAATTATTACACTAAAAATTATTTTTTTCTAATAATTACTACTCCTAGAATTATTTTTTCTAATAAATTTTTGACAATAAAGAAAAAAAATAGAGGGGATAGCGCACTGACTGCGCGCGCAGCGAAAGTGGGCGTGGTTTACTGTTCCTACTCCGGAGAAGCGTCGCGCGCAGCAAAAGTAGGCGTGGCTTACTGTCCCCACTCCTCAAAAGCGACGCGCGCAGCAAAAGTGGGCGTGGCCCACTATCCCCACTCCTCGAATCGACGTCGAATAAAAAGCTCTGCAATTATACTCTATAATTATATAATTACAATAATTTACATAATACGAAAGAATTTAAAAAATTATTCTCATTCGAAAAAAATAAAAATGCGTATTCTCTTTAAAAAATCTCAATAATTTAGAGTCGAAAGAAAAAATTATGCGCAGTATTCGTCTTTTAATAAAATTCCGAAAGGAGTCCGAGTTTGATTTAATTTCGAATCTTAAGACGACTTTTAAAAATTCTTTTTTTTCTTGGGGGGGGGGATTATCGTTGTTTTCCATATATTTTTTAAAAAGACGAAAAAAAATTCAATGATGATTCAAGCCTGGGGGGTTTTTGTTGGTTTTAATGGCAAAAAAGAAGTTGACTATGTATTTTTTTTTGCTCTCGAATTCTCCATTTTCGTGTAGATTCTGATAATTTTCTAAATGCGGCCAATCTTTGAAATTAAGGGTTTGCGCTTGGAATTAAAAGTCCATTGGTTAAATGCGAGCCCATCAGAGATGGATGAGAAAGAGGGGGGGGGGGTCGAAACAAGTCCAGAAATCATAAGTTTTTATGACTAACTTTTTTTAATAGAAAACTAAATTTTTATTAATGTATTTCAAATTAAAATTATAATATTAATATTATATTCTTAATATTAATATTATATTCTTAATATTATTATTATTATTCTACAAATTAATTATTATAATTAATTTTAAAATATTAATTATATTTATTATTATTATTTTTTACTTTAAAAAAAAAAATTCTTTTTGTCAAAATCTTGCAATTTTAATGGCTGAAGTTTTTGTGGTTCTTTTATATTATTTAATAAGAGAGAAAGAGAGAGGGGGTGGGGCGCCCTTAATATTAATTATTATTATTATTATTTACTTTAAAAAAAAAAATTCTTTTTGTCAAAATTTTGCAAATTAATTGCCTGGAATATTTGTGGTTTTTTAAAACTTATTTAAAAAAAGAGAGAAAGAGTGGGTGGGGCGCCTGTAATTACACATAGAGCGCATCATAGAAATGTAAAAAATAAACTTAAAGCTAAATTTTACTAAGGCTTTGAATTCTTGTCTGCTTTTCATCTTCCATTTGTGGAAAGTGGGGCGCACTTGCTTGATATTCGAAGAAAATCTTCCCCCCCCCCCTCTTCACCCCCTCTCCATCCTTTTTACTCCAAGTCAATGCGCGGAAAGGGCACTTTCTTTGATTGCTCATTCTCTCAATTCTCTTTCTCTTCTTTTTTTTTCTTATTTTTCCTTTCTGTTTATTTCATCGTGAGTAAAAAACGATTTGAATTTCAAATTTTTCAAATTAGATTAAAATAGGAAAAACAATTTTTAAGTAATTATACAGAAATAAATTATTGTTCAAATAATTAATATTATTTATAATTATTATAGGGTAATTTTTTTACTCACTTTTTGGTGTGTTATAATTATGCGGTGACAATTTTTATTTATATTTATTTTTTATTATTATATTTGGTAAATATTTATTAAAATTATTATTATTTTTATTATTAATATTATTATTATTAACAACTATTAAAATTATTTTTTTTCTGTATTTTTGTTTATAACAATTATTGTAACCATTTTTATTGTTTTTCAATTTTTTTTAAATTAATTTTATTTATTTACAACTATTATAATTAATTTCGTTGTTGTATTTTTGTTTATAACAATTAACAAAAGAAAAATTATTTTTTAAACTTTTTGATATATTTTTGAAACAAAAATTGTTTTACATACTTAGTATTGCGTAAATTTTATGTCTGCTTCATTTTTCCTCCCTAACAGTTGTTATAAACAAATTATATAAACAATTACACCTTAGGTATAAAGATATGTCTAAGAAGAATTTTTTTTCTTATAAATATAACTTTAGCTTATTGCAATAAAACTTTCTTTGTATGAAACTGATGTTTTTCGATAATTTTCTTATTTAATTATTTCAACAAATTTTAATAAACAATTGAATCGTACGGACATTTTTGAACACAAAAATATCAAATTTTTTGCAATTAATGTTTTTCTAAGCCGACCTTTTTCTTATGAAAAAGTTATTTTGCAAATAATTTTATTATTTTAATAAACAAATTACATAAACAATTACACTTTAGGCAAAATTGTGTAGAATCCGAAAAAAATACAATCATAAAAAAAAAGAAGTTCTGTTTAGATAATAATCAAAACTGTAAATGTTTGTTAAATAAAAATTAATGAATTAAAATCAAATACAAATAATATAAAAATTAATGAAAATACAGAAATAGAAATGAATAAAAATCGAGCTAAAAATAAATAAAGCAGTAAAAATAATTAAATATTCAGTAAATTCTTCCACAATTATTTAATAAATTAATTTTTTCGATTTTTGGAAGACGTAACGTCGTCTATTTTATAAAAAAAGTAAAAGAGTATTTTTCTTTAACTTTTAATATTACGTCTTCCAAAAATCGAAAAAATTAATTTAGTAAAAATAATTTTTAAAAAAAATAGAGAAATAGAAATGAATAAAAATAAAGAAATTGAAATGAATTAAAGTAAAAATAAATAGAATTTGTTAAATATGAAAAGAGAGAGAGAGAGAGAGAGAGAGAGAGATGAAAAATTGCCGATGGATAAAAATGCTTAAACGCATCTGATGACCTCGACTCGAAAAAAGCATCTCGGTGTGACCAAATTCCCTGTTGGATTCGAAAGAGAGAACCAGGCGTAAACTCGATTGGCCTCTACAAAATGGTTCAGAGTCATGGCGAGTCTCTCTCTCTCTCTCTTTCGCTCTTGTGCGAATTTTTATCCCCCCCTCCTTCTCTCTCTCATTTCGCTCTCAGTCCGTCGTCGACAGTGAGTAAGACAGAGTAAGAAATACGGCAACGCCGCAGGAATGCCCCGACCAACCCATCGCACCGAGCGAGTGCATACCTGTACAATCCACTATACACTCCACCAGAGAGCTCTAGACCTGGAAGTCTCTCGCAGCATCCCGTATTTTCTCTCTCTCTCTGTCTCCTTTTTTCTTTCTCTTTTTGTCTCCTTTTCTCTTTCTCTCTCTTTCTCCCCTTCGTTCTCTCTCTCTCTCTCTCTCTCTCTCTCTCTCTCTCTCTCTCTCTCTCTCTCTGTCTTCTTTTTTCTCTCTTTCTGTCTCCTTTTCTCTCTCTCACTTCTCCCTTTCGTTTTCTCTCTTTTTCTACCTTTTGTTTTTTCTCTCTCTCCCTTTTTCTTCTTTTGGTTCTCTCTCTCTCTCTCTCTCTCTCTCTTCACCTTTTCTTCTCTCTCTTTTCTTCCTTTAGTTCTTTTACTCTCTCTCTCACTCTCTCTCTCTGTTGCTCCACTCGATATTGTTTAAAATCACCGAGAGAGCGAAAGAGAGGAAGATAATTTACTCTGGCGGTAGGAGAGAGAGAGAGACACTTTCTCTCTCTCTCTTATTCTGCTCGATACCGACCGTCGTAAAGTGAAATGAGAGCGAGAGAGAAAGAAAAAATTTCGTCTGGCAGTCGGTAACTATTGGTAAGAGAGAGAGAGGGAGAGAAAGAGAATAAGTGAGAGGAAGTAAGAAAGTAGAGAGAGAGAGAGAGAGAGAGTTAGAGCAAGTGAGAGGGACTAAGAAAGTTAGAGAGAGAAAGAGAGCGAGTGAGAGAGGAGGGGAGGGGGTAGTCGCATCGACGAGCGAATGGATAGAGAAGAAGGAAGAGATAAGAGCCGGTGCGTGCCGAAGCGTCTAGGTCCAAGTGAGATAGAATCGGAAACAAAGAGAGATAGTGCTAGTGGGACGAAGAGAGAGTGAGAAAGGACGGCGATAAGAGAGAGAGAGAGAGAAAGAGAGACGAAAAGAGGTGCGTGTGTGAACTCAGCGTCTCATATGCGTGCAAGAAAGGAATGGCATACGGGAGCAGGCTGCGTTTCAAGACCCTTTACCTCTTCTCTTTACGCCCTCCCCCCTCTCACTCACTCTCTCTCTCCCTCCTTCCTCTCTTTATCTTCCATACACTGTCTACCTGGTGTGCCACAGAAAACATCTCATATATAGATTACACTTTATCGTTCCACCGATTAGAGAAAACAGTTGCACTCGATTTTTCCCATCGTTGAATGGGAAAAAAAATTACTCCCCACTCAAAATAGTAGAGGAAAATAATTTTTTTTTACGAAAAAGTAAGAAAAATTACCGTCTGGAGAAGGATAATTGAGAAAAAGAGGCAAAAGAAAGTGAAAAATGAGAAGAAAAAGAAAAAAAATCGAAATTGCAAGTTTGGCTGTGAGGTTTAAGGCACCGAACATTAGTACATTGGACTACGGTTCGAATCTTGGGAGAATTTTTTTTTTTTTATCAAAGTGACGAGTCAATTGATTTGAGACAGATTCGCTTTATTTTTCCATCACTGAATATAGAGAAAAATTATTTTCCATTTATATTTTTCAAAACTGTAGGGGAGAGAATACTTTCTGTTAAATTTTTTAGAAAAAAGTCAGAAAATTAATCGAAAGAATCGTTTGGAAAAGAATAATTGAGAAAAAGAAGCAAAAAAATGTGTTTTATTTAAGGAAAATGCGAAGAAAGAGAAAAAAAAGAAGATTGCAAGTTTGGCTGTGGGGTTTAAGGCACCGAACATTAGTCGATTGGTCTACGGTTCGAATCTCGGCGAGTTTTCCTTTTCCTTTTTTTTTTTTTTTTTGATTCGAACTTTTTAAAAAAGTAGTTTATTGATTATAGACAGTTTTGCTTCAATGTTTTTTACAACTAGAAGTGAAAAAAAGTATTTCCCACTCTAAATATTTGGGAAAAATATTTTCTGGTAAATTTTTTTGACAAGAGAGTCAAAAAGAATGATGTAGAATCGTTTGGAAAAGAATAATTGAAAAAGAGAAACAAAAAGAAGTGTTTTATTTAAGGAAAATGATTAAAAAGGGAAAAAAATGGGTCTTGTAAGTTTGGCTGTGGGGTTTAAGGCACCAAACGTTAGTCCATTGGTCTACGGTTCGAATCTCGGCGAGTTTTCTGTTTTTTCTTAATTCGAACATTAAAAGAATGTTTTTTATTGATTATACAGACAGTTTTTCTTCATTGTTTTTACCTCTGGAAGTGAAAAATATTATTTCCCACTCTAAATATTAGGGGAACATTTTTTTTCGTATTTAATAGAAAGTCAAAAAGATAGAATCGTTTCAAAAAGAATAATTGAGAAAAAGAAGTAAAAAAACGTATTTTATTCGAGGAAAATGATAAAAAAGAAAAAAAATACGTTTTGCAAGTTTGGCCCTGGGGTTTAAGGAACAGAGCATTAGGATTTGATAGCTCACGGTTCGAATCTCGGTAAAAAAAAATTTTTTTTTCTCCATCCGAACTTTGGAAGAAACGAGTCTATCAATTCAAGAAAGTTTCGCTTCATTTTTCTACCTTTGGACAAGAAAAAAAATTATTTTCCACCTCAAAGAGTTAGGAAAATTATTTTCTTGTAAATTTTTTACTGAAAAATAAAAAAAAAAAAGATGTAGAATCTTCTGGAGAATTGAGAATTGAGAAAAAAGGAAATAAAAACTGTTGAAATTTGGAAAAAAATGGGAAAGAAGAAAACAATAGAAAATATTTACTTTAGCTGTGAGACTTAAGGCACTTGCCAGTTGGTATTATCACTCTTGGGTCCTCGGTTCGAATCCCGTCAACTTTAATTTTTTTTTTCTCGAAACTTTACGAAGTAACTTCAATTCTAATTATGTAAGGCTTAAAAAAAATTTACAAAAAAATGCAAAATAATATTTTTAACAATATTTAGTTTACAAAAAAATAATTTTTATTTCACATTTTAATTTTTGATTTTTAAAAAAAAAATTTTTTATTTTTATTTTTCTATTTTGAAATGGGAAATAAATTGAGGAAAAAATCGGAAAAATTTGAAACTTGATTTCACATTGAAATATTTTTGTAGAAAAATTTTTTTATTTTCATTTTTCCATTTTGAAATGGGAAATAAATTCATGAAAAAAAATAACGAAAAAATTCAAAACTTGATTTCACATTGAAATATTTTTGTATAGAAAATAGAAAAAAAAAGTAAAAAAATTTTCCCAGGAAAAAAAATGTATTAGTGAGGAAAATGAGAAATAACTTGAATAGTTTTTAAGTGTTTTTTAAAGAGCGCGCAAACTGTGAGATTTAATCCTAGTCAGGCGCAGGGAATATAAATATAATAAAATTGCGTAGCCATTAATTTCTTTCAAGTTGCATAAGTATAATCGCCGACGCATCCATTTTAAAAATAAAAAATAATAATAATAATAAAGAAGAAAAAAAGAAATGGAAAAAATACCTCACACGGCAAAATGCATTGCGTTGTAAAAGTGAACAAACGATAATTTTCAAGCGGTAGCCACGACTCTCAACAAACCATTCTTTATTTGATTTTATGACACAAGATTATGATATTTTATGACACGTGTAAAGATATTCTTCTTCACTCTTGGAGAATATATTTTTATTATTTTCTTTTTTTCAACAATTTTTCTCCCAATAAATAATAATTTTTTTGCAACAATTTTTTCTCAACTAAATAATATTTTTTAATAAATTTTTTTTTTCAATAATTTTTTCTCAAATATTTTTTGTATTTTTTTTCTGAATAATTTTTTTCCACTTAACATTATATTTTCCATGATTTTTTCAATCAAATTGCAAAATACAAAAAAAAAATTTTTCTTTTGATAAATTTTTTTAAACACTGGAAAAAAATTCAAAAATTTAATGAATTATTTACTCGTTTAATTTATTATTCATTAATTTAATGTAGTTATTAATTATTTTAAATTATTTATTTCTTTTTTTCAACTATTTATTGGTTTAATTATTTATTTTTTTAACTTAATTACTTTTTTAGTTTTTTACTTAATTGATTTTTTAGTTAACTGTTTATTTAATTAATTTATTAAATTTCTTGTTTATTAAATTATTTATTCATTTAAGTTATTTATTTTATTATTTATTTTTTAAGCTAATAAATTGTTAAATTAATTATCCATTTATTTTATTTATTAAAATTAATTTATTTTCCTTTATTTAATTATATTTATCTATTTAAATGAATATTTGCTTATTCAGTTAATTAATTTATTAAATTGTTTATTTATTAAATTTGTTATTTTTTGAATTATTTGTTGATTGAATTGTTTATTAATTGAATTTTTTATTTATTAAATTAATTGTTTATTTAATTGTTTATTAATCGAATTTTTTATTTATTAAATTATTTGTTTATTCAATTCTTTATTAATTGAATTTTTTATTTATTGAATTTCTTATTTAATTAATTTTTTCATTCAATTTTTTTATTTTTTAAATTTCTTATTTATTTAATTTTTTTATTCATTTTTTTATTAATTTAATTTTTTATTCACGAAAGTACAAATTTATCTAATTAGTCATTTTTTATTGAATAAAATTCACGAACTAAAAAGATATTTAATAATTTTTATTTCGAAATCCATTTTATTCATTCTTTTCAATTTGTGTTCGAATTCATATAAAGTTCATTCTAAAGTAATTCATCAAAAGAAAATATTTTCCATTTCATTTTTTTTTTTTCTTTTTTTTCTCAACCTCAAAGAAAAATTCATTTCCCAGAAACCGATATTTTAAACAAGTTTTTGAGTCGCGAAGATGGAGGTCAAGAAGTTACTTCTTCTTCTTCTTCTTTTTTTCTTTTTTATTTTTACATATAACTTTTGCCCGGCAAGCTTTAGTCGAATTTCCCAAGATACTGACTTTGGATTAAGAAGTGGAAAAAAGTGTACTCTTTGAAGCTCAATGAGGAAATGCACCTTCCACTTGAGGGAAACGAGAAATGAGACTTTTGAACAAAGTGATTTCTTATATATATTTTTTTTCATGTGTGTGTGTGATGAGAAAAGCGAGAGATTTTAAATAAAAGATTTTCCCTTCTTTAAAGAACTTTTTTTTATTCGTTTTGATTCATTTTGATTTATTTTGATTTATTTTTTAATTTTTATTAAAAGAAAATATTTATTTTATTGATTTTTCCACCTTGGAATTTTTTGCCTTTTAATTTTCTACCTTTAATTGAATTTTCCCGAGAATTTCCCCCCTTTCGTTTAGATTTTCCAACATTGAGAAAAATGTATTCTCTTTCTCTTGAATTTTCCATCTTGGATCTATTTTTCCACAAAAAAAATTTTCCTCCTTGGAATTTTTTACAGTGACTATAATTTTCCAAAAGTTAATTTTCCACCTATTGGGATTTTCCACCTTTGCCTGAATTTTTTATTTTTTAATTCTAATTTTCCAACGTTTAGTGAATTTTCCATCTTTATTTTAATTCAACAAATTTAAATTTTTCGCCATTTAATTTTTCACCTTTATATAATTTTCCTAACTTAAATTTTCCACCTTGAAATTTTTTATTTTTAATTTTAAAACATTTTTAAAATTTTTTTTTTTTTTTTTTTTTTAAAACATTTCCATTTTTTGAATTTTTCGATTTCTTTCCAAATTTCTATTCTTCGAATTTTTCACTTTTTAATGGATTTTCCAGCATGACAAAAATTTTCCATCATTCAATTTTCCTCCATTGTCTGAATTTTCTGTCTTTTACTTCATTTTTCAATGTTTAGTGAATTTTTCATCTGTATTTTAATTCGACAAATTAAAATTTTTAGCCATGCTATTTACCTTTATATAATTTTCCTAATTTAGATTTTCCGCCTTGAAATTTTTTACTTTGAATTTAATTTTTCTTGAGTTTTCTACCTCTGGAATTTTCCGAATTGTATCCGAATTTTTCACTTCTGAATATATTTTCCACCTTGACAAATATTTTCTAAATTTCGATTTATCACCTTGGAATTTTCCACCTTTGATATGATTTTTCACAATCGACTATTTTTCCCACTACAAATTTAATTTCCAAAATTTGGATTTTCCACTTTGAAAATTTATTTTCCTTTTCTGTATTAATTTTTCTTACTTTTTCTTGAATATTCCGCCTTAGATTAAATTTTTCACTATTGATTTTCTTTTTTATAATCAACAAATATTTTCCAATCATGGAATTATCAAAATACGAATATTTCACTTTTAACTTAATTTTCAAAATTTCAATTTCCCACCTTGGGATTTTATTTTCCGTTTCTGTTTCAATTTTTCCTGAATTTTCCACCTTTTATTAAATGTTTCACAATAAAATATATTTTCTACCATTCATTTTTTTTAAAGTTGAATTTTACAATTTTTAGCCGTTTTCAAAATTTGAATTTTCCACCTTGGAATGTTATTTTCCATTTTCTTTGACAATTTTTCCCTCGAATTTCCCACCTTTCGTCAGATTTTCTACAATAAAATTTATTTCCCACCTTTGATTTTATTCTTGATAATTGAATTTCCACTTTTTATTCAGTTTTTAAAAATTTTAATTTTCCACCTTGGAATTTTATTTTTTATTTTTTGGCAATTTTTCCTGAATTTTCCACTTTTTTTCGATTTTCCACAATTAAATATATTTTCTACTTTCGATTTTATTTTTGAAAGTTGAATTTTCCACTTTTTACTCAGTTTTTAAATTTTGAATTTTCCACCTTGGAATTTTATTTTCCATTTTCTTGAGCAATTTTTCCCTGAATTTTCCACCTTTGGTTAGATTTTCTTGCTTTGATTTTATTCTTGAAAGATGCAATTTCCACTTTTTATTCAGTTTTAAAAAAATTTAATTTTCCACCTTGGAATTTTATTTTTCATTTTTTGTCAATTTTCCCTGAATTTTCCACTTTTTTTCGATTTTTCACAATAAAATATATTTTCTACTTTCGATTTTATTTTCAAAAGTTGAATTTTCCACTTTTTACTCAGTTTTTAAATTTTGAATTTTCCACCTTGGAATTTTATTTTCCATTTTCTTTAGGAATTTTACCCTGAATTTTCCACCTTTGCTTAGATTTTCAACCTTTTCAAATATATTTTCTATCTTTTAGTTTTTATTCTTGAAAATGGAATTATTTACTTTTTATTTATTTCTACAAATTTGAATTTTCCACCTTGGATTTTTATTTTCCATTTTCTTTGTCAATTTTTCTCCGAATTTTCCACCTTTGCTTACATTTTCCACAATCGAATATATTTTTCACCTTTTGGATTTTATTTTCAAAATTTGGTATTTTCCACCGTGGATTTAATTTTCTAAATTTTCATTTTCCACCTCTAATTTTTCCCCCATTTTTCCCATCAATTTTCCCAAATTTCTATCTCAATTTTCCACCTGTGATTCAATTTTCCACGTCTTTCTTTTTTGCAATCCAGACCCAATTTTCCCAGCTTTGAATTTAAAGGGCGACACTTTTAAATTTATATTTTCCACTTTTAAAAGGAATTTTTCCAATCATTGTAAATTATTTAAACATGGGGAGAGGGAGATTCGTAAATTGCGTGTATATATAAAGACGAGAGCGATATATGCGCAGTGCAACACCCTGGAATGTCTACTTTTACTTTTCCCGTTTCCAAGTATATACTTCTCGGGTGGAATCGGGTGCGTTCTCCGTGACCGTGATGCGGATTCTCCGCGTACACCCAAAGAGAAGAGAGCGAGAGAGAAACCAACGCTTCTTGCTTCCGGGAATAATCATTTTAATTCACAAATGCCCGTTATTTATATATAATTTTCGTAACCCGTTAACTTTTTTTCTCCTTCTCTTTTTTTTCTATTCCCGACATCATTCTGACTAATTACCACAATTAATTTCTGTCATTGATCAAAATTATTCATTTTCATTGATTAACATAAATTATTTTCTCTCTCTCTCTCTCTCTCTCTCTCTCTCTCTCTCTCTCTCTCTCTCTCTCTCTCTCTCTCTCTCTCTCTCTCTCTCTCTCTCTCTCTCTCTCTCTCTCTCTCTCTCTCTCTCTCTCTCACACTCTCTCTCTCACTCTCTCTCTCACTCTCTCTCTCTCTCTCTCTCTCACTTCTCCCTTTCGTTTTCTCTCTTTTTCTACCTTTTGTTTTTTCTCTCTCTCCCTTTTTCTCCTTTTGGTTCTCTCTCTCTCTCTCTCTCTCTTCACCTTTTCTTCTCTCTTTTTTCTTCCTTTGGTTCTTTTACTCTCTCTCTCTCTCTCTCTCTCTCTCTCTCTCTCTCTTGCTGTGAATAATTTCCAACAAAATTCTTATTAATTTCTCGTTTAGCAACTGTTTACTTTTTCTTTTATTTTTCTAACCCACGTGTTGAAAAAAAAAAAATTTAATAAATAATTAAGTTTTTTTGTTTCCTGAATTTTCATTTATAAAAATAGAAAGATACTCGAACGCAAAGTGAAAAAAATTAACGAAAAACGTTAATAATTAGAGAAGAGAGAGGTCGATGAAAAAGTAGTCGAAAAAAAAATTGCCAACGTAAGTTTAGCCATGCGGCTTAAGGCACACACTGTTTCTAGTCGTTGGTTCACGGTTCGAATCCCGTCAGGAGTTAATTTTTTTTTGTCCTTTCAAAATTTCAATCTAATATTGCTATTAAAAATTATTTCTCTCAATATTCATTCAATTACTATTGTTATTAAATATTTATTTATAACTATATTATATTAATTATTATTAAAACAAATTTTTTCTTACTTTTCTGTTTTTATTTTTGAAAAATTTTTTTCCTTACAGAAAATAATAATATCATTAGATATTAGTAATAATAGCAACAATAATAATAGTAATATTATCTATAATAATAATAGTAATATAATAAAAATAATAATAATAATAATGATACAAAATAAAACAAACACTGACAAAAATTGTAAAGATATTAAAAATATAATTATAATAATTATGAGATGATTTTTATTTTAATAAAAGATAAAAAGTTCTTCGATTTGTCGTCGTTTTAAGCCTAAAATCGTGTTCGGCCCATTTTATAAATTATCATTGATCTTCGATTCCTGTCGGAGGTAAAAAATATTTTTTCGTTAATAATTTTTTATTTTAAATATAATAATAATTATGAAGTGTTTTTTATTATATAATAAGAAAAGTTTAAAGTTACTTCGAGTTATAATTGTTTTAAGTCTAAAATCGTGTTCGGCCTGTTTTATAAATTATTGATCTTCGATTCCTGCCGTAGGTAAATTTTTTTTTGTAAATCATTCCTTGTTTTAATAATAATAATAATAATAATAAAAATAGCGATAATAATAAATAACTATGAGGTACTTAATTATTATTATAAAAAAGAATTTTTTTTATTTTTCCGTTTTTAAATTTTAAAAGAAACAGAAAAGAATTTTTTTCTTCAAGAAAACCTGAAAGCTTTGCAATTAATTTTATTGTAAAATATTAATTTTATAATTTATTGAAAATTTTTTGAAACTAATTCTTTGTCGGAAATAAACGAATTAATTTCTCAATATTTTTAAATTAATTTTTGTAAATTATTTGCTATGTATTTAAATTTTCGACTGTGTTCCAAAAGCCGTTTGTTTTTTTTTCTGAGGAAGTTATGTGAAATAAAAAAAAAATGTTTGCTTTACATTTTTTCTACTATATGTCAATAATAAATCTTATCTTGGAAATAAATCATATTGAAATGCTTAAAATCTAGTTTGAGAAATAGAATATAATAATTTTTTAAGTTCATTTCTTTTATTTCATTTGAAATAAATCTTCTTTGGGCACGAGTACAGAAAGGGGAGAGAGAGAGAGAGAGACTGTATGGGGACCTTTGATCTTCAAAAATTTGCTCGATAAATTGATTGTCAAAGATTTTAGGACGAAGATTAATGATCGTCTCTCTCTTTCTCTCTATTTTTCTTTCTCCTTCTCTCCCTCTTATGTTTCGACTCAAGTTCTATATTAATTACAAAGTATATTTAAATTTTATTTCCAAAAATTTTTGTAGTCAAACATTGTGCAATTTTTCTTTTGTACTTTTAATTTTTTTTTCTTTTATTTTCGTGGAACTTTTTATTTCGTATTTTTTGTTTTTTTTTTCGTGAGAATTTTTTGTTTTTCTGTTTTATTGCAGTTTTTTTTATTTTCGTGTGTAAACTATAATTTTTTCTATTTTTTTTCAATTTTCTAAATTTTTTTTGAAAATTTATTTTGGTATTTTTTTTTAGTAAATTTTTCCTCCAACCCAGGAGAATTTTATTATTTCCAAAAAATTTTCGACACTTTTTATTTTAAAAATAAGTAAATAACAATAAATAAAATAAAAAATAAATAAAAAAAAATTTTTTTTACAACAAAATGAAAAGAAAAAAAATTTTATATATATATTTCTCAATGCTCCTTGGGCACTTTAATAGGCGCAGTGTAAGAAAACTTGGCAATCTCGAATATACACGTCAAATGCATAACCCTTATTCTTTCGGTCGGCATCAAGTAAATAATACAATAGTCACCTGAGCGTGAAATGGAAGCGAAGGCAGTCACAAAAGGTGAGCCACCGTTAACTGTGAGCCAGTTTTAGATTTTTTTTATCCACTTCTATTTTTTTGTTTCATTTTTTATTAAAGAAGAAAAATTTTCTCCAACCATATTTTATCATTATTATTCATTATTATTATTATCATTATTATTTATTATTATTATTAAATTATTATTATTTTATTGTTAGGTATATTTAAAACAAAGAATGATTAACGGAAAAAAATTTTACCTGCGGCAGGAATCGAAGATCAATAATTTCTAAAACGGGCCGAACACGATTTTAGACTTAAAACGACGATAACTTGAAGTAATTTTAATCTTCTGTTAAAATAAAAAACACTTTATAATTATTATAATATTTAAAACAAAAAATAATTAAATTGATCAGAAAAAAATGTTACCTACGGCAGGAATCAAAGATCAATAATGTCTAAAGCGGGCCGAATACGATTTTAGACTTAAAACGACGATAAAACGAAAAAATGTTGATCTTTTCTTAAAATAAAAAAGCCTCATAATTATTATTAATGTATTTAAAACAAAATATCATTAACGAAAAAAAAAAAATTTTTTACCTATGACAGAAGTCGAAGATCAATAATTTTTAAAACAGGCTGAGGCTGAACATGATTTTAGACTTAAAACGACGATAACTCGAAGCAATTTTAATGTTTTTTAAAAATAAAATACACCTCTTATTTATTCTTATTATTATTATTATTCTTACTATAAAATAAATAATAGTTTATTTATTTATTCAAAACATATGGGACTTAATTTTTTTTATTATTATCTTTGTTTAAATAAATAAAAGAAATTTTTTAAACTATTTATAAAATTATTATAAAAGTGGTTTAAATTAAAATAATTTATAAAATAAAATTTCACTATTAAAAGCAAAAGAGAAAAGAAGGAAATGAAAATAATAGAATGGACCAAAATACAACTATTATCTCCAAAAACTTTCTTTTTTTTTAACAAACAAAAAAATTCTTTTTCTACCTATTTAATTTTTAAATTGGATCTATTTTATTCTAATCGTATTTTAATTTCTCACTATACAGCAGTGAGAGAGAAAATTATGACGATTGTCATATGCAGCCCAAAAAAAAAACAAAACAAAAGACATAAAAGGTGTGTGAGACAGGAGAAGCAATTTGTATAATTAAATATTAGGAAAGTTTTCTTTCATTTTTTTTTCTTTTCTTGTAAAAATGAAATAATGTCGAGGGAGCCCACCACGCAGCAGGTGCTCGAGTTGAGGTCGGATAAATATTAAGGTCCCTGATTTTCGTTTGGGGCCTCATGGAATGCATATGGGATAAAGAAAGAGAGAAAGAAGGAAAAAGAAAAAAAAATAGAAAAAGTAAATGAAAAAAAGAGAAGAAGAGGAAGAAAGAAGAAAGAAATTGAGAAAAAAGAGAGAGAATAAGGGAGAAGTTTTATTTCACTTTGGACTTAATTTTCGAAATTTTGAATTTCCCACCTTGAAATTCAATTTTCTATTTTCTGTCTTAATTTTTTCTTAAAGTTCCACCTTTGATTAATTTTTCCCATCATTGATAAGATTTTCTACAATCAAAGATATTTTTTTTCCTTGGATTTTATTTTCAAAATTTCAATCTTCCACCTTGGAAATTTATTTTCTATTTTCCTTGTCAATTTTTCTCTGAATTTTCTACCTTAGGTTCGATTTTCCACAATCAAATTTATTTTAGCTATTACTTATTTCGATTTTATTTTCAAACTTTCAATTTTCCACCTTGGAATTTTATTTTCCACTTTCTGTATCATTTTTTTTCTTGAATTTTCCACCTTTAATTAAATGTTTTACAATAAAATTAATTTTTTACCTTTTACCTTTTGTTTTTTGAAAGTTGAATTTTTCACTTTTTACTCAGTTTTTAAATTTTGAATTTTCCACCTTGGAATTTTATTGTCAATTTCCTTTAGTAATTTTTCAACCTGAATTTTCAACCTTTGATTAATTTTTCCAATCATTGATAAAATTTTCTACAATCAAATATATTTTTTGCCCTGGATTTTATTTTCGAAATTTACAATTTTCCACCTTGGAAATTTATTTTCCATTTTCTTTCTCAATTTTTTCTCTGAATTTTCCACCTTTTGTTCGATTTTCCACAGTCAAATATATTTTTGCTACTTATTTCGATTTTATTTTCAAACATTCAATTTTCCACCTTGGAATTTTATTTTCCATTTCCTGTATCATTTTTCCCCGAATTTTCCACCATTAATTAAATGTTTTGCAATAAAATATATTTTCTACCTTTCACATTATTCTTGGAAGATGCAATTTCCACTTTTTATTCAGTTTAAAAAATTTTAATTTTCCACCTTGGAATTTTATTTTTTGTCAATTTTCCCTGAATTTTCCACCTTTTTCGATTTTCCACAATTTAATATATTTTCTACTTTCGATTTTATTTTTGAAAGCTGAATTTTCCACTTTTTACTCAATTTTTAAATTTTGCATTTTCCACCTTGAAATTTGACTTTCCTTTTTTTTAAAGCAATTTTCCCACCTATTATTACATTTCCCACAATCAAAAATTATTTTCCACCTTTATTTTAAGTTTAAATGAAAAAAGAAAACAGAGAGGGGGGGGGGAATAAATTAGAAGATGGGGAAAATAGGAAGGGCGAAAAAAGAAAAAGAGAGGGGGGGCAGAAGAAGATAAAGAGAACAAAAGAGGGGGAGATAAAGAAGGAAAGAAGGGGGGATATTAAATGATAAAGAGAGAAAAGAGAGGGGGTGAAAAAAATAAAAGACAATAGTGAAGCGCGGGGGGGGGGTAAAAAGAAAAACAAGAGTGGGGGAAAGAAAATCATAACAAAAAAGGAGAAAATAAAGTAGAGAGAAGAAGATAAAAAGAAAAGAAAGGGGGTGGGGGGAGAAAAAGATAAAAAAACGAGAGAGAAGGAAAAAGAGAGAGGAGGCGGGAAAAGAGCGAAAAGAAAAAAAGAAAGAGAGAGAGAAATGAAGAATATTTTTAAAGAAAGCGGAAGCGCCGAAAAAATTTTTTTCTTTACGTCACGATGATGCCGTGGCGAAACGGAGAACGATGGAATGGGGGGGGGAGGAAAAAAAAAAGAAAATAATACCCAAAGGGCGTAACAAATCAGGCCCCCTTTTTTTTCTCCTTATCCAACATCAGAGAAACAACGATCATCAACGAACCTGAGAATTTATCTTTCTTCGCGTCTCTTCCCGTTTTTCCAAACAGCATTAGTTACTGTTTGCGGGGATTTTTGTGGGAAAGGAAAAAAAAATTGTGAAAACAAGTTGTAAATATTTCTCTATATCTACCACTGGGTGACCCTTTTTGTGGTCTTTTAATTTTTCCCTCCTCAAAAAGTGGCTCCATGCTATTATGCCTTTTAAATAACTTGGAAAAAAAATGTTTTCTTTTTTACATTTCAAAATTACTTTTTGCCCATACTTAAATTCTTTTTGTTTATTTGTTTAAATTTTTGTTCATTTGTTTAAATTTCTATTCATTTGTTTAAATTTTTGTTTATTTGTTTAAATTTCTGTTTATTTGTTAAATTTTTTGCTTAAATTTGTTTAAATTTCTGTTTCTTTTTTAATTCGGTTTGTTTATTTGCTTGTTTTTGTTTTCAATTTGTTTCTTTATTATTTCTTCTTTTTATTTAATTTGTTTATTTTTTATTCTTTCTGTTTTTCTTTGTTTCTTTGTTTATTTTCCTTAAATTTTTTTTATTTTGTATATTTTTGTTTACTTATTTCTTTTTATTTATGTTCGTTGACTTTTTATGCTTTGTTTATTATTGTTTATTTGTTTATTTATATTTCCGTTTGTTTATTTGCTTATTTCCATTCATTTGATTGTTTTTTTTTATTTATTTTGTTCATTTACTTATGTTTTTAATTCCTTTGTTTATATATGTATTTAGTTTGTTTGTTTTCAATCCTTTAATTGTTTGTTTTTTCAATTTTGTTTATTTATTTAGTTTATTTTTTGTTTTGTTTTCTTTTTAATTCGTTTGTCTACTTAATTTTACTGATTTATTTATTTTTGTTAATTTTTTTATTTTTTTGTTTATTTTTTCGTTGAGTTTGTTTAATTGTTTGTTTTTTGATTTTGTTTATTTAGTTTATTTTTTGTTTTGATTTTTTTTCATACGTTTGTTTACTTGTTTTTATTGTTTTCTTTACTTTTGTTTAGTTTGTTTACTTTTGTTAATTTCTTTATTTTTTTTATTCATTTTTTTATTTTGATTTATTTTTGTTTATTTGTTTCTTTAGTTTCCTTTGTTTATATTTATTTAGTTTGTTTGTTTTCATTTCTTTAATTGTTTATTTTATTTTGTTTATTTATTTAGTTTATTTTTTGTTTTGATTTCTTTTTAATTCGTTTGTTTACTTGTTATTATTGATTTGTTTATATTTGTTCATTTTTTAAAATATTTTTTTGTTCGTTTAGTTTGTTTAAATGTTTGTTTTTTATTTTGTTTTGATTTCTTTGTAATACGTTTGTTTACTTGTTTTTATTGATTTGTTTTCTTTTGTTTAGTTTGTTTACTTTTGTTAATTTCTTTATTTTTTATTTATTTTTGTTAATTTTTGTTCATTTCGTTATTTTTATTTATTTTTGTTTAGTTTGTTTAATTGTTTGTTTTCTCTATTTTCTTTTTTTCTTTTTTATTTTTTCTGTTTATTTGTTTATTTTCATTTATTTTTGTTCATTTGTTTATTTCTTTATTTAATTTGTTCTATTGTTTTTTGTTTCATATTTTTTTCTATTGTTTTTGTTTCATATTTTTTTCTATTGTTTTTGTTTCCTATTTTTTCCTATTGTTTTTGTTTCCTATTTTTTCCTATTGTTTTTGTTATTGTTTCCTATTTTTACTTTTTCAGATTTTCTCACATTTTAATTTATTTTTCTTCCGTGCCCAAAGTAGAAAATTTCTCTGAAAACGAAAAATAAAATAAAACAAAAAGAAACGTAAAGAAAATGAAAAAGGTTCAAAAAAGATTTTCATCTCCTTTCGTATTATTTTCTCAATGGTTTTTCAAAATCCAATTTTCTCGATTACTCTTAATCGAGATACATTCGTACCTCACATTTTTTTCGCCTTTTTTTCTCCTTCCATCCTCTTTTTTTTATTCTTTAATTTTCCTTTATACTTTTTTTTCCTTTCGTAACTCATTCTCCATTTCTGTACATGTGTGTGTGTGTGTACTTCTTTTTTTTTTTTACCAAACCATAATCCCACGATAATTGAGTCTTTCCAAAAAGCCAAAGGAAATACGAGAATCACCGTTATCCGTTATTGGATAGCTGGCGATTGTGTCGTAATAAGATTTCATTTTTATCCTCTTTATCTACACTAAACGCCATTAAAACGTCCTAGAAACATTTCAGTAATTCCATATGGTCACGACCTCTACCACGATCATAAAACGAGATGACTGCACGGCCGCTCCTCGTAATACGTTTTGATGTGCCTGTTGCAGATTTTCATTACAATATAAATACATTTATATTCTCCCCCACCCCTTCTCTCTCTTTTTTTTCTCCCCCCCCACTTTTCAATGTCTAAAAAATATTTTAATTTAATACATAAACTTTTTTCACATTTTGTTCTGGGCAAAAAACAAGCGAAAGATGCAAGTAGTTATTTTTATTACCGACTGTTGGTAACATTAACAAAAAAATTGTCGGTAACGTACAAAAAAAATACTTTTTCCATTTAAATAAACTTTAAATTTAAAAAAGAGATTAAAAAATAGTAGCGGCACTTAGATGGTAATGCAAAGAATCGAATAGAACAAAAACCGAGATCGTAAGTCTCATTGTTTTAGAGAAAAAAGGTTGAAACAATTGTCGGTAATGTAGGAAACGCTATAAAAATTGTTCAAATTCTTTTGTTTCTTCGTAAAAATGATCTTCTTCCATTAAAATAAAGGATCGAGAAGAAAAAAAAGAAAAGACAAAAAAACATGAATGGCGAATTGTCGTAGTTCATTAGTAATAGAATTTTACGAGGCGAGATAACCCAAGGCTGTTTCTTCATCATCATCATCATCATCATCACTGGGCTTGTGTCTCGATGTGGTTCATTAATAATAACACAGGTAGACTATCGGCAAAGGGACGAAAGCGTGTCTTAAATTCCCTCCCCCCTCCCCCACTATTCCTCTCTTTTTTTCAAGATAAAAAGCCATCTCCCCCAACTGTAACTCCCACTACACCCTCGAGTATGTTCACCACCTACAGCACTTGGTTTCCAGGGACAACCGTCACCCTTGAAAAAAAATTTTATATAGATAGTCATTTTTAAAGACTTGCATAAAATTGCAATTTTTTTTTTTGCAAAAATGAGAAAAAAATAATTTTTTTTACTTAAAAAATTTTTTTTTTTAAATTAAACAAATTTTTCTATTTAAAAGACAAATTTTAAATTTTTTGAAAAAATTAACATTTTGCGTTAGTTGTTATTTATTAGAAGAATAATTCTAAAAAAAATGGAAATAATAATAATTAATAAAGAAAAATAATTTTTGATTTGAAATTATTCAAATAAATAAATAAAAAGATTACTTACAAAAAAAAATAGGGAAAAAATCGAAAAAAGTACCAGGGATCGAACCCCCTACTATTTGCAATCATTATTAAAGAAATATTTTAATTTTTTTAAAACTCACATTTATTGTAATTTAATTAGAAAGTTACAATTATTTTCAAAAAAAGAATGTCCGCATCTTTTACACGACAATTTTTTCATGACCGTGGAAAAATTAAATAACAAGTGTCGTAGCCGCGAGAAAAAGTTGACTGTTCACAAATAATGCGTTCAGAGTTCGAAACCTGACGATTTCAAATTTTTTTTTTTTCATTCTAAAATAGTTTTTTTCGTTTAAACTCAATAAAATAACTATAAAATAAAAATGTTTTCAAAAAATTTTTTTCTCCCCCCCCCCTCTCTCTTTTTCCCCTACTTTTTGGAACGCAGTTAAAAAAAATTCTTCCTAAAAGAATATTGTCGCACAAATGTAAAGTTACAATTTCATTTTCAAGTGTGTCTCGTGTGCGTAAATCAAACGCCATTAACACCACTTGAAAAAGAGAAGAAAGAAACATAAAAAAGGGGTAAAGGGTGGGGGGGGAGAAAAAAAATCTCCCAGTCGGCCTCGAAAAAAAGGGGTTAAATGTACTTTCCATTAACACGCGGTAAGTTGGCGGCTCGCATTTCTATAACTTCCCTCTTCCCCCACCCCTTTTTTCCATTTACCATTTACCCCCCCCCCAGAACGAGTTTGTGGGGGTAAAATTGTACGAAAAAAATAAAGACGAAAGGAAAAGGAATTAAAAGTTAGTGAGAGAGAAAAGAAATGAAAGAAAAAAATAGGGGGGGGGGTAAAAGCGAGAGTAGGGGGTGAAGTGCCAAATGGAGTGGGGGAAGGGAATAAAAATGGTCTGCTCGAAATAGTAACCAGTCAACGCTCACACGCCCTTGTCGCAGACGCCTCGAGAGAGAGACTTTACTTGGAAAATCGAAGAAAAGCTCTGACACTGGAGAGAGGGGGAGATGGGATGGGGGGTGGGGGTCGACACTAGAAGAAAGAGAAAGAAACGCTCCAAAAAAAAGGCAGTGATGGAAAAAAAGAATGAAAGGCACTAAATAGAAATGAAAGAGAAAGGGGTAAAGAGAGGAAAACAGAAAGAGAGAGGGTGGAGGAAAAGAGGAGAGAAGAAAGGGGTGATACAGAGGGCGAAAGTTCACTGAGGGTTCGAGGAATAAGTTTCCTGTTGGTGTCCGTGAAACGTTCAAAAGGAGGAAGAAGCGTCAGAACATTCAATATCCATACCGGATGTATTACACTTGAGAATCTCATTTTTTTTCTCTACTTTTTCTTTTTTTCGTCGTTTTTCTATTTGAATTTCCCACTTTTTTTGATATATTAAACTGTAATTTGTTTATTTACTGTGTAAATTACGTGCCTGTAGTATTTTTTTCACCGTTTATTTAAATTTTTTCAGTTAGATTTCTACATTACCGACAGTTATATTTTCGTCTTTTTTTTCTCTTTAAGAACATTTTTTTCTCTACTTTTTCATTTTTCAATCGTTTTTCTATTAGAATTTCCTACTTTTTTTGATATGTTAAACTGTTATTTGCTTATTTACTGTGTAAATTACGTGCCTGTTGTATTTTTCTACCAGATTTACAAAATTTTTTCAGTTAGATTTCTACATTACCGACAATTATATTTTTGTCTTTTTTTTAAGACTACGGACTTTATTATCGGTCGTATGAAATCTCCCAAAAATCAAATCGATCGAATATCCATTACATCGAATTTCAAAACATCGAATGCTCAATACATCGAATTTTCAAAACATCGAATGCTCAATATATCGAATTTTCAAAACGTCGATTGCTCAACACATCGAATTTTCAAAACTTCGAATGTTCATTAGATCGAATTTTTAAAACATCGAATGTTAAATTGATCGAATTTTTAAAACATCGAATGTTAAATTGATCGAATTTTCAAAACTTCGAATGCACATTACATCGAATTTTTAAAACGTCGAATGCTCATTTCATCGAATTTTCAAATCTTCGAATGTTCATTTGATCGAATTTTCAAATCTTCGAATGTTCATTTGATCGAATTTTCAAAACGTCGAATGCTCATTTCATCGAATTTTCAAAACGTCGAATGCTCATTTCATCGAATTTTTAAAACTTCGAATGTTAAATTGATCGAATTTTCAAAACTTCGAATGCTCATTTCATCGAATTTTCAAAACATCGAATGCTCATTTTATCGAATTTTCAAAACTCTGAATGCTTATTACATCGAATTTTCAAAACGTCGAATGTTAATTTTATCGAATTTTCAAAACTTCGAATGCTCATTTCATCGAATTTTCAAAACTTCGAATGCTCATTACATCGAATTTTCAAAACGTCGAATGCTCATTAGATCGAATTTTCAAAACTTCGAATGCTTATTTCATCGAATTTTCAAAACGTCGAATGCTCATTTCATCGAATTTTTAAATCATCGATTGTTAATTTGATCGAATTTTTAAAACGTCGAATGTTAATTTGATCGAATTTTCAAAACGTCGAATGCTCAGTTCATCGAATTTTTAAAACATCGAATGCTCATTAGATCGAATTTTCAAAACTTCGAATGCTTATTTTATCGAATTTTCAAAACGTCGAATGCTCATTTCGTCGAATTTCCAAAACTTCGAATGCTCATTTCATCGAATTTCCAAAA
Organism: Leptopilina heterotoma; assembly: GCF_015476425.1. Lineage (NCBI taxonomy): Eukaryota > Metazoa > Arthropoda > Insecta > Hymenoptera > Figitidae > Leptopilina > Leptopilina heterotoma. The sequence continues at coordinate 86,895 of NW_025110975.1, forward strand.
CTTCGAATGCTCATTTCATCGAATTTTTAAAACATCGAATGCTTATTACATCGAATTTTAAAAACTTCGAATGCTCAATACATCGAATTTTTAAAACATCGAATGATAATTTGATCGAAATTTCAAAACGTCGAATGCTCATTACATCGAATTTTTAAAACATCGAATGCTCATTTCATCGAATTTTCAAAACGTCGAATGCTCATTAGATCGAATTTTCAAAACTTCGAATGTTCATTTGATCGAATTTTCAAATCTTCGAATGTTCATTTCATCGAATTTTCAAAACGTCGAATGCTCATTTCATCGAATTTTCAAAACTTCGAATGTTCATTAGATCGAATTTTTAAAACTTCGAATGTTAAATTGATCGAATTTTCAAAACTTCGAATGCTTATTTCATCGAATTTTCAAAACGTCGAATGCTCATTTCATCGAATTTCCAGAACTTCGAATGCTCATTTCATCGAATTTCCAAAACTTCGAATGCTTATTTCATCGAATTTTTAAAACATCGAATGTTAATTAGATCGAATTTTTAAAAAGTCGAATGTTCATGTCATCGAATTTTCAAAACTTCGAATGCTCATTTAATCGAATTTCCAAAACTTCGAATGCTCATTTCATCGAATTTTTAAATCATCGATTGTTAATTTGATCGAATTTTTAAAACGTCGAATGTTAATTTGATCGAATTTTCAAAACGTCGAATGCTCAGTTCATCGAATTTTTAAAACATCGAATGCTCATTAGATCGAATTTTCAAATCTTCGAATGTTCATTTGATCGAATTTTTAAAACGTCGAATGTTAATTTGATCGAATTTTTAAAACTTCGAATGTTCATTTTATCGAAGAGAATTTAACATCTGAGTTTACTATCTATGTAATATGTTCTTCCTAGGGAATTTTGAAAGTGCGCGAGATTTGAAATCGTTTTGGTAAGTGACAATTTTTTTTATTGAGTAAAATTTTTTTGTTTGTTTACTAATTACTTGTCAGTAAATGTTTATTTTTTTGTTATATAAGTATCACTATTATTATGATTATTTTAATTTATATTATAGTTTTTATTATAAGGTAATTAAATTAAATTGTGGTTATCTATTACAATCATAGATGGCTCTAGTAATATGAATATGTGTTTTACAAATTTTTATAAATATTAATCTGTTTATAGTATAATTATTAATATTGTTATTCTTATTATTGTGTAATTGTGAATTTATTATGTATATTTAATGTAATATTGATTTATTTAGAAGTCAGTAAGATGATCGTTAAAAAAAAGTAGTGAATATTTCTTATTTGTCTAAATATTTCGCTTCTAAATGAAGAGTTCAAGTTTCTTTTATCTATTTATAATGAATGATTGAATGAATGAATTAATTAATTAATTAATTAATTAATTAATTAATGTGCATAAATTAAAATTATTTTCAAATTAAATAAAATATTGTGTATTGTTATTATTTTGTTATTTCTTTATATAGTGAATATTAAATTGCATTACTCTCTACTTTAAATAAGAAATAGATTCTATATGTAAGTAATACTTAAATTTTTATTGTAAATAAATAACAAGATTCCTACAGAAATCCGAAATTAAAATTCCATACCTTTTCCATGATTTATAGGTCAAACTTTTACGACATTCCAGTGCAATTTTAAATATAATTTCATTACTTTTGGGCTCTTCGAAAATAGTTTACTTATTGAATAGCCTCGACTCTTTGATAAAAAATTTAAAATTATCTAATATTATCAAAAATTCAAATATCCGAATTGCTTAAAATGCAACATTTTTTCCTCTTTTTTTATGGGATTTAGCTTCATTATTTTTGGGCTCTTCGAAAACAGTTTACTTATTAAATAGTCTTGACTTATTATTATTATTATTATTATTATTATTATTATTATTATTATTATTATTATTATTATTATTATTATTATTATTATTATTATTATTATTATTATTATTATTATTATTATTATTATTATTATTATTATTATTATTATTATTATTATTATTATTATTATTATTATTATTATTATTATTATTATTATTATTATTATTATTATTATTATTGTTATTGTTATTATAAATTCGAAATAAAATCACATTTTATATTAAACAAAATTATATTTTTATTTATAATTGTAGAACTACATACATTTTATTTTATAATCGTGAATAAATCTTTGAAACATTAAAAGTTGTTATACTTTTTTTATAAAATTTACATTACTATAAAAGTTTAGTGTGAGTGACTGAAGAAAACGGTGATTTTTAGGAATTTTTTTCAGGGAAATTATTGCATCTAATTTTTAATACAGACTTAAATAAACTTTTTGTTTTTTTTATTTCAGTCCCTCAGAAGGCCGCAATCACTGCAGCGCAGTGGGAAAACTGGATTTTTTTTTATATAGCGAATAACTCTTAATTAAAAAAGAATATTTTTCTTTGAAAAAAATTACAAAATGTTGACTATTTATACAAATATGTATACATGTACAAAACTGTATTAAAAATTAGATGCAATAATTTCCCTGAAAAAAATTCCTAAAAATCACCGTTTTCTTCAGTCACTCACACTAAACTTTTATAGTAATGTAAATTTTATAAAAAAAGTATAACAACTTTTAATGTTTCAAAGATTTATTCACGATTATAAAATAAAATGTATGTAGTTCTACAATTATAAATAAAAATATAATTTTGTTTAATATAAAATGTGATTTTATTTCGAATTTATAATAACAATAACAATAATAATAATAATAATAATAATAATAATAATAATAATAATAATAATAATAATAAGTCAAGACTATTTAATAAGTAAACTGTTTTCGAAGAGCCCAAAAATAATGAAGCTAAATCCCATAAAAAAAGAGGAAAAAATGTTGCATTTTAAGCAATTCGGATATTTGAATTTTTGATAATATTAGATAATTTTAAATTTTTTATCAAAGAGTCGAGGCTATTCAATAAGTAAACTATTTTCGAAGAGCCCAAAAGTAATGAAATTATATTTAAAATTGCACTGGAATGTCGTAAAAGTTTGACCTATAAATCATGGAAAAGGTATGGAATTTTAATTTCGGATTTCTGTAGGAATCTTGTTATTTATTTACAATAAAAATTTAAGTATTACTTACATATAGAATCTATTTCTTATTTAAAGTAGAGAGTAATGCAATTTAATATTCACTATATAAAGAAATAACAAAATAATAACAATACACAATATTTTATTTAATTTGAAAATAATTTTAATTTATGCACATTAATTAATTAATTAATTAATTAATTAATTAATTCATTCATTCAATCATTCATTATAAATAGATAAAAGAAACTTGAACTCTTCATTTAGAAGCGAAATATTTAGACAAATAAGAAATATTCACTACTTTTTTTTAACGATCATCTTACTGACTTCTAAATAAATCAATATTACATTAAATATACATAATAAATTCACAATTACACAATAATAAGAATAACAATATTAATAATTATACTATAAACAGATTAATATTTATAAAAATTTGTAAAACACATATTCATATTACTAGAGCCATCTATGATTGTAATAGATAACCACAATTTAATTTAATTACCTTATAATAAAAACTATAATATAAATTAAAATAATCATAATAATAGTGATACTTATATAACAAAAAAATAAACATTTACTGACAAGTAATTAGTAAACAAACAAAAAAATTTTACTCAATAAAAAAAATTGTCACTTACCAAAACGATTTCAAATCTCGCGCACTTTCAAAATTCCCTAGGAAGAACATATTACATAGATAGTAAACTCAGATGTTAAATTCTCTTCGATAAAATGAACATTCGAAGTTTTAAAAATTCGATCAAATTAACATTCGACGTTTTAAAAATTCGATCAAATGAACATTCGAAGATTTGAAAATTCGATCTAATGAGCATTCGATGTTTTAAAAATTCGATGAACTGAGCATTCCACGTTTTGAAAATTCGATCAAATTAACATTCGACGTTTTAAAAATTCGATCAAATTAACAATCGATGATTTAAAAATTCGATGAAATGAGCATTCGAAGTTTTGGAAATTCGATTAAATGAGCATTCGAAGTTTTGAAAATTCGATGACATGAACATTCGACTTTTTAAAAATTCGATCTAATTAACATTCGATGTTTTAAAAATTCGATGAAATAAGCATTCGAAGTTTTGGAAATTCGATGAAATGAGCATTCGAAGTTCTGGAAATTCGATGAAATGAGCATTCGACGTTTTGAAAATTCGATGAAATAAGCATTCGAAGTTTTGAAAATTCGATCAATTTAACATTCGAAGTTTTAAAAATTCGATCTAATGAACATTCGAAGTTTTGAAAATTCGATGAAATGAGCATTCGACGTTTTGAAAATTCGATGAAATGAACATTCGAAGATTTGAAAATTCGATCAAATGAACATTCGAAGTTTTGAAAATTCGATCTAATGAGCATTCGACGTTTTGAAAATTCGATGAAATGAGCATTCGATGTTTTGAAAATTCGATGTAATGAGCATTCGACGTTTTGAAATTTCGATCAAATTATCATTCGATGTTTTAAAAATTCGATGTATTGACCATTCGAAGTTTTTAAAATTCGATGTAATAAGCATTCGATGTTTTAAAAATTCGATGAAATGAGCATTCGAAGTTTTGGAAATTCGATGAAATGAGCATTCGAAGTTTTGGAAATTCGACGAAATGAGCATTCGACGTTTTGAAAATTCGATAAAATAAGCATTCGAAGTTTTGAAAATTCGATCTAATGAGCATTCGATGTTTTAAAAATTCGATGAACTGAGCATTCGACGTTTTGAAAATTCGATCAAATTAACATTCGACGTTTTAAAAATTCGATCAAATTAACAATCGATGATTTAAAAATTCGATGAAATGAGCATTCGACGTTTTGAAAATTCGATGAAATAAGCATTCGAAGTTTTGAAAATTCGATCTAATGAGCATTCGACGTTTTGAAAATTCGATGTAATAAGCATTCGGAGTTTTGAAAATTCGATGTAATAAGCATTCGAAGTTTTGAAAATTCGATCAAATCAACATTCGAAGTTTTGAAAATTCGATGAAATGAGCATTCGATGTTTTAAAAATTCGATGAACTGAGCATTCGACGTTTTGAAAATTCGATCAAATTAACATTCGATGATTTAAAAATTCGATGTAATGAGCATTCGAAGTTTTGAAAATTCGATGAAATGAGCATTCGAAGTTTTTAAAATTCGATAAAATTAACATTCGACGTTTTGAAAATTCGATGTAATAAGCATTCAGAGTTTTGAAAATTCGATAAAATGAGCATTCGATGTTTTGAAAATTCGATGAAAAGAGCATTCGAAGTTTTGAAAATTCGATCAATTTAACATTCGAAGTTTTAAAAATTCGATCTAATGAACATTCGAAGTTTCGAAAATTCGATGAAATGAGCATTCGACGTTTTGAAAATTCGATCAAATGAACATTCGAAGATTTGAAAATTCGATCAAATGAACATTCGAAGATTTGAAAATTCGATGAAATGAGCATTCGACGTTTTAAAAATTCGATGTAATGTGCATTCGAAGTTTTGAAAATTCGATCAATTTAACATTCGATGTTTTAAAAATTCGATCAATTTAACATTCGATGTTTTAAAAATTCGATCTAATGAACATTCGAAGTTTTGAAAATTCGATGTGTTGAGCAATCGACGTTTTGAAAATTCGATATATTGAGCATTCGATGTTTTGAAAATTCGATGTATTGAGCATTCGATGTTTTGAAATTCGATGTAATGGATATTCGATCGATTTGATTTTTGGGAGATTTCATACACCGCTTTATTATTAAACAATTTCTATCACGCCTTTCTTGAGTTATCAATGTGAAATTAATTTATTAAAAACGATAAAAAAAATTTTTTTTTTCAAAAAGCCCGCGCGGAGGGCGCTAGTGACTTTCTCGCAAGTGGTAATATTTTAGCGTCAAATGATTTTTTGTAATAATAATTGCGGGGGTTCACAACTAAATATATTCCCCTAATTATTTATTTATTAGAAAGAAAGAATTATTAATTAATTAAAAAAAATAAGGAAAAAAAATTTTTAAAAATTCGTAATTATTATTAATTATTCATTTTATAAAAAATAAATATCTAATTATTTATTTAACAGAAATAAATAATAATTTATTTAACAGAAATAAAATATTAATTTATTTAACAGAAATACATAATAATTTATTTAATAGAAATAAAATAATAATTTATTTAATAGAAAATAAATAAATTTTTTGAAGATGAAGAAGAAATTGAAATTTCAGTGTTGAAGTCAAGAATTGAAGAAAATGGGTCGTTTGTGAAAATGTGTCTTGTTGGAGAAGAAATTTTTTTTTTTTTTTTAAGTGCAATTCTTGGACAGCTCGTGAACCGCAGAAACGGAGAAAATGAAGAAAGTATACGTATATTTATGTGGTAGGAAGGTAACGACAAAGAGACCACCTACGTTCTTATGTATAGCGTCGTCACTCTCGTCGCTAGGGGATCTTTCTAAATTTCCAACTTTATTTCGACTCTAAAAATGTTGCCAGGATCCCCCCTCCACTCTCTCTTTCTTTCTTCTTTTTTTTTCTTATTTTTCTTCCTCTCTGACTTGTCTTGACGGTTAAAAAAAAAAAAAAAAGAAGGCAACGCCTCCGCAACGACATTAACTGCCTTCCAATTTGTCAGAGTGCCCCCTTCCCCACCCCTTTTTCATCTCTTGTTTCCTCCCACTCTTTGCGGAGCAATAATCTTACTAACCATCAATTTTATTTGCATTTTTTCATTAATTTCTCAACTTTTTATTCTTAACTTCCCCCCCCCCCTCCACCTTTCTTCTTTTTATATTTTTCTTCTTTTTTATTTTTTTCATTTTCTCTTAATTGTTTTTTAGCCACTCCCCTAACACCACCTTTTTTTAAGCCTTTATTAATTTTCTAACTTTATTTTTCTTTTTCTGAATTTTTCATTTCTATTTTTTCTTTTTCTTCTCTTTCCTCATCTTCTTCTTCTTTTGTTTCTTCTTTTTCTTAATTTCCTTCCAATTTGTCTATTTTTTCTTCACCTTTTACAATTTATTATTTTTCTTTCTCTAATTGTTTATTTTTTCTTTTTCTTCTCTTTCTTTATCTTCTTCTTTTGTTTCTTCTTCTTAATTTCCTTCCTATTTGGCTATTTCTTCTTTACCTTTTACTTCTTAATTTTTTCTTTCTCTTCTTCGGAATTCTTTCCCACATTCCTTCTTTCTTCATTTTTTTTCTCTTTTTTTGTTTCTTATTTTTATTATTTTCTTTCTTTTCGTCTTCTTCGTGTTTTTTTCTTTATTTCTTGTGTCTTCTTATGTCTTTCTTATGTCTTCCTTATGTCTTCTTCTTCGTTTTATTAATTTTCTTTCTAATTGTACAGTTTTCCTTCACATTTTTCTTTTTAATTTTTTCTTTCCTTTTTTCTTCATTTTATTCTCTTTTTTTGTATTTTCTTTTCATTTTTCCATTTCTTCTTTTGCTTCTTCTCATTTTTCTTTATTTTTTCTTCTGTTTTTTATTTATATTTCCATTTTTCTATTTTTTCTTCACTTTTTCCTCTTTACTTATTTTTTATTTTCTTGTTTCTTCTTTTTCATTTCTTTCTTCTCTTTCTTTATCTTCTTTCTTTTCTTCTTTTTCTTAATTTCCTTCCTATTTCTCTATTTTTTCTTCACCTTTTAGAATTTATTTCTTTTCTTTCTTTTTTTAATTTTTTAATTTTTCTTCTGTTTCTTAATTTTCTTCCTATTTGTCTATTTTTTCTTCACCTTTCACTTCTTAATGTTTTCTTTTATTTCTTCTTTGCAATTTTTTCCCTCTTTCCTTTTTTCTTCATTTTCTCCTCTTTTCTTATTTTTTCTCTTTTCTTGTTTCTTATTTTTACTTTTTCTTTCTATTCTTCTTCATCATCTTCTTCTTCTTTATTTTCTTGTTTGTTGTTTAATTCTTTTTTTTTAATTTTCTTAATATTTGTTCATTTTTTCATTACTTTTTTCTCTTTTCCAATTTTTCTCTTTTCTTGTTTCTTTTTTTGTTTCTTCCTTTTATATTTTGCTTTCCTTTCTTCTTATATTCATCTTCAACTTTATTTTCATCATCTGATTCTTAATTTCTTTATATTTGTCTATTTTTTCTTTATTTTTTCTCTTTTTTGTTTCTTCTTTTCATTTTTTCCTTTCCTTTCTTCTCATTCTTCTCATTCTTTTTTATTTTTTTTTTGTCTTTTTTCTTTTTTGCTTCTTCTTTTCATTTTTTCCTTTCCTTTCTTCTTCTTCTCCTTCTTCTCCTTCTTCTCATTCTTCTTTATTTTCTTCATCTGGGTTTTAATTTTCTTCCTATTTGTCTATTTTTCTTCATTTTTTTCTCTTTTCTTCTTTTTATTTTTCATTTTCTTTCTTCTTCTTTATTTTCTTCTTCTATTTCTTATTCTTTTAATTTTCCTCTCATTTGTTTATCTTTATTTTTCCTTCACCTTTTACTTATCTTAATTTTTTCTTTTTTTCATTTCTTCTTTACTTTTTTTCCTCTTTTCTTTTTTCTTCATTTTTTTCTCTTTTCTTTTCTTTTTCTTCTTTTTTTCTCTTTCTTATTTCTTTTTCTTAATTTTCATTCATTTTCTCTTTTCCTTTCATGAATAAAAGAAAGGAAAGAGGAAAGAATGAAAGAAGAAAAAAATTAAGGAAAGAATGAGAGAAACAAAAATGAAAGAAGTGATCGAAAAAAAGTAAAAGTGAAAGAAAAGTAGAAAAAATAAGTGAAAGAAAGAAGAGGGAAAAAATTAAAGAAAGAATGAAAGAAAAAAAAAGAAAGAAGGAAGGAAATAATTGAGGATAAAGAAAATTAAGGAAAGAGGAGAAGAAATAATTAAAAATTAAAGAAAAAGTGAAAGAAGGAAAGAAAGAAGAATGGAAATAAGTAGAAATTAAGGAAAGAAAGAAAGAAGAAAAAAAGTAGTAAAAATTAAAGAAAGAAAAAAAGAAGAAAATTAATTAGTAAAAATTAAAGAAAGAAAAAAGGAAGAAAAGAAATTAGTCAAAATTTAGGAAAGAAAAGAAGAAAGAATGAAGAAAAGAATGAAAAAACAAACAAACAAAAATATTTGAAGGAGTGAGAAAGAGAAAATGTGATAGAAAAAAAGAGAAACTGATTTTTCTAATGAAAAGAATAAGGAACGAAACAAAGAGTGAGTGAAGGAGAGAGAGAGAGAGAGAGAGAGAGAGAGGGATTTTTTCTTTCGAATACACACGGAGTCGAGAACCTGACACGAAGCTGCCAAGTGCCCTCGAGGCGTTAGATTTATGTTTGATTTACGCCCGAGCAAGCGCATAACTCTTTTCCTTGGCTGCGTCAATGTCGAAAGAGGTTTCAGCCGCACGGCACAAGAGAGCTCATGGCAAGAAGCAAATGCCGGAAAATTATCCAGAAACGTGTAATTTCAAGCATCAAATTATCAAGACATCAAAAATAATGCTTCAAATCTTTTACACTGATTAATATGTCTATATATACATCTGTTTTTCACAATTTTCCACGATTTTCCACGATTTTCTCTTAAATTCAAATTTTCCACCCTTTTGTCTTTAGTAAATTTTTCTGCTTTTTTACATTTGACTTTTCCTCTTTTCTACTTCCAGTAAGTTTTCCAATTTATTTCCTCCTCGTTTGAATTTTCCGCCTTTTTTTAGTTTCGATTTTCCACCAATTTTGTTCTATACTTTAAATTTTCCGACTTTTAATTTCTTGGAAATTTCAACGTTTTATTTTTCAAATTTTCCGCCTTTTGAGTGTTTAAATATTTTCCCACCATTTGGGAAAAATTAATTTTCCTTAATTTTCCACCTTTTTTACAATTAGTAAATTTTTCTTTGTATATCGAATTTTCCGGTACTTTTTTTACTTTTAACTTTTCCACCTTCGATGCTGAAAGTTTTCCAACTTTGTTTTAATGGAATTTTTCCTCCTTTATTATTTAAATTTTCCGACTTTTTTACTTTTGATTTTCCACCGTTTTGTTCTTATTTTCGATTTTCCGATTTTTAATTTGTTAAAAATTTCAACGTTTTTGTAAAAATAAATTTTCCGCCTTTCACTCTTTAAATTTGTCTCTTTTTTATATTTACAATTTTCCACATTAGGTTTTTAATCAATTTTCCGATTTTCACTGTTCAAATTTTTTTCTTTTTTATTATTTATCTTTTTCATTATTTATTTCTTGTATTTTCCACTTTTTGTTACTTAAATTTTCCACCTTTTTTAAATCTGAATTTTCCGTTTTTCTTTTAATTTTCCTCTCTTTTCTATAATTAAAATTTTCCACCTTAGATTTTTAATCAATTTTCCGTTTTTTGCTATTCGAATTTTTTTTTTTTGCTTTTTTATTTAATATTATATTTTCCACCTTTTTCTGTTGATTGTATTTTTCACCATTTTTACAAAATCGATTTTTCCACCTTTTTTCAAAATAAAGTTTCAATCTTTTATTCATAAAAATTTTCCAACTTTCGTAATTTTTGAATTTTTCATATTTTATTTATTGAACTTTCCACCATTTGTTTGCAAAGTTTACATGTATTGTTTTTTTTAATTTTCCACCTCTTTATTTATTTAAATTTTCTATTTTTTATTTCTTTAATTTGCAAATTTTCCACTTTTCATTTCTCTAATTTTTTACCTTTTTTATTATCAAATTTTTCTTATTTTTCTTATTATTTTTATTATTTTTATTATTATTATTATTTTTATTATTTTTATTATTATTATTATTTTTATTATTTTTATTATTATTATTAATTATTATTATTATTATTAATTATTATAATTATTTTTTTTTGTAATTAATTTATGTTTTTCTATTTAGAAATTGTCATTATTCTCAAACACTTTCCATCTTCATTGCGTTTATTTATTTTCTCTCTCACACTATTTGTTTTGATAAATTTTTTTTTCTTATTTTTGTTTTTTTCATTTTGATAAATTTTAGTAAATACATATAAAGATATTTTAACGCTTGTATTTTTCTTCTATTCCCGTTTTATTTTTCTTTCCTTCGTTTAATTTTTTTCTTTTTTTTTTTAATCCCCATTTGTTTTCATTTCCTGACGTTTGCAACGATTTTTATTTACCCTCCTCATTTTCTTTGGCAAGTACCTTTTTCCTCTGATTTATTATTCTTATCTCTTCTTCTTGTGCTCTCAAATATATGGTTTTTTTTTTATTTTTTTTATTCCTCTTTTTTTTTGACACGCACAATATAAAATATTGTATATATAGTTTCATGAAATTTTATTTCTCATCAAAAATCTTCACTTGGCCTACTTTTTATCACCTTTTCTCCCCTCAATGAAAAAAAAACTTGCAATAATTTTTTTTCCCTTCTCTACATTGTCTTTTCTAATTTATTTTCCCCCTTTCTTTTCAGTATCTTTTGGGTATCTTTTTTTATGCCCCCCCCACTCCTTGGTTTTTCACATCAATTTTTCTCCTACTGTATGTAATTTAATAATTTATATTCATAGGAATTTTTTTTTATTTTCTTTCATTCATTTCCATTTTATCGAAAATTATAATTATTTTGTTTATTTATTTAGTACAGTTATTTAAAAAAAAAATTTTATAATAATAATAAAAAAAACAGTTTTAATATATTTTTATTTAGAAATTTAATTACAATTATTCATTAATTATCTAAATGAATACAATAAAAATATTTTGAGGCTCAAAAATTAGTTTTATAAAATACTAAAATATACTTTTTGTTTCTACCTCTAAATATTTACAATCGAAAATTTTCACGCACCCAAAGTGAAGAGTCGTCGTCTATATAGACTATTTTTAATCATAATTAATGATGCATTGTACATATAATCACTTTATCATTATTAATAGGTCTGAAAATTTGGAGCAAGAGATGGTAATCGCCGTGTGTATTTTATTTCGTGATAAAACGTAATTTATCATTTTCTAATTAGAAATCTAAAAAAAAAAATGATAACAAGAAAATTATTTAGATTCACACTTTTTTTTGATAAATATTAGACGAAAACGAATATCCCATTAGTATTTTTTAATTAACTCGTGATAATTATTTTTTCAATTCGTAATGTAGGTAATCAGCAACAATTTCTGATTAAAAATTAGTAGGTATTAATAATAATAATAATAATAATAATAATAATAATAATAATAATAATAATAATAATAATAATAATAATAATAATAATAATTCATGATTAGTAATCAGTAAATCGTGATTTAATATTAGTAATTAGTAATTAGTAATTCGTGATTCGTGATCAGCAAAATTCGTAATTAGAAATTCGTCACTGATAATTAGCGAAATTCGAAATTAGCAAAATTCGTGACTCGTGATTAGCAAAATTCGTAATTAGAAATTCGTCACTGATAATTAGCGAAATTCGAAATTAGCAAAATTCGTGACTCGTGATTAGTAAAATTCGTAATTAGTAATTCGTGACTCGTGATTAGAAAATTTCGTAATTTGTAATTCGTGACTGATAATTAACATTCAGTAATTAGTAATTCGTGACTAGTAATTAGCAAAATTCGTAATTAGTAATTCGTGATTAAGAATTAACAATTATTAATCAATAATTTGTGACTCGAAATTAGCAAAATTCGTGACTCGTGATTAGTAAAATTCGCAATTAGTAATTCCTGACTCGTGATTAGAAAATTTCGTAATTTGTAATTCGTGACTGACAATTAACATTCAGTAATTAGTAATTCGTGACTAGTAATTAGCAAAATTCGTAATTAGTAATTCGTGATTAAGAATTAACAATTATTAATCAATAATTTGTGACTCGAAATTAGCAAAATTCGTGACTCGTGATTAGTAAAATTCGCAATTAGTAATTCGTGACTCGTGATTAGAAAAATTCGTAATTAGTAATTCGTGACTGATAATTAACAATTAGTAATTAGTAACTAGTAATTAACATTTAGTAATTAGTAATTCGTGACTTACTAATTTGTAATTTAAAATTCGTAACCAGTCACATTTAGTTGTGACTAGAATATAATAATTTTCAAATTGCCAATAATTTTTTAAAATGTTAATTTACAATTAGTAATTCGTAATTAATAGTTAGTAATTCGTGACTTTAATTCGGAAATGGTAATTAGTAATTTGTGACTGAATACGATTTTGGTAATTTGTAATTAATACTTAGCAATCAATAAATCGTGATTAGAAAGTTATAATTTTCAATTATTTAATTAACTATTTAATTATCAATTATTTAATTCGTGACTGCTAATTAGTAATTCGTGATTGGCAATTATTTGAAATTGCTATTTACTAATTCCTGATCCGTAATTAATGATCCATTATTTAGTAATTTCGGAATTAGTAATTAGTAATTAGTAATTAGTAATTAGTAATTAGTAATTAGTAATTAGTAATTAGTAATTAGTAATTAGTAATTCGCGACTTAGTAATTCGTGACTGGAAACTAATAATTCGTATAATATAGTTCTTCGTGATTAGTATCTATAGAGATGAATATTTAGTATTTCGTGATTGTATTTTGTAATCGCATTTGGCGTTAAGTAATTCGTGACTGAATTTAATAATTCGTGATTCGTGACTTAATTTTTAATTTCTTGTTTAGAAAATAATCTAATTCGTAATTATCAACAATTATTACTGATAAGAATTTGCTATTTAACATTTTCGATAATTAGTAATTCGTGATTAGTATTTATAATTCGTGATTCAAAATTAGTAATTCGTGATTAGTAATTAGTAATTAGCAATTAGTAATTCGTGATTGAAATTTACTAATTCAGGATTGACAGTTTTTAATTTTTGATTTATATATAGTAATAGTAATTCGTGACTTAATAATTCGTGATTGGCAATTATAAATTACTAATTACTAATTTGTGAGTTGATTTTGGTAATTAATAATTACTAATAACTAATTTGCGATTCGTTTTTTGTCTAAAGTTCCCAATTAGTAGAATTTAAAAGTAAAAAAAAAAACCTTCAAAATTTTCCTTTTTCATACCTTCTTTTTATAAAAAAAAATTAATTCTAAAATTCTTTCTATGGAATATTTAAATTCACTTGAGATATGACTATCTTTTCTAGTTACCCGACTATATATATTATTCTCACAATCACAAAATTTTCTATCAATTCACAAAAGTCAGGAAACCGTCCTTAAGACTCCTTTTGAAATACTTTACATTTGACTTTTGTCCTCTCTCTCTCTTTCTCTCTCTGCTTTCCACAAAAATCGAGGCAGGAAGCTTTATTTAAATTGAATTTCTCTTTGAATCCACACACACCATTTTTTTTTTTTTTTTTTTTTTTTTTTTTTTTTTTTGATGCAAAAGATAAAATCAGAATTCATTTAAACTTTTGTTAATTCAAAAAAAAATTCTCTTCCTTTTTTTTAATTTAAAAACAAAATCCCACTTCCTGTAACTAATAACATCTGAACCTTGACTTTTGACCCAGTTTTAATTTCTATATCAAATCACCAATCCCCTGGTTCTTATCAAAAAAATAAATCTAGAGAATTTTTTTTTCCCTTTTATCTACAATTTTTTTTTTCTCTTCTAATTAAATTTTCACATCAATCGAACGTAAATGAGAAAAAAAAGTATTTTTTTTTAATTTCTTTTTTATGGAGTTTTTATTGTTTTATCTCTATCTTTGGCTTTTCCATAATCACAATAATGATAGTAAAAAAAAATTTTAATAAAATTATTATAAATATAGAATTTTTTTTTTTTTTTTTTTTTTATTATAAATATAATTAATATTCTCAATGAAGAAAATTAGTAGTAATTTTTTGAATTGCTAATAAATAAATAATAATACATAACAAATATATTTAATAATAATGAAATAATAATTTGTAAAATGAAAATTGAAAAACGTGATTTTTGCATGAATGTCGAAAATTTTCTATTCGTCGGATGTGAAACTTGAAATGGAAAAAATAAAAAGAAACGTGGGAGTATATATAGATAGAAGACGAAAGTTGTATGTGAGATCGCGAAATGGTGACAAGGATGGGATTGGTGGGTATAGAAGAAAAAAAAAAAAAAAAAAAAAAAAAGAGGTGCGGGAATTGCGACAAGAACAAGTGCAGTGGTATATCAGAAAAACGTGATGAGAGTGAGTGAGAAAAGGAATTGAAGGAGAAAAGGGGGGGTTCCAAAACTATCAGAGGAGTGAGTTAGGGTCGACAGACACTACTATGCATAGCGTCACACCCTGTGACACGCTCCAAATTTGAAATTTAAATTCACTACGTCTCCTGGGACCCGAATATACATACACTTATAAATTCATATATATATATGTAAATACAATTATTTATTTATAAATTTTTTTTATAAATTATCTATTTTTATTATTTTATTTATTTTATTTTTTATATTTACTTAATTAATTTTTTGCTCATTTTAAATGTTCGATTCAATTTTCCTTATATTAATTAGCAATAATTCGCTTTTTTTTAAAATAAAATTAGCAATTTTAAAAATAATAGAACGTAAAAATTTTTAATTCAAATGTTTTTTCAGTCAGGAATTTATTTTTCTTTTTTTATTATTTTATTTATTTTGTGAGAGATGGAATAAAAATTGGGAGTGAAAAAAATGAAGAGAGAGAGAGAGAGAGGTAATAAATAAGAGAGAAAAGGAGAGAGAGAAAAATAAAATTGAGAGAGAAGGTGAGAGAGAGAATAAGAATTAAGAGAGAAAAATTAAAAAGAAGAAAAAGAGAGAGAATGAAAAAAGAGAGAAAAATTAAAAAGAAGAAAAAGAGAGAGAATGAAAAAAGAGAAAAATTAGAAACAAGGAGAGAGAGAATGAAAAAAGTGAGAGAGGGAGAGAGAGTGAAAAACTTCTTGAGAATCTAATCTCGCAGTGGACCAATTGGAGGATGTTTCCATGACATCCCAATCAAGATTAATCCGTCTGTCGTGCGAAATCTAGTTATCGAAATCCCGTTTCGACATTGCCTGATTAACATGCGGTTATAGACAGCGGGGACGACGACGTTCCAAAACATCGATTCTCTCTCCGGGTCCATCTCTCCTCTTATCCCAAACTGACATTTACCTCCCCCTCCCACCACCCATTGCTCTTCGTCCTCTACAGTCCATCGCACAATTAAGATTCCTGATTTAAATATATGCTACAATTTTATTTAAATTTCAAAAGAAATTTTTTAATTCTTCTTTTAATTTTCACATGTACAATATTTAACATAGAAATATTTGGAGAAGCATACTTTTTTCCGCTCAATTTATGTAAAAATATTTTTATCCGCGTGAAATTGAAACTCTACGGTTTCTGTTTTACGCTAAAATTAGCGTCTTGGTAAAAACCGTTAAGTGACGGTTTTCGTTGATTTATTTAGTATTTGAATACTTTTTATATTATTTTAGTATTTTCCCATACCGTTGATACAATTATTCATAGCTTTAAATTCGAAACTTTTAGCCCGACGCTAGAATTAGCGTCAAGTTACGTAAAGTTACCTTTTTTTTTAATTACTTTACTATTTGAGTATTTTTTATAGTACTTCAGTGTTTTTCGTAAGTTTATACAATTATTCAGCTTTAAATTAAAAAATTGTAGCTTGACGCTAAAATTAGCGTCTAGGCAAAAACCGTTAGGGAACGTTTTTCAAATTACTTTAGTATTTTAGTATTTTTTTATATAGTATTTCAGTATTTTCCCATACCGTTGATACAATTATTCAACTTTAAAGTCAAAGCTATTAGCTCGACGCTAAAATTAGCGTCAAGGTAAAAACCGTTAAGTAACGTTTTTTCAGTTACTTTAGTATTTGAGTATTTTTTATACTATTTCAGTGTTTTCCGTACGTTTATAAAATTCTTCACCTTTAAATTAAAAAATTGTAGCTCGACGCTAAAATTAGCGTCCAGGCAAAAACCGTTAAGTAACGTTTTTTTAGTTACTTTAGTATTTGAGTATTTTTTACACTATTTCAGTGTTTTCCGTACGTTTATAAAATTATTCACCTTCAAATTGAAAAATTGTATCTCGACGCTAAAATTAGCGTCTAGGTAAAAACTGTTAAGTAAATTTTTGTTTAGTTACTTTAGTATTTGAGTATTTTTTATACTATTTCAGTGTTTTCCGTACGTTTATAAAATTATTCACCTTTAAATTGAAAAATTGTATCTCGACGCTAAAATTAGCGTCTAGACAGAACCCGCTAAGTTACCTTTTTTTTAATTACTTTACTATTTGAGTATTTTTTATAGTATTTCACTATTTTCCCGTAAGTTGATACATAATTATTCACCTTAAAATTTGAAACTTTTAGCTCGACGCTAATATTAGCGTTCAGGCACACTAAATGGTGATTTTTTTCTTTATTATTTTTTAGTACTTCGATACATTACCGTAAGTTCTTAAAATTTCTTCCGTTAAATTAAAAATACTGCTGTTGTGCCTGTCACTGAAATTAGCGTCTAGTAACACTAAGTGACGTTTTTTTTTTAAATAGTCAAGTATTTTTGATTTCATTATTTTTCACTATTTGGTAGTTTATCCTATCTTTATACAATCTTTTCCGTTTAATTCAAAAAGTCTTCGATTACGCTTGACGCTAATATTTCAGCGTTTAGTTTTTTTAAGATTCATAGTAAACTTTTTTTGTATTCTTACAAAATCACTTTTTTCTACTGAATTTTTTCTAACTTAATGAGACAAAAATAATCCTTTAATTAAGTATCGACGCTTAAACATTTGTATTGTATTATCTAACGCGGTGGAATAATTATTATTCTAGCGTTTAATTAATTATTAATAATTTTTATTGCTTAATATTTTTGCTCGTCTTTTTTGTTTCTTCGGATTTTAATCGCAGTTTCAACAATATTTCACGTGTCTGTTGAAGCTTTTTTATTTTCTGTTTAGCATCACTATTGTTAGCGTCTTTTTCGTTTTTTTGAATCTTAGACACAGTTAGAACCATTTTTATCCAGTTGACGCTATTTTTGCCTTTTCAGTTTAGCGTTGTTATAGCGTTTTCAGCGTGAAGCGTTCAGACGCTAAAGAGAGCGAAGGAAAACAAAATTTTTAGCGTCTTTTTCGTTCCTTCGAATTTTAAACGCAGTTGGAACAATTTTACTTCAGTTGACCCTAACTTTTGCCTTTTTAGTTTAGCGACACTAATTTAGCGTTTTTAGCGTCAATAGTACGAACACCAGGGCGAAAGAAAGATAAAAAAAGCGAGAGGGAAATATTTTTTAACGAAGCACAATTTGTCTTAATCACAATTAACTGAGTAAATAGCAAATTAAAGTTAACTGAAAATTTCAATCAAAAGAAAAAAGAAGAGAGAAAGAGAGAGAGAGAGAGAGAGAGAGAGAGAGAGAGAGAAATATTTGTGAACAAACAAAGAGAATGTTAATAATAATCATTAGTGAGGGAAAAAGATTCACATTGTTTGTGGTATCGCATTTCGTGCAGGCCGTTAAGATAACTGTTTTTCGTGGTCCAGCTTCGCGAAACGATTGAAGAGAAAAGAAGACGCCTATTTTAATTGCCGCTGCCGCTACCATCACCATCACACCGTTACAGTGAAATTCCAGGTCGACCGCTATATATATATATATAAACAATATCAAAAAGTCCTTTTTTTCTTCATTTTAAACACAAATTATTATTTTTCACCTTTAACACGAAATTTCTCACATTTTTTAAATATAAATTTTCCATCTTCATTTCCTTACATTCTGTTTTCATTTTTATTTTCCTATTTTTTAATACTTTTTTTATACTATTTTTAACTATTTTTTATACTATTTTTTACTATTGTTTTTACTATTTTTAATTTCCTAGTGGCTATTATTGCCCTAGGGTAATAATGGGCACTTTATTACCCTAGAGAAAAAAGTGACTATTATTGCCCTAGAGCAATAAAGCGCCCATTATTACCCTAGAGCAACCAAGGGACTATTATTACCCTAGGGCAATGATGGAAACTTTATTGCACTAGAGAAAAAAGTTTCTTTTATTGCCCTAGAGCAATAAAGCGCCCATTATAACCCTAGAGCAATAAAGTGATCATTATTACCTTAGAGCAATAAAGTGACCATTATTGCCCTAGGGCAATAATGGGAACTTTATTGCACTAGGGTAATAATGTGTCCATTATTGCCTTAGGGCAATTTTATTTATTTCTCAAATAAATTTCATAGTTTTTTAATTCTACTAATTAGTATTATTTTTTTTTGTTTACATTTATATAAATTTTATTTTTTTATTGTATATTATTTTTTTTATATTTAAATTTTATTGATATGAAGGAATTGAGAAAAAAGGGGGCGTCTCTGTGGTCGGTTAGTTGATGGTGGCAGGATGAAGTTTTTGAGGTAGCAAACATAGGGTGGTAAAGAGGTGGGAAAGGTGGGAGGAGAGTGAGTGAGTGAGAGAGAGAGGAGGGGGAGTAGTGGTCGCGTCCCGGTCGATACCAAACACAGACATACACACACTCACGACTGTACTTAGTACGTAGTTCTGCTTTCCTACATTGCGTACACACCAAAGTACATGTGCAATTTCTCCCTTCGTTGTACAGGTCCCAGCAAAAACCTCTACTCCGACCGTCTAGACTCATAATTTCCAAAGGAAATCAAATTAACACAGATACAAATTAATATTAATTTTTCCAGCCCCCCATCGAAATGAAAGAGGGGAGAAAGAAAAAAAAATTTTTTTTTTTGCTTTTAGGTTTGCGTAAAAATATCTCTTTGGAAATATTTTGACCTAATATATTTTTTACATTTTCGCGAGGTGTTAGAAAAAAAGAATTTTTGGTTTTTATTTTTTTTTTGTATGATTTTTAGCTAATTTTTCGATTTAATGTTAATTAGGAGTGTAAAGTCTAATTAGAAGTGTGAATCGGTTTAGAGTGTTTGCTGCAAAACGAGTAGGTCTCTCGAAGGTTCGTTAGCTTTCTCCACTTGTTTCTCCCTCTCTCTTTCTCTCACTTCGCCTTTAGGCAATAATTTCTTCCTTCTCGCTCAATTTCCCGTGGCAAAGGTGCAGTGCGTTGGGTCTCGAGGACGTGCCGAACAGCCATTTTGAAAGGAAACGCGTGGCGCAGTTTGTGATGAATTCTTCTTTTCCTCTCTCTCCCCCCACTAGAAACATGACACAATGAATATTGTGACTATTATTATGTTTCCTACATACGATTTATTTCATTTCTTCTGGTTGAAAATATATTTATTACACTTGCTTGGAGCTAAAAAATGATTTTGCGCAGAAGAATATTGAGAATATGGTTACTGCGCAGCGTTATATTGTTAGAAATGTCAGTGAGTAACGAAAAAGTGTTTCTGCGCAGCCAAATATTGCAAATTGTACTACTGCGCAGCCTTACATTGCTAGGAATGTCATTAGGCAACAAAAAACTGCTTCTGCGCAGCCAAATATCGCATATTGTACTACTGCGCAGCGTAAAATTGTTAAAAATGTCACTAAGCAGCTAAAAAGCGTTTTTGCGCAGCCAAATATTGCAAATTGTACTACTGCGCAGCCTAACATTGTTAAGAAAGTGATTAGACAGCAAAAAACTGTTTCTGCGCAGCCAAATGTCCCATATTTTACTACTGCGCAGCGTATAATTGTTAAAAATGACACTAAGCAGTTAAAAAGCGTTTCTGCGCAGCCAAATATTGCAAATTGTAATACTGCGCAGCGTAAACTTGATAATAATATCACTGAGCTGTCAAAAGTTGTTTCTGCGCAGTTAAACAACTATTTCACTCTTACTGCGCATTTTAATATTCTATGCAGTCTTACTGCGCAGCCTAATATTAGTTAAGATACCGCTAAACTACAAAATATTGTTTCTTCTCACCCTAATATCGTTTTTGCGCAGCATAATACTATCTAGAAATATTCTGCGCATTTAACTATTGTGTACAGCGTTACTGCGCAGTGAAATATTAATTAACGTAGATCTGCTCAGCTTAATATTGTTTACATTGTTACTGCGCAGTACAACGCTATAAAGATTAATTATATGTCACTGTAAAATATTTTATACCATATTACTGCGCAGTATAACGCTATAAAGTTATTCTGCGCAGACAAATATTACATAGAGCGTTACTGCGCATTGTAACGCTACTTAGAATCATTCTGCGCAGTATTTAGTGTTAGTGTGCAGTAAAACGTTATGTAGAGTTATACTGCACAGTTTATTATTTCTTAGGGCATTACTGCGCATTTTAACGCTACTTAGAGTTATTCTGCGCAGCCAAATATTTCTTAGAAATTTACTGCGCAGCCTAATACTACCTAGAGTCATTCTGCGCATCGAAATACTGCCTACAGTGTTACTGCGCATGCGTAATTCCTCCGCGCACGCGCCTTAAATAATTGAACTCATTACAACCACTGGATCGACATTTTTCGTCACTTAATTTCAAAAATTTCGACCAGTGCACGTGCGACGAGAAAAAAAAAATAAAATCTAAAAATATTAACTACAAAGTCGCATTTATATTAAGTTCTAGAATTTATATTCCGAGACAATAGTGAATAATTTTCAGAGGTTGAATAAAGGTCAAGCAGTCATTAAATTGCCCTCTTGCTGTGACAAAGTTTCCTTTTTTATTTTCGGTTTTTTTTTTTTTTTGGTTTCTGTTGTTTTTTTTTACTTTATTATTTTTTGCAAAACCACTCATTAAAAGTCATTTTTATCTTCATGAGTGCCTTTTATTTTTCTGCTTACAGTCGTTCTCTTGGACACAACGACGGAGGAGAGCTTGGAATGGACACGTTACCCCTACGGACCACAAGCGAGCACACCCGGCGTAAGTACCCACCTTTTTATTTGCATTATAAATTCACGAAATTGCGATATTATACAAAAGGAGAAACAATAGTAGTTGTTGTATTTATTTATTTTTTTCTTGTAAACTTCCACCTCGTGGACAATTGTGTGTGGAACCCACACAGAGTTTTAGTGATTAACATGTTTTTTTTTCTTTTTTTGTTTTTGTAAAATAAATTCACTATGAAATGTTTAAGAAATTAAATTTTTTTTTCTTGTGATAATTTAATATACTTCAGTGGGAGAATTATTAATGAGAATTATTAGCTTGTAGGAGAAATATTTTTTTCGGGGATTTTAACGATATTTTGGTGGTATATTTGACGCTAAAAATAGCGTCTGGGAACGCTAAATTTTGTTTTTGCAATTTTTAGGTGTCGCTAAATAAACCAAAATTATTCTCTTCTTCGGGAAATATTTTTTCCTCTTTTCTTTTACGATATTTTGCTACTAATCGACCAGTTAATTCAAAAATAGCGTCTGAGGACGCTAAATAATTTTTATTTGTTTGCCAGTGTTATAAAAAACATTTTTTTGAGAAAATTGATCTCTTTTGAATGTTTAGCAACTTGGCATACTTTTTTCTGATTTTTCTTAATTTCTAAAATAAAATTTCCGACCTTTTAGCGTCTTTATTTGACTGTTCTTAGTGTCTAGAGTTTCATAGATTTTTTCCTAGTGTCTCACGTTATCGAAAAAATATTTTTGTAAACAAAACAAATTTTTCTGACTACTGGTGACATTGTACAAGTTTTTAGCTTTCTTTGTTCGCATCAATAGTAAATTTTCCGATTTTTAGCGTCACTTTATACTTTTTTCTGACTTTTAGCGTTCTGTAAATTATATTTAATTTTTTTTTTGACAAAATAGAATTTTTTAAGGTATATACAGAAACTTGACAAAATTTTTAGCGTCTTTTTCATTTCAAAAAAGAATTTTCCGACTTTTAGCATCGCTTTATCAATTTTCTCGAAGTTTAGCGTCCTGTACATTATTTTCTAATATCTCAAGCTGCAATAAAGAATGTTTTTTAACAAAATGCGACTTTTTTCGACATCTAGAAACTTGATTAAATTTTTCAGCGTCTTTTTTCGATTCAAAAAAAAAATTTTCCGACTTTTAGCGTCACTTCATCAATTTTCTTGACGTTTATCGTCTAGTGGATTATTTTCCAGAATCTTGTGCTACCATAAGGAATGTTTTCTAACAAAATAGAAACTATTTTATACGCCTAGAAACTTAAACAAATTTTTTAGCGTCTTTTTTTGTTACAATTCAAATTTTTCTGACTTTTAGCGTAACTTTTTCAACTTTCTTAGTGTTTTGTACATTATTTCCTTGTTAACAGAAAATACTGTTCCTCGCAGAAAATCTTTCTCTATGTCTGGAAACTAAATAAAAATTTTAAGCGTTCTTTTTTTGCGTCAAAAATGAATTTTTCGACTTTTAGCGTCTTTAGCGTTCTGTGGAATATTTTTAAAGGTCTCACGATATTAGAGAGTACTTTTCTTAACAAAAAGAATCTTTTCTGATGACTAGAGACTAGATAACAAATTTCCAGCGTCTTTTTACAGCTAAAAAATTAGTTTTTCTGACTTTTAGCGTCACTTTAACAATTTTCCCGACGTTTAGCGTCCTGTTGATTATTTCCTTGTGTGTTTCGCGGCTATAAAATTTTTTTCTATCAAAATGGATCTTTATTGAACGTCTGCCAACTTGATACTTTCTTAGCGTCTTTTTTGCGTTAAAAAATCAATTTTCTGACCTTTAGCGTCACTTGATCAATTTTCTCAACTTTTAGCGTCGTCTGGACTATTTTCGACTGTGTCTCGAGACTATAAAATTTTTTTTCTATCAAAATGAAACTTTATTCAAAGTCTGACAACTTGATAGACATTGTAGCGTCTTTTTCGTATTAAAAAATCAATTTTTTCGTCTTTTAGCGTCATCTATACCTCACTTTTTCGACTGTAAGTTTACCGACTAATTTTCAATATTTCACTCCAAAATTTCTTTTATTCTCAAAACACAGCAAATGGTTCTTTTTTTCCATTCGACATAAACTCCACGACAAATCTTCTTTTTTTAAATTTTTCACTATAAATTTTTTATTACAAGTAAAATATTAAATTCCCCAATGGTTATACTTCCTTATCTCTTCTTGTTCTTTCTTCTTTCTTCTCATAATTAATAGATAGTTTTTTTTCTTTATTTTTTTTTTTTTTGAGATCATGTTCCTTTCTCTAACTCAATAATTGGTTGGGTGCATTGAGACTTTGTTGAATGCTTCAAAGGATATAGAGGAAGAAGAAGAAGAAGGAGGAGGAGGAGGAGGAGGAGAAGGGGGTAAAAATGAAAAGAACGTTTTCATGAGAAATACAAGTTCTGTGTATGGTCAGCGTTCACGAGGATGTTGGCAAAAAATATATATAAGGATTCGCAACGGTACCATTGCGAACCAGTCCCAAGCACGTTGCATTAAATCATAAAACTCGCTCGTGAGTCGCATTCTCGATGGTTTTGGTCCACTCGACAGAGAGAGAGAGAGAGAAGGAGAGTCGATGGGAGAGTCGCAGATTCCTGGTAGTTTAAGCACCACTTGAAAATTTTCGTTGGTCTCTCTCTCTCTCTTTCTCTCCTTCCCCCCTTCTTTCTTTTTTTCTCTCTTTTTTCTCTTTTTCTTCTTCCCTTTTTCTCTCCCCTTGTTTCTCACCCTCTTTTTCTTATTTTTCTATCTTTATTTTCTCTCCCTCTCTATTTTTTAAAATCCCCCTCCTCCTCTTTTCGTTCTCTTTCCCCATCCTTCTTTCTTGTCTCTTTTTTAAAAATCACCCCCCCCCTGTTTTTTTCTTCTTCCCTCCTTTTTTTTCTTTTCTCTTTTCTTATATTTTTTCTTCCTTCTCTCTCCTTCTCTCTCCTTTTTTATTTTTTTCTCCCTCTCTCCTTCTCTTTTCTTTTTTATATTTTCTCCTCTCTCTCCATCTCTCCTTATTTTCTTCTCTTTTTCTTTCTATTTTCTCTCTCTCTCCCTTCTTATTTTTTTCTCTTGCTTTCTATTTTTTTCTTTCCTCTCTCTCACCTTCTTTCTTCTTATTTTCTTTTCTTTTTTATATTTCTTCCTCCCTTTCTCTTTCTTACTTTCTCCCTTCTTATTTTCTTCTCTTTTTCTTTCTATTTTCTCTCTCTCTCTCTCTTCCTGCTTATTTTTTTTCTCTTTCTTTCTATTTTTTTCTTTCTTCTCTCTCTCTCTCTCTCCCTTTCTTTCTCCATATTTTCTTCTCTTTTTCTTTGTATTTCTTTCTCTTTTCTCTTTTTCCTCTTTCTCCTTCTTCTATTCATTTACCCTCCTGGACCCTTTCTTTTTCTCTAAAAAATTTTTTCGCATTCTTCCCGATTGTTCTTTTTTTTCTCCCCCCCCATTTTTTAATTCTTTATTTTCATCTTCCTATTTTTGTTTAAAAAATTTTTCCACTACTTTGAAATATTTTTTCAAAGTCTTTCCCCCCTCTCTCCTTTTTTTCCTGTCTTAAATTTTTCCACTGTGGAAATTTCTCTCCCGCCCCCCTCTTAACCCTCTTTCCTTCACCCTTCTATTTTTTTCTCTTCGAAATTTTTTTTTTTTTGAATTGTTTCCCACCCCCTACTGTCCCTATACTTTTTTTTTTTGAAAAGTATTTCTTTCTATTGGTCCAAAAAAAAATAATGAGAATAAAAAGTGGGGGGGGGGAATTAGTTCTAGTCTTATTTTTTTCCACTGCGTTAATATTTAATCTACAATTTATCTCCTTTCTATTTTATTGTCTTTGGAAAAATTTTTGAGAAAAAAAGTAAAGAGAGAAACTTGAATTATTTTAATTTTTGTTTTGAAATTCGTAAATTTTTTTTCTTTTTAAATTAAAATTTATCCTCTTTTTTGCTATTTGAAAAATTTTTATTTTGAAAAAAAGGGTGGGGAGAAAGCTTTTATCTGTAATTTTTTTAACTACAGAAATTTCATTCGAAAATTATTCTGTCAATAAACTCCACAGTTCTACTCCCTCTCTACGCCTTTTTTTTTCTTTCTCACAAGTGGTGTTTGCGTTTCACTAAAAAAAAACAAGAGAAAAAATAAACATTCTGGTTAGAAAAAAAAAAAAAAATAGTAGTCATGCTAAATATTGTTTCTCGCTTTTTAATTTTTTCCCAACTCCACTTTACTTCCATTCTACCCCCCCCCCCCTTCTACCCCTCTCTCTCTCTCTGACTGACTTTTTCCTTTTCTGTCTCTCTCGTTACTTTTTCCCAGATTTCGTTTACATATTTTTTGTTTTCGTATCGTTGAACTCGAGACTATAGTGAAAAAGGGAAAGGGAGTTTAATGGATAGGGGTCGAAGGGATGGGGAAGGGGGGCGCGGAAGCGTTAATTACTCGAGTGTGTAAAATTGATTTTACCTCGAAATTTATTTCTTTTCTTTTTTTTTTACAATTTTTTGCTAGTTTGGTAAGATAATAATTTATTCTTAGCTCCTCGCAATTTGTTTTTGAAAATTTCGTAAAGAAGGAAAAAAATTAATAAAAATTAAGGATAATTTAAAATTAGAAATAATTGTCACTAAAAATAAAAAAAAAGTAGAGAGAGAAGTGGTGGGGTTAGTGGTAGGGGGGGAAGTAGAAGAGAAAGGAGAAAATTGGAAAAAATTAATAATAAGTGTCACTAAAATTAAAAAAAATTAAATAAAAAGAATAGTGGGGAGGGGGGAGGATAGTGATATAGGGGAAGTGGAAGAGTAAATAGAAGAGAAAGAAGAAAATGGAAAATAGTTTAAAATAAGGTGGCACTAAAATCAGAAAAATTAAATAAAAAGAATAGTGGGAGGTGGGGGGGGGGATAGTGATAGGGGAAGTGGAAGAGTGTAAAAGGTAACGATTAGCGATACTTGACTAACTGTGTGTGATGGTAAAAGTACAAAGGGCTAAATAATGTAAGAAACATAGTGAGATGGAGATAAAGAAAAAGAATGAAGAAATAAACGTGGCACGCAGTTGGCTTTCGACCTCTCATTCCCCTTTCCATTATTTCTCTCTCTCTCTCTCTCTCTCTCTCTCTCTCTCTCTCTCTCTCTCTCTCTCTCTCTCTCTCTCTCTCTCTCTCTCTTTCTCTCTCTTTCTCTCTTTCTTTCTTTTCCTCTTCTCTTTGGGCCTTAAGTCCAGTTGAAATATTCCCCACAGAGTAATTCTCTAATTCTTTTCATTGGTACTTCTCCCCCCCTCTCTCTCATTTTATCTTTGTTTCTTCTCCCCCACTCTTTCTTTTTATCTCTGTCTCTCTTTCGGCTCACCCTTTTTTTTCTTTCTGTCTCTCAAATTTTTGATAGTCGGCGGATGTACCTCTAATTTGTCTGTTCAAACAAAAAGCAATTTGCTGCCCGCGGGATCCCCCCCCCTCTTCCAACCATCAGCATTTTCCCCTCCACTCATCTTGTAATGGTATTTTCTCCCTCAGGATTGTGATGACGAATATAATAGAGAGAAAGGGAAAAATAGTGATTGGGGAGAAAAAGAGAGAAAGGGAAAATAGTGATTGGGGAATAAAAAAGAAAAAGGGAAAAATAGTGATTAGGGAATAAAAGTGAGAAAAGGAAAAAATAGTGATTGAAGAATAAAAGAGAGAAAAGGAAAATAGTGCTAAAAATAAAAGAGAGAAAGGGAAAATAGTGCTAAAAATAAAAGAGAGAAAAGAGAAAATAGTGTTAGAGTAAAAAAAAATAGTGATTGAAGAATAAAAAAGAGAGAAAAAAAATAGTGATTGAAGAATAAAAGAGAGAAAAGGAAAATAGTGCTAAAGAATAAAAGAGAGAAAGGGAAAAATAGTGATTGGAGGATAAAAGAGGGATAAAAGAAAAAAGGAAAATAGTGCTAAAGAATAAAAGAGTTAAGGGGAAAAATAGTGATTGGAGAAAAAATAGAGTGGGAGGGAGAAAAAGGGTAAAATAGTGTTAGGAGAAAAAGAGAAAAAAATAGTGATAGTGAGTGATAGGGAAAAGAGAGAGAGAGAGAAAGAGAGCGATATTGAAAACAGAAAGAAAGAGTGAGAGAGAGGCAAAAGCTGATTTAAACCTGTCTGGCGGCCCGCTGCGCGCTTAACAACTGAAAAACAAACATGGCGCCCAGTGCAGTGGTCAGCGGGGGCCCAAAACATATATACATGCAGCGTGTGCGCGCGGGGACCACCACTTCTGGTTAGAGAGGTGGAGGGGGGGGGGGGGCAGAGGCCCACTCGCGAAATACCGAGGAACGGGATTTTTCCCAGTTAACAGTAATCGACGGGGAGGGGGAGCGAAATGGGACTTGATTCTCACTATCAATCTTATTTTTATTTATTTTTTTCTTTCTTCCTTCCTTTTAGCGTGAGTCTGTCAAAAGTTAAATTTCTTAGCGTCCAATTGCATATAGGAAATGGAAAATTATTCTCTAGCCTTTAGTTGTCAACGGTTTTTAAAAAACTATTTTCTACTGAAATGGAAATTTTACAGTTGGTTAAGAGCGATTTTTCTAAAATTAGCGTCTTCTACAAGTGGGAAATCACTATTTTTAGCGTCTAGTTGCGAATGATATTAAATTTTTGACGTTAGAAATTAATTTCTTACAGTCAAACATCAATAAAAATTATGAATTTCTCTTATGCCTATAGTGTGGGAAATGTGCGTTTTTTAGCGTCCAGCGTTCAAAAACTGTTATTTCCAGCGTCATTGGCGTTTTTATACCAAAAAGTCCCTTTAATCTGTTTTTTTGTATCAATTTTACCTTTCTAAAACTTTTTTTTCAAAGATGAATAACTTTTTAGCGTCTACTGTCTTTGAAAGCGACATTTTAGCGTCTAGCCTTTTTCACAGTCAGTGGAATATTATTAATTTTTTTTTCTAAATAAAAATTGTTCCCTAAAAAATACGTATTTTTTTAAATATATATATATATCTATCTAATATATAATATATCTATTTTTTTTTTTTTACGTATTTTTTTTTTTCCCTAAATTTAGCGTCTATTGAAAAAAAAACATTTTTTGGTTAAAACGATTATTTTTATTTTCCATTTCAAACCTGAATACTGCTGACGCTAGAATATAATTTTCCCGAGTCTAGCGTCAACAGAAGGATAAAAAAAAAAAAAATTCCAACCGTATTTTTTTTCTACAATTACAAAATTAAAAATTGTAGGTACCTACAATTAAAATTTGAAAATTAAAAAATTAAAAAATTTTCCAAAAATAGAAATTTACAAACTAAACGCTTTATTCCTCGAAAATTCACTTCTTTTACCCTTTCTACGAATACAAGTTTTAAATACACACAAGAGACACGTACTTAAAAATAAAGAAACAAACAAACACTCTTCTTTAAGTTCTTCTCAACTGAAATCACAAGAAGCATTTGTCAAAGTTTTTTTTTTCTTAATTTTTTCCTTAATTCGACTGTTGGTAACAGAAAAAAAGAGTGGGGGAAGAGTTAGAGGAGGGGATATCATTAACAAAAGTAGAAAAAAAAGTAACATTGATAACCACATTTGGAAAAAAAAAGAATATGTCAAGATAATAAAAAAGAAATGAGAGGGAAATAAACGAAAAAGACACGATTTGATATTGGTGACACGCTAAAGGGGTGGGGAGAGGGGGGGGGGGATAAAAAGGGAGAAGGGTTGGTAGAAACGTCTCTCTCTCTCTCTCTCTCTCTCTCTCTCTCTCTCTCTCTCTCTCTCTCTCTCTCTCTCTCCCTAGACGTGGAAATCAAGTCAGATATCATCACGTGACATCGTCAGAAGTTTACATTAAGGGAACGCATTTACATGCAGATATTCACCCCTCTATGATTTACATTCACCCCCCCCTCCCCACTCCAAAACTCTTCTTTTTCCCTCTTACGCTCTTTTCTATTTTTTTTTTTTTTTGCCTTCTAATCATTTATTTCCTAGTATTTTTTAATTTTTCGATATTTTTATTTTTTTTTCTCAACGCGTTTGCACCTTTGTGAAACAAAAAAAGAAAATAAAAACGCAACCTCCCCCCCCCCTACTGTAAAAAAATTGAATTTTAGAAAAGTTACAAGAGATTGACAAATTTCAATTATTTTCAAAAATTTTCCTCAAGTCAATGATTTTCAATATATCTACAATTTTAATAAAATCTTCCAAAAGTATATTCAATTATTTAAAATAAAAAATTTGGATGAAATTCTACACAAACATTTAATTATTTTTATAAATAATAAAAAATTTTTGAGAAAAATTCAATTATATTTACAAATTATTTATAAATTTCTGAGCAATAATTTCAATAATTTCATAAATAATAAATTTTTTTACAAGGATTCAATTATTTTCATAAATATATAATAAAATTCTTTTTAGGAATTCAATTTTTTTTTTTTTTTTTTTTTTTGCATACAATTTTAATCGAATTCCTTGAAAAATATGAATTATTCTTAAAAATGTTATTAAAATTCATTGAAAGAATTCAATTAGTTAAAAAGTTGTGATAAAATTGAATATTAAGAAACATTTAATTATTCAAAAATTTATTTTTATATTTCATTAATTATAAATTCGCGTAGAATTTTTTAATAAAAATTGATTTAAAAATGAATTTCAGTTTAAATTTTCGATAATAATTGAATATTAAAAGTGAATTTTGTGAATAATTTATATCGTGGAACAACAAATTTTTAGAAATAATTAAATTTTAAAAAGCGTTTGAAATTAAAATTTTTGAAAATCTGAATTTTTCATATATTTAACTAACGAACAATTCTGTAGAATTAATTTTTTTTTTAGAAGTTTTATTGAAATTTTTTTTAAAAATGATTTCAAATTTTTACTTTATAATATACATATTATACAATTGAAGAGCTTTTAAATAATCGATAGAATTTCGTAAAATTGAATTTTAAACAGATTTGTTAATTCTCAAGGAACTTGTTAAAAAATTATTAGGGGAATTTTAATTAATTTAATTTTTAATTTATTATTTTAAATTAAAAAACTGAATTAATTTTTTTTTTATTAACAAGAGAAGGAAAGAGAGCAATGTCTCTCTCTCTCTCTCTCTCTCTTCCTTGATATTTTCTGCTGACGAGAGTTTACCTCGCGCCAACGGCTTGTTCAAATACTCGAAGCTAATTCTGTTTTCGGCTGTGTTTGTTCTGACGCTATTCGCCTCGAGGCTTGGTATATTAATAACCCTTTAGAGGCACCCCCCCCCCACCATTCTATTTATACCCCCTCCCCTCCATCTTTCCAAGTTTCACTATCATGTTATCTATCAATGAAAATTCCCTCCGTTTGCCAATTGACCCCTAAGGCGTCTACTTAATAACATTACGGTGTTAATTCTCTTTTGTGTGCGTGAAAAGTAATTTGAATTTTCTTGAAATAGAATTTTCGATTGAATAAACAAACCCTCCCCCCCTCTTCCTCCTTCTCCTCCTCACTTCCTCTCTCTCTCTCTCTCGTCAGTTCTCGCCTCTTCAAACCCTTTCATTCACTATTTGGCTTCAAAATTCGCTTCTCTATTTTACATGCTGTTAATCAAATTTTCTCTTTCAAAACATCTATATAAAGTTGTTTTCGAGTATTAATTTTATTTTGGGTGTGAAATATTTTTTAAATTGACACTTTCAATTTAATTTCACTTTGACTTTTTTTTACTTCGACTATAATTATTATTAGAACAATAATGACTATATTATTATAACAATATATTGTTATAACAATATATTATTATAACAATATATTGTTATATATTGTTATATTGTTATGTTATATTGTTATTATTGTTATATTAATTGTTAAAATAATATATTGTTAGAATTAATAAATTTATTATTATAATAATAAATTTATTAAATATTAAATAAATAATTATTAATAATTTATTATTGTATAATTGTTATTATTATTATTATTATTATTATTATTATTATTATTATTATTATTATTATTATTATTATTATTCTTATCATTATTAATACTACATTTCTATATTTTTGTTATTTTCCATTTTCATCATTCAAATAACTGGAAAATTTTTTTTTCCTTTTTTTGTAAACTGATTTTAATTTAAAAATCGATTTTTCATAATCGAAATAATACTATAGTTGGAGATTAAGCGGGATTAAATTGGGATTCCCCTGGACTGCCGGGGAGAGAGAGAAGGAGAGAATGCAGGGGATTATTGTCCAAGTCCAATATTTTCCACGGCTAATGGGATTAAATTGAGAATTGTTAAAAAACAAGTGTGTACCCACTATTTCAAATATAAAGCTCACACTAAATATACATTTACATATATATATATAGATCATCGAAAAATGCACTGTAAGCTCATTCAACAAAAATTGCAATACTCTCTCTCTCTCTCTCTCTCTCTCTCTCTCTCTCTCTCTCTCTCTCTCTCTCTCTCTCTCTTTTCTCCCCCTCCATTATCCTCTTTTTCTCGCTAACGCTTAAAATCAACAAATCAAAATCCCCTGTTTTTTTTCGCATTTTCTATTCACTATCTATATATACTTTTTTTTATACCACTTTCGAATTATGGAGCAGAGAGATTGACTTGTGTTTTTCTACTCCCCCCCCCCCTTAAAAAAAACTTAAGTCAATCTCTTGTGTTATTTTTTAAATAAATTTCTTGAAAACTCAATTATTTTCAGTCTTTTTTAAATAAATATTTTGAAAATTCAATATTAAAAAATTTTTTTTTTAAATAAATATTTTAAAAATCCAATTATTCTCAGATTTTTTAAACTAAATTTATTGGAAATTCAATTATTTTCAGTCTTTTTTAAATAAATATTTTGAAAATTCAATATTAAAAAAATTTTTTTTTTAAATAAATATTTTAAAAATCCAATTATTCTCAGATTTTTTAAACAAATTTATTGGAAATTCAATTATTTTCAGTCTTTTTTAAATAAATATTTTGAAAATTCAATATTTAAAAATTTTTTTTTAAAATAAATATTTTAAAAATTCAATTATTCTCAGATTTTTAAAACAAATTTATTGGAAATTCAATTATTTTCAGATTTTTTTAATATAAATTTATTTTAAATACAATTATTTACAGTTATTTAAAATAAATTTGTTAAAAATTCAATTACTTTCGGTATTTAAAAAAAAAATTCATTAAAAATTCAAATATTTTCATTTTTTTGAAATAAATTTGTTGAAAAATTAATTATTTTCAGATTTTTGAAATAAATTTATTGGAAATTCAATTATTTTCAGATTTTTTAAATATAAATTAAATTAAAAAAATATAATTAAATTTCGACTAATTTTTATCAACAATTTGATAAAAATATAAATTTTTGACCGTTTGTAAATAAAAGTTTTTATCTGAATTAGAATTACAGTACCGTCCGAAATTGTCAGTCCACCCATTTTCAGAGGAATGACAAAATTTTTTTAACATAAAATTCATGAAAAGAAAAATTTTTTTTGGTTTATATTTTGAAAGACGATAAAATTTTGAAAAGAATAAGACCTTACAGAAGTCATTTGGCCAAAATTTTGTAGAAGATATTCTTAAAAATCGTCATTTTCAATGTTTTACAAAAATTTGAATAACTTCTAAAATAATGAACGCTTTTTAATAATCTTAAGCTTATTTTAAAGACCATTTTCTACAGAATAAGAATTACTTATAGGCATTAACCTGTCATTTTTAACTTGGAATAAGCATGACGTCAAAGGTGGACAAAAAAATTCAAAAAATTTGAAATAATATTATTAAAAGAAAAATAATTTTTGAAATTCAAACATATATTTTTATTAAATTTTCTTGAAAAATCTACACCATATCATGTTTTATATATGTTCTAGAATAGTTTTTAATATAAAAAATTGATTTCAAATTTTTCCAATTTTTTTGTCTAATTTTGACGTCATGCTTATTCCAAGTTAAAAATGACAGGTTAATGCCTATAAGTAATTCTTATTCCGTAGAAAAAGACCTTTAAAATAAGCCTAAGATTATTAAAAAGCGTTCATTATTTTAGAAGTTATTTAAATTTTTGTAAAACATTGAAAATGACGATTTTTAGGAATATCTTCTACAAATTTTGGCCAAATGACTTCTGTAAGGTCTTATTCTTTTCAAAATTTTATCGTCTTTCAAAATATAAACCAAAAAAAATTTTTCTTTTCATGAATTTTATGTTAAAAAATTTTTGTCATTCCTTTAAAAATGGGTGGACTGACAATTGCGGACGGTACTGTATTTTATCGACTTTTCGACAAAATTTCGCTATCCGAGTTGAAATTTTGACTTGTTTTTAACTAGAGTGTGAATAATTTCCCACCAGTATTATATACAAATTACAACTAAATTTTTTTTTAAATAAAAATTCCGACCAAAATCTTGATGAGAATATAAATTTTGAATAAATTATTCCTGTTATAATTTCAATTTCAACAATTTTTGGACCGTTCTTTTTTAAAAATAAAAATTTCGTAAAGATTCCGACCACAGTTTTGATTAAAATATAAATTTTAACAGGTTTTCAAAAAAAAAAAATTTTTAACTAATTTTTCGTAAAGTAAATTATGTAAATTTGGATTTATTGTTTATTTTTAAATGTTATTGTGAATAGAGAGGAAAAAAAGGTGGAGAAACATAGGAAGAGAGAGAGAGAGAGAGAGGAAGAAACTAAATGAAGATATAATGTTGTAAGGAAATAAAAATTGTGTGTTTAAAAAAAGAGAAATTCCATTTGAAAGGATAAGTCTGAGTCACATTGCACAGTGAAGAATAAGAATAAGAAAAAAAAGAAGGAACGCGATAGCATATTCGCGTTATCGTGAAAAATGCGTCGATCGGCAAATTCAACGATAATCTTCACTCTGTATACTGTTAAAGATAAAACTCATATAATACTGATTGAGAAATTGAGAGGCAACAGATGTGACGAGGCTTTTAAATTGGAATGCCATTCATTAGTCATTATTAGTATTATTATTTCCATTATCATTATTATTACTATTATTTTTATTATTATATTATTTTTATTATTATTGTTATCACTACCATTTTTATTTTTATTATTTTTATTATTATTCTTATCACTAATATTTTTTTTTTATTATTATCACTACTATTATTTTTTTTATTATTATTCGTATTTTTATTATTGTTATTATTATTACTAGTACTATTATTATTTTTATTATTACCAGAAAAAAACATATTTTCAGAAAGAATTTAATGGTCAAAAAGAGGGACGTATTCTTTTTCCTTGTGGACTTATTAAATTTATAAAATACATTTCGTCTAAGTCAGTCAACGAATGGTGAACTTCCTTGAGTCTGGAACTTGGGAGTCTAGAAATTTTTCTTTTTTGCCAAACTAGATTCAATTTCTTCTCGGGGGATTTTTCTCTCTCTCTCTTTCTCTCTCTTTGCCACTCGAGATTCAGAAGAGATTCCTTCTCGAAAACATTTTTAGGGGAATCGGAAATAGTCCCACGTGACTTTATGCTTGGTTTAACTAGTTCCCGGTATCATTTTCTTTCATCTTATCCCTATCTTTTTATTTTTTTCTCCCCCTTTCTTTTTTTTTTTTTTTTTTTGCTTTTTTGCTCCCACTCAATTTCAACTTTTCGGATATCTTCTGATTTTGATGGATATTTGATTTGAAATCAGTGTGGCGAATTTAGAGGGTGAAAAAAAGGTGAAGATATTCGGTTAGATGTAGATTTTTATCGTTGGGAGGGGGGATCGATGTTATAGATACAAGGATATGTTAACAGGAAGGGTGTAGAGTCGATTGGAATTTACTGCGCAGCGTTTCGATTGTTTGGGATCTACTGCGCATCGATAGAGTCGTTTAGCGTCTATAGCTGCGCAGTAGATCACTTCGACATCTATGGATGCGCAGTAAGTTTCTACGATTACTAGAAGGTCTTTTTTACTACCAATTGACGCTCCGGTGTCATAAACTACAAAACTAACTCCTTTTTAAAGCACTTTTCTATTTTAAGATTTTTATTTTCCGACTTTTTTCATTTTTAATTGCAATTTTCCGTATTTTTCTATTTCGAATGACTATTTTTGGGTATTTTTAAGGGAGGATGGGAGGTATTATAATAGGATGGAAGAAAAGAGGGAAAAAATCGACAATAGCGATGTACGTATCGGATGGAGTCGATCGTTGGTACAAGTTTCTTCCCTGTGGCTTGATGCGGTCACGCTTCAGTTTCCATGGAAACGTACCACACGATTCGGGATGGAAGCAACCCTAACTCGACTCCCTCTCTGACATTTCCCATTCTTCGTCTCTCCCTCGTGTCTGTCGAAGGCTCTCTCTCTCTCTCTCGTTAGTTTAACCCACGCGCGCCGAATCGTAATGGGAAACGTACAGATGCATTAGAAGAGAGAGAGAGAGGGCTTTGCCATCCTAGATCCCACCAGGATGTTCAAAGGTAGAGCTATTCCCTTTCGTCCTCACGTAACTGCTGCGAGTTTGCACCCACCACCCCCCCCCCTCCTCCTCCTCCTCTTTACCACCCACTCTCATCCTTTTGCCATCATCCTCGTAGTACTAGCTTTGCCACCCCTCGGTACGATCACCCTTCACTATCATATCAAACCCATCTCAACCAACTTCGATTTCAAGAGAGAGGAAGAGAGAGAAAGGGGTGGGGGAGCACTTGGTATTGCTGCTCAACACTCACCGCTAATACGTGTACACGTCCATTTTCATTTTCTGTATTTGGTGATGCAAATTGGTTGATGGCCTCTCTCTTTCTCTCTCTCTCTTCTTTTTCTTCTTCTCTTTAAAGTATAACTACGTGAAGAGTCAAAAATGGTCTTTGGATAGAGGAAAAAAAGCAGAACTGACGTTATTAGAAAAAAGTAGAGTAGATTTTTTCAGTGGAATTTAAATTACAAGTTGAGACGCTAGAATGACGGTAAAACCACACTAGGGAGCTTACTGCGCAGCTTTCAAGGCGGCAGAAACTTAGTGCGCAGGTTTAGAGACGATAGAAACATTCTGCGCAGGTTTCAAAGCGAAAAGAATCTACTGCGCAAGTTTGGACGTTGGAAAAAAATTTATGCGCAAATTCCAAAGCGATAGAAACTTACTGCGCAGCGTTCGGGACGCCAGAAACTTTGTGCGCAGCTTTCGAAGCAATCGAAACTTACTGCGCAACTTTAGACTACAGAAAAATTTTGTTCGCTGTCTTAAAAATCACTAGACTACTATATAGATAGAATAGATTTCTTATAGAAGAATAGATTTCTTATAGAAGAATAGATTTCTTATAGAAGAATAGATTTCTTATAGAAGAATAGATTTCTTTGGAAAAAGAAAACTTTTCGGTAGAATTTCAATCATTGTAGCAATTATGACCTGTTTGAAAGCGATTTTCTCCTCTGCTTGCATCTAAATAATTTTCTTAAACCCACTAAAAGATTCCCCTCGTGTCTAAGGATAGTTCCCAATCTAGTGCGCACGTTAAAATAGTGTCCAAAGCAGCTGCGCAGCTAGAGAACCAAATTTCGTCTTCTGCGCGATCTATCGCGCATACAGCTGCGCAGTACCTTTCCAGGGCACCTAGAGCTGCGCAGTAAATTCCCACGTTCTCCTGAGATCAATTACTAAACATTTCTTTGTCAGTCAACACTTCTAAATGTCAATTATCACCTCTAGGAGAGAAAAATAAAAAATAAATTGCTATAATGGGTGATAAAAATGATAATAAGGTAATATATATACCCTTAATAGAAAAATAATAAAGATTATTAGAAAGAGCATTAATTGAAAAATGACTCATTACTAAATAGGTAATTCACAAGAAAAAATAGTCGTAGAAAAGAAAAAAAAATAATATTGATTAAATACAACAGAATTTCTATCTCTAATATTAAAAAAAAATGAAAGAGAGAACGAGAGAGAGAGAGAGAAATAGTAGGAGGGAGAAAAAAACTAATGAATTGAATGAAGAAGGTACGAGTGGTTTACAAATGGTATTTTGCATTATGGGTTTGAGTCGCGCACCCTAACAGCTAACTCAAACGAGGGGATTAGCCACCATGCAGAGTTTAATCCCTTCGGCTCGTTATGTATACGCGTATAGTATTTCATGGCATTCTTTTCCCGTGCATTTTTTTTTCTCTCACTCACTCCTCTCGTTCCCTTCTTTAGTTTCTTAATTCACATGACCCAAAAATAATAATAATAAAAAAATAGAAAAAGAAACCAAGCACCCTTTGAATTAGAAGGGCAATCAAAAAATAGTGTTCTCCCTTTTTTTTGTTTCTAACTTCACTCTTAATTACTCCCTCTCTCATTCTCTAAAATTGAATTTAATTTTAAAAAACTCTAAAAAAAATTCTTGCCAAAAAAAAATGTTACCTAAACAAAAATTATGGTATTTTAAAAATGAAAATTTCTTTTTCAAAGAGAAAAAAAAAGAAATAAAATTCCCCGATGACATTATTATCGAAAAATGTGAAATTCGTCAACAATTTCCAGTAAAAAGCTGAAGAAAGGAAAAAAAATATCAAAGCAATAAAAATGAAAAGTTTATTGAATCGTTTCAGTGAAGATATCACGTTAATTATTTCCGAGAGATTTTTTTCTTCCTTTTTTCTTTGACAAAGTTACGCAAGATGCCATTTATTTTTCGACATTAGTATATCAAAGAGATCGCAATTTTTTTTTTTTTTTTCAAATAGACAAAAAGATCGAGAGAGAGAGGACCACAATTTTTTAAAAGAAAGAAACACTTATTCCTGAATTTTTCTTCAAACTGTCAAAATAAACTAAAATGAGATCAAAAACCGGTTTTAATACCAATCTTTTTAAAATTGATGAGCAACACAAGAGAGAGAGAGAGAGAGAGAAAGAGAAATGTCTCCGCGGCAATTTTCTAGGAATTAAAAATCATAAAACCGGCATCGCAAACGGAATACGAAATCTGCGGTTCTCATCTTCCCACAAAACAAAAAGAGAGAGAGACAGAGAGAAGAATATGAATTTAGTCGCTTACGAGGTCGACATAAATCCTTTTCCTTATGACTCTCGGGATCCAAAAACCCGAAAGATGAAAGAGAGACAGAGAAAGAAAATATTCTCCGCGTAAGGATTCCCGAGGAATTAATAGGATCGCACGCATGGAATACGGATCACAAGAAGATCGGTACCTGTTGTCTGAGTTTTCAGCAGAAAAAAAAATCCCCCGTCGGTCAGCTTTCATGTCTATGTCACTATAAGAGATCCAAGTAAAAAATATTGCAAGTCACGTCATATTTGAAATTTACATTTTCAAATGACGCTACCGACGAAAAATTTACAACTCGAGGGACTTTTTATAATTTAACAGCATCAATTTCGAGAGAAAAAAAGTTGCGTCAAATTTATTGCCACTCTTTTTATCACCCATTATGGCAATTTATTTTTTATTTTTCTCTCCTAGAGGTGATAATTGACATTTAGAAGTGTTGACAGTCGAGGAAATGTTTAGTAATTGATCTCAGGAGAACGTGCGAATTTACTGCGCAGCTCTAGGTGACCTGGAAAGGTACTGCGCAGCTGTATGCGCGATAGATCGCGCAGAAGACGAAATTTGGTGGTACAGCTGCGCAGAGGTCTTGGAGATCATTTAGAGGTGCGCAGAAGGTTGCAAACGTTTCCTAGGGACTTAAATCAATTTTCAGTGGGATTTAGAAAAGTTCTGTAGATGCGCAATAAGAAAAATTATCACGCACGAAGATTTTTGAGTGATGGCAAAATTGTCAAAGCGCATTTTCATACAAGTTTTATTTTCTTCTTTCTGGAAGAAAATTTTAATGAAGCCCTTTCTCTATTTTTTTCCCTAGAGGTTTAGAGTTTAAAGAAAGATCTTTAATAAAAAACCCTTTCTTAATTTTTTATTCCTAGGGGTTTACAGTCTTAAAAAATTCTCTAGATTCACAGTAAGGGAAAGTACATGTGTAAATTTTAGGAGAAATATACTGACGATCTTTCTATCACCAGTTAGTGGAATTTATTTTTTATTTTGCTCTCCTAGAGGTGATAAATTGACATTTAGGAGTGTTGACTGTCAAGGAAATGTTTAGTAATTGATCTCAGAAGAATGTGGGAATTTACAGCGCAGCTTTAGGTGCCCTGGAAAGGTACTGCGCAGCTGTATGCGCAATAGATCGCGCAGAAGACGAAATTTGGTTCTCTAGCTGCGCAGCTACTTTGGACACTATTTAAACGTGCGCAGTAAGTTGGGGATGATCCTTAGGCACTAGAGGAGGGTTTTAGTGAGTTTAAAAAAATTATTTCGATGCAATGTAGGGAGAAAATCACTTAAAAAATGGAAAACTTGCTACTACGGTTGAGATTCTTCTTAAATTTTTAGAAAAAGTTTCCTTTTTCTAATGAAATCTTTTCTTTCTTTTTATTTATAGTACTCTAGTGGTTTTCAAGACAGCGAAAAAATTTTTTTTGTAATCTAAAATTGCGCGGTAGGTTCCTATTACTTCGAAAGCTGCGCACAAAGTTTCTGTCTCCACGAACGCTGCGCAGTAAGTTTTTTTTGCTTTGAAATATGCGCACAAATTTTTTTCTAACGTCCAAACTTGCGCAGCAGGTTCCCTTTGCTTCGATACCTGCGCACAATGTTTCCATCGTCTCTAAACCTGCGCACAAAGTTTCTGACGCCCCGAAAGTTGCGCAGTAAGTTTCTATCGCTTTAAAAAGTGCGCACTAATTTTTCTCTTACTTCCACACATGCGCAGTAGGTTCAGTTCGGTTCGAAACATGTGCACAAGGTTTCTATCGTCTCTAAACGTGCGCAGTAAATTCCTAACGTACTTTTAGCGTCTTTCTAGCGTCTGAACACCTGCGCAGACAATTTCTTTTACCTCTATCTATGCGCAGTAACTTTCTATCGCCTTATACATTGCGCACTAATTTTCTCCACCTCTGAAATTACCCAACAGTGAATAAAAAAAATTCCCTTCCTGACAGAAATTGAAAAAAAAAAAATACAAGTTCAAAAATAAATTTTCCCATCATTACAAGACTAAATGTAGTAAAATATCTCTCTTACTTTGTGAATGAATTATTTTCCCC
Organism: Leptopilina heterotoma; assembly: GCF_015476425.1. NCBI lineage: Eukaryota > Metazoa > Arthropoda > Insecta > Hymenoptera > Figitidae > Leptopilina > Leptopilina heterotoma. The sequence goes on from NW_025110975.1 coordinate 127,977, forward strand.
TCTCGTGTGATTTATTTCTTTCTCAACATGATAAACGCTCAATTAATTCAAGCAGACGGTCAACAAAAAAAATGTAATACTTCTTCTGTCACAAATATATTTATATTTAAATCCTCAAGACAGAAAAAAAATTGCATGCACATTATTAGAAATTATTCTCGGTATTTTTTGGAAGGGAATGAAGGATAACGATAATAATGATTATATATTCCCCTCTCTTTTAGCTAAATGTCACAGAGTCACATACACACACACACACAAATATTCACATAATTATGTAGGCGAGTTGTGGTGCCTCCTGTGTTACTATTCTGCACGTGTGTCAATCTTTCTCTTGTCAACTGTCGCCTATTTTCCTCGGGATTAATAAAAGCCCTGCTGCAAACGTTAACCGCTGTTGCACGCGCACATTTATTTGGTATATTTTCAAGCTTACTCCCCCTATTGACCCCCTCTCATTTTTTTCATCTTTTCGACATGGGGTAAAGAGGGGGGGGGGGATTTTTCTATCAATAATTTTTGTTTTATAGAAAAAAATATATCTTCTATCAATAATTTTTTTTATAGAAAAAAATATATCTTCTATTTAATTTTTTTTTATCCTTTGGAAAAATGTGAAATTTTTTTCCAGTTTTTTGGTGTATAAAAATATGAAAATTAAGAGAAATTATTTTTTTTATAAAGAGGGAGAGGGAGGGGGAGGGATTTTCAAATTGTCACATCTGTGGAGGAACATTTTGTAATGGAATAATGGTCAATTTACAATTCTGTATTCACGAATAATTTCACCCCTTTCAGTAGGATTTCCAGAGAGAGAGAAAGAGAGAGAGAGAAATTCGATGGTCGAGACCCCAATTTTGCATAAAGTCCCTTTTTTTCCCAGAGTGCTTTGCTTGTCGCTCGCACGTGTCGCGCACAAACTCTCCCAACGACGACATGGAGAATTCGAACAAACGGCTTGTTTCTACAAATTTGGCCTTTAAAGCGAATCTCAATATTATAGTCGTGAGTGTGAAAAGTGAAAAACAATTAAATTAAATTAATTGAAAAAATTTTAAAAAAAGGGGAAAATAATAATTTTTTTTTTTGTAAAAAGAAAATAATTTCCTTATATTTTTCGAAAAATACACGCAAAAGAAATTTTTATTTTCATAATTTTTGCCTTCTTTTGGTAATGAAATTGATTTTAATATTAACCTGGAAAATTTTATTTTTAAATTTGGAAATAAAATATAAAAATAAAATTTCTTTTTCATTACAAAAAATGGAAATTTTTTATTTTGAAATGAAAATAAATTATAAAAAGAAAATTTCTTTTTCATTGCAAAAAATGGAAATTTTTATTTTTAAATGGAAATAAATTATAGAAAGAAAATTTCTTTTTTATTACAAAAAAAATAGTTGGAAAAACTTAAATCTTTGAAATTAAAAAAAAAAACAATTACTTCTTTAATTACATAAAGAAAGCCAATTTTTGAAAATAAATTAAAGTGCCTAGAAATAAAAAAAAATTTACAAATAAAAATAAATTTTTGAAACTAAAATAAATTAATTGATGGTAAAAATTAATTTTCAAAATTAAAATAAATATCAATTGATTGTAAAAATTAATTTTCGAAATTCAAATAAATTAATTGATTGTAAAAAATTAATTATAAAAATAAATTAATTGATTGTAAAAATTAATTTTCGAAATTAAAATAAATTAATTGTAAAAATTTTCTTTTCAAATTAAAAAAATTCTGCAATTCAATAAAATGGTAAAAATAAATTTTTTTATAAAAAAAACTAATAACAATGACAGTACCAAAAATAGTAAAAAATTATATTAACAGTAGTAACAGTAATAATCAGTAATAACAACAATATTTATGACAATACTAAATAAGATAATACCGCAACCACTTTGAATTAATAGGATTAAAGTAGAATTAATCGTGAGCCGTGTCAGACTTCATTGAACCGAAATAGTAGTAGCCATTTAAATTAAATATATACGATTTTTGCGCGAGAGAATTAAAACTTGTCTAGGATTAAGTTAGTAAATTTTCAATTAAATCCAATTTTAATTAAATTTCAACAAACAAAAAAAAAAAGAAAATATATTGCTTTTAAATAAAATTAAATATAAGAATCAAAAATACAGAATTTCATATCGAAGCCTTGCTTTTATAAAAAGAAAAAAAAACGAGCGTCGTCGTCGTCGTCGTCGTCACTGTGAATTTAAACCCTATCAGTTTTAATAAAAGATCGTTTGTCTGATATGCATTCTTTATTTCCTCTTATTATATATATAAATATAGTGTCAACGAACCGCGCGGAAAAGGCCAATCATTGCCGATGAGACAAGGGGGGTGGGAAGAGAAGAGTTAAAAATTTATCTTTGTAGTGCCGCTTAGACATCGACAATGTTAAAAGTTAATTTAAAAAGAAATTAAAATTAAAAAAAAAAAATTTTTTTACTAAAAAGAGAATTTTTTTTTGAAATTTTCCTTCATTTATAGTTTTTTTTAGCGTCTCTATGGAATTTTTTTATAGGGTGCAAGGTGTCGCTAAATTTTGTATTTATAAGCGTTTAGCGTCTTCAGTGACATTTTTAGCGAAAACTCTAGTTTTCGCTAAAAATGTCTAAGCGTCTAGAGTCTTGCACCTAGTGTGCTAAATTCCAGACGCTAAACGCTAGATTCTGGAATCTAGCGTTTAAGCGTCTGGAATTTAGCATTTAGAATCTAGCCTTTAGAGTTTAGTCTAGAATTCAGCGTTTATAGTCTAGCCATCAGTGTCTATATTCTAGCCTTCAGTGTCTAAAGTCTAGTGTTTAACGTCTATGGTCTCGAGCCGTGAGCCTAGGTTTTAGCGTCTAGAGTCTAGTGTTTACTGGACTCAAGAGCCTTGAGTCTAGGCTTTAGCGTCTAGCATTTAGCGTCTGAAGTCTGGACTTTCGCGTCTAGAGTCTAGATTTAAGCGTCTATAATTTAGTGTTTAAAGTTTTGAAATTAGCGTCTAGAGTCTAGCATTTAGTGGCTCAAGTCTATCATTTAGCGTCTAGAATTTAGTGTCTTGAGTCTAGTGTTTAAAAGACTGAAGAGCCTTGATTCCAGATTTAAGCGTCTAGAGTCTAGCATTTAGTATCTAGAGTCTAGTATTTAGCGTCTAGAGTCTAGCATTTAATGTCTTAGGTCTAGCATTTAATGTCTTAGGTCTAGAGTTTACTAGACTCAAGAGCTTTAAATCTAGATTTAAGCGTCCAGAATTAAGCGTCTAAAGTCTGGAATTTAGCGTCTAGAGTCTAAAATTTAATGTCTTGAATCTAGTGTTTACTAGACTCAAGAGCCTTGAGTCTAGATTTAAGCGTCCAGAATTAAGCGTCTAGAGTGTAGAATTTAATGTCTTGAATCTAGTGTTTACTAGACTCAAGAGCCTTGAGTCTAGATTTAAGCGTCTAGCATTTAGCGTCTAGAGTCTAGTTTTTACTAGTTTGAAGAGCCTTGAGTCTAGATTTAAGCGTCTAGTATTTAGCGTCTAGAGTCTAGTGTTTATTAGTCTTAAGAGCCTTGACTCTAGATTTAAGCGTCTAGAGTCTAGTTTTCACTAGATTGAAGAGCCTGGAGATTTAAGCGTCTAGTATTTAGCGTCTAGAGTCTAGAATTTAATGTCTTGAGTCTAGTGCTTATTAGACTCAATAGCCTAGAAGTCTAGATTTAAGCGTCTAGCATTTAGCGTCTAGTTTTTACTAGTTTGAAGAGTCTTGAGTTAAGATTTAAGCGTCTGGTATTTAGCGTCTAGAGTCTAGTGTTTATTATTCTCAATAGCCTTGAGTCTTGTTTTAGCGTCTAGAATTTAGCGTCTAAAGTCTGGAATATAACGTCTAGAGTCTAGTTTTTACTAGATTGAAAAGCCTTGAGTCTAGATTTAAGCGTCTACCATTTAGCGTCTAGAGTCTAGCATTAAACGTCTAGATTCTACCATTTAGCGTCTAGAGTCCAACATTTAGCGTCTAGAAAAAAAATATGTTTATTCCCGCCTAAATATACTTCTTTACCACCTTCTCATCTCGTCCAACATCCTCCTTCCCCCTCCCCGCCCCTTTAGCGTCCCTCGTCAACATAGACTTAATTTTGTCTCTCGGTACTCGATGCACGTTCAACAATGACACGCGTCAACCCCTCGACGGAAACATCAGCTTGTTTTCTTCCTTCCTTCTCTTCACACCCTATTTTTCTTTTTTTTTCCCTTCGTCCTTCCTTCCTTCCTTCCTTACCCCCACCCCCCTCCCTCCCTCAATAGACTAGGGATAGCGTGCTTCGCGCCCCTCACACCCACTTTACACATCCCTCATTTTTTTCTAATTTTTTTTTTTTTTTGCCTTGAACCTTTCAAGAACGACAAGATTTCCAATGACTCCCTTCTACGTTTCTCGCTTACGTACGCGTCTACTGATTTGTACTCCCTGACGTTGTCGTCGTAATTCCGCGTGTGGATTTTTATCGTCGCTTCGTATCGTGTCGTTAAAAAAACCCCCTTTTTCTCACTCTCACTCTCCTTTATTTCAATATTAAAAAAAAATTGTTGATACTGCAATAAAAACGAGGGGGAATAAAAGTACTTTTTTGAAATTAGCGTTATTTTAGCGTGAACGATTTTTTTTCGGACGCTAGTTGTCGTTTATTTTACATTTTCTAGTGTTTAATAGACACTAGTAACTAGTTAATTACTTTTTCATAAGGAAAATTAATTTTTAAGGGCGGTGAAAGGAAAAATTGTCAATTTAGCGTCACTCACGACGCTAATTGTCCATTTTTTGTATAAAGAATAAAATTTTTAAGGTTAATAATGATTAGTCTTTATATTTCTCAATGACTCGGGACACGACGCTATAAGTATAGATATATCGACGAAAAAGCAAATTTTAGCGTTCTTCGACGCTGAAATTTGTTTTCCATCGCTATCTTCGTTTAGTGTTGTAGTTATTGGCTATATTGTCAATTTTTACATGTCCAACAACGCTGAATACATTTCCCCCGGAAAATTAAATTTTAGCGTCGAATAATCGACCAGCGATATTAAGCGTCGGGCGACGCTAAACCAACGCCATCAATAGTAACGAATAGTAATAATAATAATAACAATTTTAGTTCAAAAAAAAAATTTTCGCATCTATACAGAATTTATAAAGAAATAAAAAAAAAATTTCCCCCACTAAATCTGTAATAGGATTAGTGCTAGAAAATTTTTTTCTCTCCTCACAGAATAATTTTCTTTGTAATGATTAAGTAAAAGGAGATTATTTTCTTTATCTTCATAAACAATGGAAAATTATTTCTCTATGAATCACACCATCACGTTAAAAATCAACAATATAGAGAACTTGCAAAACTACTGATAAAATTTCTTTGTAGTATTATTTTCGTATTATTCTTCTTATTCTTCTCATAATAAGGGTAAAATAATATCAATATATATACTAATGACAACATAAATAAAAAAAATAATAATAGTAATAACAATAATGGGTCTGACCATGTGAACTTACATTTACATTTTTTATATTGTAAAAAAATTATTTTTTTAAACTTTTCGATATATTTTAAGCAATAATTGTTTTATGTACTTAATATTACGTATATTTTATGTCTCGAGGTGTGTAAATAGGAAAAAAAAATTGTTTTTCCGCTTATAAATTGTTATAAACAAATTATATAAACAATTACACTTTAGGCGAAGATATGACTAAAAAAATTGGTTTTTTTTTAATAAATTTACTTTAGCTGCTTACAATCAAACTTTCTTTATAAAAAAATTGACGTTTTACGATCATTTTCATTAATTGTTTAAACAATTTTAATAAACAATTGAATCGTACGGATATTTTTAGACACAAAATAACCAAATTTTTTGTAATTAATGTTTTTTCTAAGCAGCCCAGAGATTATGCTTATGAAAAAGTTATTTTGCAAATAATTTTATTATTTTAATAAACAAATTATATAAACAATTACACTTTAGACGAAGATATTAGGCAAAATTATTTCTAAAAGTAATTTTGTTTTAAATTTACTTTAGCTTCTTGCAATAAAAGTTTTTTTTATAAAACTGACGTTTTACGATAATTGTTCTTAATTGTTTAAACAATTTTAATAAACAATTGAATCGTGCGGACATTTTTTATCACGAAATTATCAAATTTTTTGTAATTCATGTTTTTTTTAAGCCGCCCAGAGATTGTCTATATGAAAAAGTTATTTTGTAAATAACTTTTTTATTATTTTCATAAACAAATTATAGGTATAAACAATTGAACTTTAGGCGAAGTTATGTATAAAATAAATTTTTTTCTTTATAAATTCGCTTTAGATTATTGTGATTATGCCTTCTCTTTACGAAATTGGTGTTTTGTGGTAATTTCCCTTAATTATTTAAACAATTTTAATAAACAATTGAATTGCAGAAACAATTGAAATTTTTGGGCACAAAATTATCAAAATTTTTTGCAATTAATGTTTTTTCTAAGCCGCCCAGAGATTATCTTTATGAAAAAGTTATTTTTCAAATAGTTTTATTATTTTAATGAACAAATTATATAAACAATTACACTTTAGGCGAAGATATGTCAAAAAAATTTGTTTTTGTTAAAAATTTGTTTTGGATTATTGCGATTAAACTTTCTCTTTAAGAAACTGGTATTTTGCGATAACTTTTCTTAATTATTTAAACAATTTTAATAAACAATTGCACATGAGTTTCATAAAAAGAAAGTTTAATTGCTATAAACCAAAGTTAATTTATAAAAAAACAAATTTTTTTTAAAAATTATCTTCGTCTAAAGTGTAATTGTTTATATAATTTGTTTTTTTAAATAATAAATTTATTGGCAAAATAAAAAATTAATAAAAATTATTTTAAAAAAACATTAATATTGCAAAAATTGGATAATTTTTTGTCCAAAAATGTCCGTACTATTCAATTGTTTATTAAAATTGTTTAAATAATTAATGAAAATTTTTGCAAAACATCAGTTTCATAAAAAAAAAGTTTAATTGCAATAAACCAAGGTAAATTTATAAAAAGAAAAACAAATCTTTTTAGATATATCTTTGCCTAAAGTGTAATTGTTTATTATTTTAATAAACAAATTATTTGTTTATTAAAATAATAAAGTTATTTTCAAAATAATAAATTAATAAATAATAACATTAATATAAATTAATAAAAATTAATGAAAAAACATTAATATTGCAAAAAATTGGATAATTTTTCGTCCAATTACGTCCGAACGATTCAATTGTTTATTAAAATTTGTTTAAATAATTAATTAAGAAAATTAATTATCGAAAAACGTCAGTTTCATACAAAGAAAGTTTAATTGCAATAAGATAATAAGTAAAAGAAAAAAACTAATTTTTTTAGTCACATCTTCGCCTAAAGTGTAATTGTTTATATAATTTGTTTATAACAACTTTTATGCTGAAAAACCATGTTTTTACTTCATACACATCCCCAGACATAAAATTTAATGTACCTAATATTAAGTATCTAAACATTTTTTGTTTAAATTTTAAAATATAATCGAAAAGTTGAAAAAACAATTTTTTTTCCCATTTTACAATATTACATTAATTAGATTAAAATAAAATAATTTTAATAATTTTAAAATAAATTAAAAAATTTTTAAAATTGATTCACTCATCATTCTCACGACTATAGTGGGTGTTAATTTATATTTTATGGGTTTTACTTTAAAAAGCTTTTCAAAATTTAAATTTTTAGTTCTTTTTTTTTCTATTTTCCTGTCTATAATTATAACAATTTTGAAAAGAAAATGAAAAAAAAAAATAATTTTCCAATCGTTGAGCAATTTGTTTGACCAAAGAGAAAGTAGAAGAGAGAGAGAGAGAGAGAGAGAGAGAATGTATGTATGTGATCCTAGGAGAATATAAATAATGTTTGGGGTTAATTTAACACCGCAATTCTCTGATCCTGTAATTTCCCTTGTTATTGACTCTCGGGTTATTTTGGCAAATGTACAGATGGGGAAAATAGGAGGGTTGAGAAAATATACGGGACTATATAGAATCGGACGAGTGAGACCGTCTCTCTGAACCACTGAACCCGCTGTTGCCGCTTCTATCCCCCCTCCCACTATTCCCACTAACCCCCCCCCCTCCTTTCATCCAAACAACAAAGCAGTGGATGAATCATCAATATATACACATGCCGTCACACAGGATCAGTATAGAATTGACTACTCCTGGTTCCTTTGAAGGTTCTCTCTCTGTCACCGACCTATCTACCTTCACCCATTACTACTACCACTCCCCCAAAACACCGAGGTGCCAGGACAAATTGCTGGATTCCATCCCTTTATTCTCGACTGTCTTACCCTCTCTCTTTCTCTATCAATTACAGGACTTTAGGGAGATCAGAACGTGGAAAAAAAAGAAGTATAAATGGAAACAAAAGAGTCTCTTGATTTTTTAAAGAGTTTAACTTTAAAGAGTATTATATACCCTTTTTTGCGTCAATTTGGGAGTTTATGTTATTTTTTTTCGGATGTAATTTAAAACTGGTGCTTTGAACCTTCTTTCAGTTTGGGTTTGGTTTATGGATTTTGCAATAAACTGATTTTTATATGTATACAACTATTTTTTACTTGACTTTTAGTTCGGAAATGAACTATTTCTATAGCTTATTTCAAAAAGCCGGTATTAGTTTGAAAAAATTACTTTTAGCTAAAAAAAACCACTTTTAGTTATTTTTAGCTTCAAAAAACTACATTTAGTTTAGAAAAACTATTTTTAGTTTGGAAAAACTACTCTTAGTTTGAAAAAACTGTTTTTAGTTCAAAAAACTACTTACAATTTGAAAAAATTACTTTTAGCTACAAAAAACTAGTTTTAGTGGGGAAAAACTACTATTACTTTTACTTTAAAAAACTACTTTTAGTTTGGAAAAAAATATTTGTAGCTGTCAAAAGTACATTTAGATTTAAGAAAACTGTTTTTAGCAAGTAGGAACCACTAAAAGTTTGAAAAAACTATTTTTAGTTTGGAAAAACTATTTCTAGCTCTAAAAATGTATACTTTTAGTTTGAAAAAACTATTTCTAGCATCAAAAAACTATTTTCAGTTAGGAAAAACAAGACTTAGTTTGAAAAAACTATTTTTACCTTAAAAAACTATTCTTTGTTTGGAAAAACTACTTTTAGTTTGAAAAAACTGTTTTTAGCTAAAAAAAACTACTTTTAGTTTGGAAAAACTACATTTACTTTTTCATTGGAAAACTACTTTTAGTTTGAAAAAACTGTTTTTAGCTAAAAAACTACTTTTAGTTTGGAAAAACTACATTTACTTTTTCATTGGAAAACTACTTTTAGTTTAAAAAAACTGTTTTTAGCTAAAAAACTACTTTTAGTTTCGAAAAACTACATTTACTTTTTCATTGAAAAACTACTTTCAATTTGAAAAAGAATGTTTTAGCTCAAAAAACTACTTTTAATTTAAAAATACTATTACTACCTCCAAAAATCTGCTTTTAGTTTGGGAAAACAATTTTTAGCTCCGAAAATCTACTTTTAGTTTGGAAAAACTACTATTACTTTTACTTCGAAAAACTACTATTATTTTGGAAAAACAAGTCTTAGTTTGAAAAAACTATTTTTATCTTTAAAAAACTACTCTTAATTTAGAAAAACTATACTTTTACTTTTGCATTGAAAAACTACTTTTAGTTTGAAAATTAATGTTATTAGCTCAAAAAACTACTTTTAGTTTAGAAATAATATTACTACCTCCAAAAATCTACTTTTAGTTTGAAAAAAAATTTTTTTAGCTCCAAAATATCACTACCTACAAAAATCTATTTTTAGTTTGGAAAAACAATTCTTAGTTTAAAAAAACTATTTTTATCTTCAAAAAACTACTCTTAGTTTGGAAAAACTACTTTTAGTTTGAAAAAGAATGTTTTTAGCTCAAAAAACTACTTTTAGTTTAGAAATACTATTACTACCTCCAAAAATAAACTTTTTTAGTTTGGAAATACAATTTTTAGCTCCGAAAATCTACTTTTAGTTGGGAAAAACTATACTATTACTTTTACTTCCAAGAACTACTCTTAGTTTGAAAAAAACTATTTTTAGCTCAAAAACTACTTATAGTTTGGAAAAACAACTTTTACTTTGAAAAACTACTTTTTGTTTGGAAAACATTAATTTAAGTTTTTTTAGCTCAAAGATCTACTTTTAATTTGAAAAAAAATATTGTTAGTTTAAAAAGAAATTATTTCTCTAAAAAAATACATAGAAAGAGAAAGAATAATTTCAGACAAAATTAGTAATAAAAATAGAATTTTTTTTTTGAAAATAGATTTAATTTCCAAAAACAGTAGAATTAGCCTTAGTTTTAAAAATTTTTTTCTTTCATTTTTCACTGTCCTTTTTTCTGTATAATAAAAAGGGGAGAAAAGAATCGAATTCCCAAAAATTCAAAGTCAAAAAATGATATCGGATGCAGGGAGGCCAAAAAAGTTAATCCCTACGACGATATTAATGCCATATACTCACTTTCGATACTTATGTTGATAAAAAAAAAGTTAAACTTCTTCTCTTTTTTTTTATTCTTATCGCAATTCCCATGACGATTGTCTGGGTGACGATATACACAGGGGGACAATTTTGTGTAGGGCGAAAGAAAAAAAAAGACTGAAAAGAAAACTGTATTAACTTCTATTCTTTTTTTTTCATCTAAAACACGAAATAGGGATTATGAGACAAACAACCCTGTCGACAATATGGCATTTTATTTTAATGGTTCCGATGAGAATACAAAAAATTAAAACTAGATAACAAACATTTTTTTTGCTAAATATTTAATAGTAATTTATTAATCAATTAATTTTTTAATTCTTAATTATTTTATATATATTATATTTTATATTTTATAATAATTAATAAAAAATAAATTCTTCTTTAAATTAAATTAATATTAACTATAGTGAATGTTATTAATTATTTAATTAATTAATTAATTAACTAATGACATTTACTAATATTAATACCGAATGATAAATTTTTTTCTTAAATTAAATTAATAATTAATTGATAATAACAAAAATATTAGTTAATAATAATAAAAAATAAAATTTAATTAAAAATTAAGAGTATTAAAAATAGAAGAGAATTGGAGTTGAATTAAATAGAAAAAAAAAAAAAAAAAAAAAAAAAAAAAAAAAAAAAAAAAATTGTTATAATTATAATTTTCAATCTTTCGTCTTTCCCCTCTCTTCACGTCTATTGTGGAACTTAAAAAAAAATTAATACGCCGCAGTGCCGATATTTTGTACTCTAACTTTCTTTCCCTCCTCCCCCACTCCACTTCCTACGCCGACCATATTTCGCATAATTAATTTCTACCGCATCGTCGACGTTCTCTCTCTCTCTCTCTCTTTGTTACATATCCATAATCATCATGTATCACAAAAAACCAAAGTTCTTATATATGCAATCACGCGAGGTCAATTATATTATCACAGAAAATAGAATATGCGTCCTGTTAAAAAAAAAAAAAAAAAAAAAAAAAATTATCACGAGATTAAATTTAAAAAAAAAAAGGTCGATAAAGAATTGTAAGAAAAAAAAAATCAGTACAACTACGATAAGACTTTAACAAATGTTACCACCACCCCCCCCCCACCTTTTTTCATATACACTCACAATGGTAAGAGTAATACGGTGGGGAGGGGGGGGGGGTAACATAAGACCAACTCCCGACAACTGAATTAACTCCTCTAGGTATTTCTGGCTTTGCTCGTTTTGTCATTGTCCCATCGGATAAGAATCTTGCGCGCACACACCCTTTATATATATATATGTATACATATTTTCACTCTTTGTTCCCTTGGATATAAACTGAAAGTGGGAGGTGGAGGAGGGGGGGAAGGGAAGGTATCCTTGGTAGCGGTGCAATGCAAGAGTCAAGAGTGAGAGAGAGAGAGAGAGAAAGAAGGAAAGAGTAAAAGAGAAAGAGAGAGAGAGAAGGACGCTAAAGGGACGCTAAAAGGGGTGGTGGGGAGTAAAAGGGGAGGTTAGCAGTGAATAAAGTTGGGTGGGGTGCGTAGCAGCGTGCACCGCGTGCCCCGACTGGTTCTATAAAATATGAGAGACATTAATATTCCGTCCCTTGGGAGATAGAAGGTGCTACAGTGTGTGAGGCGCGAGAGTTAGGAGTGGGGAAAGGGGGGGGGGGGCAGAAAGAGAGAAAATAGTGTCTCTCACTCACTCACTCATTTTCATTCTCTTACTATTTTTCTTTCTCTCTGTCTCTCTTAAAAGCGAAAAAAGTAAAGAAAGAGAAAAATTTCCCTCTCTCTCTCTCTCTCTCTCTCTCTGTTTCTTTCAAAAAAGAAATAAGTAAGAGAGGGAGAGAGTACAGTAATAAATTTGAATTATTTGTAACATTTCCCTTTAAAAAAAGGCGTTAAAACTGGCAAAAAACTGCTTAAATTTATAATAAAGTGGAATGTTGTTTTAGCTCAATGGTAAAGTGTATGACAGTCAATGAGAAACGCGGCAGGGTTCGCTCCTTGGCGATGGTAAATTTTTTTCTCTCCTGCTTTAGTTCCATATTCATTAAAATTATGTATACTTATTATTGAATAATAATTAATTATTAGTTAATAAAAAATTATTTTTGTTATAATTTTTTTTATTATTATTTTTATTATTATTATTATTATTATTATTATTATTATTATTGTTGTTGTTGTTATTAACAATAATAGTAAATATGCTATATTATTGGTAAAAATAAGTAAAAGTTTACAATTAGTTAACATTTTGCATATCGTTAACGGTATATTGTTTGAAAAAATAATTGTTTATAATTAATAATAAAAGTAATAATAAAAATTTGTTATTAACTGTAAAATTGTAAAAAGAAAACTCTTATTAACATGAAAATAGTAAAAAGAATTGTTACTAACAATAAGATAGTAATAACAAAAGTGTTATTAATAAAATCAATAAAAAATTGATATTAATAACAAAATTTGCAAAAAAAATTGTTATTAACAATAAAATAGTAAAGGCAAAATTGTTATTTACTGTAAAATGGTAATAACAAAATTTCTGTTAACAATAAAATAGTAAAAAACTATATTGTTTTTACTATTATTTCATTGTTAATAAAAATTTTGTTAACAGTAAATAATTTTTTTCCTATTAACAGTAAAATAATAAAAACAAAATTTGTTTTTATTACTAAAAACCGTTCAAAAATGATTTTTAACAGTAAAGTAGTAATATCAAAATTGTTATTAACAATAAAATGGTAAAAACAAAATCGTTATTAACAGTAGAATGGTAATAACAAAATTTGTTTTCAGTGGAAAAATAAAATTATTATTAACAGTAAAGGAGTAATAGCAAAATTGTTATTAATGGTAAAACCGTAACAAAATTGTTATTAACAATAAAATAGTAAAAACAAAAATGTTATTAACAGTAAAATGTTAATAACAAAATTTGTTTTCAATAGTAAAACTGTTATAAAATTATTATTAACAGTAAAGTAGTAATAAGAAAATTGTAAATAATAGTAAAATCGTAACAAAATTGTTATTAACAAAAAAATTGTAAAAACAGACTTTTTTTTATTAACAGTATAATAGTAATAACAAAATTTGTTTTCAATGATATATTTGTAAGAAAAAATTATTATTAACAGTAAAGCAGTAATAACAAATTTGTTATTAATAGTAAAATCGTAACAAAATTGCTATTAACAATAAAATATTAAAAACTAAAATTCTTATTAACAGTAAAATGGCAAAAATAAAATTATTATTAACAGTACACTAATAATAACAAAATTGTTATTAACCAGTAAACTAGTAATAACAAAAATTGTTATTAACAAGCAAACAATTAATAATAAAAGTGCTATTAACCAGTAAAATGCTAATAACAAAATTTATTATTTTTATTAATAAAATAGTAATAACAATATTGTTATTAACAGTAAAACAGTAATAAAAAGATTGTTATTAACAAACAAAATAATAAAAATAAATATTTTCTTGTTAATAGTAAAGTGTTAATAATAAATTTGCAAACGAAAAAAAACAATAATATTTAATTGTAAAATGAAATTAATAATAATAATTATAATAATAATAGAATTTGTTATTAATTGTTAGAAAAAGAGGTACTTTGTTTTTTTTATCATTTTTTGCTAATGGATTGAGATCGCGATTACGTGTAGAAAGATCGGATCGATCATGCATCGACTCTCTTGGTTTTGCTTGGTCTGCCTCTGCCCCCCCCCACCCCTCTATCTTGGGGAGCACTAATGGAAAGACTGGTATTCTATGTGAACGACCTTCGTTTGGCCGTTGGCTGCTGCACATGTCCGCTCTCCTCTCCTTCTCTTCGATCTCTCTCACTCTCTCTCTTTCTCTCTGTAGATCCGCTAACCTACGTGTCCGTCACGCGGATGCTGTCCCTGGACCAGAATCTGTTTTATTGACACGCAGGGTCTCAAGTGATCTCTCTTAAATTTTCTCATTCCTCTCTCTTTGTTTCTCTCTTTCTCTTACATTTTCTCTCTCTCTATCTCTCTCTCTCTCTGTTTCTCTTATCTCCATTCTCTCTCTCACTCTCCCACCCCCTCTCTGTATAATCATCGATAATACATTTATGGCCTAACGGTGTGAACCTATACGGAATTGTCAATCAAATGCCTCTAAACAGCTGCGTTTAATCGCACACGTTCCCTTGAGAAGAAAATTCCCTTCCCCCTCCACCTCACCCTTATATTATTAAACTACTAGTGATGCAAAATTGGATTCATTTACTTCTTTTTGTTTTTTATTTATTTTCAATTTTAAATCACAATTGTTTGTTTATTTAAAAATAGTTTTTTTTAACTGAAATTATCTTTTTTTATTATTATTATTGTGGTTATAATAATAATAATTATTATTATGTTGAAATAAATTTTTGTATTTTTATTATTATTATTATTATTATTGTTGTTGTTATTGTTATTATTATTACTACCTTTGTTACTATTATTAGTTTATTTTTATTATTATTATCATCATTTGACATAAAATATTACCGCTTGCGAGAAAGTCTGTGGTGCCCTCTAGCAATTAATTCGAACGCGGGTTTTTTCAAATCTGAAAATTTATTTTTTCGTCTTTTGGTAAATTAATTTAATTTGGTTAATTATTATTATTAGACGAACATAGTAGGGTTGGACCCCTGCAATTATATTATTATTATTCTCATGATTATGATTAATAATATATAATGATATTAATAATAGGAATTAGAATAATTGCAGGGGCCCAAGCCTAACTATATGTTCACCTAATTATAATAATAATTAACAAAGCTAAATTAATTTACTAAAACCGAAAAATAAATTTTTAGATTTGAAAAAGCCCGCGTTAGAATTAATTGCCAGATGGCGCCATTGGGTATTGACTGTCTCAGTCGCTTTCTCGCAAGTGGTAATATTTTGAGTCAAATGATTGTAATAATAATAAGAATAATAATAATAATAAGAATATAATGAATATGAATTTGAATATGAAGAATAAAATAATAATAATAATGATAATAATAAGCAAAAAAATTTTCTTTTCAAATTATTTTTCACCCCAGAGAAGGAATTCACAGGGGACGATGCCGACACGCATTTGGCAAAAAATGCGAGAGGAAAAAGAGGCAGAGAGAGAAAATGGGCAAGAGAGAGAAAGAGAGAGAGAAAACAAATGATCAGAACTTATGTAAATAGAGGTTAGGGTTCCAGCCCTGAATTTTCATCAAGGAAACGAGAGAGAGAGAGAGAAAGAAAATTTGATCTCGTTCCATGAAATCGCCACGAATTAGCCGAAGGGTCCAGAGGTGCAAAGGGGTTCGCTTTAATATAACTCGAGAACGAAAAGGGGGGAGAAGGGAGAAAGTAAGAGAGAGAGAGAGAGAGAGAGAGAGAGAGAGAGAGAGAGAGAGAGAGAGAGAGAGAGAGAGAGAGAGAGAGAGAGAAAATTGAGAGAGAAAATTGAGAGAAAAAAGAAAGAGAGAGAAAGTAAGAGAGTGATAGAGGGAATTTTAGGGGTGAGTGTGTGTTGCCCCGCTCGAATTGGACCCCACTAAAACACGCCCCTGGACCTGTCACTTTGACGTATGGCAGTCACTGGAATCCATTATATAGTCAATTACTCGACGTGATAGAGAACCACCGAGGCCTGACGCCCCATGAGCAAGTGCCGCACTTGCCACTGCAACCTGCCTCCCCAAAATATCGATGATCCCCCCCTCCACTTTTTTTTCTTTTTTTTTTTAATCTTTATACTCTCCTTCAAACATTCATCTTCTTATATTTGGACATTATACTTTCATCACGAACAACTGGCTGAAAGTATTTTTTTACTCTGCAGTTTAGCCAATTTTTGTTTTTTTTATATATATATATTATATTGTTATGCGAAATGGTAAATTAAGCTCTTTGTGTGTCTTTTTTTTGATAAACTTGTCTATATTGAGAAATGGGGATTTTTAGTGATAAATTAATGGGGATAAGAATCAAAAATCGGCGAATTAGAGCAGAATTAATGGACATCGGAAAAGTTGTGGAATATGGCCGTGGGGAAAATTGATTGGTTTGCTGCGAAAATGATTGGGGTTCAATTCCTGGTAAAGGAAATTCGGTTTTTTTTTTTTTTTTTTTTTTTTTTTTGTATCTAAAATTTACGATAGAGCTTTAACTATAGAGTATATTCACTATTAGCTTGCGCTGGTGTTGATATTTAAAAAAATAGCAGGGGTACAATCTTAACTATGTTCCACTGACAATAATAATAATAATTAAGAAAGGTAAATTAATTTACTAAAAACGAAAATTACTCTCTAAATTTGAATTAATAATTTAATGTTTACAAATTTGAATTATGGCTTGACTTTTTGCTTTTAAATTGGTAAATTTTACTAATAAAAAGTAATTTCTACAAATATTTCTATTAATAAAAAGTACATTCTACTAATTTATTATATTTCTACTAATAAATAGTAGTATCTACTAATACGTCTTCTACTAATAAATAATAGTTTCTATATTTCTACTAATAAATAGTAATAAAGTAGTAGAAATTACTATTTAATAGTAGAAATATTAGTAGAAACTATACTATTTATTAGTAGAAAATTACGATTTATTAGTAGTAATATTTCTACTAATAAATAGTATTTTAAACTAATATTTTTTTACTAATAAATAGTAGTTTCTACTAGTATTTCTAATAATAAATAGTAATTTCTATTATTTAATAGAATAAATATAATAGATTAGTAGAAAGTACTATTTATTAGTAGAAATATAATAAAGTAGTAGAAATTACTATTTATTAGTAGAAATATAATATAGTAAAGAACTATTTATTTAACTACTATTTATTTCAATAAATAGTAGTAGAAAATACTATTTATTAGTAAAATATAATAATATAGTAGAAATTACTATTTATTAGTAGAAACTATTATTTATTAGTAGGAACTACTATTTATTATAATTCTACAAATAAATAGTAGTTTCTACTAATACTTCTACTAATAAACAATACTTTATTACTATTAATACTTTATTACTATTTATTGGTAGAAATGTATACATTTCTACCAATAAATAGTAATAAAGTAGTATAAATTACTATTTATTAGTAGAAATCTAATAAAGTAGCAGGTATTACTATTTATTAGTATAAATAGTAGTAGAAACTACTATTTATTACTGAAAATATAAATAGAAACTACTATTTATTAGTAAAAACCACTATTTATGAGTAAAAATATTCGTAGAAACTACTATTTACTAGTAGAAATTACGATTTGTTAGTAGTAATATTTCTACTAACAAATAGTATTTTATAATTATATTTTTTACTAATAAATAGTAGTTTCTACTACTATTTCTACTAATAAATTGTAATTTCTATTAATTTAATAGAATATACATATTAAATTAGTAGAAATTACTATTTATTGGTAGAAGTATAATAAATTATTAGTTGAAACTACTATTTCTTAGTAGAAATATTAGTAGTTTCTACTAATATTAATACTACTAAATAGTAGTTCCTACTAATAAATAACAGTTTCTACTAATATTTCTACTATTAAATAGTAATTTCTACTAATTTATTATACTTATTTTATTAAATTAGTAGAAATCACTATTTATTAGTAGAAACTATTATTTATTAGTAGGAACTAGTATTTATTAGTAAAAATATTAGTAGGTTCTACTAATATTTTTACTAATAAATATTAATTTCTACTAATTTATTATATTTATTTTATTAAATTAGTAAAAATCACTATTTATTGGTAGAACTATAATATAGTAGTAGAAATTACTATTTATTAGTAAAAAATATTAGTATAAATATTACTATTTATTAGTAGAAATATTACTACTAATAATTCGTAATTTCTACTAATATTTTTACTAATAAATAGAAATGTCTAATTATATTTCTACTCATAAATAATAATTTTTACTAATTTATTATATTGCTACTAATAAATAGTAATTTCTACTAATATTTCTACTAATATATAGTAATTTCTACTAATTTATTATATTTCTACCAATAAATAGTATTTTTAACTGGTTTTTTATATTTATACTAATAAATAGTAAATTCTACTAATTTATTATATTTTTACTAATAAATTAGTAGAAATTACGATTTATTAGCTAAATTTACTAATTCAAAGGCAAAAAGTCAGTTACTAATTTTTAATTCGAAATTAAAAGCTTTCAATTAAAATATTCATTAAACAATGAAAATAAGTAGAAATTTATAAAAAGAAAATAAAATAAAAATAGAAAAAAATGGGGAATCAATAAAAGTCGAATTTTGTTACTCATCAAATGTTAAGAAATTTCCCTGACAATCGAGTGAGAGAGAGAAAGAGAGAAAGAGATTTCTATATTTATACACACGACGTTGATAAACTCATCAAAATGTGATTTAAAAATAATTTCAAAACAGTCTATTCATTGTAAGTTTATGTATATTATACAGAAAAGCCCTTTAAAAACTTCTTTTTTTTCGCCTTCTCTTTTTTATCAGTACCCTAATCTCAATATATTCCCTAGTCCCTGATTTATCATTATTCAGCAGGGATAAGAGTATCATCTGCGCGATAATGGAGCTCGAGCATCTGTCACAAAAGAACTCTCGCCTCTCTCTCTCTCTCTCTCTCTCTATATATATATATATATATATATATATATATATATTAATATATATATTAATCGAGATTTTCCAATCTCGTCGATATCGTCGTCACTGTCATAGGGCAAAAAAAAAAAAAAAAAAAAAAAAAAATCTCACTGTTGAAGGGCGATGGCAATAATAATTTTTCATTGAAGTGATTCTCTTGCCGCGCACACAAACCCAACTTATTCTCGTACTATATTATACTGTATCTCTTGTTCCGTTATGATTATAGCGATGAGTTGTATCAGGGCAAATGGGAAAAGGGGTTGAGAAAATTTGCCAGACAGAATGAGAGGAGACCCTCTTGCTTTTGGAAAAGTTCGTTAAAGTCGTAAAATTCCTAATTAAGATTTAAAGAACAGAGAGAGAAAGAGGAATTGAGAGTAGACGCTTTTTGTCCCTCGGGGTGATGTAAAAGAAACTTTAATGCAAATTAACAAGACGTTAGAGTTCTTATCTTGTGTCCCTTTGATAAAAGGAAAGAAACAAAAAAAAACAAGGGGCGAAATATTATTTATTACAGTCACTGAATTTCTAGCAATTTTTTTAAATTTATATTAGTATTATTATAGTAAATATAAATTTATAATGTATAACTTTTATAAATTATTATTTATTATTATTATTATTATTATTATTATTATTATTATTATTATTATTATTATTATTATTATTATTATTATTATTATTATTATTATTATTATTATTATTATTATTATTATTATTATTATTTTTCCATCAAATGACATTTTTTCCAAAGTATTTATTTTTTATTTTATATTAAAGTACTGGAAAAAATTATTTTTCAATTATATTTTCAAAAGTAATAAAATTCTTCGCAGAAATTCAATTATATTCAAAACTTTTTAGAAATATCAAGACAAAATTTCAATTATCTTCAAAAATAAAAAAAATTCTTCTCAAAAATATAAATATTTTCAATAATTTTAATAAAATTCTTGTCAAAATCTCAATTATCTTCATAAATAATAAAATTATTCTCTGAAATTCAATTATTTAAAAATGTTTGTAAATTCTGGTAAAAATGTCAATTATTTTCATAAATATAATAAAATTGTTCTATCTGAAATTCAATTATTTAAAAAAAATTTTTAATTCTTGTCGAAATTTCAATTATTTTCAAAAATTTTAATAAAATTCTTTGCAAAATTTTAATTATTTACAAAAATTTTAATAAAATTTTTTCCAACATTTAATTTATTATCAAAAAATTCTAAAAATGCGCGAATCATTTCAATTACCTTTAAAAATAATAAATTTTCTGGACAAAATTTCAATTATTTTCAAAACTTTTAATAAAATTCTTGTCAAAATCTCAATTATCTTCATATAAAGAATAAAATTGTTCTCTGAAATTTAATTCAATTATTTTCACAAATAATAAAATTGTTCTCTGAAATTCAATTATTTAAAAAAATATTTAAATTCTTATTGTCAAAATTTCAATTATTTTCAGAACTTTTAATCAAATTCTTTGCCAAATTTTAATTAATTTCAAAAATTTTAATAAAATTCTTCCCAAAATTTAATTTGCTATCAAAAATTTTTAAAAATGCGATTCATAATTTAAATTACCTTTAAAAATAATAAATTTCAAAATTATTTTCAAAACTTTTAATAAAATTCTTGGCAAAATTTTAATTATCTTCATAAATAATATAAAATTGTTCTCTGAAATTCAATTATTTAAATTCTTGTCAAAATTTTAAATATTGTCAAAAATTTTTAAATTCATGCCAAAATTTCATTTATTATCAAAATTTTTTTTATAAAATTCTTGGAAAAATTTCAATTATATATTCAAAAATTTTTTTAAATTCGAATCATAATTTGAATTATATACCTTTAAAAATAATAAATTTCTTGTCAAAATTTCAATTATTTTCAAAGCTTTTAATAAAATTCTTGGTAAAATTTCAATTATTTTAAAAAAATTTCCTCAATTCAAACATTATTCAATATCTACTATATTTTAATAAAAAATTTTTGCAAAAGATTTCAATTATTTAAAAAAAGAAGTGTTGATAAAATTCTAAGCAAACATTAAATTATTTTCATAAATAAAATAAAAATTTTACAGAAATTTAACTATTCACAATTTTTTTTTTATAAATTTCTTGGCAATAATTCAATTATTTGCATAAATAATAAAATTCTTTTTCCGAAATTCAATTATTTTCATGAATAATAAAACTCATCATAGAATTTCAATTATTTTTAATACAATTTTAATCGAATTCCTCGAAAAATTTATTTATAAAATTCTTTATATGAGGATTCAATTTTGAAAAACATTTATTTATTCAATAAATTATTTATTTGCATTTTATTTGTAATTAAATTATAAAATATTGAATTCTCCTGGAATTTTCTAATAAAAATTTATTTAAAAATGAATTTCACTTCAAATTTTACATAATAATTGAATATTAAAAGCATATTGTATTATGAATTTTCAACAATAATTAAATTTTCAATATTTTTGAAAATAATGACATTTTTTTGAAGATTTTACTTAAAATTGTATTAAAAAAAATAATTGAAATGCTATGAAAAATTTAATTATTTATAAAAATAATTGAATTCTTGAGAAGGATTTTTTTAAAATTTTTATAAATAATTTTATTATTATTATTATTATTATTATTTTGAAAAAAATTTTAATTTAAATTATTATAAGTTGTTGAATTTCATAAAGATTTTAATTTTAATTTTTTTTTTTTGAAAATCTTAATTCCTATGGAATAATAATAATAATAATGATTAAATATTTATATAAAAAACAATTATTGATGTTATCGAATAATTTTACAATTATTAAAAAAAATTCGTAATTAAATGTAATATAGAACAGTTGTTGCTAATTGGTATTTTTTGGTATTTTACTTTTTTTAAAAGTACACTTTTGACAAATTTATGTTTTTTTTCAAAATCGTATTTTTTTTAAAATTGTAGTTTTTTTTTAAAAATTGTAGTTTTTTTATAATTGTAGTTTCGTTAAAATTTTATTTACGTAATATTTCTATTTGTAAAATATTTACAATATTTCAGTGTGAAACGAATCGACGACAAAAATTGTTTTCCCAAACACCACTTTGCGAGGAATTTCGAAAAATAAAAAGTAGAGAACGAAGAGGACCACCACAATATTTATTGTCGTGGACAGTTATAAATCAGCAATTATAACCATTTTGGTGATGTAATATTGTCGGAAGTGAAAAGAAACTTTAAACACGTTTTGAAGAGGAGCGAAAAGTATACAATAGCAAAACCGTAAACATAATTTTTTTCTTCTCCTTTCTTTCCTTTTTTTTTCTTCTTATCTTCTTTTCTTCTTTTTGTGTAAATAAGTAATTCCCCCCCCCCTTTCCCAAGAAGTGGCAGTTTTCTATTCTATAGCTTCAGAAGCTAATATTTTTCACCAAAAAAAAAAAAAAAAAAAATCGTTTTTCTTCATCTTCTTCTTGAAAATTTCTCTCTCTCTCTCGGTCTTTTGGTCACAGTGTGAAATTTCAGGGCGTGTTATAAAAGGTTATAATATAGGCCTCCCGGAATGAATGGGACAAACGGGGATAATTTACGGTCCGTGGCAAAGTGACAAATGTGAAGGGTATAAAACGCGACGAGAGTGCGGAGAAAAACTTTTTTTTTTTTGAAATATGACATTTCAAAATATGAACCACGCTAAAAAGAAGGAGAGGGGGGTGGGGTGAGGGGTTAAAATACGATAGAGAGAGAGAGAAAAAAAAATTGATTTTTACTCAATTTACTCGTTTTTCGACAAACATTCAAAAATATAGTTTTCTTGAAATAGTTATTTTTAGAATTCATATTTGATTTAAAAAAATTTGAATTAAAAAATTTTAATATCTGTTATTTTTAATATTCCTTATTTTATTTAAAAAAAAAAAGTAAGTAAACTTATTGATTGGGGTAAAAAAATGTTCCAAAACGGAAGTTCCAAAAGAAAAAATTTCAAAACTGCAATGGTAGGAAAAAAATTTTTTTTTTCAAAATTGTACTTTTGTTGAATTTTTAGTTTCGTCAAAATTATACTTTTTTTAAAATCTGTAGTTTTTCTATAAAAGTGTAATTTTGCCAAAACTACAATTTAAAAAAAAAAAAAACAATTTTGATAAAACGACAAATTTTGTCAAAAGTGTAATTTTGACAAAACTATAATTTTATTGAAAACTACAAATTTTCCAAAAGGTTATTTTTGACAAAACTACATTTTTACAAAAAAAAATAAATTTTTTGGTAATAAACCAAAAGTTATTTATTTATTTTAATTATTTTACCGAAGGTTTTGAAAAACTACAATTTTCAAAGATAAACTTCAATATATTTAGAAAAACAAAATTATTTTTAACAAATATAAAATTTATTTTATTTTTCATATAGAACTACAATGGTTAAACTACAGATTACTACAAAAAGTAGATATTAAAGAAAATAAACAAAAATTACAATTTTTACAAAACTACAAATTTTAAAAAAGTGAAATTTTACCAAAACTACAATTTTAAAAAAATGCAAGTCTGGTGGAACTTTGACAAAATTAGAATTTAAAAAAAAAATCGCAATTTTTATAAAAAATTAAAATATTTTTTCAAAACAATAATAATGTCGAAAGATAAATTCTTGAGAAACTATAATTAAAAAAAAAACTACTGTATAAAACAAACAAATATTTTTAACAAAAATAAATTTTTTTGGAAATTTTAATTTTAGAAATGAATAATATTAAATATTATTATTACTAATTACTAATTATTATTATTATTGTTATTATTATTAATTTTCTATCAATTTCTGGCCGTTTGAAAAAAAAAATTATTATAATAATAATAACAATAATAATAATATAATAATAATTATTATTATTATAATAATAATATAATAATAATAATTATTATAACTATTATTATTAATAATAATTGCCGAAAAAACATCAAAAAACTTTTGCAATCAATTAAAAAAAATTAATAGTAAAGTAAAAAAAAAATGTTTTTCTCAATGGCTCAGTTGGTAAAAGCTCCGTTATTGACAAATTTTCAGCTCAAGGTTCGAATCTTCCCATTGATAAAATTTTTTTCCACCACATAAAATAGAAAATTCCATCATTTATAATTTAATTGCCAAAGTATAATAGTCTTGATAAGTAAAATAATAAAAAATTGTTATAAATATTTTTGTTTTAGAAAAAAAATAAAAAATTACATTTCTCAAGTACACACAACAAAAATAGCATATAAATTAAAGAAAATAAATCAAAACTAATTTACAAACAAACAAAAAGGGGAATTATTAGAGAGACTACAAGGAGAATTATATTGAGAACTTGGAATGTGGATAGAAGGGGGGGGGGGGGGGGATTTAAATGGCTAGAAAAAGTTTTTTGATTGGCGCGTGCCACCCTATCATGACATATGTATCCAGACACACTATAAAAGTTTGAAATCACCCTTTGCAGTTCACGAAAAAAAAATAGTCAAGAATCAAGATTGACTTATGGAAGAGGAAAAAGAGTCGATGGGGTGGGGGGGGGGTTAGGGTAGACAAGAGGAGATGGGAGGGAAAATTGTATATACGCGAAAAGGATGAACTCAATATATATTAAGATCCGCAAAAAAAAAAATTCTCCCTGGCAAACTAAAAGTTTCCTCTTCCCTCCCCCCCTTCCATATCCAACCCCCTTCCCCCTTTCCCCATTCCAATGATTTTACCAATCCCCAAAGCAGATCACGCCCGATCCTTTTTCTACGCCCGCCGATCAACCATTTCCACTTCAACTATTCGGGCTTCTTCTTTGGTTGGCAATTTGCTGAGACGGAAAATCCCTTTTCTCGAGTTTGGGTATTGCTGATCTTTTTTTTTCTTTTTCTCTTTTTTTTTTTTTTTACTTTACTCTACGTGGTTTTTTCTCGGGGAGAATTTTTTTCTCTTCGCATTTATTTAGTTTTTACTGAAATATTTTTTATTGGTGAAAAAGAGGGAGGAGGGGGAGGGGGTATTTTAAGAGAGAGAGAGAGAGAAAATACGAAAAAGAAAGAAAAAAAAATTCATTTAGTGGGTAAAGAAGGAAAAAGAAAGGAAAAATTTTATTACCGTTGGAAAAGTGAAATTGGCTCAGTTGGTAAAGGCACGATGTGTTGCGAAAGAAACAAGGGTTCGAAACCGCAAGAAGGTGAATTTTTTTTTCTTCCTAATTTTTACATTTTAACGGTGTAGTTTTTTTTGGGGAATTTTTTAGTAACTAAATTGTAATTAACTGAAAAATGAAATATTAATTAATTATAAAAAATTTTTTTGAAATTTAAAAAAAAAAATTGTAGTAATATAGAAATATTAATTTAGTAAAGAAAGTAGTGTTTTAAAAAAATTGTTTGTTGTCAATAGACCTAGGAATAAATAAATAATTAAAAAAAAATAACAAGTAAATTTCCCGTTTATGAATAAATAATTAAAAAAAAAAAAATAAACAATACAAAGTACCAAATAAATAATAAAAAGTACCGAAAAAATAACGAATAAATTAAATAAAACAAGCATAGAAATAACAAAAAAAAAATACGAAATAAATTTTTAATAATAAAAAATAAATAATTAAACAAAAACGAATAGATAAAATAATAGATGATAAGAAATGACGAATAAAAAATTGATTCCCTTCTAATTTCCAGAATACTAATTATTAAGAATAATCGTATTCAGTAAGAATACTAAGGAGCAATAATACTAAATTTTAATAATAATTAGAAATAATTATTTCTGTGAATAACACTAATTAGTAATAATCACATTTAGTGAGAATACTAATTGGCTATAATCGTATTTAGTAAGAATACTACTTAGTAATAATCGTATTTAGTAAGAATACTAATGAGCAATAATACTAAATTATAATAATAATTAGAAATAATTATTTTTTGTAATAATACTAATTAATATTAATTGTATTTAGTAAAAATACTAAGTAGCGTCCTTTACTAAATAGTAATAACACTAATTAGTAATAATATTAATTTGCTAAGAATACTAATTATTAATAGTCGTATTTAGTAAGAATACTAATTAGTAATAATCGTAATTAGTGAGAATACTATTTACTAATAATACTAAATTGTAAGAATAATCAGAAGTAATTATTTTTGTGAATAACACTAATTAGTAATAATCACATTTAGTGAGAATACTAATTGGCTATAATCGTATTTAGTAAGAATACTAATTAGTAAAAATCAAATTATTCAGTTATAATAGTAATTAGTTCAAATAATAATTATTAACAATACTATGAGTAGTAATACTAATTACTAATCTTATTACTAATACTAATTAATATTTTCACTAATTATACTATTTTCTAAAAACAATTTTATTCGAAAAAAATTTCGCTGTATTTAAGTTTCTTAAATTTTTTTTTAATTCTATACAGAAAACAAAATTAAAAATTGACGAGGAAAATAAAAATTTCCGATTGTAATCAGATATTATGCTGAGTGATAAAATAATGGAAAAAAGAAGAAAATAAATAAATAAAAAATGAAAATAAAAAGGAACACTTGTGAAATTACTTAAAAGAGAAATATAAGGAGACTGAAATGACGAGATATATAAAGAGTCGCGTCGATGTAACGAGTTTTCGTGATCCAATCTCGTGAGGTCTTCCCAAGTGACTCTCTCTTTCTCTCTCTCTTCTCTTTTTTAACTTTAACTATTTTCTTCATATTCTTTTTTTTTTAACACGAGAGATCCTTTCGTTGACAATAAAAACGTATCGTCATGTTCGAAACACCCGATACGAGATATACTTTGTCGAAAATACGATCGTACCAGATTCATCGGCATCCCACGCGTGAAAAAAAAAGAATTGAAGAAATAAAAATAAAAAAAAAATGAATAAAAAAAATTTCAAAGGTTTCCATAAATAAAATTCTGTAATTTTTTTTTTTATTTTGACTCTTTTTTTTGTAGTTTATAACGTCGATATATTATTTGGCGAAAAAAAAATTTCTTTTCTCTCGAAATATTAAAATTTTTATTTTTTACTACTTTTATTTATTTCTTATTTGTTTTTCTTATTATTTGTTTGTTAATTATTTTTTTTATTTTTTTTTATTGGTTATTTATTTGTTATTCTTTATTATTATAAGTTCATTCCGTATTTTTTACAATTTACTCAGTAATTTCTATTTTATTTTAATTATTTTTTGTGTTCTTATTTAGATACTTTTTTAAATTTTTTATTAATTTTTACTCATTTTTCGTTAGTTTTTATTAACTATTTTTTATTATTTTTTTTTTTTTAAATTAAAAAATAGTGTAATTTAACGATTTTTTTATTATTTATTATTAATTTATTTTTCCACAATGTAAACGAAGAAAAATAGAGAGAGAAGTAGAGAAAGAGAGAGAGAGAGAGAGGGGGGGGGTACCACTAAGTGTACAATTAACATTAAACAAATAACGTGATATATATTCTTGAGCTTGAGAAAACAGTAAAACACTATAAAAAGAAAATGCACGATTGTAAAACTAGAATATTTTACGTACCAATTAGAAGATATTTTTATTGGCCAATAAACATTGTAAAATGTGCGCTTCAAATTACACTCATGAATCATATCGCAAATATTCAATATAAGCAAAAAAAACAGAAAACAAACAAAAAGAATCGAAAAACGATAATTATCATTTTATTTCAAAATATTGACATTTTATTTGCAATCGCAGTGAAAAAAAATGTCCAATTATTTCATAATTAAAAGAAAATAATAATTACTCACATTATTTATTAAATAAATTTTTTTTTATTATTCATTTCTCAAATTATTTTTTTTTTCATTTTATTTGTTTTCTAAATTAAATCTGTTATTTTAATTACATTTTTTCCTATTCTAAATTAATTATTTTATTCTTGTTTCATTTTTCCATTAAAAGACAATTTTTTCCAAAAAAAAAAGGAAATCTATAATTTTTATTTCATTTTTTTCTATTCTAAATGAAATTCTTTTATTTTTATTTCATTTTTCCATTAAAAGACAATTTTTCCGAAAAAAATGAACTCCTTTTCGGTGGATTTTCGATAAAAGAATATCTACAGTTGATACAGAGACTCCCTACATTACCGACAGTTGGTAATAACATACAATTTTTTTACTTATTGACAGTCTGTTTACTAGTAGCGTGAATTGTCTATAAATCCAACATTAACGACAATAGTAAATCTAAAATCTCTCCTGAATCAACAGTCGAAAATGAAAGTTTTCTCATTTGCCAACAGTCGATACAGCGACAGTGGTAATTCACTAATTAATATTAGGAGTCCTCTTCTGACAAAGCTTAGCTACCTCAATGATAATTGTATGCATTATCGATAAATACTGGTTTCTACTTTACCGACAATCGGTAAATTTTTTTACTGGTAATTAAAATTATAGTTTATTTACTTCGTTGAGTATTTATACTACTTAAAATAATTACGTTTGAACGTCATATTTATAACTCGATTTATTGTCAATAAGGGTATGTTTCTACCTTACCGACAGTCGGTAAATTTTTACTGGTCATTGAGAATATAGTTTATTTACTTCGTTGAGTGTTCATACCACGACAAGTAAGTACGTTTAGAAGGAAATTTCTTGACATCTGGATTTTTTGTCGATATAAGTAGATTGACAAGTCGGTAAAGACACTTTAACAACAGTCGGTATATTACCATAGGAGGATTGAAAAGAAAGGTACTTGATTTATTGTCGACAAAGAAGATTTCTACCTTACCGACGGTTGATAGTTAAAAATTTTATTTCCCACACTAAAAATTTGATTCCAGATTCGATTGAAATGAATTATTTCTTTGCTAATTAGAAAATGAAATAATATTTTTACAAAAGCAAAAAAAACGCTTTTAATAAATTTGTCCAATTTTTTTTCCTCCTTTTTTTATTTCCTCTTTTTCCCCCTTCTCGTTATATAAATTTCGACCCCTCGTTCAACCCTTGTCTCCACACCCTTCAACATTTGGAAAACACCATTGGAATTGCGATTATGGTGGTAATATTAACTCTGTATGTGTCTGAGAGAAGTTTTTGAGGGGTGGGGGGGGCAAACCAGGGGTGAAGAGCACATTTTCATTCGGAGTAAAATCGGCGCCGGAGCTTATTGGGTTTATTTCTAACGGCAGTTCATATCTATTATTGCCACTTGCACTCGTTATATACATATATATATATATACATATATAGTGAGACTGTGGGGGTTACTTTTAGGGGTTTGGTTTGGGGCGAAATGGGGAGGGGGAGTTGAAAGTGCGAATAGAACCGAAAACTTGAGTCTAAGTCTATTAAGGAACTTACTTTAATGAAGGCGTGGTTCAATTATACTAATGTATATCAAATATACAGTATTTCGAACCATAATCCAGTGAAATTTCCCTCCCTCCCTCTCTCCCGCCCCTTTGTTGCTTTATTCCCTTCTACCACAGAAGATAATGTCTTTATATCGATTCGACTGAAAGTTTTAATTAATTTACAATAATCGTAAATTTCGAATTATTTCCTTTACTAATAACGCAAAAAAAAAAATTTTTTTTTGGTAAAATGGTCTCGTGGTATTGTCACAGTACTTGTAATTTTACACCCAGGGTTCGAAACTCGCTGTTTGTAATTTTTTTTTACTTTCATTTTCTTTCATAATAATTAAAAATTGCTTATGTGTATTTCGATAGTTTAGTGTAAACAAGTTTCACTTTGAGACGCATTGTAAAATTATAAATATTCGAATATTATTTAAAATAAAAGAATTAAATTGTTTTTTTTATACTCCATATTTAATTTTTCATTGTTTTGAATAATAGAAAGTAATTTCGTTGCATTAAATGTGTGATTCTTTAGAAAAAGAAGAAAAAAAATCCTTTTGCAAAATGGTCTCGTGGTAATACCACTGGTTTTCTAATTTTACATCCGGGGTTCGATACCCGCTATATTTGTAATTTTTTTCTCTCCGTTTTTTCCGTAAAAATTTTTTTTTGTATAATTTTGAAAGTTTAGCATTAAAACATTTTTAAAAAACTGTAAAAAAATGTATATTTTTTAAAATTTGATGTAGTAGAATTTTTGGAACTTGAAATTTTTTACAAAATGCTTTTTGCAGAACAATTAATTACTATTGTATTTGAATTAACTAGCATTTTTTTTTTGTCAATTGGGGTGAGAATGATGGGATTTTCCAAAGAGGGGGGATAAAAATTGATTTAAGAAACACCCCCACCCCTTTATTTCACTCTTATTCTTTTTGTGGTGCGCGTAATTCGTTTAAGACGATCGCAGTAAATTCCTGGGGTGGTTATTAGGGATGACGATAAAGCGCGGTTTATTTGGACGCCTCGACGCCAAGCGTCGTCTTTCGCCTGTAAAATACGAGCCGGAACTTTATTACAGTGAAATTTCATCGGGATGGTAAAATAAAAAGAAAATTATTATTTTTTTCCTTTACTGCTTTCAACATTACTGTGAGGGTAAAAAAAAAAGAATTAAACTCAACTACCACAAACAGGTCGTTAATATATATTTAATATACATTTTAATGTTTTCGCAGATTATTCCATGTTTGCAAATATTTTTTTCTTTTTTAATTGAGATGAAAAAAGATTTTATAAATTCTTTTTCAGTAAAATTAAAAAACCAATTTTAAAAATTTTGTTTATTATTTTTTTTATTTTGTTTATTTATTTTGTTTTATTTATTTTATTTTTTATTCTTTGAAAGGATTTAAAGTTTTTTTTTTATAGAAAAATTGTAACCTTCTTCAGTGGAATTAAAAAATTAAAGGGTGTTTTTTGCACTGGAATTGAAGAACTTAATTTTTTTTTTAATAAAATGAGAACGAAAATTGAAATAGAAATAAAAGAAGTAAATAGAAAAAGGTAAATAGTTGCGAAAATGTGTTTCTCTAGGTAAATTTGATCAAAAATCAGTTTGTAAAATTTTTTACAAAAAATTGTAGACACTAGCCGTGGGTAAAAGTCACTGCTTTATGGATTTTCGGTCCAGGGTTCAATTCTTCCTGAGGTGTAAATTTTTTTTCGTTTTTTTTCAACAAAGACATTTTTTTCTTTTATAATTAACAATTATTTTCTAATAAAACAGCGTATTTATTAATTTATAATTAATTTATTAATAATTATAATTTATGAATCCCCCCCCTTCAAAAATAAATCAAGGGTATTCGAAACTTGGTGGATGGAATTTGTTTTCTCTATTTTTACCCAAATGTAAAATTAAATCAATTAAAAGAATAAAAAACGAAATTATTTTGTTAAAAAATAATTTTTGTAAAAAGAAAAAAATTTTAATTAAAAAAAATTTTTTCCCTGGATAGAAAAGTTTTTTTTAATGGTGGGGGGAGGGAATTTTTTGTTTCGAAACGAATAAGAAGATAGGTTTCATCTCTCGGAGGGATTGCTTTAAAAAAAATTATTATACTGTGCAATGAATAAAAAACAAAAAGCAAAAAAAAAAAAAAAAGAAAAAGGGTTTATATTCAGGCTCGCGAGGCAAAATTCAATTACTCCCGGTGTTTAACGGCACTTAGCAATTTTCTGCGATACCAACGCGCGGTGAGAGCTCAGAATTTCCTCTTTTAATGGCTTCTCGTTGTTCCTCGGTTGAACAATAAAAATTGAATTGGCGCAACCCAACATTAAAGACCTGATGCGCTCAACGTACAATGTTTTGAAAACACTGCTTTGGATTTTATATCCTCACGCATCAGAGCAAACGTTCATTTATGTACGAAAAATCACTGAATTTCATTTTAATATCCAGATGATTGGAAATTTTTTCTGGTTTTTAATTAATTTTTCGGTAATTATTTTCTATTCGGTAATATTTTTTTTATTTATTCCATAATTGTTTGTAATTTGCGCGAGAAAATAGAAAAGAAATTCTTAAATTTTAAGTTTAGAAAAAAGTGTGAATTGGCCGAGAGGGCTAAGCGGTTGCTTAGAGGGAATGTCTCAAGGGTTCGAGTCCCCATAAGGGGGAATTTTTTTTTCTCTAAAAATATTCTGAAAATTACTCAAATATCTACTTGAATAATTAGAAATCAAATTCTAAGTCTAATTAACAATAATAATATTAATAATAATAACATAGAAAAGAATTATTTTTCGAAAAGTGAAAAATTAGAGTCTTTTAATTTTCCTTTGAAGACCTTTTAATTTCGCTTCTTACTTTTTTTTTTTGATGTGGAATTTCGTCTGGAAAGTTCGATCAGAGAAGTTTCCTTGGTTACAGAATCTGTTTTATTCTTTGTAGTCGGTCCTTGGGGCGAGATCGTGGCAGAGAGAAGCTGAGTAAAGTGTAGAAAGCCGGGAAAGATAAACTCTCTCTCTCTCCATGTGACTTTACCCTGGCAGTTTGAAAAGTTGTTTTATAACTTTTTTTTCTTCTCTTTTTTGATTTTAGTGGGTGGAGGAGTCGTTCACCAACTTCGACAAGGGAATCAACTGGAGGAGTTATGTGGTTTGCGATGTTGCCTACAATAACGTGAACAATTGGCTTTGGACGCCATTTATTGAGAGGGGACCCGCGAACCGGATGTACATTGAAATTAAATTCACGACAAGAGACTGTTCCCTATTCCCGGGAAATGCGCTTAGCTGCAAGGAAACATTTAGTCTTCTTTATTATGAATTCGATGCTGCCACTAAGGAGCCACCGCCATGGGAACCTGATAGTTATAAACTCATTGGTGAGTTTTACGGTTTTTGGAATTTTTTTTTAATTAAAAACTTTTTGTTTTTCTTCTTCCTTTTTTTCTTTTTTCATTTCCTCTAAAACATCTGTTTTTTCTTCTTCATCTCTTTCTCCAAAAATAGAAACTAAAAAACCGTTTTTTTCCAATCAATGTTTCAGGTCGAATCGCAGCAGGCGAGGGTCGTTTCAATACAAACACAGAAGTAATAATCAACACCGAAGTGAAATCAATTCCCGTGACCAAAAAGGGTGTTTACTTTGCATTCCGCGATCAAGGCGCATGCATATCAATCCTCGCCATAAAAGTCTACTACATAAGTTGTCCCGAGGTGTCAGTAAACTTTGCCCATTTCCCCAAAACGCCAACAGGTCGCGAAGTGGCACTCATCGAACAGGCAAAAGGCACATGCGTCGCACACGCCGTGAAAATCGAACAACCCACATTTTTATGCAAAGGCGATGGCAAATGGTATCTGCCAGCCGGCGGTTGTCACTGTAAACCCGGCTTTCAGGCCGACTCCGAAAAACAACAATGCAATCAATGTCCAATTGGACGCTTCAAGCATGAACCCGGTTCAAATCAATGTGAACCATGTCCAGCGCACAGTAAAGCACCCGATTATGGTTTCACTGAATGTCGCTGCGATTCTGGCTATTATCGCGCGCCCGACGATCCGAAGAAAATGCCCTGCACACAACCACCATCGGCACCACAAAATCTCACCGTTAATTTTGTCGATCAATCCACAGTTATTCTCTCATGGAATTCACCACATTTACTCGGTGGTCGTCTCGATACGACATATCGTGTTGTTTGCGATTCATGCAGTTCGGGCGTTAAATATATTCCCACCAATACCGAGACATTCAACGATACAAAAATTACCATCACCGATTTAAATGCAGTGACGACATATCGATTTCAAGTATTCGCCGAAAATGGCGTCTCGCAATTGGTCGGCAAAAGTGAATATGTCGATATCACTGTGACAACTGAGGCGAGTGTACCGAATTTGGTCAGTAATGTCAGAATTACAAGTGTCAAGAGTACGGAACTTAGTATCAGTTGGGACGCGCCTGTTGCCGACATTGCTGGCGATAGTGATCTGGTCGAACGTTACGAAGGTGAGCAAAACAATTTTAAACCCGTAATAATTAGAACTAATTTAAAATTAAGTTAGAAAAACTACCCATTTTTTAAACCTAACATCCAAAATATTACATAGTTTTATTTTTCTTTATCTACGTTACGAAATTTAGTCATAAACTTCACGTTTTTATGAATTTTACACACAAAAATTGATTTTTTAGTGTTGGGAATTTTCTTCCCCAATCGGCTATAACGGGAATGGAAAGATTGGGAAAAAATAAGTAAAAAGTCTATTTGAAATTTTTTTCTACGACTAATATTATTCGAGATAGAGGAATTTTAAGTTTTTTATAAGCGTTGGGCCGCGCGTTGTGAGCCGAACGCTCTCCCCCCACTCTTCCCGGCGTGTCCTTGAGACGCGTCGGCCAATCAGGGAACCGCTCCGCCCCACTACTTCCACACATGACGCTCTACTTATTCCCCATTTCCCCCTCCACAATTCATCTAAAACGCCTCAACCGAACATTAAAACTCTCTATTACAAAAACTTTTAATTCTATAAAGATTTCGCAAGAGCCTTTTTTGTTCAGAATAGTTTTATTTAGTTTATTTTTAGTTTACAGTTTTATTTATTTTTATCTACATTACGAAATTTAGATGTAAACTTTACGTTTTTATGAATTTTACACACAAAAATTGATTTTTTAGTCTTGGGGATTCTTTTACCCAATCGGCTATAACGGGAATGGAAAGATTGGGGAAAAATAAGTAAAAAGTCTTTTGGAAATTTTTTTCTACGACTAATATTATTCGAGATAGAGGGATTGGGGAATATTAAGTAAAAAATCTTTTGGAAATTTTTTTCTACAACTAATATTATTCGTAATAAAGGGATTTAAAGTTTTTTATAAGCGTTCGGCCGCGCGTTGTGAGCCGAACGCTCTCCCCCCACTCTTCCCGGCGTGTCCTTGAGGCGCGTCGGCCAATCGGGATGAAGCTTCCCCACTACTTCCTCTAGAATCTATTCAGTAACTCAAGGAACTGCTTCGCCCCACTACTTTCATACATGACGCTCTATTTGTTCGACATTTCCCCCACCACTATTTACCTCAAACGCTCCAGCCGAACAATTCACCGAACTTTAAAATTCTCTATCACGAAAACTTTTAATTCTATCAAAATTTCGCAAAGGACTTTTTTATTCAGAATTTAGTGACAATTCAAATGGGACAATTTTGAAATTCTTCTAAATAAATCTTTGATAATTATGATACTTTTTCTGAAAATTGAAACACAATTTTTGTTGTTTTTGCATGTTGTGAGAAGTTTTTTTCTTTCTTTTTGAATTTTTATTTTAATTTTAATCCTGAATGAAAAAAGAATGTAGTGATATTAACAGAGACGCTTCGATTTGTCTCCAAAAGAGCCTCTCTTTTTAGTGAGATGCTATCCGCACACGAATGACGCTTCGAATGCAACTGTCATTGAAACTTCGGATCTCTCAGCGACTATTAAGGGTCTCAAGCCAGGAACCGAATACGCTTTTCAAGTTAGAGCTAAAACTACCAGAGGTTGGGGCGAGTACACGCCGGTCGTTTACAAAAAGACACCCCATGCAATGGGACTCGGTGAGTTTCTTTTTTCAATTTTTTTTTAATTTTAAAAAATGTATTTTAATTTTAAAAAATGTATTTTAATTTTTAAAAATTTTAATATTAATAATTAATAAATTAATACAAAAAAAATATTTTCAATTAATTATTTAAAAAAAAAATTTTTTTATTAAAAATAAATAAAAGAAAAGAAAACAATTAATAAAAGTAGTCGAATAGTTATTGTTTATTTATTAATTTATTTATTTTTGGTTGTTTGTTTATATTTATAAATTTTTGTTTATTTATTTATTTCATTTCTAATTAAATTTATTCGTAGATAAAAAATAAAAATTAATTACTGAAAACAATTTTTTTTAAATAATTTGTTTTTGTAAAATAATATTTGTTGTTATTTATATATTTATTTGTTTATTTATTTAACAGATTATGTTGGTGACGAGGACAATATGCAGGTGCGGATCATTGCCGGAGCAATTGTCGCTGTTGTCGTTCTTCTTGTCATTATTATTATTATGACTGTTCTCTTCCTCAGAAGGTAATATCAATTTTATTATACTTGACAATTTTTTTTTATTTTTTTTTCTATTTTGTTTCTTTTCTTTATAAAAAATATTGATTACAAAATTTATATGAAATTTGGAAACATTTTTATTTTGCAAAAGAAAATATTATATAATTATTAATTTTCCCTATTTTTAATAAATAATAATAATAAAAAGTAATAAATAAAGTAAAAACATAATAAAAAATAAATAAAGTAATAAAAGCATTAAAAAAAATTAATGGCAATAGAAGTAATGTATAAAAAATAATAATGAATGAAGTGCGTTAGTGTATAAAGGTGTAACTAAGTGCTTGCTGCCTGATCAATAAAGTTAAGCAGCTTTGAGCGAGGTTACTATTTGGATGGGTGACCCGTTGGGAATAAATCGTATATTTTGGAAAAAATTAATAATAAACATTTTATTTCAATAAAAATTGCAAAATAATAAAAAAAATAATAAAAATATTCACTATAAATATTTATTTATTACAAGTTATAAATAAAAAAATATATAAATAAATAAAAATAATAAAAAAAATTGAAAAATAATAAAAATATTGAATGAAAATAAACAAAAAATAAATGCAAATAGTAAATGATAAAAATAAAAAATAAAATGAAATAAAATAAAAAATAAATAAAATAAAAATGAAAAATAGTAAAAAAAGTAAGTAAAAATAACGACAACAAATAATAAACAAAACTAATGAAGATAGGCAAAAAATAATGAAAGAAGTAAATAAAAATAAATAAAATAATTACAAAACGATGAGAAATAAATAAAAATAAAAAAATAAACAAAAAAAAATAAAAAAGTAAATAAAAATAATTAGAAAACGAATTGAAATAAATAAAAGTGATAAAAATAAACAACAAAAAATAATAATAAAAAAAAATAAATATGAGAAAAAATATTAAAAATAGGAAAATTAATAAAGAAAAAAATATTTTCCTCCCTTTTTTTTAAGTTGAAAAAATAAAATATTCCGCATTATATAATCGAATATCGATGCAGCAGGGCCTCTGACGAATGCAACAAGAAGCAGCCAAGCGATTGCGACACATTGGAATACAGAAATGGCGAAGGTACGTGTGTGCATTTTTTCCTAATTTTATTCTCTAAACTTCAAATATTTTATCTATACTCTTTCATATACCTATATATATATATATAATATTTTTTTTTATTATTTTTTTTTCTATAAATAGAAAATTTATTCACAACCCCTTATTGCTCTATATATAGTTGTCTCACTTACGCCCTCCTGTCTTGTGACTAATATTTGAAACCATCCCCCCCACCCCTCTTTAGTCTTAGCAAGTATACTATATATATATATCACACCCTCGTATATTATCTTTTAAATCTTTAATGATTTTCTCACATTGTTGTTGAGTGAACCCTTTTTAGACACGAAATAAAAAAAAAACTTGGAAAAAAAGAGGAAAGATAATTGAATTTTTAATTTTTTTTTTACTTTTTTTTTTAATTGAGATAAAAAGGAAAATTGTTTTAATAAAAATCGAAATTTGTAGAAAAATGTTTTAAATAATTCAGTAAAATTAGAAGAGAAAAAAATCAATTACTTCAATTAAAAAAAAAAAAAAAAAAAAAAAAAAAAAAAAATTAGAACAAAACTTAAATAAATTTAGTAAATTTTGAAACAAAGAATTCAGTAAAATTATCGGAGAAATTAGAACAATTTCCATTAAAATTATTTGATAAATAACTACTAAAATATTCAGAATGGTCAAAACAGAAAGAAAAAATAAATTAAAAAAAAATGAAAATATTTTGTTAAAAATTGTTTTTATAAGAAAATTTGTTTTCGAAAAAAAAAATTGTTTCAAGGGATAAATTTGTTTCAGTAAAAAAAATTGTTTCAAGGGCAAAATTACTTTTCGTAAAATAAAAAATTAGTTGAAAGAAAAATTTAATAAAAGCAAATTAGTTGATAAAGACAAAATTGTTTAAATAAAAAAATATTTTGAGTAAAAAAAAATTGTTTTAAAGAAAAAATTTAATTTCAAAAAAATTAAACAAATATTTTTACTACAAAAAATTGCTTCGGTAAAAAAATTGTTAATTAAAAAATTTGCTTTAAATAAACAATTTTTCCACGTAAAAAGAAGGTTCAGAATAAAAAAAAATCAATTCATAAAAAATTTTGTTAAAAAAAGAAATGTTCATAGTGGAAAAAAATTTTAAAATTGTTTTAATGAAAAAATATTTTTAGTAAAAGGGAATTTTTTCGAAAAAACAAAATTTATTATATAAAAATTGTTACAAAAATATTGTTCTAATGAAAAAAAAATTTTTAGTAAAAGGGAATTTCTTCAAAAAACGAAATTTATTATTCGAAAAATTGTAACAAAAATATTGTTCTAATGAAAAAATGTCGAATAAAATAAATTGTTCAATTATAAAAATAAAATTAAAAAATTTTTTTAAATTTTTTAAAAATTAAAAAATTAAAAAAATTGAAATTTTAAAAATAATTAAAAAAAAATATGTATAATATTTGGCTATGAGAAAAATATTGAATTTTTTTGACTGGCCCGCATTGTGTGTGCCATATTTTCTAACGAAATTCTTTCAATTATTTCTTTTCATGTGCGTTAACCCTAAACTATTGAACCTGCCTCCA
The DNA here is from genome assembly GCF_015476425.1 of Leptopilina heterotoma. Taxonomy (NCBI): domain Eukaryota; kingdom Metazoa; phylum Arthropoda; class Insecta; order Hymenoptera; family Figitidae; genus Leptopilina; species Leptopilina heterotoma. Next base: position 166,943 of record NW_025110975.1, read on the forward strand.
TCAAAAAACCTAATGAACCTAATGAAACAATGTACACAATCGCCTGCTACTTCAGGACTAGTTGTGACCTACAGTAAGTCAAAAATATCCAAGCACCTCTTTCAAAAAAAAAAAAAAAAAAATTTTTTTTTTTAGGGTCTCGGACTAAAATTTTTTTTTACATTTTTTTTCTTAGTGATTTTTTTTGTATAATTAGATTTATTTGTGGTAGTTTTTGTCACATTGCACCCCTGAGAATGAAAAATAGATTTAGTGAAAAAAAAGGAAATTGTAGTAAAAAATCTTTTTTCTTTTTTTTTAAATGCAAACGAGCGCATACGCACACGAAAAAAATCCGGGCAATAATTTACGACTGTTGTTCGTAAATTGTTTATGAATAAATGAAAAAAAAAATATTTTTGCGCAAATATGAAAGCAAATGGAAAAAATGTTGTTTTTTTTCACTTCGAAAAAATTATTTTTTTCAATTCGAAGAAATTAATTTTTTCAATTCGAAAAAAAATATTTCTTTCACTTTGATAAAATTACTTTTATTCAATTCAAGGAAATTGTTTTTTTCCTTTTGAAAAAATTACCTACTTTTCTTTCAATTCAAAAAAAATTATCGATTTTTTCAATTTGAAGAGATTTGAAATTAAATAAATAATTTAAGAATTAAAAACTTCATTAAAATTAAAAAAAAATTATTTTCATTTTTCACTTTAATAATAATTGAAATTTCTTTTATTACTGGGTTAAAAAATTATTTTTTATATTTAATTAAAAATTGGAAATTAAAATTAAAAATTGAAATTGAAAATTAAAAATTAGAATTGAAAATTATAAATAAGAATTTATAAATAAAAATTGAAAATTAAAATTGAAAATTAGAATTCAAAATAATTAAAATTCAAAATTATAATAAGAGATTTTCAATTAAAATTTTCAATTGTAATTAAAATTGTAATTAAAATTGAAATTAAAATTAAAATAATAATTGAAAAACAAGGATTTCTCAATATCTTAAATTTCGAGCACTTACAATTTTTCTCACTTTCAAATTTTGAGCACTGACAGTTTTTTCCGCTTTTTAATAAAAAAAAATTTCTTTCAAGCTTCAAATTAAATTAAATTAATAAATAATTAAATTTTATGAAATAATTAATTAATTAATCAATAATTAATTAATTAATTAATTAATTATTAATGGTTATTCATTTAAATATTATTAATTAAAAAATTTTTTTTAATGAATAATTATTAATTAAAATACTATTATTATTAATTAATAATTTTTAATTAAAAAATTATTATTAACTAATAATTATTAATAAAAATGAATATTAATTTAGTTTGATATTGAGGGCAGTTAAATATTTAACGCTTCAAAATTTGTGCTTTAGACATTTTTTTCAAAAGCTTTATCAGCGCTTAAACAAAAAATGTTTGCTTTAATTTTTTTCCAAATTTTAAATTTACTTTTAATTAATTTTGAATTAATAGTAGATGAAAGAAACTCAAACCTTTATTAAAAATTAATCTTTAATTAAAAATTGAAAATTAATCCTTCATTAAAAATTAATCTTTGCCTGATTAAAAAAAATTAATATATTCTGCGCATTACGCTTTTTTAAAATTTTTTGCGAATTGACCAAATTTAAAAAAAAAATAAAAAATTGAATGCTTTTTGTGTGCTTATGCGGGCGTGCGCGCTTTGCCTGCATAGTTTGGTTTGTTTTTTATTTATTGCATGCTGCATTTTTTCTAATCACTCACAATCGTTTTTTTTTAATTTAACAAGCGCGCTTGTTTACAATTTTTTTTATTTTTTCCTTTTTTGCAATATTTTATTTAATTGAAATTATTTATTTATTTATTAATAAATGAAATTATTTATTTTCTATCGCTTAACATAATTGATCTAATTAAATTTTTTTTACAAATAATAATAGTGACAAAAATAATTATTTATTGATATTATTTTTATCATTAAACAGAAATAAAAGTAAGAAGCAATTTTGCTAATTTAATTCTTTTTATTGCTTTCTTTTTATTTTTAAAATTAATTTTCTAGTTTATTTTCTTAAATTTGTTTAGACATTAATTTGCTAGAATTAAAAAATAATTTTGAAATTAATTTATTTTAATACAGTTTAAATTTAATTTTTCTTTTTTTTGCATTTTCTGTTGCTGTTTATGAGTTTATTGGTTGTTGTGTTGTTCACAGTGCACTGCAAAATGGACAGTTCACCGATTGTGACAACCCACACAAATAAGACGAAATCGTCGTGTAAGTTTTTTTTCTGTTGCTTTTTGAAAAAAGGTGAAATTATCTTTTTTTTTTGGAAAAATTTTAACACCTTTAATAATCGAGCGCATTTTTTGCATTTTGCATTTTAAAATTTTAAACGTTTCGAAAAAAAATGTTAAAGATTTTTTAGGCGTTTTAAAAACAAAATCTAAGTATTTTATAAACAAAATGCTACAAATAAAGCGTTGAAACTTTTAGCATCGTCAAAATGAAGCGCTAGAGAAAAGTCTTAATGATTTTTTTTTATTTTTTAAGCGACTCAAAATGCAAAATAACAAAAAATTAAATAGAAATAAAATTTTTTAAACAAGCGCTTTTGTTTTTTTTTTATTAAAAAAAAAAAAAATTGTTAACAATTAAAAAAATAAATAATATAAAAATATTTTTCTAAAATATTTTTATTTTTTTTTTATTTGTTTTGAAATATTTTTTTTTGCACGAACACTTTTTGTTTTCTTCTAGATTTTTAGTCTTTATTGGAATGAAGCATGATCCTTGCATCTTCTTTTTATTATTCTTTAATAATATATAAATATTTGTTATACAATTGTTTAATATCAAGGGAAATGTTATTCAATTTTTAATCGAATTTTGATGTCTGTTATTTTTTTTATATATAATATAATATATTTTTATAAATTTCATGGAAAAAAAAATTTTTACGAATCTCGTTTTCAAAGAAAGGGAAATGAAATTCCGTCCAATGAATTATTAATCGTCTAATTAACTAAGCAATGAAAAAATTTTCTATTTTTCAATTATTGAATAAAGTTAATTAAAAATTTTTACTTTCGTCAATTAAAATTTTTTAGTGGAAAATTTTTACTTTTGTGAATTAAAATTAAAAAAAAAATTTTTTTGTTTAATATTTTAAATTATTTAATACAAACGGGCAAAAAATATTGTAATTTCAACTATAAATAAAATGTTTTACTTTTGATAAATTTAATTATTTTTCTTCTATTAATTAAAATATAAAATAAATCCTAAACAAAAAAAAATTCCAATTTCTTTGAAAACGAGAACAGTAAAAAAAGAAATTTCAATTCAATTCGATTTCAGCGCAAAATTCAAATAAAAAAAAATTAATTACAAACTTTATTTACAAAATTAAATACAAAAAAAATAAAGATTCACTCAAAATATTAAAAAGAGAAAAAAAATTCAAAAAAAAATCAAAGGAAAAAAATAATAAAGAGAGAATTATTGTATGAGAAAAGAAAATCTCCGGAGACAATGGAATTAGTACGTCAATAAAAGTCACAATAATAAGCGGCTTGAGCGCAAAGTAAATAATAATTAGTTGTATTAGAAAGTTAATAAGCACATATTTCCAGTGACAGTTAAACAATGACGTAAGTTTAATAAAAATTTGTAAACAAAAAAGAAGAGGAAAAAAAACAAAATAAATTAAATTACACGCTACGGTAATTTATTATTTATTACTTTGTTAGAATTTCGTAATTATTAATTTCTGCACAATAAATAAAAAAAAAGTTTGTCTCTTATAAATGAAATTTGCGCAAATTTTGCGCTGAAATCGATTTGTTCCAATGAATTCAACTGTTTCAGTTGAATTGTATTGCAATGTTTACTGACAAATAAAAAATAAAAAAAAATATTACAATTTTATCTTTGACACTTTTTGAAAAAATTTTTTTTTAAGCAAAAAATAAAAATATGCATGAAAATTTTTTTTTGGCTGTACTCGAATCTTTGGCGGCTGACAAAAAAAAGTGAAAATTAAAAAATTTTCACTTGAAACTCAATGTCTTGGAATTTGGGATATTTTTTGGAAAAATTGTATTTTTTGCGTGTTCTCGATAAAAAAGGATTGTTTAGGGACAACATTTTTATGGTGTTTTGGTTTGATTTTTTATTTTTTGAAAATTTATTCTTTTATTCTTTTATTTTTCATTCAAAATTTCTAAGTTTTAACTTCTTTTTATTTTTAATTATTATTTTTCCTTTTATTTTTCAATTTTATTTTTTAATATTCGATTTTATTCACTTTTTTCAATTTTTTTTATTTCATTTTTTAAATTATTTAAAACTTTGTGTAATTTTATAAATAAATTATTTTTATTTATTTTCGTTTTAATTTTTATAATAAATCAACTTTTTATTGAATTTTTATTTTCAATTATTCGCTTAACTTTTTTTAATTGTTTTAAATATTGTTAATTTTACTATTTTATTTATTAAATATTTTGTTTGTTTCATTTCTTTAATTAACTTTATTATTTTATTATTTATTAATAATTGAATATAAATATATTTTGTTAAATTATTTTTGAATTTATTTTATATTTTTAATTAACATTTTCATTTGTTTCATATTAAAAACTTTTTAAATTTTAAATTTATTTATTAATTCTTAATTATTAAAGCAAAATTAATTTTTAAGAAATTTTTAATTTGTTTTACTCTCTGTTTAATTAATTAATTTATAATTTCTTTATTTTTATTGCATATAATTTATTTAATATTAAAAAATTATTATTATTATGATTATTTTATATCATTATTAATTATTGTTTACATTTTTTATTTATTTACATTTTTAATTTTTAGTTTATACTTTATTATTTTTTTTTTAAATTAAACAATATTTTTTAATATTTCGTTTTTAATAATTATTTTTTATTCTTTTTTTAATAATCATTTTTTTTAATAATTATTTTGTATTAATATGTATTTATTTCTTTAATTTTTATTTTTATAACTTTTTATTAATATTTGTTTATAAATTTTTTTATTCACATTTTATTTCAATACGTGGTTAAAAAATTAAATTACAGTATTAACAATTAACTGATCGAAAAATTTGGAATTGGGTTATGAAAAATTTAAATAAAATAAAATTATTTTGAAATTTAAAAAAAATAGTGAAATTGAGAAACGTTGATATAACTGAAAATTAAATTAAAATGAAAAAATAAAAGAAAAAATTTCCGTCAAAAATTCACAAGGTCGGCCCCGTTGTAAATATAATGAACTCTGTTTTCGTGACATTGCAGTGACAACGCCTCTCTTCACACCTGCAGTGGGAGTCGCTGGCGCGGGTGCTGGTGGTGCAGGGGGCGCGAGCTCCAGGAGTTACGTTGATCCTCACACTTACGAGGATCCAAATCAAGCAGTTCGTGAATTTGCCCGTGAAATTGACGCTGGATATATCACGATAGAGGCAATTATAGGTAAGATTTTCTTCTCGATAGATAGTTTTTTGCCAATTTTATAATTTTCCCTTTAATTTTTTCCTTTGGTTATAGTTTAATTGGATAGATAATGAAAAACTAAAGAAAAAAATGTCTTTGGAATTTTTCTCTAGAGCGAAATCTCTTTGATTTAGAGGGATTTTAAGATTTGAAATTGTGTTCGGCCTCGCGTTCAACTAGCCGAACGCGCTCCCCACTTTTTCTTGTTAATTGCTCTCCCTACTTTTCCGCGAATTCTCCAGCACCGGACAATTGGGGACCGTCACATTTTTTCTCCTCCCACTTTTTCATCCCGTTGGATCTAGAACAATTTACGCCAGAACGCTTTGGCCGAACCTATAGAACAAACTTTAAATCACTCCAGCTCTTAAAGTACAAATTATATCAAAATTTCTCCAAAGACTTTTTTTCTCAGAATTTCACAACGAATCGAATGATACTATTTACGATTTTTTTTAAACACGAAATACATTTTTTTGCATCTATTTACAGGTGGAGGTGAATTCGGTGACGTGTGCCGTGGAAAATTAAAATTACCACCCGACGGTCGATCGGAAATTGACGTGGCAATAAAGACATTGAAGCCGGGCTCAGCCGATAAGGCGCGCAACGACTTCCTGACTGAAGCATCGATAATGGGTCAGTTTGAGCACCCCAATGTGATATTCCTTCAGGGGGTGGTGACCAAGAGTAATCCAGTGATGATTATCACTGAATTCATGGAGAATGGAAGTCTCGATACATTTTTACGCGCAAACGATGGTAAATTTCAAGTTCTTCAACTTGTTGGAATGTTGCGTGGCATTGCAAGCGGTATGCAGTATCTCGCCGAAATGAATTATGTGCATCGTGATCTTGCCGCGAGAAATGTCCTCGTCAATGCTGCTCTAGTATGCAAAATTGCCGATTTTGGCTTGAGTCGCGAGATCGAGAGCGCGACGGAGGGAGCGTACACGACAAGGGTAAGTAGCGAAAAGAAATAATATAAATTTTTTTAAATTTAATTATAATTGTCTATAGCTTTTACCGACTGTTGGTAATTATTATCGACTTACCGACATTTGTGTCGATTATTATTATAGACTAGTTGACAATACTTATCGACGTTAATGTCGATAATTATTACCGACGGTTGGTTATTATTATCGACTTGCCGACATTTATGTCGATAATTATTATAGGCTAGTTGACAATACTTATCGACGTTAATGTCAGTAATTATTGCGACTGTTAATACTTGTTATCGACTTGCCGAAACTTTTTGTCGATAAGTATTATCGACTAGTTTACAAAGTTTATTATTATCGGCGGGTTCTTAAAATCTATAGACTTACCGACAACGATTCTCGAGTTATCGACCTTAGTAACAAATTTATTGATAATAGTTACCGACTGTTAATAAAATTTTTATTCGCATACTAATAAGTTTAACAAATTTTAAATTATAGTAATAGTTATCAACTTATCGATAATATTACCCACTAGATTATCATCTTTATTGACTTAGCCACAATTATTACCGTTTTGTTTATTATCGACCGAATTACTATATTTACCGAATTACCGACAGTTATTGCCGACTTATTTATTTTTGACAGAATTACCATTTTTATCGACTTCCCGACAGTTATTACCGACTTGTTTATTATCCACAAAATTACCATCTTTATCGACTTATTTATTATCGACCGATTTACTATCTTTATCGATTTACCGACCATTATTACCGACTGATTTACCATCTTTACCGACTTGTTTAATATCGACTGAATTACCATCTTTATCGACTTACCGACCATTATTACCGACTTGTTTATTATCAACAAAATTACTATCTTTACCAAATTACCGACAGTTATTGCCGACTTGTTTATTATCGACAGAATTACCATTTTTATCGACTTACCGACAGTTATTATCGACTTTATTTAATTCTATCATCTTATTGACAGTTATTACCGACTTTTTCATCATTATTACCGACTTTACCAACAATTTTGTGAATTTTTAAATAAAAAAAAAATTTTTGAATATTTTGTTTAGGGTGGAAAAATCCCTGTACGATGGACAGCGCCTGAGGCAATAGCGTTCAGAAAATTCACAAGCGCATCCGACGTTTGGAGTATGGGTATCGTCTGTTGGGAGGTTATGTCATATGGTGAGCGGCCATATTGGAACTGGTCTAATCAAGATGTGATAAAGTCCATTGAAAAAGGCTATCGACTACCAGCGCCAATGGACTGTCCCGAAGCAATTTATCAACTAATGTTGGACTGTTGGCAAAAGGAGCGTACACATCGGCCTACATTTGCTAATTTAACGCAAACACTTGACAAATTAATACGCAGTCCCGATACATTGAGAAAAATCGCCCAAAACAGGTAAACATTGTTTCATTATTATTATTATTATTATTATTTTCTCTCGATAAATCATAATTTATCATTATTTTCTTTGAAAAATTAATTCAATTTTTTAATAAAGAATAATAAAAAATGTTAATCCTCACGATTATAATTCAACTAATATATATAAAAAAATAAACATTTCTCATGTGATGAGAATAAAAATAAAAATTATACTCATGAGGATAATAATTAGTAATAAAATTATATATAATATAGTAAACGTGACTAGCTCTACTATTAAGTCATTCATAATTAACAAATCAAAAAAAAAAAAAAAAATGATAATTTTATTTAAAAAATTAATTTGTTAGGGAATTTGACTAACGTAGTACGATCGGTGCAAGCCTAATCATCATCAAAGTTAAATAACGATACACTATCGATATATATCGAAAAATCGAAATTTTCCATTTTTCCAAAATTATCAATTCGATATATCGTAAAATATCGAAACTGTCGATACAGAAATTATCGAAATACTCAATAATCTGAATATCAATATATCGATCTATCAAAACAGAATTATCGATATATCGAACTGTCGTTACAAAAATATTAACTAATCGAACTATCGATGTATCAAAATTTTAATATATCAAACTATCGATATAACCTAACTCCAATATATCGAACTATCGATATATCAAACTATCGATATATTAAAATATATCGAACTATCAATATATATATTTAATAATATCGGACTATCAATGTATCGAACTATCGATGTATTGAAATATATTAAACTATTGATTTATCGAAATATATCGAACTATCAATGTATTGAAATATCGAATTATTGATATATTAAAATATATTAAATATATCGAACTATCGATGTATCGAAATATCGATATATTGAACTAGCGAAATGTTGAGTATTAACGAAATTTCAATATATTGAGGCATTAAAAATAATCGATTGTTCGATATTTGGATATTTATGAAAATTTGGAAAAGCTTATCAAAAAAGATTTTTTATCGATTATATCGATAAATTGTGGCAGTAAGTTTTGATATTTCTCGATATTGTATCGTGAAAGCGACTTGGCTGAAAATTAAGATAAAAAAAATTGAAATTTTAGTGGAAATTTATTGAAATTAAATTTATTAAAACGAATATAAAAAATGTGACTCATTTTTGCGTTTTAATTTATTTGGATTAACCTTAAAATACCGTAAACGAGAAAAAAATGATGGAGAAACTTTATTTTAATTTTCTGCCAAGTTGTTGCTTAATTTATTTTTATATACATATATGTATCATTTTCTCAGCATTTAAATCATGCCGCATGCCACGTGAATTTCACATCGTGTCCATAAATTAATTTTCTCGACAGCTCAAGTTTTCGTTTCTCGCTAAAGAATAAAAAAAAGCAAAAAAAAAAAATTCTAGCAAAGCTCACACACGCTCTATGTTCTCTGTTTCATTGCTGGGCTTTAATGTTTGTCTTGATCTATTTATATATATACATGTATATGTGTGAATTTGTACACGCCACGTTAAGAAAAAAAAATGAAAAACTTCACAAAAAAAAAAATTTTTTTTATCACCATAAATAAAAATAGTGGAAAAGAAAATTCGGAGAATTTTGTATAGTAAAAAATGTGTTCTAAACGAAACCCAAGGATGATGCCCTGGAAAAATCAATCAATATATTTAATAGTAATTAAATAAATAATGAGATTGTGAAGGCAAAAAAAAAAGAAACCCTGATTGGCATTACTGGAAACGCGTCAAAACTGGACTCTAACGGACCTTTCTTTATTTCTTTCTCTCTCTCTCTCATTCTGCTTTTCTTTGAAAATTAATTTTCATTTTCCTCGTCGTTTTTCTTAATTTTTTTTCCAATATATTTGTTCCCCACTAACATTTTTTTTCTGTTTAACTTCCTTAATTATTTTCCTTTTTTTTAATCAAATTTTTATTTTAATATAATTTTTGAAAATTTTCATGCGGGGTAAAAAGTAATTATTTTTTTTGCGCTTTTAAAAGCTGGGAGCAAAATTAATTTATGGACGTAAGTCTACGTAATTTTTTTTCGCGGATTTTTTTGGTTTCTTTTTTTGGTAATATAAAAAAAGCAAAAAAAAAAGAAAAGAAAAAAGAAAATATACTGTAGATAAAATGGGCGTAAACGCGTCGTACTGCGGTGGCTTTCAGAGAGCTTTGTCGCTTTTAATGCTTTATTATTTTAATCCTAATTTTCCAACAAAAATTTATAAACCAAAAAAAAAACCAAACAAAAAGAATTTTAATTTTTCCTTATTTTAATCCTTTCACTTCCTAAAAAAAAAAATTGACGGTATTTTTTTAATTAACAAAAAAAACTGCGACTGATTTATCGACTGTTAGTAAAATAGTGACCTGACTTATCGACTGGGAATTTGGTCAGGGCGTTATAAATATTAAGAACTTAGTGGTTTTTATTAATAGTCGTAGTATTAAAGACAACAACAAAATTTTAACGTATTTTGGTAGATTTCTTTCTTATCGACCGAAATTATCTTCCTTGCCGACAAATATTACCGACATCCGCAAAACATAATTTCTAGTTTCCATTGAATCGGTTTCAGTAAACTTGTCGTCTTATCGACAATTTTTCCCCAGCCACTTAGTGTTTTTATCGACTTACCGACAATTATTACCGACTCGTTTATAATAATTATCGACGGGATTAACCATCTTTATCAACTGACCGACATTCATTATCGACCGAATTACCATCTTTTTCTACTTGCCGACAATTATTATCAACTCGTTTATAATTTTTACCGACTTACCGACGATTATTATCGACTCGTTTATAATGATTATCGACTTATCGACAAAACTAACGACCGTATTAGAATTGTTATCGACAATTATTATTGACTCGTTCATAATTTTTATCGACTTACCGACCATTATTACCAACTTGTTTATTATCGACCGAATTCCCGTCTGTAGTGGCTTTTTTGTCATTGTTATCGACTGGATTACCATCTTTATCGACTTACCGACAATTGTTACCGACTTGTTTATTATCGACCGAATTTCTATCCTTACAATTATTACCGACTTTTCTATTATCGACTAAATTTCCATCTTTATCGACTTACCGACAATTATTACCGACTTGTTTATTATCGACAGAATTACCATTTTTACCGACCTACCGATAGTTATTACCGGCTTGTTTATTATCAACCAAATTACCATCTTTATCGACTTACCGACCATTATTATCGACTGTTTTATAATTGTTATCGACCATTCGACTTTTATTGCCGACTTGCTAATAGTTTTTGCCGACTTATCAAAGTTAACAAAAGGTAACTACCGGCTCCTTTATTATCGACTGAATTACCATATTTATCGACTTACAGACAAGTATTACCGACTTGTTTATTATCGACCAAATTACCATCTTTATCGACTTACTGACAATTATTATCGACTCGTTTATAATTATTATCGACTGGATTACCACCTTTTCCGACTAACCGACAAATATTATCGACCGATTTACTATCTTTTCCTGCTTACCGACAATTATTACCGACTTGTTTATTATCAACAGAACTATCATCTTTACCGACTTACCGACATTTATTACCGCCTGGTTTACCATATTTACAGACTTATTTATTATCGACCTATTTACTATCTTTATCGACTTACCGACCGTTATTACCGACTTGTTTATTACCGACAGAATTACCATCTTTACCGAATTACCGACAATCATTATCGACCGATTTAGTATCTTTATCAACTTACCGACAATTATTACCGACTTGTTTATTATCGGCCAAATTACCATCTTTATCGACTTACTAATTATTATCGACTCGGTCATAATTGTTATCGACCGATCGACGATTATTACCGACTTGCCAATAGTTTTTACCGACATACCGATGCCAACAAAGGTAATTACCGACTGTGACCCTACATTACCGATTCTACAACAATTTTGTCAAAATCTCCTATCTTTTCACCAATCAACAAAAAATATATTTCTGAATTATTAAAATATATTTCGAATTATGATTGAATTTCGAAAATTGATTTAAAAATTGAAATTTGAAAAAATGAGTAAAAATGAGTAAAGCAAAGAAATATTTTTTGTTGTAAAAATCCTTTGTTCTATTTCCATTTAGTTTTTTTTCCCCTTCCTCCCGTCTTTTTTTCTGGGCTAATTCTTTGTGGTTTTGGTTTTGTGGTGTCTTTGGTACCCGACTACGAACAACAACTCAACTCGACATCCACATCTATAATAACAACAACAACAACTATAACAACATCAACAACAACAACAACAGTGTGAGGCCTCCTGCACACAATCCATATTATGTGACAAGTCAAAGCGCGGCTGCCCACGCTGCACAGGTGGCAATTCCAGGCTCAGGCTCAAGCCAGTTCGTAGAGGTAGTGGGCCATCAGGCCCAATCAGCGATTGCCGTTCCAGTAATGCCAGCAGGAGCCGGCCGTACTTTACACTATCACACACACGCGGCAACACACGCACTTCCACATCAGCCACCCCTCACTTATCCCAATTGGGTTCCCTTTACACACTTTGGCTAGTATCAACCAATATCTGTCATCAAACTTTCAAAATCGAGTGTTTTTTAATCTTTTACAAATTTTTTTTTTTTTTATTAATATTTAAATAATGCATCATTTTTAAAACATTAAATTTAAAAAAATCTCGATAGCGCTAAAATTTGAAATTTTGATTAAATTCGAATTTTTTAACACTTCTGTTTTTGAATTTTAAATAAAACTACATAATTGAAGCGCTTAGGAATTAATTAACAATAGAATATTGAAGCGTTTTAATTTAAAAAATGGAAAAAATCTCGGCAGCGCTTAAATTAAACAAATTTTGATTAAATTTAAATTTTCGAGCGCTTCCGCTTTTGAATTTTAAATTAAACTACAAAATCAAAGCGCTTAGGAATTAGTGAATAATAAAATATTGAAGCGTTTTAATTTTAAAATAGAAAAAAATTTCGGCAGCGCTCAAATTTTTATTTTTTAAATAAATTCAAATATTTGAGCGCTTCTGTTGTTGAATTTTAAATAAAACTACAAAATTGAAGCGCTTGGGAATTTAGAACAAAAAATATTTATGTCTTTTAATTAAAAAAAAAAAAAAAATTCGGCAACGCTCAAATTTTTATTTTTTGAATAAATTTAAATTTTCCAGCGCTTCTATCTTTAAATTAAAAATTCAATTACAAAATTGAAGCATTTAGAAATTTATAATTATAAAATATTCAAAGCGTTTGAATTTTAAAAAAATGGAAAAAAGATTCGGCAACGCTTATGTTTTAATTTTTTGAATTAATTCAATTTTTTGAGCGCTTTTGTTTTTTTGAATTTTTAATTAAACTACAAAATCGAAGTGCTTAGAAATTCAGAACAATAAAATATTAAAGTATCTGAATTTAAAAAAAAACAAAAAAAAAAATTGGCCGTGCAAAAAAAGAAAAGTTATATTAAGTTTTTAATTTTGAAATTATAAATTGAATTTAAAATTAAATTTAAGAATTCAATTCTTAAAGAAATAAAAATTCTTAACAATCACTCGCTTTTGACAATTTGAAAATCCTTTCTAACATTCTCTCTAGTCACCTTCGTCGTAATCTTGGACAATCCAAAAAATATTAATAATAATTAACAAATGTACAAATAATAATAAATCGAAATTTTCTGTATAAATATTTAAGCAAAAAAAAAACAAGTTAAAAAAAATAGACAACTTGGCCTTTTAAGCAGGTCGAAGGTGCCGAGAGAGAGAGCATGAGAGAGTAAGAGAGATGTGCTCAAAATCATCACAAGAAAAGAAACACATTTATTATGATGACATTTTGTAATTATTTTTTACATTTTTTACATTTTAACGATTAATATTATTATTATTATTATTATTATTATTATTATTATTATTATTATTATTATTATTATTATTATTATTATTATTATTATAATTATTATTATTATTATTATTATTATTATTATTATTATTATTATTATTATTATAATTATTATTATTATAATTATTATTATTAACGTTTAGGTTTAAATTTAACTGCTTATTATTATTATAAGGCGATTTTTAAATTCGTGCAAAAATAGGAAGCAAGTCGGCCGTACCCGAATTTTTTAGTTTCATTTTGTTTAAAAAATTTGCTGCGTAATTTAATTTTCTAAATTAGGAGAAAGACAATGCAAAATTTAAAAAATATTACAAAAGAAAGTAAAAATGCGGAGAAAAACAATTTTTTCTATTTATTTTCGAAAAGGGTTTTCGTCTTTTTTTTCCGCTCGAGCGCAACGTGCGGCCTCACAATTTCCGCTCATTTATTTTGCGCCTATTTTGAATTTTTTAAATTTAAAAAATTTTTTTTCTTTCTTAAACTGTTAGTAAACATTTATTTTTAAATTCTCTTGTAAAGAGAATTTTTTATTTAAAATTCCTAATTACAAATCCCGTGTCGAGATTCGAAACGCTCCAAAATCTCGAGACGATGAACTTTAGAAAAGCGCATATAAAAAATAAACTCTCAACAAAAAGAGTCGATATCAAATCAAAACAAAAAAAAACTAGAAACCGCTGTAAATAAACCCCCTCCCTACCCCTCGCCCTCTCGATTAATTTTTCTTTCGCGCCATTTTTTTTCTCAATCCTCCAAGGAAAAAAAATAATTTTTTTCTCACAGAAATGGCGCGTTTCTATTTATTTTTTACAATAAAAAGAAATTAATGTTTCTTTTCCGGAGGATTTAAGGAAAAAAAATTTTTTTTTTGAATTAATTAAAAAAATCGATCGAAATATCGATTATCGAAAGCGTAGAGTTTCTAAATAAATAAAAAAAGAAAGAAAAAGGAAAATATACGTATTTAATAAAAAAAAAAATATATATATAGTAGCTCGAAAAAAAATGTTAAGAAATATTAGTAGATCGTTAATAAAAAAAAGAGAACTATTAATTATTAGATTTCCATGTGTAGTTTGTGAGGGATTTTTTTTTAATTTTTAGATGACGAATCCAACCAACGAATAGCGATATATAAATATATGCGAAAAAAAAATTTATAGAATATATAGCCCGGAAATTTTTTTAGAATAATCACGTGATTTGACGTGTCTTTCAGAATTTTCTATAAATAAATAAATAAATAAATAAATATATATTGTTAATTAAATTAAATACTTCAAATTTATTAATTAAAATATCATCGTCGTCATTTTTCATGGTGTTTAATCCATTAAAGGAAAAAGGAAAAGAAAAAATTAATTAATTAAAAGCGTCACACATATAAATATTTAATTATTTATTGCGAACGATTTAAAAAAAAATTAATAGTGCTCCACGTATTTTCAACTACAAAATTTAGTAAAGAGAATATTTTTTCAACTTTTAGGAAATTGAAAATTTATTTTAAAATATTGTCTTTTGAAAATTTATTTAAAAATTTTCTTTTTTGAAAATTTGTTTATAAACGTTTTCTCCCTTGTAAACTTATTTTCAAAAATTTTTTCTTTTGAAAAATTGACAATTTTAGAAATAAAAAAATATCAATTTTTTTCCAAGGCGCAACGCTGGTGGTTACTTTTAATTTTTTTTAATATTGAAATTTTTGTTATTAATTTTTTTCATTATCACTAGTTTTGTATTTTAAGCGTTGAAAATTTACAAAATTTTTCCAAAAATTTAGCGCTCGTTAGTTTTTTGAATTTATTCATTTTTCTATAAAGCGCAACGCTCGTAATTTTTTCTTTTTTAAATATTAATCAATTTTCATTGTATTTCAAAATTTAACAAAAATTTAAAAAAAAAAAAAAAAAAACTTTTTACGCTCAATATTTAAAATATTTATAAAAAAAATAAAAAATTAGAAGAAAAAAGTTTACTAAAAAAACTGCATCAACAGCAGAAATAAAAATAGAAAATTCAGCTTCAATTTTTTTCGCACAAGGCAAAGTATTTAAAAAAGTTTTTTTTTAAAAAAAAAGTTGAAAATACGTGACTTTTAATTATAAAATTAAACAAAAAAGACTTATCTACAAGGAGCGCGACCTTCGACTGGTTTAGAATAGTATTTTTATACTCGAGAAACTTCAGCAAAAAAAAAATGTGCGCGGTATTTAATTAAATCGCGAAAAAAATTTATTATCTCGCGGTATCGATAAAAATTTTTAATTAATCTAAATAATTAAATTTAATATACGCAATAGTGTTTAAGAGGGAGGTTCAGTGAAATAAAAAAAATGAAAGAAAACGAAAGAGAGAATAAATAACGAAAAACAAAAACCAATTTGGAAAAAAGTTTTATGAAACATTCGTCCAAATTTTATTTTTTTTTCTGTCAATTTTGGTGGGAAAAATACTAAAAGAATTTTTTTAAAAATATTTTTAATTATTTTATTCTTAGCATTTTCTAAACGCGCTCGATTTGGGAAATATTTTTCCTCTCAACTTTGCGAAAATTACGAAAAAAATACTTCAGTTTTACAAGAAAAAAAAATGTTTACAAAACGTCAGCGCTCGAATTTGAATTTTTAGATAGATTCGACCAACGAGCGCAAAGAAGAAATTTAAATATATATTGAAGTCAAAACATTCAGAATTAAATTAGAAATTTAAATTAGACTTTCGGCTCTGAATAAATTTTTTCGAATTCGCAAATCGAGCGCTAATTATTTTCACTCATTTTCAAATTTGCAAACAATTTTTTTTGTGTTTCCTTTCAAAGAAAGAAAAAGAATTTCCTTTCTTTGAGAACAAAAAAAGGTTTCAAAAATTTTGGAACACGAGACTGAAAATAAAGACTGACAGAAAAGTAGAAATAAAAGAAAAAAATAGTCCCAACCCCCACCAAAATTGACAATTTTTTTTTTTTGAAGGGATTTTAATTTTTTACTAAAAAAAAAACTTTTATTTTGTTTTCGAGTCACAAGAATTTTTTTTTTTTTGATACAAAATACATGAGAAATTTTTTTTTACACTGACTTATACATTTAATAATGTAATAAGCGACAAGAGGAGAAAAAATAGTGTCAAGTTAGAGATAGCGTGAGAGTGAGAATGAGAATGTGTGAGAGAGAGAGAGAAATACAAAATAGCATCACATGCGCACTAACAAAATGCTAACAATTGTCAGAATCAGGGAAAGGGGTGCCCCACCCCCACCCCCACCCGCTACGTCGGCCTCCAACGTGCATTTGAGAAAAAGGTAAAATTGTAGAACGACCTCGGCCGGAAATCGAGGAAAAAAGAGAAATATTTTTGAGAAAAAAATTCAAAAAAATCTAAATTGAACAAAAAGAAATTTTTTTTAACAAAGCGATTAATTTTTTGAACGCTTTTTTGAGCGGCAAATAGCGCTCTTTGACTCTAAAATTTTTTTATTTTCAAGGTAGCGTTCACTGAAAGCGGATAAAATATTAAAAATTTCAAAAATAATATAAGCGCTCGCTGTAATTGTAAAAAGAAATTTTTCAAGAAGCGCTGAATAAAGATTTAAAAATATTTTTAATTTCTGCGCTCACTATTTGAATAGCGTTCCTTTTGAATGTAGAGAAAAAAATTCTATAAAAATTTAACAAAGCGCTCTTTGAAATTTTAAAATTTATACAAAATTTCAATGCGCTCGATTTTGAAATAATTCTCAATTTTAAAGTCGCTCAATGAATAATAATATTTTTAATTTTCGAAAAACGCTCACTGAAAATTATAAATAAAGAAAAATATTTTTCGAATATTATTTTTAAAAGCGCTCACTATGTAAAAAATTTTTAGTTTTTATTTTAAATAAAAAAATTTATAAAATTTCAAAAGCGCTCAATTTTGAAAAAATTAAATTTAAATTGAATTTTGAGAAAGAAAATTAAAAAATTTCAAGAGCGCTCAAGTTTGAAAAAAAAAAATTCAAAAGCGCTCAATTTTGAAAAAATTAATTTAAATTGAATTTCGAGAATTAAAAAATTTCAGCGCTTAGTAAATTTCAAAAGAAAAATTTCAAGAGCGTTTAGTAAATTTGACAAAAAAAAAATTTCAGAAGCGCTCAATTTTAGGAGCGCTTAGTAAAATTTAAAAAAAAAAGAATCTACAAAATGTTGAAAAGCGCTCAATGAATTTTGAGAGAAAAAGATAAATTTCAGACACACGCTCACTGAAGTTTGAAAATTAAAATAAAAAAAAATGAAGAAGCGCTTTGAAAAAAAATTCTTTTATTTAGAAAAAAAATTTTTGGCCTTTTTTTCTATTTTTATTTAAAAATGGAAAAAAAGTTTTCTCTTTTTTCCGAGACTGTCGGATAATCCCCAACCACCCCTATTAATTTTTTTAAAAAAAGTAGTCAATGTATATTTTTTTTGCTATGCTTGTTACCCTTTTAGTTATCGTAACGCACTGCTTGCTTCATATATGCACCGTAATCATCCATTGTGTAAATAATAACGATACTTTATACTCGTATTTATTACTATACTTTTATATATTATTATTATTATATATTTATATTGTGTACGTCCATTTAATATTAATATTAATAATATTAATAATATCAATTGATAATTAATTAAGTAATTAAATAATTATTATTATTAATTATTAATATAATTAGTAATATTATTAATAATAATATTATTATTAGGTTTTATTCTTTTATTATTATTATTATTATTAATATTAGGTTTTATTACTATTAATATTTTAGTTATAGTTATAAAAAAAAAATTAGCTAACGAAAAATAAGAGAAATGGTCGCTATTGCAATTAGAATTGCAAATTAAAGCACTGCCACTAATTATTTATATAAATGAATATTAGTAATTGAAATTTATTAATACAGGTAAATATGGTGATTATTCATCAACAGTTTTTGAAATTTGTGTCTTTTTTTCCAAAATTTAAAATTTTTTTCTTTTACAATTTTAAAAGAAAAAGAAATTTTTTGCTGAGCGTCGAAAATTCATTTTTTAATTTTAAATTTTGTATTTCGTTAAAAAAAACACAAATTTTATTTCCCACCTTCCTATATTTATATAGTGTAAATAATTTTTGCGTGTCATTTTTAACCTTTTCGAAGGCGAGCGAGTCAATTATTGTAAAATATTAGTTAATTGAAATAATTACTTTTAATTAGTATAAAAAAAACGTTTTTTTATTATAATTTTTATAATATTATTTTTTAAAAAACAATTTATTATTATTTTGCTAATAATAATATTTTCTAATTACTAATAATAAATATTATTAATTGTTATAACAAATTGTTATTAATAGTTAATAATAAATTATTATTAAGGAATAATTAACAACAAATTATTAATATTATTAATAATAAATTGTCAATAGTTATTAATAACGAAAAACAATTTCTAGTTAATAGTTAATAACAATTTATTGATAATAGTTAATAAAAATTTACTGTTAATAGTTAATAACAATTTATTATTAATAGTTGCTAATAATTTACTGTTAGCAGTTAATAAAAATTTACTGTTGACGGTTAATAACAATTTATTGTTAAATAGTTAATAACAATTTATTGTTAAACAGTTAATAACAATTTATTGTTAATAGTTTGTAACAAATTATTATTAACAGTAAATAATAAATTTTTATTAACTGTTAACAGTAAATTATTATCAACTATTAATAATAAAATGTTATTAACTATTAACAGTAAATTGTTATTAACTATGAACAGTAAATTGTTATTAACTATTTAACAGTAAATTGTCATTAACTATTTAACAGTAAATTGTCATTAACTATTTAACAGTAAATTGTTATCAACCTGTTAAAAATAAATTATTATTGACTATTAACAATAAATTGTTATTAACTATTAAAAATAAATTGTTATTGACTATTAGCAATAAATTGTTAATAATTATTAATAGCTAATAACAATTTATTTTTAACAGTTAATAATAATTCATTGTTGACAGTTAATAACAATTTTTATTGTTAACAGTTATAAATTGTAATGAACTAAAAACAATAAATTGTTATTGACTATTAACAATAAATTATCAATAGTTATTACTAGTTAACAACAATTTATTATTAATAGTAAATAATTATTTTTATTAAATTGTAATTAACTATTAATAATAATTTGTTAATACTCGATAATTATTAATAACAATTTTGTAACAAATTGTAAAGAAAAAAAATAGTAAAGTATAATATTAAAAGAAAGGTGTGAATAAAAATGCGCTCGCGAGCCTTTGAATCGTTTTTCCTGTCAAGGTTTTTTCCTTTTGCACTCTGTGTGAACTCTGTATATATATTTATAGAAAAAAAAATTATTATAAATAAATATTAAAAATTATATTTATATCTATATATATACGTATTAAATATGTGTATATTAAAAAAAAATTCTTAATCGTAAGCTTAGAGTTTAAGGTATTTCTCATTTAATTTTAATATAACGACATTGTTGTTGCTTTACTCGAATTATGTTTTTAAATAAATTAAAATTGAATGCTACTCTTTTTTTTCTCACTTTCCCATTTTTATTCCCTTCAGAAGAAGTAGCAAATAATTTATGAAAAAAAAGTTTTTAATTATTATTAAATTAACTTTTTTTGATTGATAATTAAATTTTTCATTATTATAAATAAATAAAGTTTGTAATTTATTTATTTGTAAATAAATATTAAAAAAAAATTTTTTTTAATTTATTTCTTTAGAATTTTAGAGTTAGAATTTTTTTCTTTTAATTTCTATAGAAATTTATTGGTAAATTAATTAACTTATAAATAAATAAAATGAAGTATTTTCACGTATTTATAAATAAAAAGAATATTTATAAATAAATTAAACTAAATTAAATAAATATAAATTTACATTTATTTAACTATTTATTTGGAATATTATTGAGAATAGAAATATAAATTATTTTTGAATGTTACAAAAATAAATTTTCGGAGTAAAAAAAAGTCCCTTTTAAATAATACGTATTTTTTAGTGTTTTAAAAACCTTATAGAAAATAGAAAAAGTAAATGTATTTTTCCATTATAGTTGTTTTTCACATTATAACGAGTTTGCCAGGCACACGATTTCTTGACTCCAAAATGTACATAAACCATTTTTTTTTTTTAAATTAAAATTATTGCGATTACGTTTTATTCGATAAATTAAAATACTATTAAAATAGTAAAGGGATTTTTTAATTGAAAGAAAAAGTGAAAATATTCTTCACTTAAAGAAAATTAAAATATTGAGTTGAAAAAAAATGAAAATATTTTGCACTTAAAAAATTTATAAATAATATTAAATTGAAAAAAAAATTTATAAATATTAAATTGAAAAAAAATTAAAATATTAAATTAAAAAATATAAAAATACTATAGATATTAAAATGAAAAAAATGGAAATTTAATTGAAAACATTTTCAAAAATATTAAAAAATAAAGAAAAAATATTTATTTAACTGTTAACATTTGAATATTTTTCAACAAAAAAAAATTTCATTTGAAAAAAAAATTATTTCCCAATTGAAAATTAAAAAAAAATTATCGATTTTTTAAAGAATGCAAAAAAAATAAATAAAGTATAGAATTAAATTTGTGCGTTTTAATAATAAATTCCGATTTCTTGGAAATTTCAGAGAATGGAATAAATAAAATGTAAAATAGAAAGAGACAATTAATTACAGAACACAAATAATAAAACTGATCAATAAATTGATAAATCTTTTTCATCACATTGCGAATGTCGAATAAACGCAAAAATGTTGGTCAAGGATTTTTTTCTCGCACGATAAATATCAATGAAACGTAATCGATCCTTTATCCATAATATAAAATAAATACTATATATATTTCAATCATTAGAATGTCCCTGATTTTACAAAATTTTCCCGTCCTTGAAATATCCCCCCCCCCTCTCTCCCCCATCACCCTTTCAATATAGAAGGAAAAAGAAAATTTGTCTTCCAATAAAAAATTTTTTTTTTAATTTTATATCATAAATAATTTGTATTTAATTTCTAATTTTATTTAAAAAAAAAAAAGATTAAACCGATTAGAAAATTTGTCAAATTTTATATAATTTTTTTATTTAATTTGTAATTCAATTTGTGTTTAATTTTTAATTACATTTATAAAAATTTGATTAATAACAACAAATTTGTTTATATTTAATAAATAAATTTTGCCATTAATTGATAATTTAGAAAAAAAAAGAAAAAAAATTTATTTTTATTTAGTTATATTAATTATATTAATATTTAATTTATTTTTTTATAAAATTTTTATTTTATTTATTTTTTTTTTGGAAAAAAATTTTTTTTTGCAAATTTTTGATTAATTATTAATTAACAAATTATTAATTAGTTGATAATTAAATTGTTGACTAATGGATTTTCCATTAGTTAGTTAAAATTAAATAATAATTAATAAGTTATAAATTATTAGAATTATTTACTATTATTTTTTACTATTTTTTTATAATTGTTTATTAATTTATTACAATTACAATAAATTATTGCAATAAATTATTAATTAATTTAATTATTATATTATTTATCTAATTTTTATTGTAATTTTTTATAATTATTATTTATTTTTTATTATAAACAAATTAATTAGTTATGAATATTAATTAAGTACAGAA
The DNA here is from genome assembly GCF_015476425.1 of Leptopilina heterotoma. Taxonomy (NCBI): domain Eukaryota; kingdom Metazoa; phylum Arthropoda; class Insecta; order Hymenoptera; family Figitidae; genus Leptopilina; species Leptopilina heterotoma. Next base: position 189,494 of record NW_025110975.1, read on the forward strand.
CTGTAATTATTTATTATTATTATTATTATTATTATTATTATTATTATCAAATAATTATCTATTTAGTTAAAAATATAATTTGATTGCAGTTTAATGCAATCATTTGTTATAAATGTTAACAAAATAATTAGTTATTATTTAATTTCTTCATAGATTTATTAAGTAATTTATTATTTTTTCAATTTTTAATTTTCAAAAGAAATTTTTTACGGAAGACGAAGAATAATTTTTTCCAAAAAGAACCAAAAAGAAAAGGATAATGTAAATTTTTTTAGTTTCTAAAATTTTTCCCTTTGAAAAAATAGTTTGTTTTGATTTTTAAAAAAGCAAAAATAAATTTTTTAAAATCGAGCGCTTTTTTTATTGAGATAAAAAAATTTACACATCCTTTTTTTGAGTTTATTTTATTAGGTAGTTTTCTTTTTTGTAAAAAAAAGAAAAATTCCAAGAGTGAAAAATTTTTTTGTAATATGAAAAAAAAAGTTTCCCATTTTTTCCCCCAGCGAATAAAAATTGAAATTGACAATTTAATTTTGAAATTTCACAGGGGAACGAATCCATTGGCGCCGGACGCAGTGGACTTGACGCAATTGACGTCCGTCAATGAATGGTTGTCGTCAATAAAAATGTCACGCTACGCTGAGAGTTTTGAAAGAGCGGGAGTGACAACGCTCGAGGCAGCGGCGCGCGTCACTGTTCAAGAATTGACCGCACTGGGCATCACGCTCGTTGGTCATCAGAAGAAAATAATGAATAGCGTCACTGCGCTTCGCGCTCAAATGTCCGCCACCTCGCAAGGATTCCTCGTCTAGTTTTCTTTCGACAATTTTTTTTTCTTTTCGTTTTCCTTATTTTTTTTTCTCTCTAGAAAATTTTTTAATTCTCCGCTGAGAAAAAATTTTTCTCCCTCGCAATTTTTAAACAAAAAAAAAAAAAAACAAGATTTTTATTTTCCCAGTATGTAATTAAAAAAATCTTTCTTCGTAGAGAAAAAAAATTTACGAAAAAAAATTTTTTCTTTCGTGAAAATAAAATTCTTTATGAGAAGAAATTTTTCTCCACGGTAAATAAAAAAGAGATTAAAAAAATATAGTTTTTTACCCTAGGGGAAGCAAATTTTTTTGCCCTAGAGAAAAAACACGAAGAACTTTTCTTTTTGGGTTTTTAATTCTCTTTTGAAATTGAAAAAAGGAGATTTGAAAAAAATAACAGAAACGAAAGAAAAAATATTTAGCAAGACAAATGACATTTTGTACAAAAATCTATACGCAATTCTAAGATGATCTATAAGGAGCGCTTTGCCGCTCGATTAGAAAGTAATTAAAAAAAAGAGAAATTAACTCTTCCACGGGGTGGAAGTTAAAACACTGAAAGTCTCTTAGATCAAGGCCTAAGGGAGATTAAGAAGAGAAAAGTAAAAAAAACTGCATCGAATGCGAAATTTTTTAATCGTTTCGAGAAATTCTGCGCCCCTGATTGAAAAACAAAAGTTCCATTTTTGTTTTACTTGGAAAAATATGACTTTTTTTAAACTATATTTATTTTACTAAAAAAAATATTTCTTCCTTTTTTTAATTAAAAGGAAAAAAATTAAATAACGAGAAAAAACGCTAATTGAGCGTTGCGCACGAGCGCTGGTGACATTTTTATTATTTTTTTAATTGCAGATATTTAAACACAATTTTTTCAAATTTATTTTTCGAAAAAAAAATTGTTTAACATTTCTAAAACGCTACAGTGAATTTAGCGTTAGCGTTGCGCACTTTGGATTTCTTAAAGCTTAGAAACGAATTTTTTCTTTGCAAACATTATGTTTATTTTTTATAAATGAACCTAAATTTTGATTTTGTTTTCAAAATCGTTTTTTTGGAAATTCGGCTCTCTAGCTAAATTGTTAGCGTTGCGCGCTATTTTTACTCTATTGACGCTGAAAAATAGAATTTTTTTCGTAAAATATTTTTCAACGCTTAACGTTTTTTTTTGAGCGAAAATAAATCCGAAATTTAAAATTATTTAGTATTTTTTTGAATATATTTATTTTCTTAGCGTTCCGGTTTTTCGTTAGCGTCACACGCTATTTAATTTATTAACTCTATAAAAAAGAATCTTTTTTCTTTGTTTTTCAACTTAAGGCCTTTTATACACAACGAAAAATTTTCTTTCAATTTCGAAATAGAATTCTTTTTAAAAACGCTAATTTTGCGCTCTTGTGCGTTAGCGTTCCGCACTATTTCGTTTATTAGCGCTAAAAAACTACAATTTTTTTGCAGTTTTTTCAACTTTTGTCACTTTGGAAAGATAAGCAATTTTTCAAAAATCGAATCTCAAAAAATTATCTACTTGAAAAAAAATACAAAAAAATAAATAAAAAAGAATAAAAAAATTTCTATTTATAAAAATTTGGAAAAAAATTTGAAACATATGTGATTAAAATTCCTGTAATAAAAAATAATTCAAATTTCAATAGCGCTCGGGCGCAACGCTTAAATTAGCGTTTCTTTATTTATTTCTAATTTTTTTTATTTTTTGTCAAAAAAAAATTTTTTTTTTAAATAAATAAATTAAAAATTCAACAATGAAAATGAAAATCAGGGGCAAAAAATGTTTGCAGAAAAACTCGAAAACGATAATCCTTCCCAGTAAATAGAGATGTATTTAGTCCGTAGAAAATTTCTATTAATTGTTACTCGTCGATAAAAGCGATTATGCGCGCGAAAACAACTCGTAGGATCTCGTAATTTATATTAAAAACACAAATTTAAAAAAAGAAAAACGTGACACCTCGAAATTAATTTTAATTCGAGAAAAAGAAAATTTACGTTTTTTTTCTTAGAAGCACAAAAAAAAAAAAAATACTCAATATCTTGGTAAAATTTTTCTGAAAATTTTTTTAATTCTCCCGCGTGAGTCGTGTCACTTTCCCTCCCCCCGCGCCCAATTTTTTTCAAATCCTCCTTGCCCGGAAAAAAATGAAAAAATTTTTTTTTCTTTTTCAAGAAGAAGTCAGTCATGAAAAATTAGTCTTTTATTATTATTAGATAATAAATAAATTATTTATTTTTAATTTATGGATTAAAATTAAAAATGGTTTCGATAAAAAAGAATTTTTATTAATTTAAGAAAAAAAAGTTTTTCTAAAATATTTGTTTTCGAGAAAAAATTTTTTTTCAATTATAAGTAAAAAAAAATTGTTATTTAAAAAAAATTATTCTATAAAAAAAATTTTTTGTTAAAAAAAAATATTTTTTGAAAAAAATAATTCTTTTTCATTAGTAAATTTAAGATGAAAAACAAAAAACGGGCTGAGAGGATAAAAATCGATTTATCACTGCCGAGAACTTGACTTTTAACGATATTAATTATAATAATAATAAATAAAAAAAAATAAGACTTCAATGCAACGATGGAAATGCGACCCCGATTTTTGTCGTTATTTTCATTTCTTTTTTTAAATGTTTTTTTTACGCAAAGGCCTAAATTTTTGCCTTAAACATCGAAAATCCCGACTCGCGTGTTTCTTCAAAAAGAAAAGAGCGCAAAAAATGTGAAAATAGAAAAAGAAAGTTTTTGAGGAAGAGAATTTTTTTTTAATATTAAGAAAAAAAACGAAAGAAAAATTTCTTTTTTTTGGACATAATTTCATTGCATTTCAAAAAAAAAGAATTTTTATTGTCACTTTTGAAATAAAAAAAAAGTTAAATAAAACGACAATTGAAATTTTTGCAATTAATTAATTTTTATTTTCATTGTGATTCAACAAAAAAAAAACATCGAGCACTTTTTTATTTTAATGAATAAAAATAAAAAAATGTCTATTTCTTTCCAATTCTAATTTTTTTTCAAAATTCTCTTCCTTAATCATAAAAAAAATACTCAAAAAAATATATTTAATGCTTTCGCAATAAACGCTCAGTGCTGAATTTAAAAATTAATTTAAAATTAAAAGCCGATTTGTTTTTTGACTGAAAAAAAATCAACGAACCGAATAGAAAAAAAAGAAAATGAAATGAATAAAAAAAAATAATTAAAAGAAAATAATATGAAAGAAAAATAAAAAAAAATTAAAAATACGAAATGATACAATTCTTGCCTTTAGTGTTACCTATATATAAGTATATATAGATTATATACTCGCATTGTATAGGTACCTGTCGATAATCGAAAGCGAAAAATGTGCCAAGAGATAAGAAAAAAGAAATTTTTTTTTGCGTATGAATTCTGTGAAAGTTGAATGCTTGAAAAGTAAAAAAAAAATGAAAATTCATTTTAATAGAAATATGAAAAGAGTGGATTTTCTTTTTTTTTGCACTAATAAAAAATGCGGGTAGTTGAAAGTTTACGGAAACTGTGAAAGGAAAGTATAAAAAATTCAAAAGGGGAAGAAAAAAAATTAAAATTGAAAATAATATAAAAAAAGGTTTTAACAAAAATGAAAAACAGAAATAGTAAATAAAAAGAAATAATAAAAAGGAAGAAATTAAAAAATTAAATTTATTCTTCGAGCGTTTGGAAATTTTGTATTTATTAGCGCAATTTTTTTAAAAGCGTTGCGCTCAACGTTGCGTTCGATGAACGTTTAACGGAAAAAAATACACAGCGCAAAGATAAAATCAATTTTTTTAGCATATCTCGCTTTTTAACATCGAGCGCTATTTGTAATTTAATTTAAAAAACTTTTTTGCGCTCGCAAAAAGCGAAAAAAAATTTGTTTTTCTATTAAGTGCTTAAATTTTTTTTCGCTCAACGAAAGAGAAAAAATTTGTTTGTATGTAAGCGCTTAAAAAAAATTCCAGAATTTCTTGGCGCAGAGCGTAAGCGTAAAACATCTTTTTCTCTAGTTATTTTATTAAAAATTAATTAATTAAGCGCTCAAAATTTTGCTGCGCTTGGAAAAAAATTCCAAAATCGTTAAATTTTTCAAGCGCTCGAAGAAAATACAAAATAACAATTGAAAAAAATACATCAATCAAAGAAATTAATACAAAAAAATAAAATTGAAATTAAAAATTAAGAAAAATATACAAAAAAAAAGATTAATAACAAGAATTAAAAAGAAAAGAATACAAAAAATTCTCTACAATAAAATTTACGCTTTGTGCTCTTTATAACGCGCGTGTTGAACTTCGAACTTTGCAATCTTTATGCTAATAAATACTAATTTTAAGTCACGTTAATGCGTACTGCGACACTTTATATATAAATATTTAAAGAATTGAACGAAAAAGAAAGAAAATAACATAAAAATTATTAAACAAAAAGAAAATGAGATTTTGTTAAAAACATATCAACTTTTAAAAAAGGGGGGAAGGAGAAACGAAAAAAAATACGCGAACGGGAATTCACGATAAGAAATTTATCATTAGTCAACCGATTAATTAATTAATTAATTAATTAATTACTTAATTAATTAATATTATTATTATTAATAATAATTATTAAGTGTACTAAGACTCGAGAAAATTATATTATTAAATCATCGATTTTAGGCCTCTTTAAAAAAAAAATATATATATATATATATATAGATGCAATTGAGTCCATAATTTGAAATTTAATTTTTCAAAAAAAAAATCATGTGCAATTATAACAAAAAATTTTTAATTAAAATTTTTTTTTTGTAATTTAAATATGAAACCAAAATTGCGCTTTAAGAATTTCGAATGAAAAAAAAATTTTTTTTGATTTACGCTCATATATGTTTTGAGTAGCAAAAACAAAAATCTCAGCGCTGAAAAAATAAACGCGGAATTTTATATAAAGAATGTTGAAAAAAGAATTTTTGAAAAAATATTAATTATCGATAATAGCGCTAAAATTTTAAGTGTTCGTGCTAAGATTTAAAGAAATAAAGAGAAGAAAAAAAAAGAAATCTATAGACTGCGATGTAAGCAATTTTTAGGTTTAAATTTTTTGCGTTTAAAAATTCGACTGAATCAATCAAATTTAAATTTTAATTAATTATAATTAATTATCGGTAATTAATTAATTACAATTATTTAATTGTAGAAAGTAACGAATTAATTAGTTAATTACAATAATTAATTTAATTAATTGAATTAATTTGCGATTTACAGTTAATTAATTCAAATTAGTTAATTATAATTAATTAATTATTGAAATAATTAGTTACTTGTAGTTAATTAGTTTCACTAAAAAAGATATTAATTTAATTAATTACTTTATTTTGCTTTAAAAAATAAAATTGTACTTAATTAGTTAATTTTACTTTAAAAAAAAAATTTAATTAAGTACCAAATTCAAAGCAAAGTAATTAATTATATTTAACTGAAAAGTTAATTAAACTTTTTGAATTTTCAAATAAAATTTCAAAAAATTCCATTTCGATTGATTTCATCGAATTTTTAATATTTTGCTCGATTTAAAAATTAACGAAAAATTCATTTTTTTTCCCAAGCGCTCCTAATTTTTGTAGCGCTATTGAATTTTTCTTTTTAAACCTAAAAAAATTGTTGTCAAGAACTAATTCTTAAGGAAAAGAATCTAAATCAAAATTTTCTTAAATTAGCAAAAAAAAGAAATCAGTTCTTGTCAAACAAAAAAAGAAGACAAAGAAAGCAAAATAAAAAATTTTGTTTCATTAAAAAATAGTTCAAAAAAAAATTCTATTATAAAAAAATAGTTCCAAAATGAAGACTTATAAAAAACATTTTTTTTGCTATTATAATTATAAAAAAAAGAACTGAATTTTTTTTCCAAAAAACTAAAAGGGAAGGAAAAATCGATAGATGCCTCATCAAACAATTTCTACTTAATTCCAATTAATAATTATCGCATTTGTACTACTATTTATTAAAAAAAAGTATATATATATTTATTATTTAGGGATCTGACTAAATTAAAAAAAAAATAAAATTTTTTTTGTATATCATTAAAAAAATAGGATTATCGATCGCTTAGAGCGATAAAAGAGAGGCAATGAAAAGGCCTTTTACTCTTAACAATTTTTTTTTTTGCGGAGTTTTTTTTCAAAAAAAAAAATAAAATCTCCGCTGTGTATAAAAATAAACAAACAAAAAAAGAACGAGCGAACACGATCGTCGAGTCGATAAGAAATAATAATTACTTAATATTGTTCATTTAAATGCGCATTTATTATTATTTTTTTACACTAATTTTTTTTTTTAGTTTTTTAATAGCGAAAACTTTTTTTTTTGCCAAAGTACCTGCTTCGGGAATAATAAAAAAATTTTTTTTGAGACTTTTTTTTACTTTTTATTATTTTTTTTTAATAGCAAAAAACAGGTACCGTCCGGTGTACATCGCTTAACAAGAAAAAAAAGAGAAATAAATAAAATACGTTTTTTTGCCCAAACAAACATGAAAAAAAAACGTAAGAACAATTTTTTTATTTTATAATAAATATAGTATTATAGAAATATTCTGAGCCAAGAATGATTTTTTCGCGATTTGGTCGTGTCTTGAAATAATTATTGTATAAAGAAGATTTAAAAATAAAAAAAAACAAAAAAAATTAATAAATAAAAGAATTACAAAAGAGAAAAGTGAGAGAAAAAGAGAAAAAGAGAGAAAGAGAGAGAGAGAGAGAGAAAGATAGAAAGAGTGAAAGAGAAAATAATGAACGTAAAGTATATAATAGTGAAAAAAAACTGTCGACGAACAAAAAAAAAATTTTTTTTCTGTTGGTTTGTTTGTTTGAATGACTCGAAAACATTTTTCCTAATGGTGTTGTCAAGACGATGTTGAATGTACATAAGATATAATAAAAATAACCTTATACAATGTAAAAATGTTTGAGTCTCATTTTTTTCCCTTCAAAAAAAAATTATTTTCCCTTTTCTTAAAAATATTAATAAAAAAAAGGTAATTTTAGAAAAAAAATTTATTTTAGAGGAAAAAAAACCAAAATTTTTCCAAAAATATTTATTAGCAATTAAAAAAAGTATTTATAAAAAATTAAAAAGAACTTTTAATTAACAATTGACATTAGAATTTTTTATAAACAATTACGAGCTAATTTAAATAACAAAAATAGAATTATTTTTTAAAACAATTTAGAATAATTTTTATTAAAAATTTTAAATAATTTTTATTAACAATTAACAATTTAAAAGGATTTTTTGTAAACAATTAGAAAGAATTATTTTTATTAACAATTTTGGAAGAATTTTTATTAACAATTAACTATTTAAAACGTTTTTTTGTAATCAATTAAGAAAAATTTAGTTTATCGACAATTTTGGAGGAATTTTTATGAAAAATTTAAACTCAAGGAATTTAAACAATTAAGAGGAATTAATTTTATTAACAATTTGACAACATTTCTTATTTAAACATTTAGGAAGCATTTTTTTATTATTAACTTTAGAAGAATTTTTATTAACAATTGACAATTTAAAAGAATTTTTTATAAACAATTTAGAAGAATTTATTTAATTATTAATTAATTTTTTTATTAACAATTATACAGAATATTTTTTTTTTATTAACATTTTTGGAAGAATTTTTATTAACAATTATCAACTTAAAAAAATTTTTATTAACAATCAGAAATAATTTTAATAGACAATAATAAAAAATATTTTTATTGACAATTTAGAAAAATTTTAATTAACAATAAAACAAATTTTTTAATTATCTATTCGCAGACTATTTTTTTCTATAAACAATTTACAAGATTTTACTTGTTTGACAATTAAAAAATAATTTTTTGAAAAATTTTAATTTTCTATAAATAATAAAAAATTTTTACTTTATTAACAATTAAAAACAATTTTTATAAACAGTTAAAAAGATTATTCTTTATTGACATTTAGATTAATTTTTATTATTTTAATGACTATTTGAATTAATTTTTATAAACAATTTTATTTTTTTATAAACAATTAAAATTTTTTTTTATTATATTAACAATCGAAAACAATCTTTATAAACAATTAAAAAGATTTTAATATATTAACAATTGAAAACAATTTTTATAAACAATTTGAATTTTTTATAAACAGTTAAGAATATTTTATTTTATTAACAATTAAAAACAATTTTTATAAACAATTAAAAAGATTTTACATTATTAAGATTTAAAAACAATTTTTATAATCAGTTAAAAAGATTGTTCTTCATTAACAATTTAGATCAATTTTTATAAACTGGTTGAATTAATTGAAAACAATTAAAAAGATTTTACTTTATTGACAATTTAAATTAATTTTTACAAACAATTTGAATTTTTTATAAACAATTAAAAACATTTTACTTTATTAACTATTAGAAACAATTTTTATAAACAATTAAGAAGATTTTACTTTTATAACAATTGAAAACAATTTTTATAAACAATTAAAAACATTTTATTTTACTGACAGTTTAAAACAATTTTTATAATCAATTTGAATTTTTTATAAACAATTGAAAAGGTTTAACATTATTAACAATTTAAAACAATTTGAATTTCTTATAAACAATTAAAAAGATTTAACTTTTATTAACATTTGAAAGCAATTTGATAAACAATTAAAAACATTTTATTTTATTGACAGTTTAAAACAGTGTTTATAAGCAATAATTTTATTTTTTGCTAATCTTAATAATAATTTTATATTATTATTATTTTTATTGTTATGACAAATTGTAATAATTTTTATTTTGCGTGAAATATAATTAAATATAAAATAATTTAGAATTTAGGTTAATATACTTAGAATTTAAATCTTGTGAAGCGTTTGCCTTAGAATTTATAATAGATTGATATAATAATATAATAGATTGGAAATTGAATACAACAAAATAAAAGTAAAATATTCTCTAGAATTAAAATAAAGTAAAAGTAAAAAAAATTGTCGTTTCTGTTTATTGAAATAAAATAAGCGCCTAAACGTGATCTATTCGATCAGCACGACTGTAAGTGTAAATGCCCAACAACCAAATGAACAACCCATCCCTGTAGTTGACTTTTCCGCCTTGCGTGGCGCTAGTGCAGCACAACCGTTGTATCCCCCGCGCGCGCTTTCAGTGTTCCATGAGCTTCCATCGTGCAACAAGGTGAAATCAACACTGTGTGCGTGTGTGTGTGCTTTTTTCTCGTCTCCTACCTTACCTATATTCGCGAACAGTCTGCGTTCACTTGGACGCCGTTAAAGTGCCTTTAAATCAATTTCTTTTCCCTTAAAAAACAAAACGAGATTTTACAAAAAAAATTATAATCAAGATAAAAAAATGGCGGACGACGGTCACGAGAATGGAACATCGAATCATGTTGTTCCCGAGATCGAATTAATCATTAAGGTAAGTTTCCAGACTTGCCGAAAAAAAAACAGTTGCGTATGTGTGCGAACTTCTCGTTTCTCTATCTCTCTCTCTCTTACTCTTTCCTTCTTTCGTACATTAAAATGGGCGTGGAAACGCCTCGTTTTCAATTTTCTTTTTCCGCTTTGATCATTCACCTTTTGGTAAAAAACTAGTTCCGGTTTCGGGGAAGTTTTTCTTTTTTTTAAATTCAACTGTCGTTATTTCTATTTTTCGTGGAAATTTCGAGGAATTGAACTCAGCGTTTCACTTTAAAACATCGTTACATTCTCTCTCTTTCTTTCCACTTTAACTTTCTTTCTTTCTCTCTCTTTCTCATTTCAAAATCAAGTCCAGTGTTGCCGAAACAGCTTCATACTGGCGTCCAACACATAACAATTTTCTTTGCTCAGCTGTCTTTTGTTTTTATTTCCATGTCAAAAGTAACGGTGATTCTTACATTGCCGAAAAAAAATAGTTTTTTATTTTTATTAAAGTATTTAACGAAGAATTTAAATTCGTTCATTTAATTCCAACATTTTTCCTAATTGTAAATTCCTCGTGAACGTGTTTGAATATTTACTTTTTCTTAATTCAATTTTCCGAATTATTTATTCCTAAAATTTATTTTTCCGAATGATATTTTATTTTTGAATGCAATGAATTTACTCTATTGTTACATTTAAATTGCAATTGTTTTCCATTCAACAAAATCAATGTAATCTTTGGTATAATTGTCATTTCACTTTTCAAAATTTTAAGTCTTTTATTAAAAAATTAATTCATTAATTTTTTGAAAAAAATATGCAAAGACTTCATTATCAAGTAATAATGAAAATATTTATAAACATGTAAATAATATAAATGAACCATTTTTTAAAGATAAATTATAATTTTTGTTTTTTACATTCTTATGATTATAATCATAAATGTAATAATTATTAATTACTACAGTAAATGTTACTGTTCCATTTATTATTTTGCAAATTTAAAAATTTTATATTTTCAAATAATCGAAAAGATTCAATTATTTTTAAAAAATTTTTAATAAAATTCTTGATAAGAATTAAATTATTTTCAAAAATTCTAAGAACCTTTTTTTAGATGTATTTAATTCTTTTTATAAATAATATTTTTTGCGAGAATTCAATTATTTTCAATGCAATATAATTACATTTTCTCGAAAGAATTCAATTATTTAAAAAAAATTTGATAAAATCATTCAAATGACTAATGTATTATTTTCAAATTTTTGGATAAATAATTTGCAAGAATTTAGTTCGTTATGGAATCATAATTAGTCGAACAATTTTTGGATTTTTATATCAATTTATTGTAATTTTTGCAATTATTTTGTTTGCTAATATCAAAAATTAATTCAAAATTTTTTTCAATTTGAAAAATAAAGCAATTTTTTTAATAACTAAAATTGAAAATCGTACAAAGTCGATAACATTTTCTTTGAATAACTAATTCTAGATTTTTTTGACAGAAAATTATTTTTGCAAACGTGCTCAATTTTTGAAATTTCATAGAGCCTAATTTTTCAAAAAAAGAAATTTTTAACAGCGTGCAATAGTATTTTGATGCTACTTTATAATTCATATGTATTAACGTATCTTTCATTTACAATCGTTTATTTCAAACATTGTTTAAGATTTATCTTGTTCTTCATTCAACGATTTATCTTTTGTTTGCCGCCTGGCCTACTTCTTGGGTTTTCTTTTTTAAAAAGTTTAAAGAAATAATAATAATAATGAACGTTCATTAACTGACAATCTTAATTTTGATAAAATTCCTATCCGATTATCAACTGCACTCGGTTTCCGTAATAAAACAAAAATCTTGTTAAGTGTCTAAGGTAAACAATTTATTTAATTTTTGTAAAAATTTTAATCCTAAATTTTTAGATTAAAAAATTATTTTTTATTAAAAAAATTTTGAAAAAACTCGTCAATACTCTAATGGAATATTTACCCCCTCTACGAATACCATTCTTAATTAAATAAATCAACAGTAATATGGTACTTAGTACCAATTTCTTGGGATTTCATTGTAAGTTGAATAATCTTCAGTAATATACTAGTACCTCCCTCTTTTTTTGTATTTTATTGCAAGTTGAATAAACTTTAGTACCAAAATAGTACCCCTCCCCCTTTTTGGTATTTCATGCAAGTTAAATAATTAAAAATATTATACAATAATATATTGTAATTATATTTTTATTAGTTATTATAAATTTTTATTTTAAAACAATTTTACTTTCTTAAAAAATTTACTAGACAGCTGACAATAATAATTTAAGACTCAAAAAAGAAATGTCGAGTTAAATTGAAAGGAAATAAGAAAAAGTTGCTTGATTCCTCGGGGGGTGTTTAAAAATAAATCTCAAACAACTTCGATTCTTCGGAAGCGCTTATTTTAAAAGAAAAGCAATTTCACTAAAATAAGACTCGATTCACTGGGTGACAGAAAAAAAAGAAGTCGTTTTGTACCTTTCCTTTACTCTCTCAACTTGTCCAGAAAGTAAGGGAGTAGAAAATCGAGAGCCAATCATGACCGGTTTCCAGTTTTTTTTAAAGAGGGTCATTGTCTTTTCATTCATCCAGTATTTCTGCGGACAATTATTATTTTTCCTCCTTCCGTCCAATTTTCAGGAAATAATCATTTCCTGTTGTAAATTTCTTCTTTTACTAATTCAAAAATTATTCACGGGGCGCGGCTAATATACTTTTTTTAGGTTCAAAGGTCAAATAAACGTTAAAAGCAAAAATAAAATAAATATGAATTTATGCATTTAGTACGTGCCAGAAATGTCGAACGCGTATTGGGTCACCGCTCGTGTGTGCGCATTTCGTTTGCTTAACTGTACATCTGGGCTCGTCTCGCTTATACAATCACGTCTTGTCTCTCATTTTCCTCAAACGCTCTCTTCATGAACCGTGAGTGTTCATTTTATTATTTCTATTTTTCTCCTCAACGCCGCCTTCTTTATCTCCTCCCACCAAAATATTAAACAATGATTCTTTATTATATTCAAATTATAGAAGTAATAGAAGTTCTCATGGTTTATAAAAGAGGAAAAATGTTTTTTTCCTTTAAAAAGATGAAAATTTTTATTTTAGTTGTAACTATTATTATTTTTGTATAAATTTATAAAAATATGTAACATTTTTCATTGATATTAAAGATTGTTTTCAGGACCGATTTCTACAGAAGACGGGAGTACTGATCATTATACTACTGAAGATTGCTTTATAAGATACCACTCTAAAGGGGGTACTTACCATTATACTACTGAAGATTGTTTAATAATATGCCACTCGAAAGGGGGTACTGACTATTATACTACTGAAGATTATTTAATAAGTTACCACCTCTAAAGGGGGTACTGACTATTATACTACTGAAGATTATTTAATAAGTTACCACCTCTATAGGGGGTACTGACTATTATACTACTGAAGATTATTTAATAAGTTACCACCTCTATAGGGGGTACTGACTATTATACTACTGAAGATTACTTAATAAGTTACCACCCTAAAGGGGGTACTGACCATTATACTACTGAAGACAATTTAATAAGTTACCACCCTAAAGGGGGTACTGACTATTATACTACTAAAGACAATTTAACAAGATACCACCCTAAAGGGGGTACTTACTATTATACTACTAAAGCTATTTTAAATAATTCCCTTTGTAGCAGGGGTGCTCTCTGCACCTCTAAAAAAATTAGGTTCCTAAACTTTAATAGACTATTCTAATCATTATTATAGATAATTTAATTAGAAACTTGAAAGGAAACGACTGTTATTAGAAATCGTTTTATTAAATAATAATAGTAATAATAATAAATGACTTATAATTTTTTTCTGAAATGACTTTTAGTATTAATGTAATTATTCCGGGCCGTTAGAATATAAAACACCTGACCTTGCAACCAGGTTTTTTTAAGTATGTCACGTGGGACGTTCGGATCCTCCTTGAAATCTCCATATACTCCTCGTACCGTTAGTGGCTGGACTTACTCTCCTCCCTCTCTCTTCCCCTTTAAAACTTCTTCGCTCCATTAACTGAGGGCATCTTGTAGAAAAACGCTCGTTTAACCGGCAAATAAACTTCCTTGGTGACTCACGTGGTTAAATAATTTTTTCTTTCGTTTGTAAATATTCTCCCAAGTGCTGGGCAAATAAAATCGAACAAAAATCATTGTCCTCGAAAACGTGTTTTAAATTTGTAATATTTGTTCTCATGTATCAAAAGTTTAGAAAGAATTAAAAATATCAAGTTTTTTTGAAAATTATTTTAAGAGATTAACAAAATTTCTTAGAGGATAGAATCTGTTTGAACAATTAGGTGAATTATTTTATTTTTCGAATTCAAAAATTCATTCAGACGTCACTGCTTCTTTTTTTACATAAGTGCTTTCAATTATCAATTTTTGAACGGGTGCCAAAAATTTGAGAGTGAAACGGATAGATTCATATTTTTTACTACATTTGTCTTGTACAAATTTGCATTTTGGAAAATTGTTTACAAAAGAACGAGAGTTACAAATTGATATGTGAGCGTCATTGATAAATATAAATTAGCCTAAGCGATCACGTGTTTAACACTAACGCGCGTAACTTCACACACCGGGCGGAAACTGTTGTCATCGACAAATCCGAATCACTTTTCATCTTTAAATATTACTTTTTTCTAATTAATCCCCTTTTTCAAATTTTTTAAATCTTTTTTTTAATTTTATAAATGTATTAAGTTTACTTACTTTACCATAAACAAGTCTTGTAAATAATTTTTAAGAAAACATGATAAAAATTGTAAGGAATTACAATTTTATTGTATCGAAAGATTCAGTAAAGAAAAATTGCGCTTGTCCTTGAAAATAATGTACAGGTCAGAGTTATGGTCAACGGAAGATATTTATTTTTTTTTTTAATTCTATGAAAGGACAGGATTCACTTTTTCTTTTCTTATGGAATTACAAGGTTTAGAAATAAATCACAAGATTCTTGAGTTCGATTTCCAAATTAAATATAGAAAACTAGACTCTTAAATTATCATTAAATTTAAATTCAACTTATCAATAAGTTTCTGGTTTATCGTTGAACAACTTTAACAATTAACCTTCAAAATTTAATTCTTATCAATAAATACTTATTCCTTATCTTTGAAAATGAATTTAAATTATGAAATACGTTCAGATAAATGGTTATGTCATTTTTTGAAATCATTCAGATGTATTCCAATTGCCTTAAAAAATTAAAATGAAGTTAATTAAGATGGTTCTTTGATTTTAATATTAGACTTGTTATTTAAAATTATCAGTGCGTTTGTTCCTTATCAATTCTCATATAAAAAGAAAATTAACTGATAAGGCTAAAAACTATTCTTTTAATAGAAGAAAGTAATTTAATATTAGAAAAATAATCGTTTCACAAGAACTTTAAATTAAAAATTTCAAGTTAATTTATTGAATCAAGTTTAATGAAACTAACAATGATTTATGAATTAGTAATTTAACTTGAAGTTTCTAGAATGATCTCATTCGGAAAGGGTAACAGCACCATAAATGGTTTCATGGTGACTATTTCATTTTAAGTCGGTTTATCACACACGGTCAATGTACCCTATATCGATTTTAATTAGATTCGCATAAAACTTGAGTACATATTGTAACCAAACTTACAAGCAAGAAAACAAAATTTCGTATTTATTTTCCCCGGTGCTTTTTTTATCCTTCAAATTTCTTTTTTCTTCCAAAAGGGAAACAAGTGTCATATACTGGAACTACAAGTCTAGTTTTCTAAAAGCATTCTTGTTTGTATGAAAGCAAATTCCTTTCTAAATGGCGTTTTGTCCTGACTCGATAAAATATTCTCTTTCTCTTGAAAACTCATTTGTACTTTCTATTCCACGACTCTTCCCATCGTGTATGAACCTTAATTATCCGTTAATCATCATCATCATCATCTTTTTTATTAGCACAAACGAATTTATACTAATATTGTCTTCACAAATTCTTTTTATTGGTATCGGCTAAAACGAATTCGTGTAATTTTTTTCACCTCTTGTAGAACAATTTTTTTCATTATTAAAAATAATTTGCGATATGTCGATAGTTGAGAGAAAAATGCAAAGACAGCGGGAGTTGGATTTCGAAGGCCATAGAACACGCGGAACAACCAATGCCAGGAATAAATGCGAGGGACGAGGAATTTACAGCGAAACTGTTAGCGATGTTGCAATTTAACCAACATTGAGACATCAAAGTAGCATGATCTATCGAACAATTCTTTGAAATTCGTTGAGGAAATCGGGGATTTACTAACAATGCGGGGAAATAATTGTTAGGAATGTTATTCTTGAGAAAAAACCAGAAACAGAAGCATAGTGTTCTTTTATAATGAGGGGATGACTTAACTGGAGGTACACACTCGTGATGAATCTGCTATTAAAAAAATTATTTGATTAAAAGTCTCCGGGAAGGATACTGATCCTACTGAAGATTATTTAAAAAGAAGAAGCCTTCATAGAAACCTTAAAAGGGGGGTGTTGGCTATTAAATTACAGACGATTATTAAAGTCGAAGTCTCCAGGAGAAAAAATGGGTGGGGGTACTGATCATTATACTACTGAAGATTTATTTAACTAAAAATGAACTTCGGTTTGCTAATGCCAATTGCTAACAATTGGAATAGTGACAATTTATATTTCGAAAGGTTTATTTAAATAATAATCAGATCCCAAAAAGGGAATACTGAACACTATACTACTGAAGATTAATTTGATTAACAAAATAACTAAAAAGCAAATGCTCACAATTATACTGTAGATTTATTTAACTATTAATGAGACCTGAAAAAGGAGGTTAGTGACAATTTATCATACTGAAGATTTATTTAAATAGCAATGGGATCTTAAAAAAAGGGTTAGTGACAATTTACATTACTGAAGATTTATTTAAATAACAACGAGATCTTAGGAAGGGGGTTAATGACAATTTACATTACTGAAGATTATTATAATTAACAATGGGATTCTAAAAAGGGGTTAGTGCTAATTTACTTAACTGAATATTAATTAAACTATCAATAAGATATTAAAAAGGGGGTTAATGATAATTTACATTACTGAAGATTTATTTAAACAACAATAGGATCTAAAACAGGGGGTTAGTGACAACTTACATTACTGAAGATTAATTTAAATAACAATCAGATTCCAAAAAAGGAATACTGACCATTATACTATTGAAGATTTATCAAAATTATAATTTGTATTTTAAATTAAAGAGTTGTAACTATTATATAACTTAGAATTATTCAACTTACAATAATATTTTTCAAAGGGGTTATTGACCATTATATTACTAAAGATTATTCAACTTTCAATAAACATCTAAACAGGGGGTACTATTATATTACTGAAGATTATTCAACCTAAAATGAAATCGTTAAAAAGGAGTTAGTGACAATTTACGTTATTGAAGATTATTAAGCTTACAATGAAATCCAAAAAAAGTGTGTAATTATTATAGACTTATTTGAATAACAATGGATTATAGAAAAACTTGTATTATTATATTACTGGAGATTAAACAACTCACAATAAAATTCTAAAATGGGAGTACTGGCTATTATATTACTGAAGATTATTCAACTTACAATGAAATCGAAAAAAGTGTGTTACCTTATTTTTTTGTTTTGTAAAA
Organism: Leptopilina heterotoma; assembly: GCF_015476425.1. Classification (NCBI taxonomy): domain Eukaryota; kingdom Metazoa; phylum Arthropoda; class Insecta; order Hymenoptera; family Figitidae; genus Leptopilina; species Leptopilina heterotoma. The sequence continues at coordinate 207,480 of NW_025110975.1, forward strand.
AATAGAGGATTTGAAATTTCTTAATTCTTATAAGTAAAATTTGTATATATTTTAAACAATAGAAAAGTAGGATGCCTCTAACTTATTTTTCATGTTTCGTAATAGGGAAAGGTTAGTAGAAAAGTAGGTAAAATGTGGCGGAACTCTTTGGCAGGATTCTTCTGCCTGACATTTAAAATATTAAAGTTTACAGCGAGTCGTTTTCTTACCCTAGGGGGGAGGAGGAGGAGGGTTCTAGGGACAAATATCATTTGTAATTTTCACCAGTCGCTGGTGCGTGAGTCACCTTTCATATGAACTTTAATACCTCCATTACTAAAAGCGACAAGGTATTGTTTGATAAAATCTTCATGGTTTAAACGACTAAATCCTTTTTAACATATTTAGAACATTTATTAAATTAATTCAATTTACTTTAACTTTTAATTCAATCATTTTAATGATTAAACCGAGTAAAAATAAAAAGCACCTATTTGATTTTATTTTAAATTCTTTTGGTATTCTATCGAAAGTTTAGAAATTTGTTTAATTGTATTTATATTAAAATTTTTTTAAAAATTATATTCCTTATTTTAAAAAATTGGTTTCTGTTTGTAAGTCTTGTTGATGTTTTATTCTAGAAGGGTATTTAGTTTTAAAGCCCGCAGTTTTTTCAAGCTCAAGAACAAATCGAAGCTATTAACGATTCATTCCTCGTAATACTCCTTAGACACGTTCGGTGCCACGTGCATTTTATTAAATCCCCCTCAATATAGTAGACACTCAAAAAAATCATTAACCTCCGATATATAGATAGAGGAGACGGAAACATGAGCTCAACACTTAATCCATCGCTTAATATTCTCTAGACATGTTCCAAACTTTTTATTAAACATTTTTATCATTCTTTTGTTGAACAAAAATTAATTTTAAAAAAGTTCAAGTACTTGAGTAGCAAAACTATTTCTTCATTTCATATTGCAATTTTAGAATAATTAATTACATTCCCATTTTTTATTGTAATTAAAAAATTCGGTCTATAAACATTTGTTATGTCTATCTAAATCTATTTATTTGAAACCGCTTTTTATTTGGTTTTCATTTGGAAGTTTAAAAATATTTTGAGGAACTGACCAGACTCAAAGTGAAAAAAAAGTTGGGACACGGACATTAATCGTACCTTGACCAAAAGAATTCACACGAGAATCGAACCTTGACTCATCGAAGGAAATTGACTATTGCTGCACGACAGAAGTGTTTTGCGGGCCTTGACTTTCTCGTCGGTTGCGCAATCCGACCACTAGATCCAAACGTAGAGGACGAGCTTGTTTTGTGCGTCATCGAGTTAAGAAAACATTGTACACTCGTTAAATTAATCATCAAGAACGAAAAGTATTTGAATTTTCGGTCGAATTTGCGCTTTATTATGCAAACAAAAAATTTACCTTTCCATAAAAATTTGTTTTTTCTCGCGAAATAATTTCTTAGGAGTAAAATATTTCTTTCTAACATTAGTTGCTTTTCCGTTTAGTAAATATTTTAACCTTGAATATTATTATCAGAGAACTGATACCGTTTACTCGCTGTTCGACATAATAGCTTTACCTTCAAGTTTTTTCTCCTGTCTTGAGAATTTTATGAACTTCTACTTGATCGATATGGTTTCTTTAAAAAATATTTGAAAAAATGCTATCAATACATTTTTTAGCATGGAGATAATTAAATAGAAGAAATTGAATGGAAACGAAATTAAATTATCTTCCCGTTTTTTGTTTGCAGGCATCGACGATAGACGGTCGCCGAAAAGGTGCTTGTCTCTTCTGTCAGGAGTACTTCATGGATCTTTATCTACTCGCTGAATTAAAGACAATTTCGCTGAAGGTCACAACTGTAGACATGCAAAAACCACCGCCAGACTTTCGCACCAATTTCCAAGCGACGCCACCGCCAATTTTAATTGATCGCGGTGACGCTATTCTTGAGAATGAAAAAATTGAACGACACATCATGAAAGTTATTCCAGGTGGACATAATCTTTTTGTTCAGGACAAGGAGGTTGCCACATTAGTGGAGACAATTTTTAGCGTGAGTTATATTTTATATTTCTAAGAAGTGGATAATTGAATTTTTAATTTTTACTAATTATTCTTTCTCTTTCTTTCAAATTGCAGAAGTTGAAATTGTTGTTAATTTCAAAAGATAAGGATGTTGATCCAATGAATTCATCGTTGATGACACACCTACGTAAAATAGATGAGCACCTTGGACGAAAGGGAACACGATTTTTGACAGGCGACACAATGTGTTGCTTTGATTGTGAATTGATGCCGCGCCTACAGCACATCAGGGTCGCTGGGAAATATTTCGTTAATTTTGAAATTCCCGAGACTTTGGTACACCTTTGGCGGTATATGCATCATATGTACAGGCTCGATGCATTTCTACAAAGTTGTCCCGCTGATCAGGACATTATTAATCACTATAAACTACAACAGGTACAGAAATGAGTTTAGAGTCATGTAACTAAGATAATTTGATTATCAAAAAAACGTTCTTGATCTCGACACTCCTGAAAGAATGTGCGAATATAAAAATTAGGGATCGGAAGAAAAGAGTCATGTGCACGATTTTTAAAAACTCTTACAATTAGTTTTATGAATCTTATGCTAAATTAAGAGAGGATAAAAATTAGTGACATATTTTTTCGTCCGATTCCAAAGATTTTTTCTGTAAGGAGAGGTACTGTCTACTATACTACTGAAGAAATATTTACAAAAAATCCTCGAAAAGTGGATACTGAACATTATACTAAAGATTTATAAGAGTGTCACTAAAAAGCTATAAATGGGTGTACTGACCATTATACTACTGAAGATTTATATAAATGACACTAAAAAGCTAAAACTGGGTGTACTGACTATTATACTACTGAAGATTTTAATTTAAACCTAGAGGGTATAAATCACTATACTGTTAAACAGATACACACTGAAACTGGGTGTACTGACCACTATACTACTGAAGATTTTAATATAAAAATTGGGGGGTATAAACAACTATATACTACTGAAGACATAAACGTTAAAATTGGGTGTACTAACCATTATACTACCAAAGATTTTAATTTAAACCTAGAGGGTATAAATCACTATATTATTAAACACATACACATTAAAACTGGGTGTACTGACCATTATACTACTGAAGATTTTAACAAAATTTTATTTGATAAACTTACCCTTTTAGATTGACTCACTAATCTTATTCTGGTATTACAATCCTATTTATTAAAAAGACAAAACATAGTTGAATATGAAGGTTTCTCATCTACTCCATATATAGAGACCTCAGGCGTTCCTCAGGGGTCAGTATTGGGTCCAAGTCTTTTGGGCCTTTACATTAACGACCTTTCTGTTTACAACTCGGCCTCACAAACCTTAGGAATGATTTCAAGTAATATAAAACACTTTAAAGATATAAAAGTTCTTAAAGACCTTTTTAACTCACTTGTCTGACCTAAAACCGAATACGTACCACATATATGGGATCCACATTTCGAAAAAAATGAGTACCTTGAGAAAATACAAAAAGTTTTTTTAAAATATTGCTATCTTCTTCTTCACCATCAATATCGTGAGCGTGGTTACCCATATATTGAGCTTTGCAAGGAATTCAATGTTACTCTTCAAAATAGACGCACTCATATTCAATGCAAATTTATATATACTTTAATAAACATCATCGATTCCTGACAATTAATTGAACGTCTATTATTCAAATTTCCACGATTGAATGACAAATTTAACAAACCATTTGTCTTAACTTTGCCTTCGACCTCCGCCAGTTATCACTCTCCCTCACATCGAATGACTAGTTTGTTTAATGATAATTTTTCGAACAATACTAAAATCGATTTCTATAATTCTACACTATTTAAATTTTATAATTATTTAAAACACATGCATAAGAACAAAGTACTCTTTGACAATTGTATTTAACAGTAAGCACTAGTGCCAGTTAAGATCATCTGATTGTAGGCTGTGCTATTTTGCAAAAAAAATAAATAAAATTAAGGAGTACAAACATTACTGAAAATTAATTTAGGCAACATTGGGATTCTAAAAAAGGGACATAGTGTCATTTTACATTACTGAAGATTTATTTAAATTATAATAAGATTATAAAAAGGGGTTAGTGACAATTTACATTACCGAAGATTTATTTAAATAACAATCAGATCTTTCAAAGGGGGTTAGTGACTATTGATATTACTGAAGACTTACTTAAAAATATGATCTTAATAAGGGGGTTAGTGACAGTTTACATTATTGAAAATTTAGTTAAACATCATCAATGGGATCTTAAAAAATCTTAGAAAAAAGGTTGGTGATAATTTACTTTACTGAAGTTTTACTTAAATAACAATAAGACATTAAGAAGGGGATTAGTGTCAATTTACATTACTGAAGATTTATTTAAATAATAACATGATTTTAAAAAGGGGGTTAGTCTAAATTTACATTACTGAAGATTAATTTAAATAACAATGGGAACATAAAAGGGGGTGGGGGGGTTAGTGACAATTTACATTACTGAAGATTTATTTAAATAACAATGGGATTCTAAAAAAGGGATTAGTGGCAATTTACATTACTGAAAATTTATTTAAACAACCGTGGGATCTTCAAAAGGTGGCTTGGATCATTTACATTACTGAAGGTTTATTTGAATAACAATGTGATCTTAGGAAAGGAGTTAGTAACAATTTACATTAGTGAAGATTAATTTAAGTAACAATAGGAACTTAAAAAGGGGATTATTAACAATTTATATTACTGAAGATTTATTTAAGTAACAATGGAATTCTAAAAAGGAATTAGTGACAATTTACATTACTGAAGAGTATTTTAACAATAATAAGATTTTAAAGAGAGGGTTAGTAATAATTTACATTACTGATGATTAATTTATGAAACATTGGGATTTTAAAAAATGAATTAGTGACAATTTACATTACTGAAGATTATTCAACTTACAATGAATCCTAACAAACGAATATATCTACTATTAAACTACTGAACTTTTAAATCTAGTTTTAATATTAAAAATACCTTCCTAGGCGCATTAAATTAAACAAAATATCATTTCAGAGCATGAAGCTGAAAAAACACGAGGAACTCGAAACGCCGACGTTCACAACCAGCATTCCTATTGAAGTGAATGATGATTAAAAATTAAGTTCAACATTACTTGAGTCTTCAAACACATCAAGAAGATCGACAACATCATCGACAAAAAGCGCAGGATCGAAATTTTCTCGTCGTCGTTGTTGTCGAATCTTAAAAAAAAAGAACTTCTTTTCCTGTTTTTTCATTTCAAATGTAAAACGCGGTCCAATCTTTACTAGCTTCTTTAATTTTGTTACATAAATGAAAAAAAGTAATTCTCAAGTGAGAATTTTTCAATCTCTAAACGAAATGAAAATGACCTAATTTTTCGCTAAACGCATATTTTTACGTATCGCTTCTACGTAAAATCGTTTTTTTTTAAAACAAAATATCGCCTAAGATTTTCAATAATCGACAATATTTTTCTATATTATATCACAACAAAAAAGAATGCGTATCCGTCCTGAATGGAATTGAATTCCAAGGCAATTTGAAAGCGAAAAACAAAATGAATTTTGCATTAAAAGAAAATTGTAGGATTCTTGTTTTGTGAAAATGTAACCGGTTTTAATCATTTTTCTTAGAATTGTCAAAAAACGTAGAATATTTTTTCAAAAATATGTTTCGACGCTTTATAAAAAAATTAATGTAGACAGAATTTTTTTTTATTAGGGCGAGAAGAGAAAAATTTCGTACTAAAATAACAAAAAATATGTATATAATTTATATATTTCTAAATAGAGAATATTCTCGAAAATTTTACAATTTACTATTTTGTAACAAAAACGGTTAAAAAAGAAAAAGGGGTTTTATTTCAAAGAAATGTTACGATTTTTAGGCGGGAAAAAAGTATTTCTTCTTTAGCAATTTTTTTCGTTAAAAATAGTTTTTATATTTTTCGTTTGAATGAATTCGTTTTTTTCTGTTAATTTTGCATTTATAAAGTTTTTTGTTTAGCTCGTGTGGAAAGTAAAAAAATAAATAAAATCAAAATACGTATTAAAAAACTATGCGTAATAAGTGGATTTGCATTTATTTTGCTTTCGTAAATTTCTCAACAAGTCAATTACAAAAAGAAAAAATTTTTAAGGCTTGTGAAAAACCGGGTTTTCGTTTTCTATTTTTTTTTTAAGGGGGAAAATAAAAAAAGTTGCTTTTTAAAAACAAGCAAAGAAGGTATTTATAAATGTCGCTTTGATTTTGTAAGATTTTCCTATACGAGGAGGAAATAAAAAATTTGATCGCTATCGTATTATTAATTATTATATAAATAAAAAAAATATATATTATTATTAATTATTAATTATATTATTGTATTACTGCAACTTTGGTTTATACTCATAGAAAAATATACCAGTGTTTACAGTATATTTGTTGATAATTTTCCCTTTTCCTTTTTTGAATATTTTTCATTTTTAAATTTCGCGCCTTTTTTCTTACCTTACAATGATGAATTTTATCAATTTTATAAATTTTATTTATTTTATTTATTTAAATTATTTTCAACCGAAGAAGTAAAGATAAGTACAAAAATATCGATTATTTTTGTAAATTGAAAAATTTTTAAATAGAAATTCCCCTTCCATGATTTGTCCATTCATAAAATAGAATTAGTAGAATGTCGCCATCTTGACTACAGTAGTCAAATGAGCGACTTTCGTTAAGACTTGTTTGGAATTGAAGAAAAAAAATGTATTTTGCCTAAAGTGGGGTAAATAAATAATATAAAAATTCAATTTTTAGTATTTTTTGAACCTTTTTTTAAGAAAATTTAAAAGAAATAAACCGAAAAGAATTTAAATACAAGTTAAAAATTTGATGTCGTTTGTCAAATACGCAGTGGACAGCTGATCGCTCGACACGACGGATTGTCGAGACGTTTATTTGCCTTTTTAAAATAGTAATATAAGATAAGAGAAAAAAAACGCTTTTCAAGTGCCTTAGGAAAAAAAAAGTAAACCCTACAATATTGTGATTTTATTTCCAATAAATGACAATTTAAGAGGAGAAAAAAACTTTTGGAAATTATTTCCAGTAATTTTTCAATTAGTCAATTGAGGTGCCAAGTTTTCGAGACTTTTCCCGACCTTAATGGTTGCCGTTCGGTGAGTTAAAAAATTTTTTTCACTTTAAAATTTTCATTTCTTTACACGTCTCTAGTCCTCTTTTTTTAAGGGGGTGGAAAATTATTTTGAATTAAAAAATTGATCAACGATTTATGAAAAATATTTCCTAGCGATTAAGTGACAAAATTTCAACCAATTCCTTCCAAGTGACACACACGAAAATATCACTTGTGCAATGGAATGCGCCACTTGGGGGATTGCAAATATAATAACACAATTTTTTGGCACTTGCAGTAAACATGTGAAAATTGTTTATTTTATAAATTTGGCAAAAAGATTAATTTTCGTTTGAAATTATAAACTGAGTTCCGGTTATTATTTTTAATTTTTTTTAAGGTTAGATTAAACACCTAAGAGAGATTTATAAATATTTGGGTTTTTATTTGAGAAAATAAATTTATTCCTAAATGTTCACTTTAGTTTTAGTGATACGGTTAATAAAATACAATTAATTAGCAAATGTGGAAAATAAATAAATGTTTAAATATTCGAATCGAGGAGGAAAATTTTTTAAAATATAGTGTTTTTTTCTATAGAAAAAACACTATATTTTAAAAATTTTTACTTATAGGTATATAGGCAATTTTTTTTTCTTTTGTTTAATAATTAAAAAGAGATAAATTACCAGTATCTAATGTTTTGTCTGATGTAAAATGACAGACAGTGATGGAACGTTATTTTCACACGAGTTGGCATGGCATCAAATTTGACAATTAACATTCACGTATACACAATTTTTTTAGTCGCAATGAGAAAAATTCTAAAAATACAAAATTCTTTTTTTAAATTTTTATAATTTATGAAAACTTAAAAAAATTTCCAGTTTTGAAGAAGGGGAATTATTTTTCAATTATTAAATTTTTTTTATATTATAAAAAGTAGATTTGGATATTTGTCTGTTAGCCTTCCATGCCTGCAGGTTGTCATGGTGACATACAAGAGTAAGAGAGTCATTAAATTCAATGTTTAATTCACTAACTCTCTTGCTCTTTATGTTTCCATGACAACCTGCAGCAGTAACCTTACTGCTCCTTTTCTTCACTAATTTAAAAAAGAGGAAAGGGGTTCAAAAGCTAAATTTTTTTTTAAGTTTTAATATTTTACTAAAATTAATATTTAAAATAACTAAATTTTAATTTCAAAATTAATTTTAGAATTTTTAAATTAATTTTAAAATTTTAATTTTCTATTTGTAATATAGAAAAAGTTTTGAAATTTTCCAAAAAGAAAAAAAATTGCATTATTCGCCAGGTGCAAATGGTTTATATATACATGTATAGAAAGTATTTCGCGATGAGGAATTAATTTACTGGTGGTTCAGTTAAAAGATGCGTGGCCGCTTGCCAAATCCGGATTCCTTTTGCTTTTTTCTTTTTTTTTCGACTTCTTGATTCGGTCCAGCTCATGCCAAATCTCTCGAGGATTTGAGTTTCGCTCTTATTATGTTAGCACCTCCAAATTGCTTAACACATCATCACTCTATTTTCATAAAATTCCAGACAATAACACAATTATAACACATTCAATATTCTAGAGTGACAAATTTTTTTTCTATTTATTATTCCTACATTAGAGTAAAAGAAGTAAATGAAGTAAATTCACCTAACCTTCGCCAAAAATCAGTCGTTTTTTAAGATAACGGTCATCTTGGTAGTTCGGACAAACGCCACTAAGGCGCATAGATAAGAAAAAAAAGAGGGGGGATAATAGAAAAAAAATTTTTGATTCTAAATTATTCTAAAGAAGGATTGTGTTTTGGCTATCTGCTTTGCAAAAAGCCATTAAATCAACAAAAAAAAAAATCGTAAAGAAGGGGGTATTAAATATTTTAACAGGCTTCGCAGTCATCTAGTAAAACCTGCTATTTACAACTTTTTTTACGTTATGCTACTATTTGGGTACTTTTTTTAGATTTCTGCCTCTAAAAGCTAATATTTGTTTTTTTTAGAATTTCCATAAATAATCAAAAAATTATTCTCAAAAATTATAATCAAATTCTTTAAAATGATTCAATTATTTTCAAAAAATATTCGAAATTCAATTATTTTCAATATCTAGTATTTTCATAAAATTTCGCAAAAAAATTCAATTATTTAAAAAAATGGATAAAAATCATCCAAAATTCAATAATTTTCATTAATAATAAAATTTCTACAGGAATTCAACTACTAAGCATTTTCAAAAAAATTTCGAAAAAATCAATTATTTAACAAAATTTTTATACAATAATTATTTAATTATTTATTATTTTTATACAATAATAATTCAATTACTTTAACTAATAATAACATTTTTAAAGAAAATTCAATTATTTAAAAAAAATTTTGAATAAATTCTAAGCAAAAATTTAATTATTTTCATAAATAATAAAACTCTTCGAAAAATTTCAATTATTTTCATAAATAAAGTTTTTCACAAGAATTCAATTATTTAAAATAATATTTTGATAATATTTACTATATTTCGAAAAAATTAATTATTTAAAACAATGTTTATAAAATTTTTATAAAGAATTCAATTATTTTCAAAAAAAAAAAAATTTTTCACAGAAATTCAATTGTTTTTAAAACATTTTAATACAATTTTTTACAATAATTCAATTATTTTCATAAATAATAAAATTTTTGTCAATTATTTTTGAAAATTTTAATAAAATTCTTTCCAAGTATTCAATTATTTTTATAAATAACAAAATTCATTGCAGGATTTCAATTATTTTTAATACAATTTTACAGAAATTCTTAAAAAAAATTTTTCGAAAGGAATCAATTATTTTAAATAAAATGTTAATTAATTTTTTTTGAAATAATTCAATTATTCTTTTAGATTTTAAAAAAAATTTTCCCAAGAATTCAATTATTTACATAAATAATTTTTCGAAAGAATTCAATTATGTTGATAAATAACAAAATTATACCCGAAAATTCAAGTATTTTGAGGCATTTTTATAAAATTCTTTGCAATAATTCAAATTTTTTTTATAAATATTAAAATTCTTCTCAAGAATTCAATTATTTTTGAAAATTTTAATAAAATTTTTTGCAACTATTCAATTATTTTCATAAATAATATTCATCGCATGATTTCAATTATTTAACGGAATTCAATTATTTTCAAACAAATTTTATAAAATTAATTTAATAGAATTCTTTGTAAAATTTAGGTAATTATTTTTAAAAACTTTTCGCAATTCAATGATTTTCAATAGTTACTTTTTTCATAAAATTTCCAAACAGAATTCAATTCTTTAAAAAATTTTTTTGTTAAAATCCTCGTAAGAATTCAATTATTTTCGCTTGAATAATAAAAATTCCTCTGGAATTCAATTATTTAAATTAGAATTTGCTTAAAATTGGTCGAAAGAAATGAATTATTTAAAAATTTTTATAAAATTTTTCGCATGAACTAAATTAATTTTATAAATATTTAAATTCTTTCATGAAGAATAAAATTCGTTGCAGGAATTCAATTTATCAGCAGAATAACAAAGAAGTAAATATTTTTGATGAAAATTAGGAAAAAGTCAGGAAAATAAAATATAGAATGGGATTTTTGTCAGTTTTGTGAAGTGTCTAAAACGAGTTTTTTTTTTTGTCGTCAAGTTTAATTTTTCGATAGCTACTTTTTTACTACTTTTTTTTAGTTTGAAAGCTACTTTTTGCTACTTTTTTAAATTTAATTATCAACTTACAATGAAATCGTTAAAAAGGGGTCATACTGACAATTTACATTACTGAAGACTTATTTTAAAAACAGTAGGAACCCAAAAAAGGGGGGTTAGTATCAATTTACATTCCTGAAGATTTTTGTAAATATCAGTCGGTTTCTGAAAGAAGGGGGTACTAACTATTAAATTACTGAAGATTATAATTGGTAAAATAGAAGTTTCTAGAAAGACAGGTTGGGTAAAATTTTGGATTATATGAACGGTTGCACGTGCAATGGAGAATGTTAAAATTGGGGGGAGGTGAACACGTGCGAATGTGAAGGCGCGTGCCGTCTAATTATGTGGCACTTACACATCACACTCGTGCTTTCTATATCCGTGTAGAATGGCACGCAGCACAGGTGTCCAACAAATAAGGGGGTAGGGGAAACCTAAAGATTTTATTTTCTCTCCAAGAATTAGATCACAATCTATATGGACCTTGCGGTAGAGATTAAAATTTCCCTTAGGAATTATTTTCCTATTTTGAACCTAATTTTGAATCCTCTAAGAAATTTTCTCATCGGAAATTTTTGGGTCTCTTTTAGGAGCACAGGGTTAAATGGATTTTTTGTGCAATTTTTGTTAGATAGTTGGGAGGATAATGGAGGCCCGAGATGGGGGAGTGCACCTGCTCTAAAATTGCCATCATGCAGCTGTTCCATGAGCTGAAGCAGCAATTCCCAACACTCTCTGATCACATCGTTGCCGAGTGCATCGCCCAGGTATATTAAGGGTGTCCGTCTCATCGTTGCATCGACGTTCTACTACTACTACTACTACTACCACCCCCTCATAACAACTTCAACGCTCCGATGATAACAATTATTTCCTTCGAACAACGACAATATTTCCTGATTGTACAAAAAGGCCTTCCCGCATGAGAGTGATATACATGTGCGTCTTATTTTTCTAATATATTATCCTATATCCTTGTAGCTTTTAGGAGTACAAACACCTTTTTTTTATCAAGCATGAAAAGCATGAAATATGTTTTGTCCAAGTGAAAGTAAAACTAGTCCAGTTGAAGGGTTTATAATCCTAAAAATTCTTTAGGAAGGACATAATAAGGAGACATGTGCAAGAAGTCTGCGAGAAGCGCAAGAACGTCGTCCTTCGCCGGGAGCGTTCCCACCGCCTGGACCGAGCCAGGAACAGGGACGTGGTATCGCTATGAGTCAAGAACAAGTAGCGATTATTTCACAAGCACGTCCTCATAGGCCTGGTGTTCTTGACATTGGATCGAGTCGTCGTATCGTTAATTGTACCCGAGTTCCGCCTATTAATTTCACACAGTCATTGGATTCGGGGACATATTGCAGTCCGGAGATTGAACCCACTGGTTTTGAACTCAATGTCAATGTGGCCTGCAGTCCAGTGAAAACTACAGGTAAGACTATGTACAATCTAAATATATAGAGTTGTTCTGATGGAATTTTTTTTCGTTTAAAAAATCATAATTAGTGACAAACCACATTAGTCATAGACGTTTCGACAATACACCCTTTTCCTCACCTTCCTTAAAGCTACCATTCCATCCTGAACATCCTTACTGATGTTCTTCTGCTTTTTGCAAGCACGCCACATGCCTTCCAGTATTTTAGGGATCAAGTCGACTTGCTCAACAACATTCTTCTCGAAGCTGCTAAGTTCCCTATCCGCAGAATTTTTGTTTTGGCCATCTCAATGATAAACTAGCTTTAATCATTGATTAACTTTTAATTGAGGTTGGTGTAATGAGCCCTAAATATCTAAGTTCTAATTACTTTTCGGTTTAGGTTTCGGATTGCCGAGCGCGCCTCACAGGAGCGAGATCGTCTTGGAGCCTCGTCCACACTACACGGAGCCGTTCATGAACCTGAGTCTTCCGCTAACGACTGAACAGAGTCGTAGTTTCACGTCCGTTAGTCTGACCCTACGACCGCCAAATTCGGAAGCACAGTCACCAATTGGATCGAGTTTGACTTATTCGACATCGTCGTCAAATCCACGGGGTTTCCAGAGTCGAGTGCAAATCAGCATTGGACCGGGAAACATCGGCACAGTCACTTCGGCGCGTATCCGACCTCCAATGGGTCCCACAAGACCCAGCAGCCTTCTACCCACGGATCAGTACAATTTACGTCGACCTTCTGGTCTTCCATTGGGACCACCGAGTCAATTGTCCCGGCCGACGATGACAATGAGCGCGCCAACAACACCCTCAATGGCACCATCCTCCTCCCTTCATGCACACTCATCGGCGACGAGTTTACCCACAACTCCCCTGGGGGCGCAAGGATCTCTTGTGCCCTCATCGGAAGACCTGACGAAAATCGATCAAGCCTTATCGCTAATGACTGAGAATCAACGGCAATTGATCGCCGAGCAATTGGAGAGGAAGGACCGACTTGCCCGTGAGGTCGAGGCTGAGAAATTGAGACTCGAGTCCATGAAGATGGAAATCGAGTTACTCTTGCGACCGTTTGACGCTAACATGTCACCCGAGGTATAATTTTTAGAGTTAATAAGAAAATTCTGAATTTTTTTCATTTTGTTTGCCTCATAAATTATGAAATTACCACGAATTCTAAAAAAAACCTTAAATTTTTTCTATTTCTGACAATAATTTCTTTTAAATGACTTCATTCTATTGAAGAACTGACATAAACTTATTGCTTATAAATCATTTAATAAAGTATTTTTTTTTAAATTTTAATTTCAATTTTGTTGAAATTAGTTTCAATTTTAAAAAATTTAACTCAATTCTTTGAAAGAATTCAACTGCTTATCTTAATGAATATCAAAATTCTTTCCATGAATTCAATTATTTTCAAAAATTAAAATAAAATTCTTGTCAAGATTTCAATTATTTTTAAAAATAACAAAATTCTTCGCCAAATTTCAATTATATTCAGGAATTTTTATAAAATTCATTGTCAAATTCAATTATTTTCATAAATAACAATATTCATCACAAGAATTCAATTATTTTCAAAAGTAATAAAATTCTTTGGAGAAATTCAATTATTTTCAAAAAATCTAAAAAAAAAAATGGTGAACAATTCAATTATTTTTATAAATATTTAGCAAAATTCTTCACCGAAATTCAATTATTTTCAGAAATTGTAATCAAATTCTTGTCAAAATTTCAATTATTATCATAAATAATAGAATTCATCACAAGAATTCAATTATTTACAAAAATTTTAATAAAATTCATGACAAAATTTCAATTATTTTTAAAAATTTTAAGAAAATGGCAAAAATTCAATTATTTTCAAAAAAATTTCTTAATTCAATGGTTTTCTATGTTCTACTATTTTAATAAAATTTCCCAAAAGAATTCAATTATTAAACAAAAATTTTGATAATATTCTACACGAACATTAAATTATTTTCATAAACAATACAAATTTCCCAGGAATTCAATTATTAATAATAGAATTTGCATAAATTTTTTCGAATAAATCAAATGTTTTTAAACTTGGCATTCAATTAACTTACAAATAATTATGTTCAAAAATCTTTTTTAATTCTTGTCAAAAAATAATATTCAAAATTCAAAAAATAATAAAAATTTGTCAAAATATCAATTATCTTTAAAAATAATGAAATTCTTTTCCAAAATATCAATTATCTTCAAAAATAATAAAATTCTTTTCCAAAATTCAATTATTTTTAAAAATTTTAATAAAATTGCCGAAAGAATTCAATTATTTAGAAAAATAGAGATAAATTTCTACGCAAATATTTACCTATTAATTATTTTCATAAATAATAAAAATTAACACAAATTCAATTATTTTGAAAAGTAATAAAATTTTTCACAGGGATTCAATTATTTTGAAAAATAATCAAATTCTTTGTAGGAATTTAATTATTTTTATAAATAATAAAACTCATCGCAGAATTTTAATTATTTTTAATAAAATTTTAATCGAATTCCTCGAAAAATGGAATTATTCTTAAACATTTTATTAAGATTTGTCGTAACAATTCAAATATTTAAAAATTTGTTAATAAAATCTTTTATGAGAATTTAATTTTGAGAAACATTCAATTATTCAATATATTATTTATTTTTTTATTTAAATAATTGAATTCTCGTAGAATTTTCTAATAAAAATTTATTTAAAAACGAATTTCAATTAAAATTTGAGATAATAATTGAATAAATTAAATGCATTACAGCCTGAATTTTTTGAAATAATTGAATTTTAAAAAGGTTTCAAATTAAAATTTTTGAAAATTTGAATTTTTCATAATTTTAATTAACAATTCTGAAGAATTAATTGTTTTGAAAAAGTTTACTTGAATTTTTTTTTTTGAAATTATTTCAAGTTTTTATTTTCTAAATAGTTAATTGCAGAATTTTCAAATAATTGAAATTTTGTAAAATTAAATTGTAAACGAATGGATTTGAAAATTCTCAACAAACTTTTGCAGGAATTATTAGAAATGATTGATAATTTATTTTTTATTGAAGAATTTTAATAAAATTTTTGAAAACAATTACATTTTTTGAAGAACTTTATTATATTTTATTTTAAAAATTTGTGAAATGAAATTGAATTCTTGTAAAAAATTTTTGAAGTTAATTACATTTTTCGAGGAATTCATTAAAAATTATAATTAAAAATAATTGAAATCCTATGAAAAACTTTATAATTTATGAAAATAATTGATTTCGTACACAACGGATTTTATTACATTTTTTTTTAAATAATTGAATTTATGTGAAAAGTTTTATTATACTTTATTATATTTTTTATTATATACTTTTAAAAATAATTGAATTCTTGCGAAAAACTTTATTAAAATTTTGTGTAAATAATTTGATTTTTTCTGAAAAATTTTATGGAAATTTAAATTATTATAATTATAAAACATAGGTATCTTCATGTTTTACAATAATAATAATTTTCTTATAAGTTATTGAATTTCAAAAATGGTTGAATTTAATATTTTTGAAAATCTTAATTGCTATGAAAAAATAATAGATAATGATTAAATAAAATATTTATTTAAATAAGAATTGATGTTTTCGAATAATTTTATATTTTTTTGAGTAACATTTTTTGAGTATAATTATTATTTTTAGAGTGAATTAGAATATTCTTTAATGTCAGTGAGAAATAGTCAAAATTTTGTCTGGAAATCAGGGAAAAACAAAATTAATTTTTTGCGGTAACCCTGAGCTACCACCTAAGATAATTTACTTAGATCCAATTTCTTTTAGGCCTACAAGCAGAAATTACAGAGGGAAATATTCCAACTACAAGTCGAGTGTAACAAAATGGCGAACGAAATTGATCAGAATTCGGAGCCAGGCGGTGAGGAAGAAACTTTTTAATTGAAGAAATTTGAGAAAAAAAATAAATTTTTCGCTATAATAATAATTATTTTAATTTTCAGTTGCAGTTAGAGATGCGAATGAAGAATTTTATCGTGGCATTTACACGGGGCAACCTTTCGGCCCAAGAACGGCGTTAATACCACCGCCATTGCCTGCGGAGCCACCAGCGTGGCAAGTGCCAATTGACAGAGGCAATCCAGAAGATAGGGATGGACCCTCCTGGGTCTGTCGAATGTGCACATTCAAAAATCATCCACTAATGAAGAGATGCGAGCAATGCGATCTATTGCGAATAATGCCATCACTATCGTCAGGTAGGAATTTCGCGAAATTCCCGCTCGAATCTCAACCACCAAATAATTGCTCGACGAGTGGATTTCTCGGACCGAGACCGACCTCCGAGTCCAAAGACACTTCTCGCAAATAATAATTATTACAATCAATGGGAAAATGAAAAAAAAAATTAAGGAAAGATAATTATTTACCTCGAAAGGGAAAAAAAAATTATTTTTCGAATTAAGAAGAAAATATTAGAAAGAGATAAAATTATTTCCCTAAATGACGAAGCAAAAATTTTGTATATATATTTACCGACATCGGAGGTTGTGAAACTCGTGTAATTTTTTTTTGTGTGTGTTTTGTATTTAATCGCATGCAATTTTAGAATGAATTGGACAAAAATAATTTATTAATAGTACAGTCTAGATTTTTGATTTTTTAAATTTAAAATTTTGAACATTAACATTTTATTTAAAATAATTTTTATCCTTCCGTGTAATATATATTTTCGATTCAAGGAGGAAAGAATTCTTTCTTCCTTGAATCGAAAATATAAATTATTTAATTAATAATTATTTATTTAATTAATAATTGTTTAATTATTTAATTAATTAATTATTCAATTAATAATTTATATTATTAAGAAAATTAGAAAAAAAGTGTTGTTGTAAATTATTGTTAATATAAAAATTCAAAAATACGCTCCTAGACTAAATTTTTTCCGTCCTAATAGTTTGTCCAATTCTTTCTTCAGTTGATAAATAATGACGCCTTTGAAATCTTAGTGAGAATTATTATCTAACGGCATGAAGTGATTTGTAATAATATTTGTTACACAATTGACCAAAATGACGTTAACTAATATAGCGATTAATACCAAATAATCAAATTGAATAAGTGCCTGTATGTATTTTTCAAAATGAAATTGTAAATGTTATACTCAACTTTTTTTAGAGTAACTGATATATTTAATTTATTAAATATATAAAATATGCAGATTTATTAATAAATTGAAAATCGCAATAATTAGATATTTACAGTATATGAAGTGGAATATTCTTTTATTATATCCCAGATATATAAAAATTAATCGTGTATAATTTTTAAATTAGTAAAAATTCATTTTAGGGAATATTTAACTATTTAAATAATTAATAAAAATTTTAATTATCAGTTAATTATTCATATTGTTTTATACTTTATTATATTATTATAATAAATTTTATTTATTTTATTTATTATA
Source organism: Leptopilina heterotoma (assembly GCF_015476425.1). NCBI lineage: Eukaryota > Metazoa > Arthropoda > Insecta > Hymenoptera > Figitidae > Leptopilina > Leptopilina heterotoma. The sequence continues at coordinate 225,319 of NW_025110975.1, forward strand.
ATAATATTTAAAAAGAATCGGACAATCCAAAAACTAGTCCAACTATATATTTTTGTATTTTTAAAATAAAAAAATCCTCAACTTTTTCAATTTTTTTTTTTTAAAGCGAAAGATAACTGTAAATCTTTCAATAATTATGTTTGAATCATTTTCTAAGAAAATTCAATTTTTCAAATACATTTATAATAAAAATCTTTTTTTATTGCAAATTTACAAAAATAATTGAATTTTATCAAAAATGTTAATGAAAACTCTCTAAATTGTAAATTTAAAAATGAAAATTAATTAAAAATAACTTCTAATTTTTTAAAATTCAATATTTTCAGTATTTTCAATTTCATATTTCCGAAAATTCAAATATGTACAAAAAATAATAACTTTTTAGAATTATTTTTTTTAAAACATTTTGATTAAAAAAATCGTGTTTAAAATTTTTAATTATAATTCATCAAAAAAATTCGAGAAATAAATTTCTAATATTTTATAAATAATAAAATTCTTAACTGGAATTCAATTATTTTAAATACAGCTTTAATTTAATTCCATTATTTTCAAAAATAATTAAATTGTCGATGTACTGACAATCATTGAATACTTGTAAAGTATAATTATAAAAAAAAATTTGAAAATAATTGAATTCATTTGAAGAATTTTATCAACACATTTTTCAAAAATTGAATTCTTTCAAGAAAATTTAATTAAAATTGTATTGAAAATAATTTAATTCTTGGCAAGATTTTTATTAAAATTCCTTAAAATAATTGAATTGTTTTGAAGAATTTATTTCAATTTTTTTTTAAAATAATGGAGTCTTTTTCAATAATTTTTACTGAAAATTTTGAAAGTAATTGAATTTTTTGAAGACTTTCTTTTAAGTTTTTAAAATAATCGTGTTTATTATTGATTGTAATTAATAATGTTCCAATTAAATTAAATTAAAATTATTCATAGTTTTCTATGAATTTTCTTTTTCAAAGAAAATTAAATTCTTTTAAACAATTTTATTAGAGTTTTTGTAAATAATTATATTTTTTTAAAAGAATTTCATTAAATTTTCTAAAAAATAATGTAATTTTTATAAAAAAATTTAAATTGCAAATTTTGAAAATAATTGAAATTTAGAAAGAAGTTTATTGAAAACTTTAGAGTACAATTGAGTGAATTAGAAAAATGTTATTAAAATTTTTAAAAATAATTGAACCTATAGTAGAGAAATTTTATCAAAATTATTATATTGAATATAATTTAATTTTTTCCTAGAAATTTTAAAAAAATTGTATTGAAAATAATTGAATTTCTCAGAAGAATTTTACTATTTACAAAAAAAAATTGAATTCCTTTAAAGAATTTTATTATTTATGGAAATATTTTAATTCTTGCGAAGAATTTTCTTATTTATTATTCAATTCCTAAAAAATTATTGAATTGTTTCGAAGTTTTTGGTTTGAATTTTTGAAAATAATTGAATTTTTTGAAGGAATTTTATTAAAAATTTTGAAAATAATGGAGTTTTTAAAAGAATTTCATTAAAATTGTCGACAGTAATTGAATTTATATTAAAATTCTTGAAAATAATTGAATTTAATTATTATTTTTAAAAATAATTTTATTCTTTCGAGAAATTTTGTTAAAATTGTATTGAAAATAATTGAATTGCTCTAAAAAATTATGAGAATAATGAAATTCTTGCAAAAAATTTTATTAAAATTTTTGAATAATAATAAACAAGAATAGTTCATATTATGTACTTAATAAGTTAATTCTTTTGAAATTTTGAATTTGTCATCATTAAAAAATTGATATTTATTCTTAAAAACATAAAATTTTTTAATTTACAAAATAATAATAAATGGAATATCAAGATTTACATTACTGAAGATTTATTTAAAAAATTACTTATTGAAAAATTAGAAAAGAAAAAGAAAACTTGATTTAAAAGTTTAGTAATGTTTTCGTAAAATTAAAATTCATTTAAAAAAAGAAAGAGAATATTAATTAAAATACTGTTTTAAAATGTTTTGCTTTGATTTAATTTTATTGTTTTATAGTTTGTGTAAAATCATAATTGAATTTTGGATTTTTTTAAACTTAAATAATTAATTTTTGTTAATTTTAATTAATTAATTAATTTAATTAACTTCATTTTTTTAAATTTTTCCCCAGTTCCCATCTTTCATCCATCTTTCACCCTGACCATTCTCATGGTTCAATTCGTCGTTGCTTTGCTTCAGAGAATTAATTCGTTACTTATTCTCTTAAATTACTGAAGATTTTTTCTTTTACAAGAAACCGCTTTTTTGTAGCACCAAAAAGAAAACCATCTCTCATTTCTTAAAAATATTTCCCTCTTTCTTTCTTTTGCAGGCGAAACACAGGATATTCACATAAGAGTGACGCATCATCACAACTTTTCACCTCGTAAGTAATCTGCAAAAAAAAAAACAGAAAAAAAATCTCTTCGCCGAATGTTTAATTAAAAAAACAATTTCTCTTATTTCAGGAACCGTTCACAGTTGGGTCGTTTGACGTCAACTTAATTAGCGAAATATCTGAGAAAACTGTAAATAATTAATTTAATTAATTAAAAAAAAAGAACGAAACAATTTATTCCCATAAAAATGAGAAAAAAAACCTACATTTTTAAATTAAGATGACTGACAGATTGTGAATATTGTAATTATTTAATTTTTCTATTGACCTTAGAGTACATAATTTTTTTTTTTTTTGCTCTTACTGAAAAAATTAAAATTTTTTTCTACATATTTTAAAAAGAAGAAAATGTATGTTACAATTTTTTTCGAAAACACGAAAATGGAATTTATCATTCTTTTTGAAATTTGTTTTTTTAATAGCTAAAAAAATAATTGTATTTATATAATTTAGAATCCAAGAAAAAAGTTGAAATAAATCTTTTTTTTTGTTTGTTACCTGAAAATTATATATTTAAATAAATTTTTTCCTCTTCTTAAAAAAAAAATTATATTGCCGTTCCTCGCTCCAAATTGAGTTTTGTCTCTCTCGTGTGCTCGCCATAGAAACGTTCCAATTTTTGATTGAATTTTGCATTTCTCTCGTTAATATAATCAATATCGGCGTCATCATTATGAGTTCGCCTTCTACTGTATTTATTTCTTCTAGCGATTCTGCAAACAAAGAAAAGATTTTTTTTTTAATTAAATGTTATTTAATAAATAATAAATAATAAATAATAAACAATAGTTAAAGTATTAAAATATAGAGAAAATATTTAAAATATCGAACGTACTGTTTTTCCAAATCGTCCACCATTTTATCAACAGCGTCTTTTTTATCCTCATGTAAACCATGTAAAATTGTATTTCGATCGCCGTAAAATGCGGCTCCAAGTTTTTCCTTTGCATCCTCGTAAGACTCCATATTTGGCTTGATTCCCTTAATATTTCGATTGTATTGTCGAAATGTTGCTTGCTCATAATCCGAGAAACCTGGATCGGGATTTTTTTTCTTCTGCTTACGTAAAAGGCGTTCGGCCTCCAAAGCTTCTGTGTTTAAAAGTTTCACTCTGTCGTAATCCAAACCCTAAAAAATTTTCAAATTATCAATTTTTAAATTTTCCTTTGGTTTATATGTAAATTAATATTTATATAAAATTTATTGTTTTTGGAAAAAAAAATTTTACCTTCTCTTCAGCATCATTTCGCGCTGCTTCATCTTGCAAAATCCAGTCTGCTTGACGTTTACGTGATTCCCAATTTTTTGGCAAATTATTCCTCTTGTCTTCCTCAACAACTGCTTTGTGATTTTGTGTTCTTGCTTCATTCTAAACGAGAATTTTCAAAATATGTATTCAATTATTTTCAATAAATAATAGTATTTATCATAAGAATTCAATTATTTTCAAAATTTTTTAATAAAATTCTTGTCAAAATTTCAATTTTTTAAAAATTTTAATAAAATTCTTGTAACAATTTCAATTATTATATCAAAACTTTTCATAATTCAATGATTTTTAATATTCTACTGTTTTAATAACATTTACCAAAAGAATTTAATTATTAAACAAAAATTTTGATAATATTCGACACGAACATTCAATTATTTTCCAAAAAAAAAAAAATTTCACAGAAATTCAATTATTAAAAATAGAATTTGCATAAATTTTTTCGAAAAAATTAAATGTTTTAAAATTTGGCATTCAATTCTTTGCAATAATTCAATTATTTTCATAAATTTTAAAATTCCTTTTAGGGATTTCTAGTAGAATTTTATAGTTAAAAATACTAAAAAAAATTGAATTTTGGAAAATTGACAAATGATTGCAAAAATTAAATTATTTTCTAAAGTAATAAAATTCTCCATAGGACTTTAATTATGTTCAAAAATTTTTTTCAATTCTTGTCAAAATGTCAATTATCTTTAGAAATAATAAAATTCTTTTCCAAAATTCAGTTATTTTTAAAAATATTAATAAAATTCTTGTCAAAATTTCAATTTTTTTCAGAAGTTTTAATAACATTCTTTGCAAAATTTCAATTATTTTAAAAAATTTTCCTTAATTCAATGAATTTTAATATCTATACTGATTTAATAAACTTTTTCAAAAGAATTCAATTATTTAAAAAAAAATGTTGATAAAATTTTAAGCAAACATTTAATTATTTCCATAAATAATAATAATTTCACAGGAATTCAATTGTTTAATTTTTTTATAAATTTCTTCGCAAGAATTCAATTATTTTCAAAATTAATAAAAATTTCCGTATAAATTCAATTATTTTCAAAATTAATAAAAATTTCCGTATAAATTCAATTATTTTCAAAATTAATAAAATTCTTCGGAGAAATTCAATTATTTTCAAAAAATCTAAAAAAAAATGTCGTCAACATTCCAATTATATTTATAAATAGCAAAATTCTTCGACAAATTTCAATTATTTTCAGGAATTTTAATAAAATTCATTGTATAATTCAAATATTTTCATAAATAATTGTATTCATCATAAGAATTCAATTATTTAAAAAGAATTTAATAAAATTCAATTATTTAAAAAAAAATTTAATAAAATTTCCCCAAAGAATTCAATTATTTGAAAACAATTTTGACAAAATTCTACTCGAATATTCAAATATTTTCTAAAATAATGAAAATTTTACAGGAATTCAATTATTAAATATTGAATTTGCATAAATTTTTTCGAAAAAATTAATTGTTTTGAAACTTTTTTATAAAAATTCTTCGCAATATTTCAATTATTTTCATAAATAATAAAACTCATTGCAGAATTTCAATTATTTTTAATATAATTTTAATCAAATTGCTCGAAAAATGTGAATTATTCTTAAAAATTTTATTAAAATTCCTTGAAGGAATGCAATTATTTAAAAATTTGTTGATAAAATTACGTATAGGAATTCAATTTTACTTCAATTATTCAATAAATTATCTATGTTTGTATTTAAATAATTGAATTCTCGTAGAATTTTCTAATAAAAATTGATTGAAAAATCAAGTTTAGTTAAAGTTTTGGAGATAATAATTGAATTTTGGAGCAGTTACTAATAATTGCAATTTTTAGTAATAATTGAATTTCGTAAAGGTTTCAAATTAAAATCTTCGAAAATTACATTTTAAATTAGAAACGAGTTAATTTTTAATGTATTTATATAAAAAGAATAACTTTCTGAAAAATTTTGAGGTTAGGAATTTCTAACCCGTTTTAAATGAAGTTCTTTTAATTTTTTCATTCGCTCCGCTCGTCGTTCCTCGAGTGTTTTTCCACCACTAGTCGTTGGTTCACTCATTTTTCCTTTTTTTAAAAATATTTTTTCAACTAACAATGGACAAAAATAACGATAATTAGTTTATAAAAATTGTAAACGTAAGTTGAGGGTAAAACGTCAAAACAAACGAAACGAGTGACGCAGAGTGACAAGTTCTTGGAAAAAGTGATTCACTGTCGGTAAAGTAGATTTTCTTCTACAAACTTAAGTATTTACTCGATAGATGGATAAGATAAGAATGATAAAATGACGTCACAATGTGACTCAGTTTTTCGTATTACTAACTTCTTCTGTCAAACAGAATCATTATCTCTCTGTAGAATTTAGTAAAAATTCTGATAATTAGCTAGTATTTCAAGTTTATATAATTTTCTGAATTCATAATTTTTGTCCCTTTTTGTTTTCTAAAGTAAAGTTTTCAAAACAAAAAAAAATTCAAATCAAAAACATTAAAAATGTTCGCGAGTGGTCCGAATTATACGAAACTAAAGACAAATTTAAGGTTAGCGATTAATAGATTAAAATTACTTGAAAAGAAAAAATCAGAATTAGCACAAAAGGCGAGAAAAGAAATTGCCGATTATATTGCAGCGGGAAAAGTTGAGAGAGCAAGAATTCGAGTTGAACATATTATTCGCGAAGATTATGTCGTTGAGGCCTTTGAATTAATGGAAATGTACTGCGATTTATTACTTGCAAGATTTGGATTAATTCAACAAATGAAGTAAGTTTCGTCATTGTTTGAAAATTATATACCTGTATTTTATTTCTATTTTACATAATATGCGCATTTTCCTAATACTAATTTTCATTGTTTTTTGAGTTCTTTTTACAGGATTTGGAAAAATTTCGGATATTCGGAGAGAAAAAGTTTAAAAAGTTTTATGAAAAATTATAATTAAAAAAGTAAAAAGTGTTTTGATACTTCAATTGGGTATACTTTTCACTATACTACTGAAGATTTGTTACTAAAAATAAAAAAATGGAATTTATTTAGGTAACTGGGGTTCTAAAAAGATAAGGATATTATATTACTATAAATTCATAGTGAAAATATTTTGGGGACAAAATTAAATTTCTGACATAATAACATCATAAGACTTGTAATTTCTTGACCAAAGGCCACAACAAGATTCCAACTATTATATTACTGGAGATTATTCAACTTTCAATAAACCTCTCAACAGAGGGTACTGACTATTATGCTACTGAAGATTATTCAACTTTCAATAAACCTCTAAAAACGGGGGGTACTGACTATTATACTACTGAAGATTATTTAATAAGTTACCACCTCAAAAGGGAGTACTGACTATTATACTACTGAAGATTATTTAATAAGTTACCACCTCAGAAGGGGGTACTGACTATTATACTATTGAAGAATATTTAATAAGTTACCACCTTAAAGGGGGTACTGACTATTATACTACTGAAGATTATTAAAAAACCTCGAAACAGGGGGTACTGACTATTATACTACTGAAAATTAATCAATTAATGAACTTAAAATAAAAGTCTAAAACGGGGGTACTAACTATTATATTACTGAAAATTATTAAACTTTAAATATACCTCTAAAGGGGGGGGGGGGTACTGACTATTATATTACTGAAGATTATTCAACTTTCAATGAAATCGTTAAAAAGGGGTCAAATACAATTTACATTTCTGAAGACTTATTTTAAAAACAGTAGGATCCTAAAAAAGGGGAGGGGGATTATTGTCAATTTACATTAATGAAGATTTATTTAAATAACAATGGTATCTTAAAGAAAAGGGGTATTAACTATTATATTACTGAAGATTATTCAACTAAAAATTAAATCGTTAAAAAGGGGTTACTGACAATTTACATTACTGAAGATTTATTTAAATAACAATGGTATCCTAAAGAGGGGGGTATTACACAAAGTGCGTAATTTGCTTTTGTATTTCATGAAATGTCCAAAAATACTGGACAAAATGACGACATATTAACTATTATATAACAGAAGATTATGCAACTACCAATTAAATCGTTAAAAATGGGTTTATGACAATTTACAATACTGAAGATTTATTTGAATAACAATGGCATTCTGCAAAAAAGGGTTTTGACTGTTATATTAGTCCAGGCTTCGCATTCATCTACTAAATCCTACTATTTATTACTTTTTATTATTTCTGTTTTTTTTAAACTTTCCACTACTTTAAATTCGCTAATACTAGAAATAAAGAAACAATTCTAAAAAATTATAATCAAATTCTTTAAAATGATTCAATTATTTTCAAAAATATTCGAATAAAATTTTGCAAAAGAATTCAATTATTAAAAAAAAATTGATAAAATTCATCCAAAATTCAATTCTTTTCATAAATAATAAAATTTCCACAAGAATTCAATTAATTTAGAGCATTTTCAAAAAAAATTTCGAGAAAATCAATTATTTAACAAAATGTTTATACAATTCTTCACAATAATTCAATTACTTTCACTAATAATAATATTTTCCATGGAAATTAAATTTTTAAAAAAATTTTTTTGATAAAATTCGAAACAAAAATTCAATTATTTTCATTTTCATAAATAATAAAATTCGTTGAAGAATTTCAATTATTTTTAATACTATTTTAAATTAATTGCTCAAAAAATTTAATTATTTTCACAAATAAAGTTTTCAACAAGAATTCAATTATTTAAAATAAAATTTTCATAAACTTTTTGTAAAAAATTCAATTATTTTCAAAAAAGACAAAAATTTTCACAGAAATTCAATTTCTTTTTAAACATTTTAATAGAATTTTTCGCAATAATTCAATTATTCCATAAATAATAAAATTCTTTTCAGAAATTTAATTATTTTTAAAAATTTTAATAAAATTCTTCGCAAATACTCAATTATTTTCATAAATAATAAAATTCATGGCAGGATTTCAATTATTTTCATTAATAATAAATCTAATTGTTGGATTTCGATTATTTTTAATACAGTTTTACAGGAGTTGCTCAAAAATTCAATTATTCTTAAAAATTTAATTTCAACTCCACGAAACATCAATTATTTAAAATAATGTTTTTTTTAAATTCTTTGAAAGAATTCAATTATTTATAAAAATATTACAATTTTTCCCAAGAATTCAATTATTTCCAAATATTTTCAAAAAATTCAATTATTTTCGAGAAATCTAAAAAAAATGTCGTCAACATTTCAATTACCTTCATAAATAAATAGCAAAATTCTTCGAAAAATTCAATTATTGTGAGGAATTTTAATAAAATTCATTACAAAATTTAATTATTTTCAAAAATTTTAATAAAATTCATGGCAAGATTTCAATTATTTTCAAAAACTTTTTCTTTAACTCAATGATTTTCAATATTCTACTATTTTAATAAAATTTCCCAAAAGAATTCAATTATTAAACAAAAATTTTTATAAAATTCTACACGAACATTCAAGTAATTTCCAAAAAAATAGAAATTTCACAGAAATTCAATTATTTTATTCAAATTAAATTATTCTTTTAGATTTAAATATAATTCTTCCCAATAATTCAATTATTTACTTACATAAATAATTCTTCGAAAGAATTCAATTATGTCGATAATTAAAAAAATTATTCCTGAAAATTGAATTATTTTGAGGCATTTTAATAAAATTCTTTGCAAAATTCAATTATTTTCATAAATAACAATATTCATCACAAGAATTCAATTATTTTGAAAAGTAATAAATTTCTTCTTGGAAATTCAATTATTTTAAAAGATTCTAGTAAAATCGTTCGCAAGATTATTTAATTTAGTAACAAATTTCTAAAGTAGTTTCTGAAAGACCTCTCCGAAATTTTTCTTTTCAAAATTAAAAATATTTAAGCTACCTAACATATTAACTTCCTGCTTAATGTGACCAATTATCGTCTAAAATCGTCTATTTTTAATGTTTTGATAATGATCATCAAAATTACATTTAAGCGGATGTCAAAGTCGATGCGATGTTTCTATTTCAACTCAAATGTCATGTTATTCACCGAATAACATGACATTAGAACGCCAGAGTTGAGAATAATTCATAGGGTTGATGTACAATATCAAAATATTAAAAGAAGAAATTTGTCGAAATTCATAAACAATCGATAAAATGACTTATTTTTATTTATATATAGAAATTTAGACGATGGTTTAGCAGAGGCAATATCGACAATAATATGGGCAGCGCCACGAATACAGACGGATATTCAAGAAATGAAAGTGATTTCCGATATTTTAACGACAAAATACGGTAGACAATATGCTGATGCATGTCGTGAGGAAGTGATAAAAACAATTTCGGAAAAATTGAAACACAAATTAAATGTACAATCGCCACCAAAATTGCTTGTGGAAAAGTATTTGATTGAGATTGCGAATAATTACGATGTCGTTTATGAGCCCGATCCACAAGTAATGGCCGAGGGTGAAGATGCACTTTTAATTGACATTGGTGCAAGTGGCGGGCAAAATAATTTGGATGTTGCCAGTGGTGGTGGTGGGGGTTTGCCTCAACCCGTCGGTTTCATTGGCTTTCCACAGTTGCCACTTCTTCCCGGTGTTAATCCAACTGTAATTATTATGTTTCGTTAACAAATTTATTATTATTTTATTTTTTATTTAATTATTTATTTAATTTATTATTTTTTTAAACAATTTTAAAAAAAATTGTTTAAAATTTTTAATTTTCCAACTGTAAATATTATGTTTGTTAACAAATTTATTATTATTTTATTTTTTATTTAGTTATTTATTTTATTTATTTTTAAAAAAAAATTAAACAAAAATTTAAACAAAAATTTAAAAAAAAATAAAAAATTATTTATTTAATATGTATTTGATAAAAAATTTGTACTGGTTTACAAATTTCTAAGTATGTAAATATTTTTTTACATATGAAGTATTTAAATTTTAAGGAGATAGAAATTTTTGTATTTAAAAATAAATATTAAATTTTTTAGTCGCCTACTGATGCTCCAATTGGTTTTTATCCCCCGGGGCCATCGAATTGTAGTGAAAAGGATAAAAATTCTCCATTCAGTCCAACTTCCATGTCTTACAATATTCCATTGGACAACGATAATGCAAACAGAGACGTACGTCTTTTTTTGTTTTTTTATTTATTTATTTTTGTAACTTTTTAAAAGAGTTAATAAAATAATTTTTAGGACGAAGACTTACCTCCACCGTACGGATCGTTTCCTCCAGATTTGAACAAACAAGTGAGTTATTAAAAAAAAAAAAAAAAAAAAAAATTAATAGGAAATAAATTTGTTATTTATTTATTATGTAATAAAAATGAAATGTAATAGTAGAAATTTAATAGTTTAATTTAACTTTTTATTAAGCTTTCGACTATTAAATTTAATATTAATCGTAAATTATAATAACATAAAATTATTAATGAACTAGCAAATGAAACGCGCGCCAGCGCACAGAACGCGGTATTCCATTTCTTATTATTTTTTAAATTAAAACATTTTAGATTTTCAAGAATAAACATCAATTTTTGAATGATTACAGATTTAAAATTTAAGGAATTCATTTATTATATATTTTTGTTTATTATTATTCAAAAATTTTAATAAAATTTTTCAAAAGAATTTCATTTTTCTTATATAAATAATAAATTCTTTTCGTAAATTTCAATTATTTTCAAAATTTTCAATGAAAATAACATTTAGAAAATTACATTATTTTTACGAAATTTATTAAAATTCTTAAAAAAAAAATGTAATTATTTCGACAAAAAAAACAACATTTTTTAAAAGAATTTAATTTTCTATGAATAATTATAATATAATTTAATAGGAAAATTATAAATTACAATTAATAATAAACACGATTATTTTAAAAACTTAATAGAAATTCTTCATAAAATTCAATTAATTTCAAAATTTTCAGTAAAAATTATTTAAAAAAACTCCATTATTTTCAAAAAAATTGAAATAAATTCTTCAAATTAATTCAATTAATTTTAAAGAATTTTAATAAAAATCTTGACAAGAATTAAATTATTTTCAATACAATTTTAAAATTTACATTTTCTCGAAAAAATTCAATTATTGAAATAAAATGTTGATAAAATTCTTGAAATGAATTCAATTATTTAAAATTTTTTTTATAAATACTTTACAAGAATTTAATAATTTTCAGTAAATCGACTATTTAATTATTTCTGAAAATAATTGAAGATTCTTGAATAGATTTTTATTAAAACTTTATTTAAATAATTGAAGCCTTGCGTGTAAATTTATTATTTCAACAAAGAATTGAAATTATTGCAAAATTTAAAAAAAATAATTGAATTTTTGAGAAGAATTTTATTAAAATTGTATTTAAAAAAAATTGCATTCCTGTGAAAAATTTACTATATTTATTGATATTATTGAATTCTTTCGAAGAATTTAAAAGAAATGTTCAAAAATAATTGAATTTTCCCTGGAATTTAATTAAAATTGTATTTAAAATAATTGAATTTTCCCTGGAATTCAATTAAAATTGTATTTAAAATAATTGAATTCCAGCGAAAATTTAATTATTTTTAAAAATAATTAAATTCTTGAATTGGATTTTATTAAAAGTTTTTTAAATAATTGAACTTTTGGGAAAAATTCAATTATTTTTTTGAAATAATTGAATTTTCTCGGATTATTTTTACAAGATTTTGAAAAATAATTGAAATTTTCCGAAGATTTTATTTAAAAATGGAATTGAAAATAAGTTGCCTGATAAAAATTTTATTATTTAAATAAAAATGATTGAATTTTTGAAGAAAATTTTTATTATTTATAAACTGACTAAAGAATTTTATTAAAATTATTTTCAAATTTTTCAATTAATATTAGGCTTTAAAAAATTACATTATTTTTACGAAATTCCCTGAAAAGAATTTTATTATTTAAATAAAAATAATTGAATTTTTTACGAAGATTTTTATTATTTATAAAATGACTAATGAATTTTATTAAAATTATTGAAAATAATTGAATTCTTCATAAAATTCAATTATTTTCAAATTTATCGATATAATTAATACTTTACAAGAATTCAATGATTTTCAGTACATTAATTTAATAATTTTAAATATTATAAATATTATTAATATAGATTAGTAAATATTTGTTTTTTTTAATTTTGTCTTTTTTTCAATAGTCGGATCAGAAGCCAAAACCGCAGCCACGATCAAAAATGCCAACGGGCAATTTCAATCTTCCTGACTTGCCACCAGTTCCATCAGGCAATGACACACCAACCGGAACTGAGAACAATGAGGACATAGACTTTGACGATTTAATGAAGCGTTTTGAAGACTTGAAAAAAAAGAAGTAATTTTCCCCACTAAAATTACATTATTTACATATTATAGATTTGTTTTTCTTTTCTAAAAAAAAAAATTATAATCAAAGGAATTTTTTATTTTTTAAAAAATTTTGCTTCCAGAAATTCCTTTTTGCAATTAAAATAATATCTTCTCTACGACAAAAAAAAAATAGTGTACATTTTTATATAAAAGGAAAAACAAATTATAGAAATTCTTTTTTAAACTAATATAGATTTTAAACAAATGAAGAAAATTTATAGATAACTAATAAAATAAGAAGAATGAGTGTTTAATGAAAAAAATTAAATGGAATTTTCTTCGAGAAAGTCTATATAAAAAATATATATATATATTATTCGTTGAATGCCTCGCTTTTGTAAAAAGTATTAAATGTTATTTAAAAACAGAAAAAAAATGTAGAAAATGTGTATTTTTATCTTGCACACTTTGTTAATGTAAATAGGCGAATAAAATGAATGAAAAAAATTGTTTTAAGCATAAAAAGAAAAAAATGTTTGTGTTTTTTTCCATTTCTTTTGAAAAGAAATAAGTTTTTACTGGTGGAAAAATTTTTTCTATCAGGAAAACTTTTGATATTATATTTAATATATTTTAGTATTAAATTATTATTATATTACAATTGCTATATATATTATTATTAATATACTTCTTTTACATATTTCAAAAATATTTTAATATATATTTTTTTATATATTTTTTTTTATTATTCATTTTATTTTTACGTATTTATTTTTATTGATTTAAATAATAAGTAAAGTTTTATTTTCTCTTGTCAGGGACAATTTCATACTTAATCGTCATTCCAGTCGTCGCATCTCTGAAACAAAAAAATAATTTGATTTTTTATAATTAACAATTTAAAAGTTTCTTATTTTACATTCTTTCGCGCTCCGAAAAAAATACAAAAATTTTTGTTATGTTTCTATTTTTTTTTAAATAAAAATACACTGCTATTATTAATATAAAAATAATAAAATTATTATTTAAAAAAAATTTTAAAAAAATATAATAAATAATAATAAAAATATTAAGTACAATAATAAACATAGATTTTTTTAATAAAATAATTAACAAACCTCGCTGCCTTTGTCGGAGAGGCAAGAGAGTAAATTTTGTGAAAATTTACATTTGTCTTGATTTCGATTATTTTGCAAATATTGAAAACACTCGAAAATTGATTCTTCCACGAAATCACGTAATTCCGGATCCATTATATTTTCGGTCATTATTTCAGAGACGGAATTAATTTCTGGAAAACCTCTTTGATCTACCTTTAAGAAAAGAAAAATAAAGTGAAACAAAAATATTTAAATTTTATATTTTTTTCAACTTCTTTTTAAATTTTATCTTAATTTTAACTTTTTAATTTAATAAATAAAATTAAGTTTTAAATCAATAAATTTCAATTTAATAAATAAATAAAAAAAAATTTTTTTTTTTAATAATCCTTTTTTTTATTAACTAAATTATTGAAAAATGTTTTTTTTATATAATTAGAAAAAGTTAAAAAAAAAGATTTTTATTTTTTTCTACATAAAATTAAAAAAAATGGAAAAATTTAACTACTTACCAAATTCAATTCGTTGAAAAAACATTGAATGACGCACTGCAATGAAATAAAATTAGTTTACTCTCATAACGAAAAATTGTCAATTTTTTCTTTATTTTTATTATTTTATAATTTATATTTTTATTATTTTATTTATTTTTTTCTCATCTTTCTTTATTTCCATTTTTTAAATTTTTTCCCGCGTTTTTTAAGTAATTTTTAAATTCAAATAATTGCGCGCGGACGGAATGGAGGACGAAGGGGGGATAGCCCAATCACCATCGCGCTTCCCCCACTTCAAGAATAGAGGCCGAACTTTATTCTTAATTTAAAATTTAAAAAAAACTACAAAAAAATAATTATGAAACGTTAAAAAAAATATTTCGGACTCTTAGACTTTTTAGAAATATATTTCTTTACCCTAAAAATAAAAAATAATTACAAAGAAATAAAAAAATTCTTACAATTGATTTTCGATTTTCGCCGTCCTGATTAAAAGAACTATAGTTTTGCAAATTTTTATTGCGATTTAAAATATTTTTATCCCCATAAGAACGATGATCCATGTTATTATCTCGAAAACTGGATTTCTCCTCGTGTCTTTTTTGCCTCATTCCGAATCTCTCTCTATATGAAATTAAAAAATTTACAATTATTTATTAAATTCAAATATTAAAATTAATTTAAGTAAGTGATTTGTTTATTTATATATTAATAATAATTTTAATAAATTATTTGTTTATTTAAATGTTAATATTAATGTAAATAAATAATTTGTTTATTTAAATGTTAATATTTATTTAAATAAATAATCTGTTTATTTAAATGTTAATATTCATGTAAATAAATAATTTGTTTATTTAAATATTAATAGTAACTTAAAAAAATAATTTTTCTATTTAAATATTTTATTAATTTAGTATTTATTTTAAGGTCCCTTGGTTATTAAAATGTTTTACTAGTTTATTATTTATCAATTTATTTATAAAAATACTTTACTAATTCTTTATTTATTTATTTATTTATTAAATAAACAATTTATTTGTTATTAAAAAAATATAAATAATGAAAATAATATATTTACCGATAATTGGATCCATTTTTATTCGATTGACTATTTTTGCGTTTACTACCACCGGAGAGAAATTTTTTATCAAATAAATCTTCATTTGAATCGGATTCATTGGAATCTGAATCCGAATCGGAATAATCTCCACTTCTTCCATTATGTGAACTTCGACGTCGGCAAATTTGCATTACTTTTCGAAATTGTTCATTTGTTTGACGATTTCCCGTTCGACATTTTAAACCCTAAAAACTTTTTCATTCTTAATATATTATATTTTTTTATATTATTAATTTATTTTAAAAAAACTTTTTATGCAAAAAAAATAATAAATTTTACGCAGTTATTTTTAAATTGAGATAATTGCGCGCGGCCGGAAAAGTCGAGTGGGGATAACCAATCACTGTTGAGCTTCCCTCACTTTCACAGAATAGACCGAAAGTTATTGTTAATTTAAAATAAAATAAATATTTTAATAAATAAATAAAAAATAATAAATAAAATAAAAATAATTTAAATAAATAAATTTCTTTTAACATTAATAAATAAAAAATAATAAAAAGTTTTGAAAAACTGTAAAAAAAATTTTTTTTTCAATAGGTGCCTATAAGCTATAATTAATTTTAGGTTTGAAATTTAATATTTACCGAATTTTCATCAATGAATAAAGTAAAATTGAGAAAAACTAGTAAAAAATAGACTCTCATTGTGAAACAGAATTTACTTTTTATTGAAAAATGAAATTTTCATCCGTATTTATAAAGTCCATTTTTTCACAAATAATTGAACCCCTAATTAATTTCTATTTTTTTTTCTTTTTTTTTTGAGTGACATGATATGAAATCAAAATACCGGATATTTATTTTTTTCTTTTCAGAGAATTTCCGGTTCTTTTCATCGCAGACAAATGACAAACTTGTTGAAATGAAAATTATAAATCATTTGTTAATTTTTCCTGCAATAATTAATTATTTACTGATAGAAAAATCAGTAAATTTGTCTTTATTAATTGCTATTAATTATTTCGTAAATGAAAGAATAACTATATTTTTTATATTTTATAATTATTAAAATGTTAATTATAGTTATAACTTATTAACTTTTAATTACTATTTCTATTTTTCATATTATTTTTTTAATTTATTAATAGTTAGGTACTAAATTCTCAATAAACTAAATTCTATTAATAATAATAATAAGTAATAATAATTTTGTTCATTTATTTGTTTTCACATAATAATTTATTCTTTTTTTTCTTTCGCAAATTTTTTTCTCGAACTCAAATTCTTCTTCTTCTTCAATTTTTAAATACAGATAATTTCAAGCGGCCGGAATAAATGAGTGGGGATAACCAATCACTGTCGAGCTTCCCCCACTTTCATAACAGAGGCCGAACGCTATAAATGAACGGTTTTAATAAAAAAAATAGCAAATATTAAGTAAAAATAATAATGAATTAATTACAATTTTAGGTGATTAATAAAAATAAATAATATTTATAATAATAATATTAATAATTATCAGTAATAATAATTAATAATACTATTTATTATTATAGTATATTATTGATAATAATTAATGATTTGAGCGTTAATTTTTTACTGATAATAATTAACAGTAATTAATTAATAATAAATATAAATAATGTCTAAAAATAAATGCAATAAAGAAAAAGATAAAAATTATTTTAAAAAATAATAAGAAAAAAATAAAGCAATAAGTATGAAATAATATAAACATTGCTTGTGTTACGTATTGAGGTCAAATATTACCGTTCAATTTTTTTTTCTGCCACGCTCGACGTCTTCTTAATTTGTTACTAATTTTCACAGATCTTAAAAGTTTAAGGACAGCTGAGAGAATTTTTGAAGGTGGGGAGAGAGAGTTTGCTCATAGATGCATATCCGATAAATGGAGCCTGTAGTTTGAATATTTCCCTCCGATTGTAAACACAATGTATTTTGCTTATTTTGTGAGTAGTAAAAATAATAATAATAAAAAATAATAATTTTCACCAAATTTTGAAAAAAAGGAAAAATAAAATTCATTAAAAAATTGTGACAGTGAACGTTAATAATTAGTGAATTGTTTAATAATTAATAGTGAATTAATTAATTAATAATTAGTTCACTTATTAGTTTTTAATTTAAAAATATCAAAAATTAAAAATTTATTAATATTTTAAATTTTAATATTCTATTAATAATTGTTATTACTTATTTTAATTAGTATTAGAATAAGTAGGTAATATGTTAATATTAATTATATTTTTCATTAATATTATTAATTAGTTTTGTAAAATTATTAATTATTCTTAATAATTTTCGATATTAATTATTTTTAATTAATATTATAAATTAGTTTTGTAAAATTATTAATTATTCTTAATAATCTTCAATATTAATTATTTTTAATTTGTATTATTAATTAGTGTTAATAATTCTCAATATTAACTTATTAAGTTTTCTTAATTAATATTGTGAATTAGTATTAATTAAAATATACTTCAATTTACTGTTTTTCTAACTATTTTTTAATTAAAATTAAAAAAATTAAAATCTTAATGTTTTTTTATTTTTTAAAAACTTATTAATACAGAAAATTAAAATAAATTTTCTCTAAAATAAAAATATTGTGGTGCACAATTTTTTTAAATAAAATTTCTAAGAACTAGAAATGACAAAAAAAAATATATTTTACATAATTTTCATTTTTAAAAAAAATTAATTTGTTTTTTTAAAATAAAAATTACCAAAAAAATTTACTTTTCGTAATTGTTATTTTTAAAAAAACATAAATTTGTTTTTTTTTCAACTAAAAATTAACAAAAAATTGATTTTTCGTAATTTTTATATTAAAAACTAATAATTTTGTTTTTTTATAAAAAGTAAAAATTAGGTACCGAAAAAATTTACTTTCCGTAATTTTTATTTTTCAAAATAATAAATTATTTTTTTAACTAAAAATTAACACAAGAATTTATTTTTCGTAATTTTTATTTTAAAAAATAATAAATTTGTTTTTTTTATTAAAAGTAAAAATTACCAAAAAAAATTTACTTTTTGTAATTTTTATTTTTCAAAAAAATAAATTTTTGTTTTTTTTAAACTTAAAATTACCAAAAAAAATTTATTTTTAGTAATTTTTGTTTTTTAAAAAGAAAAATTTGTGTCTAAAAAAATTTTAAATTTCGTTAATCAGAAAGAAATTATAATTCTTGATTTAATAAATAAAATTGATACTTTCACGTGAGACTGAATTCCCAATAGGAAGAAAAATTGGAATCATTGTCATTATACATTATGTTTAGGATCCGATTTGATTCAGATGAGTGATCAAGATTTTTCTGAGCGTAAATAATGCAACTTCCTCTTGGCGAAAGAAAGAAATAGGAAAAAAAAATTCTACTTTATTGTGAAGACGCAGTCCCATTTGATTAGTAAAATAAAAGAAAATTAAAAAAAAAATCTCATTACGAAAAAAATCCGCATGAATGGAAAATAAATCATGACTTTCTATACAAATTTCATTAAAAAAAAAAAAAAAAAAAAATTATCGCACTTTTATGCGCGCGTGTCAAACACATTTAATGAGAATATTCACTGGAGCGCGAATTCAAGTGTGAAAGTTCGAAAAATCGTTTTTTTTTTCTTAATTCCTAGTTCTTTATTTAATTTCTTTTTGTCGTCAATTACGACATCGAATTATAAATCCGGAAGTTTTGGAAAATATTAAAATCAATTGAATACTTGGAGAAAATATGGAAAATATTTTTTGTTTATAAGTTTTAATTTATTACAAACTTTTTTTTTTAATTAAATATTTAAAATAGTTTGAAATTAATAATTGCATTTTTTAAAATTAATTTTTAAAATAAAATAAATAATAAAAATAAATTTTTGTAATTAATTCGTTAGTCTAATTTTGTTTTCTAATTTAAATTTCCCTCTCGAACTTCTTTACCGACTGAACACAGACGAGAAACTCGGGAGGAAAAAAAAACACTTGCCTTTTTCAATGAGTACTTCTATAAAAGAAAAAATGAACTATTATTAAATTATTCCCAATAAATAAATAAATAAAAAATAATTTTTTTCAGCTTATTTCATGGACTTTTTGGACGTTTCCAGTGAAATCTCAAATTTATCCAAAAACGATGAATTATTACGAGCGAATAAACGGCTCACCGCGTGGAACAATGTTAAAAATAGGAAAACAATTTTCGAATTCATTGAAAATTTATCCAGACAATCAATTTTCGATGATAAAACGTTCGAAAAATCGTTATTTAAAAACAAAACCGCAAAGGCAACGTCACGTTCTCTATTATCCACCGCCGAAAACTTATCATTATCCATATGCCGATAGATTTAAAAATTTCTACAAAAATCCAGGATTTCATAATTATAATTATTTTAATAATTATCGTGACAACAATAATAATAATAAAAATAATGATGAGAAACAAAAGAATATTATCGATGAAACAAAACAAAATGAAAGTGAAAATAATATAGACGATGAAACGAGAGTAAATTTTCAAAAGAAAAAACCCTCAGAGTATGAAAATTTTTTAATCGAGAACGTGAATTCTTTAATGAAAAATAAAAATTCTTGGATAAAAAATGGAAATTTAGTTTTACCTACTTTAAAGCATAATAAAAATTCGTTGATAAAAAATGGGGATTTATTTTCAAATCATAGAGATTCACCGTTAAAAAATGGGAATTCGGGAAATTTTTTTGTAAAAAATGAAAAATTCTTTTATCCACCGGTACCGAAAAAATTTATGGAACCACCGGGACGCGCAACGAGTGATTATCGAATTTATAAAAGACCTGAAAAATATTCGAAAAATACTCGCACAAATAATAACGAACTTTATAAAAATCATAATTTTTACAAAAATCACAAAATGAATGATAATGAGGTCAAAAATTCTGACCGTGCCCCCTACATTCGTGATCATGCACCAGAAAATAATAATCAGGTAAAAATGTTAATTTTCATTTTAAAAATAAAAAATAAAAAAAAATAATTAAAGGTAAAAATTTTCTTTTTTTAATAACGTTCATTCTTTAATAATGGCTTTAGTTTCACTAGATATTGATATTTTTTTAATCAAATTTTATCTTATTGAATTTCAATGAATAAAAAATACTTTGTGAGTTTCGTATCTATAATCATTGTTGTTCATGATGTCGGTAAAACAGTTTTAGCGTTTTGGCGCGAAATTCAAATTAGTGAAATTAAAAGAAAAATTATTTTCATTAATTAAGGTCATGTTATTCAGTGGTCACGTGTCCCATAAATTATAATATGGGAACACGTGACCACTGAATAACATAACCTTAAAAGAAAAATAAATACCTTAGGAGCTGTCAGAAGATGAAAATGTTGCAAACGAGACTGAGGGGGAGGAGGAGGATGGAAAATTCCCTAAAAAAATTACAAACGTTTCTGGAATTTCTCCCGATGGCGACAGAGTCGAATTTCAAATTCAAGGCCACGAGGGACCGAGAACTTATCTCTTTGGCTACGATACCGGCGAAGGGTAATTATTACATAATTATGATTTTTTTTAAATTAATTAATTTAATACTTTATTTTTTATTTATTTAATTTATTAACTTATTTTTTATTTATTTAATTTATTAATTAATTTTTTATTTATTTATTCAATTTATTTATTAATTAAATTAATTAATTAATTAAAAAGTAACGAGCGATTTATAATTATTGTTCTAAAAAATTGTAGAAGTAATCGACAATACCGACTGGAGGAAAAATTAAAGGACGGAACGGTGAAGGGACAATATGGCTACTATGACGCGAGGGGGAAATTAAGAGCAATTAAATACGTCGCAAAACCTTCGGAAGGCTATCAGGAGCAACATCATTCAAGTCCGGAAATATTTGACAATAACGAGAAAGAAAAGGAAAAAAAAGAAATTTAAATTTCCCGCTCTCTTTACCCATCTACCTTACCGACTGAACACAGAGGGGAAACTCACCAGCGAAATTTCCACTTCATACAAAAATCATCTTGACAAATTAATTTTTCGACCACAAACTTGAACCGATTGACAAAATTTTTTTTTTAAATTAAAGATAATAAAATTTTGCATAAAACGTACGTACGTTTCATGCAAAATTGTATTATCTTTAATTTAAAAAAAAATTTTTTTGACAATCGGTTAAAAATTGTGGTCTAAAAATCAAATTGTCTAAGGACGTGTTTTTTGCCCCACTGTGTAAAGAAATTATTTTTATAACATAATAATTATTAAAAGTTGTATGGGAAATAAAGAAATTATCAATAATATCCAGAGATTAAACAGTCATTTATTCAACAAGAACAATTGTTATGTACAAAATAAGATGCCAAGAAGACTATATTATTTAACATTCGAAGGAAGTACACGTTTACTCCTGAAAAAAATACATACGAGTTTTGCGAGAGAAGAAAAAAATTAAAAAATTAAAAATTGTGCGAAACAATGCGATTTGTTTTTTTGTTTATTATTATTGATCTATATGAGGTAATTTGTAAAATAAATTTTGTTATACAATAAATATATTTATATATATATATATATGTGTGTGTGACAATCGGCGATAATATCAAACATCACGATTAGATTTCTTTTTGTCGGTGTATTCACGAAAATACACAATATTTAACACCTCCTTAGGAGGATTAAAAATTAATATTTCTCTTGTTTTCTTTTTAAAATTTGATTTCACTTTTTTTCTTTGTTTTTTAAAACTGGCAAATTTTTCTTTCTTTATTTTGCTTTCTGAGATTCGGCTGAGCCGTAGTGCGATGAACTCTTACTAATTTCGGACATTCCGATTATTTTGTGCATCATTAAGAAAACTGAAAAAGTGAAAAATAATTTATTTTATTAAATTATTAAATTAAAATTATTAAATTATTTAAATTATTCTCTTTAGTCGAAATAGCATTTCTCTCAATTGATTGTAATCAACATAGTTGAGAGAAAAACAATTTTTACGACTGAGTTTCCTGTCTATTAGGTCGTTTAGTCATTGGGCCGGTAAAACAGTGACCAGGCGGGAAAATTCAAATGAAGGATTTTTGTCATACTTACATAGACCTATGATTCCGGCGCCTATGGAAAAGTAGATCGTCGAACCGGACAAAAATAGTCTCACTAGATAATAAATCATTGGAACAAGAATGACAATTGCCCAAAACATTACTTGAATCACAGGATAAATTCTTCTATTGTACTTAATACTGTCGAGTTTTGGAACTCCGCTAGTTTTAAAAAAATCGCCAGTTTCATTGAAACTCTCGGCCAAACGATCCTGTTGAAAGAATAATAGTTTTTATAGTAAAAATAGAAAGGTATAAAATGAGTAAAAATATTTTTCCCAATAGAAGAGGGTTTAATACTTTTAAAAAAATTATTTTCATTTTCTCTCTTACTTTACGTTGATAAAGTTGTTGAAGCCATTTGGCTGCGGCTTCATCGCCTTCGGGAACTTCCGATAGAGGAATTCGCCTCACATACATGTAGGGTTGAACTTTTTTACCCAAAAGAAGACTTCTCATTGTGGGTTTATTTGGTTCACTCGACTTAAATGCCAATTGAACATCGTAAATTGCATCGACTTTATTTTTCATGCTTGGTAGACTTGCGATAAAACCCCTAGTGCGCGGTGTTAAATGATGCTTTAATACTGGTAGTCCCTTTTCTTTGGCGAATTTTTGACTTGCTTCACATTTTTCTGGCGTGAAACGCGTTCCCTCGGCAAAGAGCAACAACTAATAAAGAAAATTTCAGTATTTATTTTAACTAAATTAACTATAATCTAGTTTATTAACGCATCAAACAACCACATTCTTCCTTTCTAATCATTCACCAAAAAAAAAAAAAAATGTTAAATCTGAAAATGTAAAGAGAAATTCAACTAACCCACATTGCGTCTGGAAAATCGGCCAATTCTTTCATTTGAACACCAATCATTGTTTTATCCTTGTCCCAATTTCTCTCAAGGAATATACTCTCGGCGAATTTCCAAGCCCAGCCCAAAGTTGGAACGTATTGAATTGATTTTTTCGCGTAAGCTTTACAATTCTACGGTCAAGTTTTTAGTAAATATAAATATACAAAATTTTATAATTTTTATAGTATAGGATAAGTAATAAAGTATCAACCTGCACACAGCAGAATCGAGGGCTCAAATATAAAATTAGAGACTAATAACTAATAGTTGAAAAGGGAATATTGACAATTTATATTACTCGAAAGTTATTTAAATAACAATGATATCCTATAAAGGGGGTATTGACAATTTACATTAATACAAATTTGTTTAATTAACAATGGGATACAAGAAAAACAGTATTGCTAATTTTTATAACACAAGAATTATTTAAATAACAATGGGCTTTTTAAAAAGGGAGTATTGATAATTTTTGTTAACTAAATGATTAATTAAATAACAATGGGATCCTAAAATAGGGGGCATTGCTAAATTTCATTATTAAAGAATTATTTAAATACCAATTGGATTCTAAAAAAAGGGTATTGACAATTTTTGTTACTGGAAATTTATTTAAATAATAATGGGATACTAATTGTGGAGGTTAGTGACAATTTATTTTACTGAAGATTTATTTAAACAACGGAATCCTAAAAAAAGGGGTATTGCTAATTTTCGTTACTGAAGATTTATTTAAATAACAATAGCATCATAAAAAATGTGTTTTTGATCACTTTCGGTACTGAAGAATTATTTAAACAACAATGGGATCCTGAAATAGGCAGTATTGGTAATTTTTGTTACTAAAGAATTATTTAAATAACAATGGGATCCTTAAAAAAAGAGTTTTGACAATTTTCGTTGCTGAAAATTCATTTAAATAACAATGGAATCCTAAAAAGGGCGGTTAGTGACATTTTATATTACTGAAGATTATTCAACTTACAATAAAATCTTAAGAAGTGGGCAATGATTATTATATTACTGAAGATTATTTAACTTACAATGAATTCGTTAAAAAAGGGTCACTGACAGTTACTGAAGACATATTTTAAAAAGGGGATTTAGTGCCATTTTATATTACTAAAGATTTATTTAAATAACAATGGGATACTAATAAGAGTGTTAGTGACAATTTACATTACTGAAGATTTATTTAAATAACAACGGAATATTAAAAACGTGTTTAGTAACAATTTACATTACTGAAGATTCATTTAACTAACAATAGGGTTCCAAAACGGGATTAGTGATAATTTACATTACTGAAGATTTATTTAAATAACAATGGGATCTTTAGGAAGAGAGTATTGATAATTTTCGTTTATAAAGAATTATTTTTTAAAAAATTTGTATCTTAATAATGGAATAATTTACTTTACTGAAGATTCATTTAAACAACAATTTATTCTAAAAAAGGTTTTGCTAATTTTCGTTACTGATGATTTATTTAAGTAACAATGGGATTCTAAAGTAGGCAGTATTGCTAATTTTTGATACTAAAGAATCATTTAAATAACAATGGGATACTTAAAAAAGGGTTTTGACAATTTTCGATGCTGAAAATTTATTTAAATAATAATAGAAGCCTAAAAAGGGCGGTTAGTGCCATTTTATATAACTGAAGATTTATTTAAATAACAATAGTGTCCTAAGGATAGGGTATTAATTATTATATTACTGAAGAATTGTTTAAAAAACAATCGGATACTAATAATGGAGGTTAATGGCAATTTACTTTACTGAAGATTTATTTAAATAATAATAGTATCCTGAAAAAAGGGTATTGACAATTTTTGTCACTAAAGAATTATTTAAATAACAATGGGATACTAATAAGAGTGTTAGTGACAATTTACATTACTGAAGATTTATTTAAATAACAACGGAATATTAAAAACGTGCTTAGTTAAAATTTACATTACTGAAGATTCATTTAAATAACAATGGGATTCCAAAACGGGATTAGTGATAATTTACATTACTGAAGATTTATTTAAATAACAATGGGATCTTAAGGAAGAGAGTATTGATAATTTTCGTTTATAAAGAATTATTTTTTTCAAAATTTGTATCTTAATTAAATGGAATAATTTACTTTACTGAAGATTCATTTAAACAATTTAATCTTAAAAAACGTTTTGCTAATTTTCATTACTGATGATTTATTTAAGTAACAATGGGATCCTAAAAATAGGGTATTGCTATGTATCGTTACTGAAGATTTATTTAAATAACAATGGAATCTTAAAAAAGGGAGTATTACTAATTTTCGATAATTAAGATTTATTTAAATAAAAATGGGCGATTCTAATAATAGATGTTAGTGTAAATTTACTTTAATGAAGATATATTTAAAAACAATGGAACCCTACATTCGGCCATCGATTACTTTTTCGCTTGGTACTATAGCAACTAATCATTATTTGATCTGCAGTGTCAACGACTCCTATATTTGAGTAGCAGTTCTAATAGATTGACGTAAATGAGTTTCACTCCATTCCATTTGGTTTTTTGAAATAAACATTGAGTCAACAGAAGAAGTTACAGTTTTTCCGTATATTCACTATCACTTTGCGTATCGGAATCACTTAGATCTGAGTTATTGTTATCGTATTCAATATCAGAAATATCTGAGGTCACTTTCGATTTCTAGATCATTTTCAAAAGTTGTACTATTTTCATTTGCACTTCTTGTGAAATAATGTAAATTCGCCATATCTTCAAGCAGTAGATTCGTGAAGGAGAATTATAGAAATCGATTTCAGTATTGTTAGAAAAATTCTGATTAAACAAACTAGTCACGTCGATGTAAGGGAGAGTGATAACTGGCGTAGGTCGAAGGCAAAGTTGAGACAAATGGTTCGTTAAATTTGTCATTCGATCGTGGTAATTTGAATAATAGACGTTCAATTAATTGTCAGGAATCGATTATGTTTATTAAAGTATATATAAATTTGCATTGAATATGAGTGCGTCTATTTTGAGGAGTAACATTGAATTCCTTGCAAAGCTCAATATATGAGTAACCACACTCAGGATATTGGTGGTGACGAAGAAAATAGCAATATTTTAAGAAACGTTTTTGTATTTTCTCAAGGTACTCATCTTTTTCGAAATGTGTATCCCATATATGTGGTACGTACTCGGTTTTAGGTCGGACAAGTGAGTTAAAAAGGACTTTAAGAACTTTTATATCTTTAAAGTGTTTTGTATTACTTGAAATAATTCCTAAGGTTTGTGAGGCAGAGTTGTGAACAGAAAGGTTATAAGGACGGAAATTAAGTTTGGTTAAAATGAAGTCGAAAAGGAAAATTTGTGATTATATTACTGAAGATTATTCAACATACAATGATATTCAATAAAACGGGAGTTCTGTATTCAATATATTACTGAAGATTTATTTAACTAACAATGGAATTTTTAAAAAAGGTTACTATCCATTGTATTAATGAAGATTTATTCAACTCACAATGGACCCTCGAATCCTGCTTTATGCATAAAAAGAGATTAGTAAATAATAGAATAATTAATGAATAGAAAAATGATTAATAATTACTTAATTAAATAATTAAAAGAATACTCACTCCAAGTAAATTGATTGGCTCAGTGAATACCCAACCGATAAGCCAATCAATTTCATAGGTATGATTCATTATACAATATCCGTGTTCCTTGCCAAAATATTTTTCATACTCTTCCTTATCGGCAAAAATTACTGGTGTCGTGTCAGACCACCATGCGGTCATAAAAACTAATTCTGAAAATAAAGAAAAATTCAATGAATAAGAAAATACGTTTAATAAGAAAATTTTTATTATACAGTATATTTAGAATAGTGTAATAAATTATTATTTATTAATTTATACTCACGGCTATAAAATGAATAACACAGGTAATAATTTACTTTACGGTACAGATATTTCGATATCGGTCGTAATCCAATGTATAAAATGAATTGCAATAAATTAATTATCAGGCCGGATGTAAAAAAAGTAATAGCAAAAAGTAGATGAACTACTCGAGATTCTTTAAATTTCATAAGTATCCCCATTTTTGTACGGTGATTTTGTGCACTTTTGTTTTTTTTGTTTTAAATTCAGTCTATCTGCAAATAAACAATTATTAATTTTTTATTATCTAACAAAGGGGGTTATAACTTTATTATATTAATTATAATTATATATAATATATATACAGATATATAATTATATATTATTATATTCTATATAATATAATTATAATATAATGTAATTAACTTAATTATAATTAATTATAACTTATAAAAAGTTAGAATTTTAAGTTGAGTAAAGAGTAGCATTTAACTATTTTATATTAAAATAACAATTGAACAATAAAAATAAAATTTAATATTATTTTGAATGTAAATATATCAAAGGTTTAAGAATATCCATATTTATCCGTCTTTTTATAAATTTTTCATTCTTATGAAATGTTTATGTTTCTAATGAATGTTAATATTGATTTTTTCTAACAAATATAGAAAATATCTTCAAAACGTAATGTTTACAATAGAAACATATAGAAATGGATGTGTTAAGTCTTGTATTATATATAGATAGGTGAATAAAGAAAAAAAAAATCTCTATTCTATGGTCACATATAACTTTGGTGACTTTGCACTTGACGATGATGCAACTATAATAAATTTAAGTGACGCTCAAAGTCCATGAATGTATATAGCGTTTAAAGTGTGTATTTTAAAATGTGCATAAACAAAAGTTTATTCAATATTCTCTAAAAAAAAATTATTCACTTTACCTGTTTACCTTTTTTGTATAAAACAATTTTTACTGCTGAATTTGAAAATTTTCAAGAAACAAAAGAATAACACAGAAATAATAATAATAATAATAATAATAATAATAAAAATAAAAATAAATAATAATATTTTTATAAATTATATAAAATTATTATAAATACCTTTCAACGAAATTTTTTCTAATAACTTTAACAACGACATTTTCAATATCAATCAACTCAAGTTTAACGCTTTTATGAAACATTATTTTCTATCTTTATAAGAAACACGTTGTAATTTTTTAAATTAAAATGAAGATATCGATCACTCCGAGCTTTCGACTCGGAGTGATCGATTTCTTCATGTTTTATAATAATTAAAGATGGTCCAGTGATTAAATTAAATATATATTAAAAAATAAAAACTTGAAATAATATTAAAAAATGCAATTAAACTTTTTCAAAAAAATTTAAAAATTCAATTATTTCTAAAAATTCACGTTATAGGGTTTTTAATATTCAATTATCTAAAATTTTAACTAAAATTCATTTTTATATAAATTTTTATTAGAAAATTCTACTAGAATTCAATTATTGAAATACAAATAAAATGCAAATAAATAACTTATTGAATAATTGAATGTTTCTTAAAATAGAATTCTCATAAAGATTCAATTAAATTTTATTAACAAATTTTTAAATAATTGAATTCTTTTGACGAATATTAATAAAATTTTTAAGAATAATTACATTTTTCGAGAAATTTGATTAAAATTGTGTTAAAAATAATTGAATTTCGAAAAAGAATTTTATTATTTTTGTACATAATTAAATTTCTGCGAAGAATTTTATTACTTTTGAAAATAATTGAATTTCTGAAATAATTTGTAATTTATCTTCAAAATAAAATTTTTTTTCGTATTTTAAACTAAAATTCTTCTATAAATCCATTATTTTTAAATAATTTTTTGAAACAGTTCTTTAAGAATTTTCGAATTCATTTGTTTAAAATTCAATTTTCCAAAATTTCAATTATTCGGAAATTTTTCAATTAATTATATAATATTAGAAAATAAAAACTCAAAAAAAAGTAATTTCAAGTAAAATTAAAATAAACTTTTTCCAAAAAATTAATTCTTCTACAGAATTGTTAGTTAAAAGTATGAAAAATTAAAATTTTCAAAGATTTTAATATGAAATCTTTTCAAAATTCAATTTTTTTAAAAAACTTAAGCTATGCTTTTAATATTCAATTATAGTCTAAAATTTTAAGAGAAATTAATTTTTAAATCAATTTTTATTAGATAATTCTACTAGAATTCAATTATTTAAATAAAAAATATTAATTTATTGAATAATTAAATTCTCATAAAGAATTTTATCAACAAATTTTTAAATAAATTGAATTCTTCTGAAGAATTTTAATGAAAGTTTTAAGAATAATTACACTTGTCGAGGAATTCCATTAAAATTGTATTAAAAAGTAATTGAAATTCAGTAATGAGTTCTATTATTTATGAAAATAATTGAATTCCTAAAAAGAATTTTATTTACGGAAATAATTCAATTCCTTGTAAAAATTTTATTATTTATGAAAATAATTGAAATTTTGACAAGAATTTTATTAAATTTGAAAATAATTGAAATTTTGACAAGAATTTTATTAAATTTGAAAATAATTGAATTTCGGGAGAAGAATTTTATTATTTCTAAAGATAATTGTAATTTTGAGAAGAATTTTATTATTTTTGAAAATAATTGAATTTCTGCAATCATTTGTAATTTCTAATAATAGAAAAATAATATAATATAATTATAATATTATAATTATAATTAATTAATTATTATTATAAAAAAATATTAAATATTTTAAATAAACAATTTTTCAAAAATTATTATTAAAAATAAATTTCGAAACTAGTTTAGTACTTGTTGACTCAGTATCAGATAATGGTCTTACGCAAATTAATTTTGTAAGACTAGCTTAATAATATATCGGAATTAAAATCTATAGAGATAATTTACTTATATTGTTGATAGTTGACAAAAAGAAATTTGTTTTTTTTTCGAATTATTATATTTTTTACATTTCATTTGCATAAAAATTCTTGTTATCGCTAAAATTTAAATAGATTAAGAGAAAAACGTGTTTGACGATAAAAAAACAAGAATAAACGAACGAAAGGTGCCAATGTAATGAAAGAAAAGAAAAATAGACAATATATTGCAAAAGTCATTTGGTTAAATAAAAGTTCTCATTGTATATATTAAATCGCGATCTAATTTATTACTAATTCTTATGTAAGAAAATAATGAATCAAAAGAAAACAAACTAAAATTTACTTTTAAAAATATAAAAAAAAAGTATTTTCAAATAACGAGCATTGTAATTTTAATGCTTTTTTTTTATCTATATAATTTCTTTTGTTATTCGCAATATTCATAAGTTCATATGATTCACAATTTTCTCATTTCTCATTCATGCAATAACTTAACCTAAAAATTCGAAGAGTAATTATACATTTATTTAAAAGTAAAATTACCAAAACATTAAGAGACGAAAATTTTATAAATTTAAGAAAAAATAAAAAATAGAGATATTGAACGCATTTTTTATATAAAAAATGTAAAAATCAATTTCTGATGTTATAAGACAAATAATAACGGAAGATAAAAAATTTGTAACGGTGAATTTTAAATTATTAGAAATGAGCAGGTGAAAGAATGAAGATTCATCAAAAAAAGAAAAAAAATAGAAAGTGCGTGATATATAGGTATAGATATATATTATTTCTAATACTATAGAGAGAATATTATATTTTAATTTTTCAAAAACTTACTTATTTTAGCATATCGCTGTTGCTGTTAAGTGTGTGCGTATTGTTTATCAAAGCATTTTGAATGACACTGAAAAAAAGGACATTTCTTATTTTTAAATTGTTTATAATTTTTTTTTTAAGAATTTCCTAAACAAATAGTGAGAATAGACCATGTACGACTGTGAAATCGTGAATTTAACTGAAAATTGAAAGAAGCTTGAAATTGTTAGAGTTCAAGATTGAGGATACAATAATGTAGTCATAGTTTACTAACTGTAGAGAAGTGTTAACTGACGTTGAGGTCTTGGAACCCCTTGTGGAATATTTAAGGAACACGGTCGGTAAGAAAGATTTGGCGGGAAAAATTGAAAGGAATTTTTTTATTTTTCAGGGCTGCCACCACAGATTAGGGAATTCAGGGAAAAGTCAGGGATTTTTATTAAAAGTACTGAAAAAAACTAAATGTTTGGAATTTATAAGAAAATTCTGAATTTTCTTGTTTTTGCCTCAGAAATTATAAAATTATCACGTATTCTAAAAAAACCAATTTTTTCCATTTTTGACAATAATTTCTCTTTAAATAATTTAATTCTATTGAAGAACTGCCATGAAGTTATTGCTTATAAATCATTTAATGAAGTATTTTTTTGAAAAATTTAAGTTTCAATTTTGTTGAAAATAGTTTCAATTTTTAAAATTTTAATGCAATTTTTTGAAAGAATTGAAATATCTTAATAAATATCAAAATTCATTCTAAAAATTCAATTATTTTGAAGAAATTAAACAAAAAAAATTCTTGTCAACATTTCAATTATCTTGATAAATGGCAAAATTTTTCACCGAAATTCAATAATATTCAGGAATTTTAATAAAATTCATTGTAAAATTTAATTATTTTAATAGATAATAATATTCATCACAAGAATTCAATTATTTTCAGAATAAATAAAATACATTGCAGAAATTCAATTCTTTAAAAAAAATTTTTTAAAAATTGTCGTCAACATTTCAATTATCTTTATAAATAATGAATAGCAAAATTCTTCAACAAAATTCAATTATTATTATTTTCATAAATAATAATTTTCATCAAAAGAATTCAATTATTTTCAAAAATAATAAAATTCTTTGCAAAAAGTTCAATTATTTTCAAGAAATCTAAAAAAAAAAATTTTCGTTAACATGTCAATTATCATTATAAATAAATATGCAAAATTCTTCGACAAATTTTCAATTATTTTCAGAAATTTTAATAAAATTCATTGCAAAATTCAATTATTTTCATAAATAATAGTATTCATCACAAGAATTCAATTATTTTCAAAAGTAATAAAATTTAATTATTTTCAAAAATTTTAATAATATTCATGGCAAAACTTCAATTATTTTTAAAAAATTGAAATGTTTTTTAAAATTGGACATTAAATTCTTCGCAATAATTCAATTATTTTCATAAATTTTAAAATTCCTATCAGGCATTTAAAAATTATTTTCATAAATAATAAAATAATTCGTAGAAAGTCAATTATGTTCATAAATAAAAATATTTATCACAAAATAGAATTATTTTCGAAAATTTTCTTAATTCAATTATTTTTACATCTATTACTTTAATAAAATTTCCCCAAAAGAATTCAATTTTTTAAAAACAATTTTGACAAAATTCTACACGAATATTCAATTATTTTCTATAATAATATGAAAATTTCACAGAAATTCAATTATAAAAAATAGAATTTACATTAATTTTTTCGAAAAAACTCAATTGTTTAAAACTTTTTTATAAAATTGTTCGAAATAATTCAATTATTTCTATAAACAATAAAACTCATTGCAGAATTTCAATTATTTATTTATTTTTAATTCAATTTTAATCGAATTCCTCAAAAGTTGTAATTATTCATAAAAATTTAATTAATATTCGTCGAAAGAATTCAATTATTTAAAAATTTGTTGATAAAATTATGTATAAGAATTCAATATTAATTCAATCATTTAATTATCTATGTTTTAGAAATTTCACGTAAAATTGAATTGTAAACAAATTGATTTAAAAATTCTCAAGAAGAACTTTTTTAAAAATAATTATTAAAAATAATGGATTTATAGAAGAATTTTAGTTATAAGAACACAAAAAAAATTTAATTTTGGAGAAATTACAAATTATTGCAGAAATTCAATTATTTTCAAAAGTAATAAAATTCTTCGCAAAAATTTAATTATGTTAAAAAATAATAAAATTTTTTTTAGGAATTCAATTATTTTCATAAATAATAAAAATCCATCGCAGAATTTCAATTATTTTTAACACAATTTTAATCAAATTTCTCGAAAAATGTATAATTATTCTTAAAAGTTTTATTAAAATTTGTCAAAAGAATTCAATTATTTAAAAATTTGTCGATAAAATTCTTTATGAGAATTTAATTTTAAGAAACATTCAATTATTCAATATATTATTTATTATTTGCATTTTATTTGTATTTAAATAATTGAATTCTAGTAGAATTTTCTAATAAAAATTGATATAAAAATTGATATAAAAATGAATTTTAGTTAAAATTTTAGATAATTGAATATTAAAAACCCTATAACGTGAATTTTTAGAAATAATTGAATTTTTAAATTTTTTTGAAAAAGTTTAATTGCATTCTTTTAATATTATTTGAAGTTTTTATTTTCTAATATATATTTAATTAAAGAATTTACGAATAATTGAAATTTCGTAAAATTGAATAGTGAAAACAAACGGATTTGAAAATGTATTGTCAGATGACTTTTTCGAAAATTAATTGATTTAAAGAAGAATTTTTGTTAAAAATTCTTGAAAATAATAATTTAATTGAAATGATAAAAATAATTTGGAGGAATTTTAATATTTTTATAATATAAAATAATGTTTTTATCACTGAGCCATTTCCTCATGTTTTTCAATAATATTTTTATCCGTTATTGAATTTAAAAAGGTTTGAATTAAAAATTTTTGAAAATCATAATTTCCATGGAAAAATAATATTGATTAAATATTTATTTAAAAATATATTTTTAATTTTTTAAAAT
The DNA here is from genome assembly GCF_015476425.1 of Leptopilina heterotoma. NCBI lineage: Eukaryota > Metazoa > Arthropoda > Insecta > Hymenoptera > Figitidae > Leptopilina > Leptopilina heterotoma. Next base: position 259,705 of record NW_025110975.1, read on the forward strand.
AATTTAAATTTAATTTTTTTTGGTCATGGAAAAGTTATAGAAAAGTCAGGGAATGTCAGAGAATTTCATTGAAAGTCAGGAAAATTTCTATAATGGTAAAAAATAAAAATCGTTATAAATAAATAATGTTTAAAAATGTACGAACACATAAATAATAAATAATAATAATAAATCATATCGAAATCGGAACATTACAAGTCTATACATCCGTGAGAAAAAAATCGATTGGCGCTTAAAAAATCTCTCGCGAGATTTCGCTGAAGTCGTCCAGGTGTGGGTAAAGGTGGAATGCAATTATCAGTTAGGGACTCTCGGAGAGAATACAACCGGCGTATAGGTCGAAGAATGTCTGCGTGCTCTCTTCTGCCCTCAGTATCTCGTGAATAGTCGTCGGATGAGGAGCACTATAGAAACATTCACCATCCCTCCCTTTTTTTTAAACATCCGTTAATCATGTGTCGAGCGCACCTCATCCAATCACCACACTTGTTTTCTCATTGAAACGATCCTCCCCCTCGTGACACGCGGAAACGTGATCAGAAACTCATCAACTCTTCAGCCCTCCAAGAATATAATAGAAGCAGAAAAATTTACAAAAAAAAAGAATGTAAAAAAAATTTTAATAAATAAAAAATAAACCACTTTAAAAAACAGAAATTTTGCATTCAAATGTACCGTCTACCTTGAAAAAATGTAATATTTCTTGTTTTTTCTGATTAAAGAAGTTTTTTCTGAATTGAATACAAAGTGAATGTAAATTTTTTTTTCCTGCCAGTGAATATCAAAAGAAGTTCCCGACTCGAAAGAAGAAAAATAATGTTGAGGAAGATTGTTGTGCGTGCATATCGTGGGACAAGAACAGTGGATGAATAATAATAAAACTTGCGGGCAAAATAGTTTTATTTTAAAATTGTGTGATGTTGAGTTTTGATTCGAAAGTTGAGGGATTGATGAAGAATTGGAAGATGTGGTGGTTAATAGTGTTGATGTCAGTGAGGACAATTTGGGGAGCACATGGAGCTTGTGAACCAATTAGAATAGAAATGTGCCGGGGACTTGGATACAATGTGACTGCAATGCCGAATTTGATTGGTCATGAGGTACAGGGTGATGCTGAATTCACGCTACAGACGTTCAGTCCTTTGATTCAATACGGATGCAGGTAATATATTTTTTTTCTTTATTTATAAATTTTTCTTTTAGGGATACTAATCATTACTTTAACAGATGACCCAAAGGTTGACCATTGTTATTTTAAGGATATCCTAGAAATATTTTAATTTTCTGATATGATTGGGACTCCTAAAACAGGGGATACTGAACATTATACTACTGAAGATTTTATTTTAAAAACCTACTAGAAAAAAGGGATACTGAACATTATACTACTGAAGATTTGTTTCCTAAAACCTATTAGAAAAGGGATACTGAAATACTGCTGAAGATTTTAATCTAAAAACCTACTAGAAAAAAGGGATACTGAACATTTTATACTATACTGAAGATTTTTTTTCAAAGTTCTTTAAAAAAGTGTGTACTGAACACAATACTACTGAACATTTAATTAACAATCATAAACAGGGGGATACTGGACATTATACTACTGAAGATTTGTTTCCTAAAACCTATTAGAAAAGGGATACTGAACATTATACTACTGAAGATTTTAATCTAAAAACCTACTAGAAAAGGGATACTGGACATTATACTACTGAAGATTTGTTTCCTAAAACATACCAAAAAGGGGATACTGAACATTATACTACTGAAGATTTGTTTTGAAAGTTCTTTAAAAAAGTAGGTACTCTTTATACTGAACACTATACTGCTAAATATTTAATTAACAATCATAAACAGGGGGGTACTGATCATTATACTTCTGAAGAATAATTTAAATAGAAATGGGGTCAAAAAAAAGGGATTACTGACTATTAGACTACAAGCGTAGGCAGAGGATTAACTAACAATGGGATTGTAATTAATGGGATACTGATCATTAACCTACTGAGGAATTAATTAAAACCCTTGAAAAAGGGATGCTGACCATTATACGGACAAAGATTTATTAAAATAACAATACGATCCTAAAAATTGGGTGTACTGGTCATTATACTACTGAAAATTCTTAAAAAAAAGATATTGACAATTTTCGTTACTGAAGATTTATTAAAATAACAATAAAATCCTATAAAGAGGGTATTGCTAATTTACATTACTGAAGATTTATTAAAATAACAATGCTGTCCTTAAAAGAGGGTACTGCTAATTTACATTACTGAAGATTTATTAAAATAACAATAAAATCCTATAAAGAGGGTATTGCCAATTTACATTACTGAAGATTTATTAGAATAACAATGCTGTCCTTAAAAGAGGGTACTGCTAATTTACATTACTGAAGATTTATTAAAATAACAATGGTATCCTAATAAAAGGGGTATTCCTAATGAATAATAATAATAAATAAATAATTAATAATAATAATAATAATAATAATAATAATAATAATAATAATAATAATAATAATAATAATAATAATAATAATAATAATAATAATAATAATAATAATGGTTTGGTACTGAAACTTAATTAAATAACAATTGGGTTCTAAGTAAATGAGGATACTGACTATTATACTACTAAAGATGTATTTAACAGCAAATTTAATTTAAATTAATTAATTAATTAATTCAAATTAAGGGGGTACTGATCATTATACTACTGAAGATTTAATTAACGCTCTTGAAAAGGGGGATACAGATAATTATATTACCAAAGATTTATTTAAATAACAATGGTATCCTAACAATGGGGACATTCGTGGTTTTCATTACTGAAGAATTATTTAGATAACAATGGGGACCTAAGGAATCGGGATACTGATTATTATACTACTGAAGATTTATTTGACTATAGTTAAATATAGTTATAGTTTTCATTGGTATACCAATTGAATTCTAACTCAGGGGTACTGATTATTATACTACTGAAGATTTAATTAATGCTCGAAGTGGCTGATGCTGATCATTATATTGCCGAAGATTTATTTAAATAACAATGGTATCCAAACTGCGAGAGCATTTCTAATTTTTGTTAATGAAAATTATTTAAATAACAATGTGGTCCTGAAGAATGGGGATACTGATTATTATACTACTGAAGATTTAATTAACACTTTTGAAGAGGGTAATATTGATCATTATGCTGACGAAGGTTTTTTGAAATAACAACGGTGTTCTTAAAAAAAGGGCATTGCCAATTTTTTTTAATACAGACTTATTGAAATAACAATGATATTCTATAAAAGGGGAAATAGCAATTAAAACTATTGAAGATTTATTAAAATAACAATGCTAATTCTAACAGTGGGGGAATTCAGAATTTTTAATACTGAAGAATTATTTAGATAACAATAGGGACTGATTATTATACTATTAAAGATTTAATTAGCGCTCTTGAAAAGGATGTTACTGATCATTATATTGCAGAAGATTTAATTAAATAACAATGGAATCCTAACAGTTGGGTATTCCTAGTTTTTGTTACTGAAGAATTATTTAGATATATTAATGGGGTCCTAAAGAATGGGGATACTGATTATTATACTATACTGAAGATTTATATTTAACTACCAATGAAAGTCTAATTCAGGAACTACTGGTCGATATACTACTGAAGAGTTATTTAACCAACAATGGGATTGTAATTAAAGGTGTACTGACTATTATACTACCTAAGATTTATTCATGTAGCAATGGTATTCCAATTAAGGAGATACTCATCATTATACTAATAAGGATTCATTTCTTTCATTTTTCTTTAAGGGATATTTCCCATAGTAGGGGTACTGACTATCATAGTACTGAAGATTTTATTTAAATAACAATAAGGGCTTAAAAAAGAAGGTCGTGACTATTAAACTACTGAAATTTATTAAATGAACAACGGGGTCTTAATTAAGGGATTACTGACTATTATACTACTAAAGATTTATTAACTACCGCAATTTAATTCTAATGAAGGGGATCCTGATTATTATACTACTGAAGATTTAATTAACGCCCTTAATGAAAGGGAAACTGAAAATTTACTTAAATAACAATGGGGTTTAATAAAGGGGGTACTGACTATTATACTACTGAAGATTTAATTAAAAAGCTCCCAAAGAGGATGATAATGATCATTATATTGCCAACGATTTATTTAAATAACATTGCTATTCTTAAAAAAAGGGTATTGACAATTTTTGTTATTGAAGATTTATATAAATAACAATGGTATTGTATTCTATAAAGGGGATATTGTCAATTAACATTAATGAAGATTTATTTAAATAACAATGGTATCCTAACAGAGGGTTTTTCTAATTTTTCTTTTTTCTAATTTTCGATACTGAACATTATTTAAACAATAATGGGGTCCTATAAAATGGGGATACTGACTATTATACTACTGAAGACAAATTCAACTACCAATTTAATTCTATAATTAAGGGGGTACTGATCATTATACTACTGAAGATTTATTTAATTATCAACTGGTTCTTAATTAAGGGATAACTGATCTTTATAATACTAAAAATCTATTTAATTAACGACGAAGTTTTAATTACTACTGAAGATTTACTTAACTAACAATTAGACTGTAACTATGAGGGCACTGACTATTATATTACTGGAGATTTAAGAAACGCTCTCGAAGAGGGTGATACTGATCATTATATTACCGAAGATTTATTTAAATAACAATGGTATTCTTAAAAAAAGGATGTTGACAATTTTCGTTACTGAAGATTTATTAAAATAACAATGATATTCTCTGAAAGGGGTATTGACAATTTACATTATTGAAGATTCATCTTAATAACAATGGTATCCTAATCGAAACCCCTTTTATTTGGATGCCATTCCTAATTTTCGATACTGAAACTTAATTAAATAATAATTTGGTCCTAATGAATGGGGATACTGATTATTATACTATTGAAGATTTATTTATCTAACAATGGGATTCTAAGTAAGGGGGTACTCGCTATTATACTACCGAATATTTATTTAACTATCAATTGTATTCTAATAAATAGGGTACTCATCATTAAACTACTGAAGGTTTATGTTACTAACCATGGAATTCTATAAATGAGGGCTTTTACCATTTGTTTACTGAAGATTTATTAAATTAACAATGGTTTCATAAAAGATACCCTAATTGCATCCAGATATTCAGGTGGGAAGACGTTCGTGTTTTTAAAATTCTGCATGAATTATTTGTTAAAACCCTTTTGTCGATGTTGGATAAAAGTTTTGCCCATTTTACTTAATGGTACTAACTTGTTACATCTTTTCAGATATTTTAATTATTAAGTTCTAAATTAGTAGCTAAGAGAAGCTTTAAAAATATTCTATAGAATATTCTAAAAGTAGTCTTCTAAAGTAATCTTCTAATGATGCCTTCTAAAGGACTTTTCTAAAGTACTCTTCAAAAGTAGTCTTCTAAATTAGTCTTTTAAGGAAGTCTTCTAAAGTAGTCTTCTAAAGGAGTTTTTTAAAGTTGTCTTCTAAGGTAGTCTTTCAAAGTAGTCTTGCAGTTTTTATACCTTCTACTTTTTTAATTCATATCTCCTAAAGTGGCTAACTAATCAACGCTCAACGATTACAAAGTCTCCCATTTTAAAAATCTTATTATTTGACCAAATTATAAAATTCTCATTATTTGACCGACTCAAAAGAATTTTATTCAAATTTATTTAAACTAGTTTATTTAAATTACTAGATACATTATGATTATTCAAATTTACTATACACTGTGATTATTTAAATTAACTTTCATTTGAAAAGAATTTAAGAAAACAATCTTCTGTTCTTTCAGTGCCCAATTGCACCTGTTTCTCTGTTCCGTTTATGTACCCATGTGCACGGAAAAAGTACCATCGCCAATTGGACCATGTCGAGGACTCTGTGAACAAGTTCGCGCACGTTGCTATCCAGTACTTCAAGGTTTTGGTTTTCCTTGGCCTGCGGCATTAAATTGCTCTAAATTTCCACCTCAAAATAATCATCAGCATATGTGTATGGAAGGACCCGGTGAACCTGGACCTGCGATTCCAATTCAGGTAAAATATTCTATTTCCGATTCTTCTCCTAACTGCTTATTACAATAAAAAAAGGAATTCAACTTTGACCTAATTTTTCTATATTATGCGAAACGTTATCAAATTTAGACTTTGGTTTAAAAAATGCAAAAAGAATGGGTGGAAGAGACGTTTTCGTCAGGTGGTTATAAAAGAGTAAAGAAAGAAGGAGTTTTGGGTTCCGCGATAAATTTAGAAACTAAGCCGCAGTTAGGAATACATTTTCCATGACCCTCATACATCAGGAGTTACTTAATGAAGCGGCCTTTCTTTCTCCTCTTCCGTAGACGATTGGTGCCGGCAATGGACCTTGGGGTTGTTCGTGGTACGCCAAATCTGGTCTCTATATCTTTTTAAATCGCTCCGGGAGATGCGCGGCCGCTTGCGATGCCGATATTCTTTGGTCACAAAGGGATAAGAAGATAGCTGAGGCATGGACCGCAGCATTTGCAACAGTTTGCCTTTTCTCAGTTGCCATTGCAATATTCACTGCGCTAAAACCGCGAAAACAATACGGAACAACCAACACAGCCGGTGAGTTAACAATAAAACTTCAATTATACTGTAAGTCCCTTTTGACAAAATAAAACTAGAGAAAATCATTCTAAATTGTAATTTACATTTTTAAAAAATTGTTTTCCATTATACTGTAATTTAAACAATAGATAACGATTTCTATTATTGTTTTGATACACTTGGTAATTTTATGACTGATTTCGAATTGCTTCCTTTCTTCTTGCAGAGAAAGCCATCACGTGTTTGGCCGTATGCCATGCGGTTGTCGCAGTTGGTTACGTGATTCGATTAGCTGCTGGACGAGTAGCTGTCGCGTGCACGCAAGCAATTCCTTTACACTCTCAAGATCAAGTGATCATCGCTCAGCATCAACAGCAGTATCTCACTCAGGACGGTCTTGATAATCCTTATTGTGCCATTGTCTTTTTGATGCTCTACTATTTTGGTGGTGCCGCTAGTGTTTGGTGAGTAGTTTTTCTATTTTTATTTCAAAAACTCCAGATGCTTAACAATGGGGGTACTGGTTACTATATTACTGAAGATTTAAGTAATACCCTCAAGAAGGGGATACTTATCATTATACTACTGAAGATTTAAATAAAACCCTCAAAATGGGAATACTTATCATTATACTACTGAAGATTTAAATAAAACCCTCAAAATGGGGATACTTATCATTATACTACTGAAGATTTAATTAAAACCCTCAAAAAGAGGATACTTATCATTATACTACTGAAGATTTAACCCTCTGCCTACGCTGACAAGTGGATTGTCGGTTTTTGGTGATAACGGTCAACTAAGTAGGCAGAGAATTTATTAACGTCCTTAAGGATGGGATACTGACTATTAGACTACTGAAGATTTAATTGACGCCTTTATATACGGGGGTGCTAATCATTATACTACTGAAGATTTGTTAAATCTAATGCTTAAATGATTTTAAACATAATTTGCATAGTTTCCAAAAGGGTTCCAAATAGATCATTTTAGACGATAACAATCACAAGCGTAGGCAGGGAGTTAACTAACACTGGGATTGTAATTAAGGGGATACTGATCATTATACTACTGAAGATTTTATTATATCCCTTGAAAAAGGATGTATATCAAGTTAGCAGTGCAACTTCACAAAATTCAAAAATGAACAATACTATAATTTGCCGTTAATTAATCGCTAATTAATTGTGAAAGAAATAATTTTGTCGTTTAAATATTTTTTTTTATACAGGGTGCCCTGCTAACTTGATGTCAAGTTAGCAGGGCACCCCCTTGAAACTGTTAAATCAATATATTTCGCAGAATTTCTTGCGCAAGAATTTACCGTTTTTTATCCGTAACAAATCCCATTAATCCTTTTGAAAAATAATTAAAGTTGCGAGGGCAAACAAAAGTTTTCGGGTTTAGAAGTGTAGAATAACCACTTTAACCGCACTCATAGGGTTATTCCTGTGTTTTGAATTTACCGCTTGTCGAATTTAAATGAATTGTGTCCGGGAAAAAATCGTATGATTATTTTCAACTTAACATTAGATAATATCAAGTTAAGCCAACCTCCTATCTCAATTTTTTATATTTGTTTTCATTTTTATAAATTCCACACTTTCGCCACTAGTTGTGCAATGTACTATTGTACCAAATGATCAAAATATTAGTGTACGGAACCCGCTATTTCAGTGCAAGTGAAATTCGCACTTGCCCAGTTTTTTTTAAATGCCGTCTAACATAAAAATAAACAATTATGAAAAGATAAAAATTACTTCGGAGGCGAGGGAATATTAATTTAGTTAAAATTTCTAAAATTTTTGTAAGATCCTGGAAAAAAATTTCAAATATAGTGTTTTTCCTACCTTGGATCCTCTTGCAATTTTTTTTAATTACTTCATACATTAAAATTTACAATTATCAAAAGAAAAAATTGTTTCTAAGGCATGAAAATGATAATTTAATTGAATAAACAATTTAATTTAATACCGAGATTTTTTAAAAAATCATAACTATTATAAATGGTACAATATAAATTAAATTTATCAATCTTTTTCTGTGAAAGTCAGGTGGCAGATTGCACCCGTAGTAATTTCTTAAATCATTAATGCGCGCATAGAATTTTACTAGTAAATTGAATAAGTTAATAAAATATCTCTGAATATCTATAATATATTTAAAATATAAGTAAATAACGTAAATATTTTTTCCATAGACTATAAACGTTGTAAAAATAATCTCAGGGCATTCTAGCGATATTTTTATTATATCCCTAGGATATCCTGTGAATATCCTCTAGATATACCAAGGACAGCCATAAGATATCCCTACACTGTAAAAAATTTATGGAGTTAACGGACTCGGGAGTTGGGAGTGAAATTTTTTGAGTTAAAAATCAACTCCAGAAGAGAGTTAATTTACTAACTTCTACTAACTCCCTTTATCACAAAATTTTATTCACAACCATTGTTTACATGATTCTTTATGTTTTTTTATTATTGTAGATTATGTAAATGCAATATTATAAATAAAAAACCAAACGGTCCGGTTTACCCCAGGGGGTGGGGCAAACCGGACCGTTTGCAAAATTTTTTAAAGTTAACACAGCAACTTAACAATAAAAGATAAGGTATATGTGTCTCTGGGAAAAAGTTGCGCAATTAAATGATCATTCAAACAAGCCATCGAAAAGTGAAATCAGTTGATTCGTTTGGTCACAAGAGTCAAAAAACCGTTAGGGGGTCCGGTTTGCCCCACTCTACCCTATTAATTATTTTTAAGAAATAATCTTCTAAAAATTGAAAATTAAAGATTTTTAAATTCAAAAGTTAATAAACTAAAATAAATAAAAAATAAGTATAAACCAACTATTTACTACTTTTTTTACGTTATGGTACTATATATTTAAGTACTTTTTTTTAGATTTCAGCAACTCGAAGCTACTATTTCTTTTTTTTGAGAATTTGCACTACTTTAAATTCGCTAATACAAGAAATAAAAATATATTTTAATAAAATTTCGCAAAGAAATTCAATTATTCAGAAAAAATTGATAAAATTTATCCAAAATTTAATTATTTTCATAAATAATAAAATTTCTCCATTTTAAACATTTTAATAAAATTCTTCTTAGGAATTCAATTTTTTTTAAATTTTAATAAAATTCTTTACTATTACTATTTCCCAGTAAACGAAAACTAATTGAAATGAATTAAAAAGAATTCACAAAGAGCTTTCGTGAATCCCGCTTTGTAACAAATACGAATTCGAGCCATGATGCAATTTTCCTGAATTCGTGAAACTGTATTGAACTTCCGAACCTTCTATCCGTACCAATTCACTGGACAAGTTTTGAGCCTTTAATTGTTTTTCAATTCGTTAGCACGAATTCAATGCATTCCTTGGCCATTTCTTTCGAATGCGAATTCGTTTGGACAAATTGGTACATATTGAATTAAATTCAATTGAATATACAAAGAGCTTGAGTGAATCCCGCTTTGTGACAAATACGAATTGGAGCCTACCAAAAATGTTAATTCGTTTCAATTCATTTGAATTAGTTTTTTTTTACTGGGTTCTTTTCTAATACTATTTTAATTGAAATTTTGAAAAGAATTTAATTATTGTCCGAATTTTAATAAAAGGCTTCGCAGTAATTCAATTATTATTCAACTCATTAACAAAATTTCTGCAAGGCATTTAATTATTGTTATAAATTTGAATAAAATTTTTTTTAAAAATTCAATTATTTTCATGAATGATAAAATACTTTACAGAAATTCAATATTTGTGTTGTTACTTAAAATAATAAAATCCTTTGCAGAAAATAAAATATTCTCGTATAAATAACATTTTTACAGGGAATCAATTATTTTTATAAAAAATAAAATTCTTTTAGGAATTCAATTATTTTCATAAATAATAAAACTCATTGCAGAATTTCAATTATTTTTTATAAAATTTTAATCGTATTTCTCGAAAAATGTCACTATTCTCAAAAATTTTATTACAATTTGTTGATAACGATTCTTTATGGGAATTGAATTTTAAGAAACATTCAATTCAATTAAAATTTTAGATTAACAATTAAATATCAAAAGCAATATAGCGTGAATTTTTAAAAATAATTGAATTTTGAATAAATTTAATTGAACTTTGTAAATATTATTCTAAGTTTTTATAATTTAATATTTATTTCATTGAAGAATTTAGGAATATTTGAAATTTTGTAAAACTGAATATTGTAAACTATAATGGATTTAAAAATACCATCCTTCTAATTTTAGGTTAGGATTTTTGTCAAAATAATTGTGCGAATAAATTAACCGAGTTGAGTTGTACAATTCGAAACTCCGATTTTCAAATTGGCTAGTTTGATTCGAATTTACTTTCGAATTGGTAGTTCGATTCGAATTTTCTTTCGATTCGAATCGGCCAATTCGAAATTGAACACTTGAACAAAAGGAACTTCAAGCGTATAGAAATATGGATAATAGATATATACTGCCCACAAAGAAAAATTGATATTCTAAAATTAAGAATTTAATCACCGACAGATTAGCTCAGTCGGATAAATGCCTCGCTCGGCGAGATGGACCAAGGGTACTTGGTTCGCGCCCATTAGCCTGGGATTTTTCCGGCACGTGAGATAATCTGAGCGGGCGATTTGAACGTCGAGGACTTGGTTGTGTAATATTCGAGACTTCGAATTTATACATCCAAGACTCGGCGTCGATAAATCGGCTGTACTCAGTTAAAGGTTTTCCGTAGTTTCCCTTAACTATGGCCAGAGAGGGCCATGTGAATACGAGTACTTCTAATAAAAGTCGGCTGCGGACCGCAAATAGGGGGTATTTGGGGAAATCTGGGGAAATTTGGAGAATAATAGGGGGGTTGTCAGATATGTAAAAACCCGAATGGGGTATACATGAAGAGCAATTATATACTATAAAAAAAATATAAACAATAAAGAAAGAATACAAAGTCATTTTATAATTAATTAGATTTAAAAAATTATATTTTTAGGAAAACATTTTTCTTAAAATTTAGAAAATTTTGAATCAAAAAAGTTAATTTATTACAATTAAAATTTATTTGTAAAAATTATAATTATTTACTTCATTTAAATACAACTTATAATTTTGTTATTAATTTAAAAAAATTTTATTTAATTTATTTAATTTAAGAAAACAAATAATTTACATTACTATAAAATAAAGAACACATCTAAGTATTTTTTTATGATAATATAAAGAAGTTAAATAAATAAAAATATGCTGAAATATTATTGTATATTTAAAATTAAATTTATAATAATAACGTAACTTTATAACCATGGAAATTTCTAAAAATTTAATTTTATAATTGCTTATTTTTGAAAATTAAAAATAAAATGAATTCTTCCTCTATAATAAATATACATTTATTTTTCTTTATTAACTTTATAATTTTCAAATTTTTAATTTTCAATGTTCAGAAAAATATTTGTTATTACTTAAAAATAATTATTAATTATTAATAAGAAATATTAAAAATTATTGGTATTTGTATGTTGTTTATATATTAAAATTATAGAATTAATAAAAAATATATAGACAATTTTTAAGAAAAAGTTTCAAAGTACTATAGATAGCTGTATTATGAATATCAGCCTACTAATTTTAGGTTAGGATTTCTGTCAAAATAATTGTGCGAATAAATTAACCGAGTTGAGTTGTACAATTCGAAACTCCGATTTTCGAATTGGCTAGTTCGATTCGAATTTACTTTCGATTCGAATCGGCCAATTCGAAACTTCGAATTCGTATTTCGATTCGAATTTTCTTTCGATTCGAATCGGCCAATTCGAAATTCGAAACTTCGAATTGGTATTTCGATTCGAATTTTCTTTCGATTCGAATCGGCCAATTCGAAATTCGAATTCGTATTTCGATTCGAATTTACTTTCGATTCGAATTTTGCACTACACCTCTATTAAAAACATTTAAAAACTTTTTTGCAAAAGCAAGGAAGATTTTTTTTTATTAAAACAAATTTCATCTTCAATTTAAAAAGGGATTTTAAAAAAACAATTTTTCTTTGTTTTAAACAAATTTTTTCTGGGTGCAGAGTTAAAAAGGTGTTATTTAAATGACTTGCAATGCAAAGAAAATAAAAGGTTATTTTAATAACGAATTTGGTGTTAAAATAACAAGCAACAACCCTTACAACAAAAGGATATCTTTAGGATATCCTCAGGATGTCCTGTATAAATGTAAGATATCCCGAGAAAGTCCACATGATATCCTAGAATATCCGTAGGTTATCTCTGGGATATACAAACCGCCGCTTTGTAGGATATTTTGGGGGGGTTTTCCCTAGGAATTCCGTGGGATATCAACAGGTTATCCTACACTGTAAAAAAGGGAGTTAAATTTTAACTCCCCAGGGGATTCTATAAAAGTCGCAACCCATTGGGGAGTTAAATAAAGAGAGTTAAAACTTCACACCCAAATGCTAACTCCCCAAAGAAAAAATAACTCCGGCAGGTGTTGATAAAGGGAGTTAGTAGAAGTTAGTAAATTAACTCTCTTCTGGAGTTGATTTTTAACTCAAAAAATTTCACTCCCAACTCCCGAGTCCGTTAACTCCATAAATTTTTTACAGTGTAGGGATATCTTATGGCTGTCCTTGGTATATCTAGAGGATATTCACAGGATATCCTAGGGATATAATAAAAATATCGCTAGAATGCCCTGAGATTATTTTTACAACGTTTATAGTCTATGGAAAAAATATTTACGTTATTTACTTATATTTTAAATATATTATAGATATTCAGAGATATTTTATTAACTTATTCAATTTACTAGTAAAATTCTATGCGCGCATTAATGATTTAAGAAATTACTACGGGTGCAATCTGCCACCTGACTTTCACAGAAAAAGATTGATAAATTTAATTTATATTGTACCATTTATAATAGTTATGATTTTTTAAAAAATCTCGGTATTAAATTAAATTGTTTATTCAATTAAATTATCATTTTCATGCCTTAGAAACAATTTTTTCTTTTGATAATTGTAAATTTTAATGTATGAAGTAATTAAAAAAAATTGCAAGAGGATCCAAGGTAGGAAAAACACTATATTTGAAATTTTTTTCCAGGATCTTACAAAAATTTTAGAAATTTTAACTAAATTAATATTCCCTCGCCTCCGAAGTAATTTTTATCTTTTCATAATTGTTTATTTTTATGTTAGACGGCATTTAAAAAAAACTGGGCAAGTGCGAATTACACTTGCACTGAAATAGCGGGTTCCGTACACTAATATTTTGATCATTTGGTACAATAGTACATTGCACAACTAGTGGCGAAAGTGTGGAATTTATAAAAATGAAAACAAATATAAAAAATTGAGATAGGAGGTTGGCTTAACTTGATATTATCTAATGTTAAGTTGAAAATAATCATACGATTTTTTCCCGGACACAATTCATTTAAATTCGACAAGCGGTAAATTCAAAACACAGGAATAACCCTATGAGTGCGGTTAAAGTGGTTATTCTACACTTCTAAAGCCGAAAACTTTTGTTTGCCCTCGCAACTTTAATTATTTTTCAAAAGGATTAATGGGATTTGTTACGGATAAAAAACGGTAAATTCTTGCGCAAGAAATTCTGCGAAATATATTGATTTAACAGTTTCAAGGGGGTGCCCTGCTAACTTGACATCAAGTTAGCAGGGCACCCTGTATAAAAAAAAATATTTAAACGACAAAATTATTTCTTTCACAATTAATTAGCGATTAATTAACGGCAAATTATAGTATTGTTCATTTTTGAATTTTGTGAAGTTGCACTGCTAACTTGATATACATTGAAAAAGGGATGCTGATCATTATACTGACGAAGGTTTATTAACATAACAATGGAATCCTATAAAGGGGCTATTGACAATTAACATTACTGAAAATTTATTTAAATAACAATGGTATCCTAACAGTGAGGGTATTCATAGTTTTCGTTACTGAAGAATCATTTAGATCAAAAACGTTTCTTAAAATTTATTTATTATAAAAAACATTGCCAATTCCTTTCGCCTGGTTCTGACTACAATGAATTGTGTACCTTATTTAATGTACAAACACTTGAGGAACGAAGATTGATTGCATTCTCTACATTTTTTTCAAGATTTTTAGGACAATTTTTGATTGTTCATATTTATTATCTCTTATAACTATCCTTGTTCCTCAACGTTGTCTGAGGTCTAGTTATCCATTTTACACCGTCGGGTGTCGATCATTGATATGTGTGAGGCTTTAAATACTATGTGCAGCGACAATGAAATTGATTTATTTTGTATCTCTTTAAAAGAATTTTCCAAATCACTTTCTGACTTTATTAATCATTCTCGTGTCACTACGACCACTTAATTTATTAATTTAGATTGAGTATATTAATTAATTTTATTTTTGTTATATATAATCCTATAATTGGTCTTCTGACTGTTGGATTTATTTTAATAAATAAATAAATAACAATAGGGTCCTCAAGTTTAGGGATGCTGATTATTATACTAGTGAAGATTTATTTAACTACCAATGGATTTCTCACTAGGGTGTACTGACTATTATACTACTGAAGATTTAATTAATGCTCTCGAAGATGGTGATACTGATCATTATATTGACGAAGATTTATTTAAATGACAATGGCAGTTTTAGAAATAGGATGTTGACAATTTTCGTTAATAAAGATTTATTTAAATAAGAAGGGTACCCTAACTTTGCGAGTATTCCTAATTTTGGTTACTAAAATTTTTTTAAATAACAATAGGGTCCTGAAGAATGGGGATACTGATTAGTATACTACTAATGATTTAATTAGCGCTTTCGAAGATGTTGTTACTGATCATTATATTGCAGAAGATTTATTTAAATAACAATGGTAGTTGTAGATATAGGATATTGACAATTTTCGTCAATGAAGATTTATTTAAATAACAAGGGTACACTAACAGTGAAGGTATTCCTTATTTTCGTTACTGAATAATCATTTAGATAACAATAGAGTTCTAAAGAATGGGGATACTGATTATTATACTACTGAAGATTTAATTAACGCTCTTGAAGAGGGTGATATTGATCATTATATTGCCGAAGGTTTATTGCAATAACAATGGAATTGTTAAAAAAAGGGTATTGACAATTTTTGTTACTGAAGATTTATTAAAATAACAATGGATTCTATAAAAGGGGTATTAGCAATTATCATTACTGATGATTTATTTAAATAACAATGGTATCCTAACAGTGAGGGTATTCGCAGTTATCTTTATTGTAGAATCATTTAGATAACAATGGGATCCTAAAGTATGGGGATACTGACTATTATACTACTGAAGATTTATTTAATCACGAATGGAATTCCAATTTAGGGTCTACTGGGAATTATGCTACTAAAGATTTATTTAAATACTAATGGGATTGAAATTAAGGGAGTACTGGTCATTATACTACTGAAGATTTATTTAATCACGAATGGAATTTTTATTAAGGGCATACTGACTATTATACTACTGAAGATTTATTTAACAACCAATGGTTTTTCAATCAAGGGGGTACCGATTATTACACTCTGAAGATTCATTGTTTGCATCCCTCGAAAGGTGATATTGTGCTGCACAATAGTTTTTGTAGAATCCCTAAAGATATAGTTAATAAGGAGGTAGTGTTTAACACTAGGTTTTTTTAATCCAGGGTTCGTTTTAGGTCGTTCCGGATATAATCCATCAAGCTAGTTAGGATTCTGTAGGTAATTCCATAAAGCTTTTTAGAATCTTGAACTAATTAATTTTCCTCAAAGGTGGTGTTTAATAATTAGACAACTGTCGATGTTTAGTTCCTGAAGGATGAAAGTCTGATTCACCATTAGGAGTTACTTCATAACTTTAAATTTGGTCACTTCTGGATTGATAAAAATGCAGATAGTACCTTTTAGATTATCTCGTTTATCAAGTTAGGCTTACATGACCCAGATATTTAAAATTGGGTAAAGCTTTATATGAATACTAACAATTAAGTCGGATTAATTTTTTTAAATGTACCATCATTAAAAATTTAGAAATATTGAAATATTTCTTAATTTTTAATGATGCCATGTTAAAAAAAATAGGGGACCCAAAATAGGAATGGGAAGATAGACATAATAGGAAAATTCCCATTTATCACAATAGTTGTGGCCTCCCTTATTATCATGATTCTAAAAGCGAAAAGAACAGCAAGATCCTTGAGTCTCGTTTCGATTGTCCCGTCGTGAGATTAACCTGAAGATATATACATATATATATGTGTGTACCTACAGAATATGCATGCAATCGCGATGTTGCATTTTCTAAGGGAATTCACATTGAAATGCAAAAGAAGAAGGGATAACAATCTGGCAACAGTGTTTTGACTCCCCTCGTGCCGCTAACGAGCCTTTGACTCCCCATCCCCATAGACCCTCCTCATCCTCCTCCTCCTTCTTCTTCTTTTCCCTTACTCCTTCACCTCCTTCGTTTATGTTGAGAGGCTCATCTTAGCGCTTCTAACGGGTGGTCCCAACATCCACCAATACAACCAAAAGGTGGATGAACGATTCAGATTCTCAACGGGTAATTGCACGCTTCCAGCAAACATAAAATTATACAAGCACTGATTTACCGGTTGTGTATATATATCTACTTCAATCAACTCTCTATACGCCCATGGATAAAATTTAACCGACGAGGCATCTCGCTCAAACGCAAATTGTCTCACTTGTTTATTACTTTTCACTCGAGCAATCAAAATATTCTTCTCGATAAAAAATTATTCTCACCAGTCTTGTTAGATGTGTATTCCTCATTCAATTCACAATTTACCGCGCGCGAGGTAATGGGTTCGTAATATGTAATGGGGTTCTTCTTTTTAATAATTATACAGTCTAGAGATGATCCTTTTTTTTAATAATTGAGTTTAGAGTCTTGTTTTCTTGAGTTGTTTTGTTTTAGCGTTTTGTTTTTGCAAGTGGAGAAAAAAAGAGGACAGGTACACCCGTTATATGGGGGACATAAACCGGTGAGATGGGCGAGACTCTCTCTAGGAACCTTGTTGCCAGATATGCATGAAGTCAATCGCATTCCGACTTGTAGGGCGCGAACAGCGAGAGAAAGAAAAAGGGAAGAGGGACACACGTACAACAACACGTTTCAGAAAGAATACACTACTGCGCACGATGTGTAACATCTGGTTTGATATTTAGAATTTTTGAAAAGCACCAATTAGAATTCCTCTCGTGGTCCTGCTATATAGAAAAACTTTCATCCTTTAATTCTTCTTTCGGAATGAGAATTTCTTCTGGATTTTTTTTTATCGTTCACCAACTTTTGCGGAAGTCAATTCTTGTTGCGCGAGACAACTTCCAGGTGAAAAAATTCAGGAAGAAGAAACCGGAAGAATAGAAAAAGAAAAAAAAACTTATTAAAGATCAGTAGAAGAAAAAGTGATGCAAATTTGAAAAAGGAATCTCAAAGCAAGGGACTTTTGAGGATATTTTTTGAACTTTGCGAAAGTTCCTTGGTTTTGTGGGGGTCTTTGGATGGCGAATCTTTTCGAGAGTATTTTCAGAAAGTTTTCGAACTTTTCAATTTCTAGACTTCGTAGGGTTCGTGAAATTCGTTGGGTGAATCTTTTTGGGAACGGATTTTTTTAATAGACTTTTTAGAACGTTTTTGAAACGTTCTGAATTTTAAAAAGATTTTAGGATTCGTGGAGCATTAGAATGGTGAATCTTTTCGGGAACGAATTTTTAAAGAGACTGTTCAGAACGTTCACGAACTTTCCAAATGTTCCAAATGGTTCGTGAGGTTTCGGAATATGGTAAATATTTTGGGGAACAAAATTTTTTCTAGAAAAAACGCGATGGATCTGAAAAAGTCCGTAGAACGAACCGGGAAGTTTAGGAAATAAAAACTTATTAACAATCAGTAGAAGAAATTTTTTAATGACTATTTACTACTTTTTTTACGATTTGCTACTATTTGGATACTTTTTTTTATTTTTTACACTAAAAGCTACTTGTTTTCATGTTTGAGAATTTACACTACTTTCAATTTGTTAACAGTCGAAACAAAAAAAAATATTAAAAAAAATTTTAATAAAGTCAATGGAAAAAATTCCAAAAATTTTAATAAAATTCTTTCAAATGATTCAATTATTTTCACAAATTTTTGGTAATTCAATGATTTTTAATATCTAGTATTTTAAGAAAAAATTTCACAAAAGAATTGAATAATTTAAGGAAAAATGTTTATAAAATTCTTCGCAAACATTCAATTATTTTTATGAATAAAAAAATATTCACAGGAATTCAATTATTTAAAACAGAATTCTTTTAATATTTTTCGAAAAAAATTAATTATTTAAATAGATTTTTATAAAATTCTTCACAGGAATTCAATTATTTTTTATAAACAATAAAATTCTTAACAGGAATTCAATTATTTTTTTAAATAATAAAATTCTTCACAGGAATTCAATTATTTTTTAAAATTCTAATTATAATTGTTGCAGGAATTCAATTATTTTTTAAAATTTTAATAATAATTGTTGCAGGAATTTAATTATTTTTATAAATATTAAAACTAATCACAGGATTTCAATTATTTTTAATACAATTTTTAATGAATCGCGAAATATGCAACTATTCTTAAAAATTTTATTAAAATTTGAATGAATTCAATTATTTTAATAAATTTTAATAAAATTCTTTTTAATAATTGAATTGTTTTCAATATAATTTTAATAAAAATTTTTGATAGAATTCAATTATTTTCATAAATATTATACAATTTTCAAAGAAATTCAATTATTTAAAAATTAAAACACAATTTTCATGAAATTTTTTGAAAAAAATCATTTCTTTAAAAATATTTTTTTTTAATTCTTCTCAGGAATGTAATTATTTTAAAAATCTTGTTAAAGTTCGGTAACAAAAATTCAAGTATTTTCATAAATAATAAAACTCATCGCAGAATTTCAATTATTTTTAATGTAATTTGAAATTATTCTTAAAAATTTAAATAAACTTGTTCGAAAAAATTCAATTATTCTTAAAAATTTGAATAAAATTCTTCGAAAAAATTCAATTATGTATTTAAAAAAATTTGAAATAATTTATTTCTTGGAGTGTAATAATTATTTTCAAATTAATTTTCTATTACATTTCTTTAATGAATTTAATTATTATGAAAAATTTTAATGCAGTTCTTCGTAAAAATTGAATTATTAAAAAAAAATGTTGATGAAGTTTTTTATAAGAATTCAAATTTAAGAAATATTCAATTATTCAATAAATTATTCATTTTTGTATTTAAGTAATTTCATTATCGTAGAACTTTCGAATAAGAAATTGATTTAGAATTGAATAAAATAAAATGCTTAAAGTTTTTAATAATTTTATTTATATATTTCAACAAAAAGAATGATTGAATTTTGAAAGAATTACTTTTATAATTTTTAGAAATAGTGAAATTTCAAAAATTCGTTACATTTAAATCATTTAAAATATTTTAATTCCTGTAGGCAAAATAAATAGGTATTTACATATTTATTCTGAAAAATTAATCTATTTTTGAATTTAATAATTAAGAAATTATAAAAAAAATTGAGTTATCAAGTTAAATTTTTTGATAGCCACTTTTTTACTACTTTTTTTTGTTTTTAAGCTACTTTTTTAAAAATTAATTATCAAGTTCGAAGCTTGTAGTTATATATTCATAGCTTAAAATGATATTAATGGATTTTCATAAAAATAAGTATCTAGGGGTTTTCGGGGTCGCTGATTACGATCATTAACTCGGTTATTAAAAATTCAAAATGGCGGATCCAATATGGCGGATCGAAATTTTAAAATTTAGTTGGACTTTTATGATACTTGGTGCTTAGGGGTTTTCGGGGTCGCTGATTATAAATATGAACTCGGTTTTTGAAAATTCAAAATGGCGGATCCAATATGACGCTAGGCTAGTCTGAAAAACCTTTCCTGTTTAGATTTTAAATAATCTGAATGTCGTTAGTCCTTCGGTTAAATTTATCTGCTTCTAGAATAATCCAGGTGACTCTCGAAAGGTTAAAGAAAAGCAACAGACGAAAGAAGCGGGAGTCTTCGGTGAAAAAAAAAATCGTGCTTGTGAGAGAGAAAAAAGAAAAGAATAAGAGAGAGAAATATTAGTAGGATGGGAGTAAACAAGAGAAGATCGTGGAGAACCTGGTCCGAAAGGGTATATATATATATACAAGATGGAATAGGGAAAAAGGTGGATAAGGGGGGGGTGCAGGGGTTAAGGAGGGAGTCGAGAGGGAGGAAGAGGACAATGCTTGGGAGTGCCTATGGGGTCCATGGACCGTGGCTTCGTGTCCGCAGGGCGCGATGTTTATCGGCTCTTTGGATGTAAATTATGACCCGACATTTCTGTATGCTCCGATATATACTATATATACTAGGATGCAGAATACAGAGGCGAGCAAAAAAATAATACGCCCTTTTTCCATCGTTATAATATACCTTGTATTTGAACTATATATATGTATGTATATGAGGGAGGGGGGGGGAGAATATACAGACGTGTTCATGTACATAAAAGTAAAGGCAAATGTGCTCGAACATAATCCTCAACAACGCTACTTTATTACCTGGTTTTAAAAAAAAGTAACAAGAAAAAAACTTTAAGAATAAGAAAAAAAAAAGAAAGTTGAGGGGAAAAATTAAAAGAACCAACAGAAAATTAACCTTGTTTCTCTTAATTTTAAACGATTTTAAAGGCGTTAAGATAAATTCGTTACGGTATAAAGGTGAAAATAATGGTGAAGTTATAAATAAGATACATCAAATTATCGTCTTGTTTATTAGGTTCTGTTGAGGAACTCGAATCTCATTAACTGACGAGACTATACATGCAGGCAGTGATTTTTGACGATTTTAATTTTGATACGTAAGGGGGGTCTTCATATACCACGTGGAGAATTTTTTGTCACTTTTTGACCCCCCCTCCCCCATCGTGGACTTTTGACACCCCCCCCCCTCCTTCTAACTTTTCACGTGGACTTTTTTTGGGTGAGAAATTAATATTTTTGGTAAATTATAAAAAACTTTTAACTATAAAGAAAGTTTTTTATTTTCTGATGGTAAATAAATTGAAATTTAATAAAAATAAAAGAATCGAAAATGTCGTTGTTACAAAAATTTTATTTGGTGTTTTCCTGATCTTTCGCTGATTTATTAATTCAATTATTTAGAAAATGAACAATTTTGTTAAATAAATATTTAAATAATTCTTATTTCTTATTTTTTTAAGAAGAATTTCAATTCAAAACCTTCGGGAAATTTAATAATTTTAAAAAATTACAAAATAACTCTTCAAAAGGTCAATTATTTTCTACAATTTTTAATTAAACTTCATCTCTAAATATACTTTTTTAAAAATAATTTTCCGAAATTTCTTCGAGAATCCAATTATTTAAATACAAAATTCAATTTTTTATAATAATTGCCACTGTAACTGTCCTTTTTCTAAAGTTATGAAGGTAAAATATTTTCAAAAAATTATAATAATGAAATTATTAAAATTAATTTTTTTTAAATGTTTTTAAATAATTTTTGAAAGAGAATATATAATTATATACAATTAAATAATTTTCAAACAATTTAAATTTGGTAAAATCGTTCAGAAATAATTAAATTTTTAAAAAATTGAAAAATATAAAGGAAAATAATAAATTTTTGGAAAAAGTCAATTAAAAAATTTTAAATATGATTGTTTTTTTCAAAATGTTAAAAATGATTTTCAAAAATTTTAATGTTATTATTTATTCTATGTATTTGAATTTTCGGAAATATTTATGTAATTGAAAATATTGAAAATAATTGAATTTAAAAAATTCAGAATAAAATTATTTTGAATGATATTTTACAAAATTTTAATTATTCTAAAATTTTCTAATTAGGACGTATATATTTATAAAATTTAATCATCGTAAAAAAATTATTTAAAAATTTGTTTTTAACACTATAAAAATTAAAATAAGTTGCATTTTATACTAAAAATGTGGTATTTTTTTGCAATATTTTTCAGAAAAAGTCGAAAGAGTAGCAAATTTTTAAAATAAGTCGAAAAAATTTGCTTTTTTTGAAAATAGTCGAATAAGTCATAATATCCGAGTTATGATACTATTATAAATAATTGTTTGATAATTTTTTTTTTCAAATTAAATAAAACAGTGGTGCAAAATTTAATTAAATAAAATAATATTTTCATTGGCAATTTTTTTATATACTTATTTCATAATTCTGAAAAATCAATCGTATGGATTTTCAAAAAATTTTAATTTTTTTAAAAAATCAAATTTTTTGAAAAATAAAAAAAATTGTAAATCAGTTAAAAATTACTTTTATTAATTTTCTATCCTAGTGTAATATGTTTTCAGGTTCTGAAAAAGTGTAAAAAAAATTGTGATACCCCTAAAAATGGTCATTTTTGATTGGCCCAAATTTTACTAGTACATCATAGTTCTTAAAAAATTCAACTACTTCCACATTTTTTATTATTTTTTGTTGCCAAATTTTTTGCAGGCCGTTCTTACGATTCTGAATAATCAATCGTATCGATTTTGAAAAATTTTTTCAAAAAATTTTCAAAATGGCCGAAAAATTTTTTTTATATTTTAACTATATAGAATAAATTTAAATTCTAAATAATGCCAGAAAAAAATTGATCCCTTTTAACAACGTAATTATCGAAGGGTTGAAATTTTACTCCCCACCCTTAAATTTTAAAACAATGTTAAAAAAACATGATTGTTTTGATTTAATTAATTTTGAGTCATATAAGAGAAAAGTGTAATGAATTAGTCTTCTAATTGTATAAGAAGATGACAGCTTTTCGAGAGGCGAAATTATACGGATTAAATTGAGTTAAATTATTAAGCTTGTCAAGTGGTTAGAGAGGTTAAAGTATACTTATATATACGACTAACTTATGAACCTAAACGTCATGTCATAAATCAATTAGGTTTGATTTAAATTTTTATTTTATGTATTCTTAAGTGAATATTGGGTCAATTTTTAGTGGCCATATTTTTTAATATTTTTCTCCCTCTCTTTCTTCTTTTTCTCTTTTTTTCTCTTTCTTGCTTTCTACTTTTTTCTTTCCCTAAGAGAAAAACTTAAAGAGCTCTCTCTTCTTTCTTTTCTCAAAAAAAAAAAAAAAAAAATTAAGAGAGTAGACCTCCCAAAAAGAGAGCCAATTTTCCATTTAAAAAACTGTGTCAGTATATACGCGATTATTTAGTGCCTTTTGGTTTTTAATTATAGACACATCTATTAGAATAGTTTGGCAATACTAAAAATGCTTGAAGAATTATGAGCCAAATGTTATCCGTTGTATTTCATTTTTGAAATCATATAAACTTTTCGAACCATCAATTATGATTTATATATATAAATATACATATATATGTGCTTTTTAACCCTTGGACGCAGAAATCGGAGGAAAAAAAAAGAAGAAGCTATTAATACTGTTGTATATATGTATAACGAAATGTGTGCGGGCGGCCTTTCTCCTAAAACGAGTTTGAAAAACAAACAAATCACTGCTCCTGATGCCAGAATGTATGTATGTCTATTATAATATATTCCGGTGTGTTTAGGTGCGTGCTGAGTATTATAATCTAGTCGAAAAATAAAATTTCAGGAGTAGAATTAATTTTTAAAGATATGTATGGAAAAGTTTGAAAAATGATTTTTTTGTGGATGAAGGCAAAATAAATATTTTGCCTCCATCCACAAAAAAATCATTTTTTAAAATGAGGCAAATTTAGAGGCGAAAATTCGAATTTTTGAAAGTATAATTGATTTTTGGAAGCAAATCTAAGATGATTTTGAACTGTACAAAATCAGATTCTAAAGATCTAAGAATTTTGAAGCAAAAATTATTTTTTCTGTTTAGTATTGATTTTCAGTATTAATAACTGGACGGGATGAATGTTTGGTTCAAAATTATTATCATGAAGCAATTAATTTTTGGACGAAAATACAATATTTGTGAACTTGGATACAATTTTTGTAACAGAAGCTGTTCTTGGACCAACAACAGATTAGAATAAACAACTTCTGAAGCAAAAATTAGTTTTTGGGTTAGAAAACAATGTTTCTAAATAGCAAACAATTTTCTAGTCTAAATTAGGATTTTGGGTTTTAAAAACAACTTTTAAAACAATTACCTACAATTTTTGGACCAAAGTAGAACAAACAATTTTTTAAGCAAAATTCAGATTTTGTTTTCGGAATTAAATTTTGTTAACAAAAGGAATAATTGAATCAAGAACAAATGTTGTGAAACAATCAATTTTTGGATCAAAATCAGAGTCTGCAGAGTAAACAATTGTCGAAGCTAAATGCGGTTTCTGATTTCATAAACAATTTTTGAAACGGAAACAATTTTTGAAACGGAAACAATTTTTGGATCAAAATCCGTTTCTGAATTACAAAGAATTTTCTAGACTAAATTCAATTTCTTATTTTGGAATTAATTTTTGTAACATAAGCAATAATACTTGGTCCAAATAAAACTTTGTAGAACAATCAAAATCTGATTCTGTATAATGAACAATTTTCTATACGAAGTTTATTTTTGCTTTTGGAAACAATATTTTTAAAATAGAAACAATTTTTAGAAACAGAAGCTAAAGGAAAAAAAATTAAAATTAAGTTTCTGTTTTTGCAATTAATTATTGTAACGAAAACAATATTTGGATCAAAATTAAATTTTGTTGGACAATCAAGTTATGAACCAACATTCCATTTCTGAACTTGGATACTCTCTTTGAAACATGAGCAATTTTTGGACCAAAATAAAATTCTGTAGACTAAACAATAGTCGATGCGAAATTCAGTTTTTGTTTTCAGAAACAATTTGTAAAACACAAAGAATTTTTGGACCGAAATCTGATTACGCAGAACAAACATTTATTGCAGCAAAAATTAGTTTTTGATTTTGAAGAAAATTTTTGTAATGATAATAATTTTTGGATCAAAATCTGCTTGTACATAGCAAACAATTTTCGAGTCTAAATTAGGATTTTGGGTTTTGAAAACTATTTTAGAAACAATTACAGTATTTGGATCAAAATTAGATTGTGTGGGATAAACAATAATCGATGCAAAATTCAGTTATTGTTTTAAGAAACAAGTTTTGAAACAAAAAGAATATTTGGACCGAAATCTGACTACGCAGAACAAACATTTATTGCAGAAAACTTTAGTTTTTGATTTTGAAAACAATTTTTGAAACAAAAACAATTTTTAGATCAAAATCTGCTTCTAAATAGCTAACAATTTTCCAGTCTAAATTAGGATTTTGGGTTTTGAAAACAATTTTCGAAACAATTATACAGTATTTGGACAGTATCAATTTTTAGATCAAAATTCAATATGTTTGAATATAATATTTGTACCAAAATTTAATTCCTCAACCAGAATACAATTTTTGGTCCAAAATCAGATTCTTTAGTATCAACAATTTTTTACTAACTTCCGTTTTCTTTTTAAAAACAAGTTTTTCAAACTAAAACAATTTTTGTACCAAAAGGCAGATTCCGTAGAACAATCCAATTTTGAACCAACAATCAATTTCTGAACTTGGATACATTCTTTGAAACAGGAGCAATTTTTGGACCAAAATCAGAATCCGTACAAGAAACATTTATTGCTGTAAAATTTAGTCTTTGGTTCTGCAAACAATTTTTCTAACTAAAACAATTGTCGTGGATCAAAATCTGTTTCTGAATTACAAACAATTTTCCTAGAAAAATTCAGTTTTTTATTTCGGAATTAATTTTTCCAACGGAAACAATACTTGGTCCAAAATCAAACTTTGTTGAACAATCAAGTTTTGAACCCATATTTAGGTAATGAATTTGGGTTCAATTTTTGAAACAGTTACAATTTTTGGACCAAAATTTGATTGCGTGGAACAAACAATTTTTGAAGCAAAATTTGATTGCGTGGAACAAACAATTTTTGAAGCAAAATTCAGATTTTCTTTTTGGAAATGAATTTTGTTAACAAACGGAATAAAAAACGGAATTTAACCAAAAAAAAAAAGTAAAACAATAAATTTTTAGATCAAAGTTCAATTGCTGAATTTGGATATGATTTTTGTACCAAAAATTTAATTCCTCAACAATTTTTTGTCCAAAATCTACTTCTGCCGTAACAAAACTAATGTTTTCTAGGCTAAATTATACTTTTTGTTCTTACTACAATATTTTTTGCAGAGGAATTAATTTTTTTGGACCAAAATATGCAAATTCCGTAGTTAACGAAGAATAATTCAAAATTCAATTCCTTTTTGTTAAATTAATTTAAAAGAAAAGAAAAAATGGGATAAACTTAGTGAGAAAAATGGATAAATTGGTTTTTATATTTGTATAAGTGAAAAATATTTCAAGAGTGAAGGAGTTCAACAAACAATGGCTATTGTTTCAAATTCCTAGTATTTCAGATTTCCAATAACTAAACATCCAAAGTTTATAGCGCCTACAATTTCTGCTCTTTACAAGTTTTCTTCGTTGATTTTTTTTTCTCTTCTTTCTATATACTTCATTTTAACTTCTTTGCAGGAGCCTCGTGAAATTTCTCTGTGCGCTTCTTGAACAAGGTGTGTATATATATATATATATATATATATATATATATATATATATATATATATATATATATATATATAGTAAATACAAATAAAGAAAAAGAAAGAAATGAACAAGTCGAAAAGGCGGCCAGCATGCTGATCCATCATCTCTCCTGATGCAGTCTCGTAAGGCCCCTTTTAATGCAGAAGGAGAGAGAAAGAAAGAATGAAGGAAAAAGAGAGAAAAATATAGAAAAAGAGGACGATAAAGAAAGAGAGAATGAAAAAGAAAGAGAAAAGAATACAGAAAGAGAGAAGGATAGAGAAAGAGAGGAGGATAGAAAAAGAGAGAAAAATACAGAAAGAGAAAAGGATAGAGAAAGAGAGAAGAATAGAGAAAGAGAGAACGGTAAAGAAAGAGAGAAGAATAGAAAAAGAGAGAATGAAAAAGAAAGAGAGAAGAAAGAGAAAGAGGAAAATATAGAGAAAGAGAGAAGAATACAAAAAGAGAAAACAATAGAGAAAGAGTGAATGAGAGAGAAAGAGAGAAAAAGAGAGAAAGAGAGAAGGATAGAAAGAGAGAATACGAGAAAAAGAGAGAAAGACAATGAAAGAAGGAGAGAAAGAGAGAAAAAGATAGAATGATAGAGAAGGAGAGAAGCAATTTTCAAGGGACTTATCTCCTCCTCGATTCACGAAGCGAAGCCTCCGGGAACTCGCTCTCCTCTTGCCTTTGGTTTATAGGGATCATGCAAATGTTCGGACGGAAATGATTAAACTCGAAAACCAGTCTCGTCAAGATTATAATATATACCAATGCGAAGAGAATGAGAAGTAGATTTGCGAGCAAACCGAATAAAAAAATAAAACGAGAGTCTCTTTAGTTTAATTGATTTGAATCTTTAACAAGATGAAAAGTTGTAGCATCAAGTTTTGTGACTTCTATTAATTCATCATCAGATATGGATTGTAGATAATTTGCCGTTTTATCATGTTTTCTGTTTTTTT
This sequence comes from Leptopilina heterotoma, assembly GCF_015476425.1. Classification (NCBI taxonomy): domain Eukaryota; kingdom Metazoa; phylum Arthropoda; class Insecta; order Hymenoptera; family Figitidae; genus Leptopilina; species Leptopilina heterotoma. Next base: position 288,033 of record NW_025110975.1, read on the forward strand.
CTTTATTATAATATTATTCTTTTTTTTTTTTTTTTTTTTGACTAACTTCTTTCCGTTCTTTTCGTCCATTATCGAAAGTAGATAGGTAATTATGTTAACGGTAAATTGTGGTTTTTTTAAGTTTAGATATTTGTGGAGAAAATAATTTTTTTTGGTTCTATAACAGTGATAATGATTAAAATAATGATATTGAGAGTAAAAATGATAATACTGTGATAATAATTGATTTTTAGGGTCTTTACCCCCAATTTTCTAAAAATCCTGACGTGCTAGTCACTTTTAGAACCTGGAATCGTTTTCAGCGAACAAAAGTTAATTGAAAAACACTACAATATCAAAAATTAGAAAAAATTTTTTTTTGGGAGTCTTTACCCCCATTTTTTTTAAAATCCAGACGTGCTAGGCAAATTTGGAACCCGGAATCTTGTTCAGTGAATAAAAGTTTGTTGAAAACCACTACAATGTCAAAAATAACTCAAAGAAATTTTTTTCTGTGTATTTACCCCCACTTTTTTCAAAATTTTGATGTTGTAGGCATTTTTGAAGTTTGGAATATTCTTTACCGAATAAAAGTTAATTGAAAACGACAACGATATCAAAAATTAAAAAAAATTTTTTTTTGGCCCATTACCCCCACTTTTTTCAAAATTGTGATGTTGTTGGCATTTTTGGAGTTCGGAATCTTCTTTACCGAATAAAAGTTAATTGAAAACGACTACGATATCAAAAATTAGGAAATTTTTTTTTGGCCCATTACCCCCACTTTTTTCAAAATTTTGATGTGATCGGCAATTTTGGAACCTAGAATCGTATTTAGCGGACAAAAGTTTATTGAAATCCACTACGATATCAAAATTTTGTAAAAAAAACATTATTTTTGTTAATTTGCCCCCACTTTTTTCAAAATCTTAATGTGGTAGTCATTTTCTGAATTCGAAACCTTGTTCATCGAATAAAAGTTCATTGAAAACTACTACAATATTAAAAATAATCAAAAGAAATTTTATTTGGGTATTTACCCCCACTTTTTTCAAAATCCTGACGTGATAGTCAATTTTGGAACTTGGAATCGTGTTAAAGTAAAAGTTCATTGAAAAACACTACCCACTTTTCTCAAAATCCTGACGTGCTAGGAAATTTTAGAACCCGGAATCGTATTCAGCGGACAAAAGTACATTGAAATCCACTACAATATCAAAAATAGCAAAAATAAAAATTTTTTGTCTTTACCCCCACTGTTTTCAAAATTTTCTACTTTTTTTGGTCTTGCGCATAAGGATCATAAAGTACGTGTTTCAAGTTTTATTCTAAGTTAACGGAAATGGACTGGAAATTCAAGTTTAAGGGAAGAAATATATTGAAAATTCTCAAAAACAAATTTTTTTGGCATATTATCCCCACTTTTTTCAAAATTCTAACCTGCTAGGCAATTTCGGAACCTGAAATTATGATCAATGAACAAAGATACATTGAATACCGCTACGATATTAAAAATATGAAACAAACATTTTTTTGGGTTGATAATCCCCACTTTTTTTAAAATCCTGACTTTTCGGTTGAAGCGTCGGCCGAACAAGTAGCCGAACTTTAAATTAATCTGACGGACAAACGGTCAATCGTATAGAAATTTCACACAGGACTTTTTTGTTCAGAATTCAACAAGGAATCATTGTAAATCATTTTTTTCGGCAAAATTAATAAGTCAAATATTAATTTTTCTCTTTAATGTCCAAAAAAAGGTAGAAATCGATTACGTACTCTTAAAACTAAATTTTTTGAAAAGTAACCTATTTTTAAATTTAAAAGAATTATTATCAATCTGTTTACTTCTACTTATGGTTTAAACGTCGGCCGAACAATCAGACGAACTTTAAATCATTCTAATGGGCAAACGGTGAATCGTATAAAAATTTCACAAAGGACTTTTTTGCTTAGAATTTAACAAGGAATAAAGTGAACTATTTTTTGGTTTTCTTTCGGCAAAATTAATGAGTTAAATATTAATTTTTCTGTTTATTGTCCAGAAAAAAGATAAACAGAGATCGTTTACATACTCTTCTAACCAAATTTTTTGAAAAGTAGCCTATTTTTAAATCCAAAAGAATTTAGGTCAATCTGCTTGCTTCTAGTTACGGTTTAAACGTCGGCCGAACAATCAGACGAACTTCAAGTCACTCTAACGGGCAAACGGTCAATCGTATAAAAATTTCACAAAGGACTTTTTTGTTCAGAATTCAACAAGAAATAAAATGAACCAATTTTGGTTTTTTTTGTACAAAATGCAGAAGTATTTAAAATAAAAAATATTAAAAATAAATCTTATTTTCAGTTTACTTTACAGTAGAACCATTTTTAACTGACTTTCAGCCTTGAGAATATGATTTTAAGACTTAAGACTGACTTATTTTTTATTTCAGCTGAAAAATTTGTTAAAGTTCAATATTTTCGGTTTTAAGATATTATGGTTTTAGAATTTTTCCTAAAATTGTGACTTAATCTAGTTCTAAATTTAAAAATTGGTTATTATTTAATTTATTTTATTTTATAAGATACATTTAAGTTTCAGACTTTGTTTTTTCAATGTTGAAAGAATGTAAGGAAAAGTTTTGAGTTTGGTTGGCATTTGTATATTGTTAAACATGACGAAAAAAAGCAGAGAAGGAAAAAAAAATGACGATGATGATTATAATGATGCGTGTGCCAAGGTGACTCTGCTTGTCAGAAATGGAGGAGGTCCATTGGTTATAGGATGAAGGGTATAGTGGGAGGTTAGGGGGGTTGAGGGGGGAGGAGATATAACGACTCGCTAACTAACAAAACAAACACGAAGTGGCTAGGTACCCCTCTCTCATCTCATCTCACTGATTATATACCCCGGAGCGACGTGGTGTATACGACGTATACCGCTGGGGTTGCATTTATTTATTTATTTCGTTTTTTTTTTTTTTTGCTTTCTTTAGAAACCATCATCTTCTCTCGTTTTCTTTCTCCCAACAAAACATGGCCGACTTTAAAGGCTTTGCTAAAATAAAATTCCTCTCTCGATTAACTTAAAAAATTTGTGGCTATTTTCTTTCTCGCTGTGGGTTGTTAAAGTTACTTTTCAATATTTTCTTAAATTTTCATTTTTAAAAATTTTAATAAAATTTCACAAAAGAATTCAATTATTTTCTAAAATTTTTAATAAATCCTTCTAAACAATTCAATTATTTTTTTGAATAGTAAAATCTTTACAAAAATTCAATTATTTTCAAAACAATTTTAATTGAATACCTCGGAAGAATTCAAATTATTTTTTAAAAAAATTCTAACACATTTCGAAAAAATTCAATTTTTTTCTAAAATTTTAATAAATCTAAAAACATCTAATATTATTATTTTGCGTATATATTTGAATTTTCGGAAATATTGTAAATATTGAATATTGAAAATAATTGAATTTTAAAAATAATTGAATTTACAAAAATTAGAACGAAATAATTCAGAGAATTATTTTTTCAAAACTATTTTAATATTATTTTTAGAAACTAATTTTCATTAATTTTCATTTTTATTGAATTTACACTCTTAAAGAATTTTAATTGAAAATTTTGGAAATAATTGAATTCTTAGAAATTTTAACGAATATAATATTCATTACAATTTTTAAGAATTCAATTATTTTCAAAATTTTCAATTTTCAGTTATTAATTTTTAATTTTAAATTTCCAATTTTCAATTTTCAATTTTCAATTTTAATTTTAAATTTTAATTGAAAATTTTTGAAATAATTGAATTCTTAAACATTTCAATGAATATTATATTCATATATTCATATTCAATTTTAATTGAAAATTTTGGAAATAATTGAATATTCATTAAAATTTTTAAGAATTCAATTATTTCCAAATTTTCAATTAAAATTGAAAATTGACAATTGTGGAAATAATTGAATTCTTAAAAATTTTGATCAATATTATATATTTTTTTTTTAATTTTTAAGAATTCAATTATTTCCAAAATTTTCAATTTTCAGTTTTCAAAATTCAGTTTTCAATTTTAATTGAAAATTTTCGAAATAATTGAATTTTTAAAATTTTTTTGAATTCTTAAACTTTTCAATAAATATTATATTCATATTCAATTTTAATGAAAAATTTTGGAAATAATTGAATTCTTAAAAATTGTAATGAATTTTATATTTATTAAAATTTTTAAGAATTCAATTATTTTCAAAATTTTCAATTAAAATTGAAATTAAAAATTTAAAACTGAAAATTTTGGAAATAATTGAATATTCTTAAAAATTTTAATGAATATAATATTCATTAAAATTTTTAATAAATACAATTATTTCCAAAATTTTTAATTAAAATTGAATATGAATATAATATATTCATTGAAATTTTTAAGAATTCAATTACTACTAAAATTTTCAATTAAAATTGATTATTGAAAATTAAAATTGAAAATTGATTATTGAAAATTAAAAACTGAAATAATTGAAAATTTTGAATTGAATTTTTAAAAATTGTAATGAATAATAATTTGAATAAGTTATTAATGAATAATAATAATAATAATAATAATAATAATAATAATAATAATAATAATAATAATAATAATAATAATAATAATAATAATAATTGAATTCATTAAAATTTTTAAAAATTCAATTATTTACAAAATTATTAATTAAAATTGAATTTTTTTAAAAAAATTTTTTTTAATTGAATTTTTTTTCATTACAATCTTTAAGAATTCAATTATTTTCAAAATTTTCAATTAAAATTGGAAATTGGAAATTTAAAATTAAAATTAATAACTGAAAATTGAAAACTGAAAATTTTGAAAATAATTGAATTCTTAAAAATTTTAATAAATATAAAATTCATTACAATTTTTAAGAATTCAATTATTTTCAAAATTTTTAATTAAAATTGAATATGAATATATGAATATAATATTCATTGAAATGTTTAAGAATTCAACTATTTCCAAATTTTCAATTAATATTGAAAATTGAAAATTGAATTACAGAATTCAGTTCTGATTTAGAGGAAAAAAGAATTTTTTATTTTAGTTCAAAATTATGATCTAAAAGTCAATTTGAATCAAATTTTGTCCTTTTATCTCCACTTAGAAAGAAAACAAAAATTATTTATGTCAATTTTTCGTCTGACTTTGAATGCAAAAATTTGTCATTTTTTGCCCCTCTAAAAAAACACACTTAAGCGTTAAATTTCCAAATAATTTTTGTCTGATTTATCGCTTTTGAGAAAAAGAAAGATAAATTCTCCTTATTTCTCCTAGAATTGATTTTTTCTTTTTTTTGAAAAATAATTTTTTATGTTACTTTTGACAGATTGTAAATTTGCAAACTCCATGTTACGTTAACAGTCCGTGTCTTGGATTTTAATCACTGTTGTCAGTCACTCGGAACGCAAAGCGCGCAGATGAAACGGAGCCAGATGTTAAACACACATACAAACCATGTCCTTTTTTTTCCTTCTGGGCAGGTGTATAGATTTTCGTTTATATATTCATTACACTTATAGGGAAACTTCCGCCGATTGTCGATTGTGGGAATTTTAATTATTTTTTTAAATTCTTTTTTTCAGTCTTTATTTTTTACGAATTTACATTTTTTATACAAATTTTTGAATTTTTTTGTTACTTTTAACTATTGAGGGTTAAAAATTTGAAATTCTATTTTTTCTAAATTAAAAATATTTTTATCCAAATTATTTTATTTTTATTGAAAAAAAAATATGGCCTTTTGGCATAATATTTGCCCCCGATGTCTTCTAATTAGGACCATGTGCTTTGTTTTTGTACATAAGATCTGCAAAAATGCATCTGTCTGGCACACTTCCTTTTGCGGGTGACAGTTTTAATTTTCTTTTTTTTCATTTTTCTCCTTTTTTTGAAAAAATTTGTTCTTTTTTTTCTTGACAAAGACCCTGGTATTCATGGCCAATTTGCAAGTAGGCTCATCGTTTTTTCTTCGTACGTACATAAATTCGCAGTATTTGCTCTTTTATATTCAGTTCCGATGATGCAAAATATTTTTTTAGAAGCTGAAGATTATATTTTAAAACATACTTTTCGTTTTTTTTTTGTAATATTTACAATTTTTTTTCAAATTGCATTGTGGAGTCGACCTTAAAAACTTCATTGTAGAATCGACTTAAAAACAAGCCCCATTGTAGACAGGACCTTAAGAACTTTACTACCCTAAATTGTAATACTAACATTAAAAAAAAACCCCATTGTGAACTGAACTTTAAGACTTAAAAACGACATATTGTAGATCGGCCTTAATAATCACATTATCAGGCTGAGCATTCATCTACTAAAACCTACTAAAATTCGATAACACTAGAAATCAAAAAACTATTCTTTAATAATTATAATCAAATTCTTCAAAAACGATTCAATTATTTTCAAAAAGTATTTGAAATTCAATTATTTTCATAATCTAATATTTCTAAATAAATAAAAAAATTAAATAAATATTCATAAAATTTTGCAAAGGAAATTAGTTATTTAACAAAAAATTGATAAAATTCATCCAAATTCAATTATTTTCATAAATAATAAAATTTCCAGAGGAATTCAATTAATTTAGAATAGCAATTTCAAAAAAATTTCGAAAAAATCAATTATTTAACAAAATTTTTATATAATTCGTCACAATAATTTAATTACTTTCACTAAAAATAACATTTTTCATGAAAATTCAATTTTTTAAAAACATTTTTGATAAAATTCTAAGCAAAAATTCAATTATTTTCATAAATAATAAAACTCATAGAAGAATTTCAATTATTTTTAATACTATTTTAAATAAATTAAACGAAAAATTCAATTATTTAAAATAAAATTTTCAAAATATTTATTATATTTCGAAAAAATTAATTATTTAAAACAATTTTTATAAAATTCTTATGAAGAATTCAATTATTTTCAAAAATAACAAAACTTTTCACAGAAATTCAATTCTTTTTAAACATTTTTAAAAAATTTTTCGTAATAATTCAATTATTTTCATAAATAATAAAATTCTTCTCAAGAATTCAATTATATTCAGGAATTTTTATAAAATTCAATGATTTTAATAAATAATTGTATTTATCACAAGAATTCAATTAATTTCAAAATTAATAAAATTCTTCGTTGAAATTCAATTATTTTCAAAAAATATAAAAAAAAATTGTCAACATTTCAATTATTTTTATAAACAGCAAAATTCTTCGTTGAAATTCAATTATTTTCAAAAAATTTAAAAAAATTGTCAACATTTCAATTATTTTTATAAACAGCAAAATTCTTTGTTGAAATTCAATTATTTTCAAAAAATATAAAAAAATTGTCAACATTTCAATTATTTTTATAAACAGCAAAATTCTTCGAAGAAATTCAATTATTTATAAAATTAATAAAATTTTTCGCAATAATTCAATTATTTTCGTAAATAATAAAATTCTTCGCAAGATTTCAATTATTTTTAATACAATTTTACAAGAATTGCTCAAAAAATGTAATTATTCTAAAAAATTTAATTTCAATTCCTCGAAAAAAGTTCATTATTCAAAAAAATGATTTTTTAAAAATTCTTTGGAAGATTTCAATTATTTCCAAAAATTGAAATAATTCAATTATTCATTTAGATTTTAATAAAATTTTTTCCAAGAATTCAATTATTTTCATAAATAATTCTTCGCAATAATTTAATTATTTTCATAAATAATAAAATTTTTATCAGGAATTCAATTATTTTTGAAAATTTTGATAAAATTCTTTGCAACTATTCAATTATTTTCATAAATAATAAAATTCATCATGGGATTTCAATTATTTTCATAAATAATAAAATCCATCACAGGATTTCAATTATTTTTAGAATAATTTTACAGGAATTTACTCAAAAAATGTAATTATTCTTAATTTATTTTCAATTCCCAAAAAAATCAATTATTTAAAAAAATATTTTTTTTACAATTCATTGGAAAAATTCAATTATTTTAAGAAAATATTAGAATTTTTCACACAAATTAAATTATTTTTAATATTTTAATAAAATTACTCGAAAGAAATCAATTATTTCAAATACAATTTTAATTAAATTTGTTTGTTTCTACCCGTGTAGAAATCACCATGCTATGCCTAAAATGATTATTGGCCCTAGCTTGGACCTAACTTGGCAACCCCTTTTTATATATCCTAGGCTGGTCCTAACTTGGTACTAGCTAGGAGATCCAGTTATGACTTAGAAAAATTTTTAGGAAAATAAAGTGTCAAAATTGATACATGAAAAACATGTAAAAATTGATAAATATTCTCAATTAATATTTATAAAATTAATTGATAATCATATTTGTTTAAACAATTTATTGTTTGACATAAATCAGAAAATTATACAAATATTATAAAATAAAGTTAATTTATTAATTTATTGATTCAGCAATTGTTTAAACAAATAATTGTTATTTACTAACTTTTTACACAATCAACCTAGAAACTAGCAGTTTTTTCTAATTTTGCAATAAATAAATACTCAGATTAGTTAATTGCAAAATTTTAAAAGACTATAAGTGTCTAGACGCTTTATTGTCTTAGGAATTAATAAATAACAACAATTTTTTGTTTAAACAAATGCTGAATTGTTAAAATTATAAATTATCTTCATATTTCACTACTCAAGTGTAATAATCGCGAAGTTAGATAAAAACTGCAAATTTTTAAGTAATTTGTTACAAAAGTTAATATAACAGCAAAATTTATTTATTTATTTAAACAGATACAGACTGCAATATAATTATCATTAGTAAAATATATTTCTAATTTCGTTCGCTGATTTTAAGTTTCGTTTAAGTTGGTGCTAAACACTAAGAGATATTGCAATTCGAATGTGGGCTGACCCACCCAGGTCCAACCCAGGACCTACCTGGGCTTCCTAGTTTCATTAGCAAAAATTTCTAAGTCCAAGTCTAAAAAAATTTTTGCAACAAAAAATTAATGCTTAAAATGATTTAGAATAATGAAAAACGTGTTTTTAACATAAATTTTTTTGACATTTTTTTAAAAAGTGGATCACCCGCTTAATTAATTAGGAAAAATTTCCAAGTCCAAAAGACGAATATTTTTTTTAGACCAAGAAATTAATGTTAAAAATGATTGAGAACAATGAAAAACCTGTTTTTAACGAAAATGTATAGATATTTTTTTTCTTGATATAATATAAAAATATTAATTTTTGAATTTTTATATTTGGATATTATTTTATTATTATTGTTGTTGTTAAACTATTTTTTTTATTTATTATCGTGTATTAGTGTCAATTATTACTATATTGAATCATCAAAAGCAAGTCCACAAGTCACTGACAATAAAAATTTTGATCTCAACTAGTTTCATTAGCATAGTGGTTAGGGCGTTAGTCTCGTAGTCCGTAGGTCGTAGGTTCGATTCCCGCGTGCGTTAGATTTTATTTACTTCTTAGGTTTGCGTTTATTCCGATTTTTCTGAGTTGTATTCGTATAAGTATGCAATTTAATGATTATATATACTGTAAAATAATTTAATTAACAAATTTCTAATTTTTTTATAATTTTTAATGTATATATTAGAGGAATATATATTAATCTCTACATATACTAACATTATTTATGAATTCGCTTTTGGTCATCACTTAATTGAAAAAAATTATAATTAATTAAAACTAATACTTATTATTAATAATTTAGGTTATTTCTTTAACAAATATTATTAACTAATTAAAATTATAATGAAATAGAAAATACTGTCTGAGATGGTCCTTTCTAGGTCCTAAAATGGACCCATAAACTGGTCCTAACTAGGCTCCCAAGTTAGGACCAGGCTAGAATCGCATCACCACCCATTGTTGGTCCAACCTACACTGCCAACCTAGGACCAAGCTATTAACAGGGCAAAATAGGTAGGACCTGGCTAGGACCAATTTTCATTTTCCACACGGGTATAGCTATTTTTTACTACTTTTTTTAGTTTGAAAGCTAGTTTTTGCTACTTTTTAAAAATTAATTATAGAGTAAAAACGGCTTTATTGTTTATTGTCCTTTAAAATCCCTTTTAGAAAAACTTTATCTAAGAAACTGCATTGTAGAATCAACCTTAATATTTCCATTGTGAACTGGACTTAAAAACTTAAAAGCAGCCTCTAGTACCGGCTTTAAGAATACAATTATTTTATAACCTTTAAATTAAAAAAAATCGCTATTGTATCAAACTTAAAACCCATATTTGAAACTGGACCGTAACTGCACTGTAGAATCGGCCTTAAGTAAATAATACCGAAGGGAATTTGTTAATTAAGTAACATGTACTTTACGATCTACAGTTATTTTTAATAAAAAAAAACCACATTTCGCAACATTATAGTAGTTGTGCAACATTGTAAACACGACCCTAAAACTACGTTGTGAATGGCACCTTAAAACTTCATTGTAAACTAAGCCTTTAACAATTTTCAGAATTTATTCATTTTTTCCGCTTAGTGTCATGTAAAAAATTTTTTTTCTTTTCCAAAATACGAAAAAAAACGTTCTTTGAGAGTTAAATAAGGTCCTTACACAATAAAATTTTTGTAAACTTCCCTTTTTTAAGGTTGTGAACATTGAAAAAAAACGTTTTTGTTGACGATGGAGAGTGACAGAAGAAACGTTCTTCCCTGATTGTTACGAGAAAGAATTGCAAGAAGGAGGGAAAGAAAAAATTCACCAAGCGAACAAATCACTTGCAATACGATGAATGAAGTGACTCACAACACGGATAAAAATGTTGGCTCGTGTGAGAGTTTCATAGGCGAGAATCTCTCCTTGCATGTAAGTGAGTGAGTGAGTGAGTGAGTGAGAGAGAGAGCCATCCCTTCACGTTCAAGGCCAATCTCGTTCGCGTCTCTCGTTGTGAGGAACGCTGATAAAAAGACAACCCTAACGAGGCGTTAACACCTTAAGGAATGCTCAACGAAAATATAGGAGAAAGAGAGAGAGACAGAGAGAGAGAGACAGAGAGAGAGAAAGAGAGTGAGAGGGAGGGAGAAGGAGTGGGGGGAAGGGAGTGATGATGCCTTCGAGAGCAAAAGGAAAAGATTTCAATCGCGCTCATCGGCTCACAAAGAAATACTTGTTCATAACTCGCAATGCGATTTATCATGAAAATAACGAATAAAATGATTCGCGAACGAGAGAAAGAGAGTTGAATACGATCCTCTCATCGGAATTGCGGTTTTAAATTTCCAACGCAACTATACATAAAGGGGTTTTTTGATTCTTCAATTAGTGCCTGTCAGACGTTTGTAAAAAAAAATGGCCGCCGCAATTTCAAACAGCTGATTGCGCATTTAGAACATATCGTCGAAATGAGCGCACCAAATAGCGATATTATCAATTTTTTTTTGCATTCCAAACTGCAAAGTATAACAGTAAATGAAAATAAACAAAAATAAAATTCAAAAATTACAAATATATTTTTAAAAAATTTGGAAATTAATTTTGATTGACACATAAACTATGAAATTGCCACGAATTCTAAAAAAACATTCAATTTTTTCTACTTCTGACAATAATTTTTATTTTAAATAACTTAATTCTGTTGAAAAACTGCTAGAAAGTTATTACTTATAAATCATTTAATGAAATATTTTTTTTTAAAATTTTAATTTCAATTCTGTTAAAATTAGTTTCAATTTTAAAAATTTTAACGCAATTCTTTAAAAGAATTTAACTGACTTAATAAATATCAAAATTATTTCCAGAAATTCGATTTTTTTCAAAATATTTAAAAAAAAAATTGTCAACATTTCAATTATCTTTATAAATATCAAAATCGTTTCAAAAAATTCAATTATATACCCAGTAAAAAAAAACTAATTCAAATGAATTGAAACGAATTAACATTTTTGGTAGGCTCCAATTCGAATTTGTCACAAAGCGGGATTCACTCAAGCTCTTTGTATATTCAATTGAATTTAATTCAATATGTACCAATTTGTCCAAACGAATTCGCATTCGAAAGAAATGGCCAAGGAATGCATTGAATTCGTGCTAACGAATTGAAAAAAATTAAAGGCTCAAAACTTGTCCAGTGAATTGGTACGGATAGAAGGTTCGGAAGTTCAATACAGTTTCACGAATTCAGGAAAATTACATCATGGCTCCAATTCGTATTTGTCACAAAGCGGGATTCACGAAAGCTCTTTGTGAATTCTTTTTAATTCATTTCAATTAGTTTTCGTTTACTGGGTATTCAGAAATTTTTGTAAAATTCATGTCAAAATTCAACTATTTTTAAAATTAATAAAATTCTTCGCAGAAATTCAATTATTTTCCAAAAATCTAAAAAAAACAATTGTCAACATTTCAATTATATATATTTATAAATAGCAAAATCCTTCGAAAATATTCAATTATATTCAGAAATTTTTATAAAATTCATGACAAAATTCAATTATTTTAATAAATAATTGTATTCATCACAAGAATTCAATTATTTTCAAAATTAATAAAATTCTTCGCTAAAATTCAATTATTTTAAAAACATCTAAAAAAAGTTGTCAACATTTCAATTATCTTTATAAATAGCAAAATTCTTTCAAGAAATTCAATTTATTATATTCAGAAATTTTTTTAAAATTCATTGTAAAATTCAATTATTTTCGAAAATAACAATATTCATCACAAATATTCAATTTTTATCAAAAAATCTAAAAAAAAATTGTCAACTTTTCAATTATCTTTATAAATAACAAAATTCTTCGAAGAAATTCAATTATATTCAAAATTTTTTATAAAATTCATGTTAAAATTCAATTATTTTCAAGAAAACTAAAAAAAAAATTGTCGTCAACATTTCAATTATCATTATAAATAAATATGCAAGATTTTTCACCAAAATTCAATTATTTTTAGAAATTTTAATAAAATTCGTTGCAAAATTCAATTATTTTCATAAATAATAGTATTCATCACAAGAATTCAATTAAATTTTTCGAAAATTTTAATAAAATTCATGGCAAAATTTCAATTATTTTCAAAATTTCTTCTTTATTTCAATGATTTTCAATATTCTACTATTTTAATAAAATTTCCTAAACGAATTGAATTATTAAACAAAAATTTTAATAAAATTTATTGCAAATTTCATATATTTTCAAAAATTTTTCTTATAATTCAATTATTTGTACATTTTTTATTATTTTAATAAAATTTCCCTGAAGAATTTAATTATTTAAAAACAATTTTGACAAAATTCTACACGAATATTTAATTATTTTCTAAAATAACGAAAATTTCAGAGGAATATTCAATTATTAGAAAAAGAAATTTGCATAAATTTTTTTCGAAAAAGTTAATTGTTTGAAACTTTTTTATAAAATTATTGGTAACGATATATAAGTAGGTAACGAGAGGCAGAAGACTACCGGATTCGAGAATCGACATGGAACACAAATAACATGAAATGAGCAAACATTTCACGAGCTACTACTTTGCTGAGAGTGCGCGACTCGACAAACTTTGTTCCATCTTCTTTCTCTCTTTCATAATACTTCTTTCCGTGAGTGGAATATATTTCCCTACATTAAAAAAAAAAAAAAAAAAAAAAAAAAAAAAAAGTCTTGCAATGTAAAGTATGCAAAGTAATGTTTACAAGCTTACAGCATGTTTGCTGCAATTTTCAAAATATTGCATAAATTTACAAAATTTTATTTTCAGTTTTTTAGTTAAAGATTTCCTTAACTAAAAAACTAAAAATAAAATTTTGAAAATTCATTCTTTTGTTGATATATTGCAGCAAACTTGCTGAAAGCTTTTACCAACCTTGCATCAAATTTCTTCCGGTTAAGAGCAAGATTTTTTTTTCTCTAAAAGTTAGTTGGTTAATTGTTGGTTAGGGTCTTTGGTTAGCATTTGTCGAATCCGGGTTCAATTCCCAGTCCCCGCGAATTTATTAATTTAATTTCAAAATACTTCTCATGAATATTAAGTTCCAAAAGAAAACAACTAAGAATGGACGTCAAGAAAAAATAAAAATTAAAAATAATACATTATAATAATCGTAAGTTTCCATTCCGTTAGCAAATTATCTGCATTCATTTGTTTGTTTTGAAAATTAAATTTTGTGGGTTAAGTATTGGCATTTTTTATATATTTTTTAATGTCAAACTTCTTAATGTGGAAAATACTTTACTTATTAAATTGTCTCGACTCTTTGGTAAAAAATCTAAAATTATCGAAAATTCGAAAAAATTCAAAAATCCGAATTTTTTAAAATTCAACAATTTTTTCCTCTCTTTTATGGGATTTAGCTTCATTATTTTTGTGCTTTTGGAAAATACTTTACTTATTTAATAGTCACGAATCTTTGGTAAAAAATCTAAAATTATCAAAAATTCGAAAAAATTCAAAAATCCGATTTTCTTAAAATTCAACATTCTTTCATCTCTTTTATGGGATTTAGCTTCATTATTTTTGTGATTTTGGAAAATACTTTACTTATTTAATAGTCTCGACTCTTTGGTAAAAAATTATCGAAAATTCGAAAAAATTCAACAATCCGAATTTCTTAAAATTCAACATTTTTTCCTCTCTTTTATGGGATTTAGCTTCATTATTTTTGTGCTTTTGGAAAATACTTTACTTATTTAATAGTCTCGAATCTTTGGTAAAAAATCTAAAATTATCAAAAATTCGAAAAAATTCAAAAATCCGATTTTCTTAAAATTCAACATTCTTTCATCTCTTTTATGGGATTTAGCTTCATTATTTTTGTGATTTTGGAAAATACTTTACTTATTTAATAGTCTCGACTCTTTCGTAAAAAATCTAAAATTATCAAAAATTCGAAAAAATTCAAAAATCCGAATTTTTTAAAATTCAACAATTTTTTCCTCTCTTTTATGGGATTTAGCTTCATTATTTTTGTGCTTTTGGAAAATACTTTACTTATTTAATAGTCTCGAATCTTTGGTAAAAAATCTAAAATTATCAAAAATTCGAAAAAATTCAAAAATCCGATTTTCTTAAAATTCAACATTCTTTCATCTCTTTTATGGGATTTAGCTTCATTATTTTTGTGATTTTGGAAAATACTTTACTTATTTAATAGTCTCGACTCTTTGGTAAAAAATCTAAAATTATCAAAAATTCGAAAAAATTCAAAAATCCGAATTTCTTAAAATTCAACATTTTTTCCTCTCTTTTATGGGATTTAGCTTCATTATTTTTGTGCTTTTGGAAAATACTTTACTTATTTAATAGTCTCGACTCTTTGGTAAAAAATCTAAAATTATCGACAATTATCAAAAATTCAAAAATCCGAATTTCTTAAAATTCAACATTTTTTCCTCTCTTTTATGGGATTTAGCTTCATTATTTTTGTGCTTTTGGAAAATACTTTACTTATTTAATAGTCTCGACTCTTTCGTAAAAAATCTAAAATTATCGAAAATTATCAAAAATTCAAAAATCCGAATTTCTTAAAATTCATCATTTTTTCCTCTCTTTTGTGGGATTTAGCTTCATTATTTTTGTGCTTTTGGAAAATACTTTACTTATTTAATAGTCCCGACTCTTTGGTAAAAAATTTAAAATTATTAAAAATTCGAAAAAATTCAAAAATCCGAATTTCTTAAAATTCAACATTTTTTCCTCTCTTTTATGGGATTTAGGTTCATTATTTTTGTGCTTTTGGAAAATACTTTACTTATTTAATAGTCTCGACTCTTTCGTAAAAAATCTAAAATTATCGAAAATTATCAAAAATTCAAAAATCCGAATTTCTTAAAATTCATCATTTTTTCCTCTCTTTTATGGGATTTAGCTTCATTATTTTTGTGCTTTTGGAAAATACTTTACTTATTTAATAGTCCCGACTCTTTGGTAAAAAATTTAAAATTATTAAAAATTCGAAAAAATTCAAAAATCCGAATTTCTTAAAATTCAACATTTTTTCCTCTCTTTTATGGGATTTAGGTTCATTATTTTTGTGCTTTTGGAAAATACTTTACTTATTTAATAGTCTCGACTCTTTCGTAAAAAATCTAAAATTATCGAAAATTATCAAAAATTCAAAAATCCGAATTTCTTAAAATTCATCATTTTTTCCTCTCTTTTATGGGATTTAGCTTCATTATTTTTGTGCTTTTGGAAAATACTTTACTTATTTAATAGTCCCGACTCTTTGGTAAAAAATTTAAAATTATTAAAAATTCGAAAAAATTCAAAAATCCGAATTTCTTAAAATTCAACATTTTTTCCTCTCTTTTATGGGATTTAGGTTCATTATTTTTGTGCTTTTGGAAAATACTTTACTTATTTAATAGTCCCGACTCTTTGGTAAAAAATTTAAAATTATCAAAAATTCGAAAAAATTCAAAAATCCGATTTTCTTAAAATTCAACATTCTTTCATCTCTTTTATGGGATTTAGCTTCATTATTTTTGTGATTTTGGAAAATACTTTACTTATTTAATAGTCTCGACTTTTTGGTAAAAAATCTAAAATTATCAAAAATTCGAAAAAATTCAAAAATCCGAATTTCTTAAAATTCAACATTTTTTCCTCTCTTTTATGGGATTTAGCTTCATTATTTTTGTGCTTTTGGAAAATACTTTACTTATTTAATAGTCTCGACTCTTTGGTAAAAAATCTAAAATTATCGACAATTATCAAAAATTCAAAAATCCGAATTTCTTAAAATTCAACATTTTTTCCTCTCTTTTATGGGATTTAGCTTCATTATTTTTGTGCTTTTGGAAAATACTTTACTTATTTAATAGTCTCGACTCTTTCGTAAAAAATCTAAAATTATCGAAAATTATCAAAAATTCAAAAATCCGAATTTCTTAAAATTCAACATTTTTTCCTCTCTTTTATGGGATTTAGCTTCATTATTTTTGTGCTTTTGGAAAATACTTTACTTAT
This sequence comes from Leptopilina heterotoma, assembly GCF_015476425.1. Taxonomy (NCBI): domain Eukaryota; kingdom Metazoa; phylum Arthropoda; class Insecta; order Hymenoptera; family Figitidae; genus Leptopilina; species Leptopilina heterotoma. Next base: position 304,976 of record NW_025110975.1, read on the forward strand.
TTAATAGTCCCGACTCTTTGGTAAAAAATTTAAAACTATTAAAAATTCGAAAAAATTCAAAAATCCGAATTTCTTAAAATTCAACATTTTTTCCTCTCTTTTATGGGATTTAGCTTCATTATTTTTGTGCTTTTGGAAAATACTTTACTTATTTAATAGTCCCGACTCTTTGGTAAAAAATTTAAAATTATTAAAAATTCGAAAAAATTCAAAAATCCGAATTTCTTAAAATTCAACATTTTTTCCTCTCTTTTATGGGATTTAGGTTCATTATTTTTGTGCTTTTGGAAAATACTTTACTTATTTAATAGTCTCGACTCTTTCGTAAAAAATCTAAAATTATCGAAAATTATCAAAAATTCAAAAATCCGAATTTCTTAAAATTCATCATTTTTTCCTCTCTTTTATGGGATTTAGCTTCATTATTTTTGTGCTTTTGGAAAATACTTTACTTATTTAATAGTCCCGACTCTTTGGTAAAAAATTTAAAATTATTAAAAATTCGAAAAAATTCAAAAATCCGAATTTCTTAAAATTCAACATTTTTTCCTCTCTTTTATGGGATTTAGGTTCATTATTTTTGTGCTTTTGGAAAATACTTTACTTATTTAATAGTCCCGACTCTTTGGTAAAAAATTTAAAATTATCAAAAATTCGAAAAAATTCAAAAATCCGATTTTCTTAAAATTCAACATTCTTTCATCTCTTTTATGGGATTTAGCTTCATTATTTTTGTGATTTTGGAAAATACTTTACTTATTTAATAGTCTCGACTCTTTGGTAAAAAATCTAAAATTATCAAAAATTCGAAAAAATTCAAAAATCCGAATTTCTTAAAATTCAACATTTTTTCCTCTCTTTTATGGGATTTAGCTTCATTATTTTTGTGCTTTTGGAAAATACTTTACTTATTTAATAGTCTCGACTCTTTGGTAAAAAATTTAAAATTATTAAAAATTCGAAAAAATTCAAAAATCCGAATTTCTTAAAATTCAACATTTTTTCCTCTCTTTTATGGAATTTAGCTTCATTATTTTTGTGCTTTTGGAAAATACTTTACTTATTTAATAGTCCCGACTCTTTGGTAAAAAATTTAAAATTATTAAAAATTCGAAAAAATTCAAAAATCCGAATTTCTTAAAATTCAACATTTTTTCCTCTCTTTTATGGGATTTAGGTTCATTATTTTTGTGCTTTTGGAAAATACTTTACTTATTTAATAGTCTCGACTCTTTCGTAAAAAATCTAAAATTATCGAAAATTATCAAAAATTCAAAAATCCGAATTTCTTAAAATTCAACATTTTTTCCTCTTTTTTATAGGATTTAGCTTCATTATTTTTGTGCTTTTGGAAAATACTTTACTTATTTAATAGTCCCGACTCTTTGGTAAAAAATTTAAAATTATTAAAAATTCGAAAAAATTCAAAAATCCGAATTTCTTAAAATTCAACATTTTTTCCTCTCTTTTATGGGATTTAGATTCATTATTTTTGTGCTTTTGGAAAATACTTTACTTATTTAATAGTCTCGACTCTTTGGTAAAAAATCGAAAATTATCAAAAATTCAAAAATCCGAATTTCTTAAAATTCAACATTTTTTCCTCTCTTTTATGGGATTTAGCTTCATTATTTTTGTGCTTTTGGAAAATACTTTACTTATTTAATAGTCTCGACTCTTTCGTAAAAAATCTAAAATTATCGAAAATTATCAAAAATTCAAAAATCCGAATTTCTTAAAATTCAACATTTTTTCCTCTCTTTTATGGGATTTAGCTTCATTATTTTTGTGCTTTTGGAAAATACTTTACTTATTAAATTGTCTTTACTCTTTGGTAAAAAATCTAAAATTATCGAAAATTCGAAAAAATTCAAAAATCCGAATTTCTTAAAATTCAACATTTTTTCCTCTCTTTTCTGGGATTTAGCTTCATTATTTTTGTGCTTTTGGAAAATACTTTACTTATTTAATAGTCCCGACTCTTTGGTAAAAAATTTAAAATTATTAAAAATTCGAAAAAATTCAAAAATCCGAATTTCTTAAAATTCAACATTTTTTCCTCTCTTTTATGGGATTTAGCTTCATTATTTTTGTGCTTTTGGAAAATACTTTACTTATTTAATAGTCTCGACTCTTTCGTAAAAAATCTAAAATTATCGAAAATTATCAAAAATTCAAAAATCCGAATTTCTTAAAATTCAACATTTTTTCCTCTCTTTTATGGGATTTAGCTTCATTATTTTTGTGCTTTTGGAAAATACTTTACTTATTTAATAGTCTCGACTCTTTCGTAAAAAATCTAAAATTATCGAAAATTATCAAAAATTCAAAAATCCGAATTTCTTAAAATTCAACATTTTTTCCTCTCTTTTATGGGATTTAGCTTCATTATTTTTGTGCTTTTGGAAAATACTTTACTTATTAAATTGTCTTTACTCTTTGGTAAAAAATCTAAAATTATCGAAAATTCGAAAAAATTCAAAAATCCGAATTTCTTAAAATTCAACATTTTTTCCTCTCTTTTCTGGGATTTAGCTTCATTATTTTTGTGCTTTTGGAAAATACTTTACTTATTTAATAGTCCCGACTCTTTGGTAAAAAATTTAAAATTATTAAAAATTCGAAAAAATTCAAAAATCCGAATTTCTTAAAATTCAACATTTTTTCCTCTCTTTTATGGGATTTAGGTTCATTATTTTTGTGCTTTTGGAAAATACTTTACTTATTTAATAGTCTCGACTCTTTCGTAAAAAATCTAAAATTATCGAAAATTATCAAAAATTCAAAAATCCGAATTTCTTAAAATTCAACATTTTTTCCTCTCTTTTATGGGATTTAGCTTCATTATTTTTGTGCTTTTGGAAAATACTTTACTTATTTAATAGTCCCGACTCTTTGGTAAAAAATTTAAAATTATTAAAAATTCGAAAAAATTCAAAAATCCGAATTTCTTAAAATTCAACATTTTTTCCTCTCTTTTATGGGATTTAGCTTCATTATTTTTGTGCTTTTGGAAAATACTTTACTTATTTAATAGTCCCGACTCTTTGGTAAAAAATTTAAAATTATTAAAAATTCGAAAAAATTCAAAAATCCGAATTTCTTAAAATTCAACATTTTTTCCTCTCTTTTATGGGATTTAGGTTCATTATTTTTGTGCTTTTGGAAAATACTTTACTTATTTAATAGTCTCGACTCTTTCGTAAAAAATCTAAAATTATCGAAAATTATCAAAAATTCAAAAATCCGAATTTCTTAAAATTCATCATTTTTTCCTCTCTTTTATGGGATTTAGCTTCATTATTTTTGTGCTTTTGGAAAATACTTTACTTATTTAATAGTCCCGACTCTTTGGTAAAAAATTTAAAATTATTAAAAATTCGAAAAAATTCAAAAATCCGAATTTCTTAAAATTCAACATTTTTTCCTCTCTTTTATGGGATTTAGGTTCATTATTTTTGTGCTTTTGGAAAATACTTTACTTATTTAATAGTCTCGACTCTTTCGTAAAAAATCTAAAATTATCGAAAATTATCAAAAATTCAAAAATCCGAATTTCTTAAAATTCATCATTTTTTCCTCTCTTTTATGGGATTTAGCTTCATTATTTTTGTGCTTTTGGAAAATACTTTACTTATTTAATAGTCCCGACTCTTTGGTAAAAAATTTAAAATTATTAAAAATTCGAAAAAATTCAAAAATCCGAATTTCTTAAAATTCAACATTTTTTCCTCTCTTTTATGGGATTTAGGTTCATTATTTTTGTGCTTTTGGAAAATACTTTACTTATTTAATAGTCCCGACTCTTTGGTAAAAAATTTAAAATTATCAAAAATTCGAAAAAATTCAAAAATCCGATTTTCTTAAAATTCAACATTCTTTCATCTCTTTTATGGGATTTAGCTTCATTATTTTTGTGATTTTGGAAAATACTTTACTTATTTAATAGTCTCGACTTTTTGGTAAAAAATCTAAAATTATCAAAAATTCGAAAAAATTCAAAAATCCGAATTTCTTAAAATTCAACATTTTTTCCTCTCTTTTATGGGATTTAGCTTCATTATTTTTGTGCTTTTGGAAAATACTTTACTTATTTAATAGTCTCGACTCTTTGGTAAAAAATCTAAAATTATCGACAATTATCAAAAATTCAAAAATCCGAATTTCTTAAAATTCAACATTTTTTCCTCTCTTTTATGGGATTTAGCTTCATTATTTTTGTGCTTTTGGAAAATACTTTACTTATTTAATAGTCTCGACTCTTTCGTAAAAAATCTAAAATTATCGAAAATTATCAAAAATTCAAAAATCCGAATTTCTTAAAATTCAACATTTTTTTCCTCTCTTTTATGGGATTTAGCTTCATTATTTTTGTGCTTTTGGAAAATACTTTACTTATTTAATAGTCCCGACTCTTTGGTAAAAAATTTAAAACTATTAAAAATTCGAAAAAATTCAAAAATCCGAATTTCTTAAAATTCAACATTTTTTCCTCTCTTTTATGGGATTTAGCTTCATTATTTTTGTGCTTTTGGAAAATACTTTACTTATTTAATAGTCCCGACTCTTTGGTAAAAAATTTAAAATTATTAAAAATTCGAAAAAATTCAAAAATCCGAATTTCTTAAAATTCAACATTTTTTCCTCTCTTTTATGGGATTTAGGTTCATTATTTTTGTGCTTTTGGAAAATACTTTACTTATTTAATAGTCTCGACTCTTTCGTAAAAAATCTAAAATTATCGAAAATTATCAAAAATTCAAAAATCCGAATTTCTTAAAATTCATCATTTTTTCCTCTCTTTTATGGGATTTAGCTTCATTATTTTTGTGCTTTTGGAAAATACTTTACTTATTTAATAGTCTCGACTCTTTGGTAAAAAATTTAAAATTATTAAAAATTCGAAAAAATTCAAAAATCCGAATTTCTTAAAATTCAACATTTTTTCCTCTCTTTTATGGAATTTAGCTTCATTATTTTTGTGCTTTTGGAAAATACTTTACTTATTTAATAGTCCCGACTCTTTGGTAAAAAATTTAAAATTATTAAAAATTCGAAAAAATTCAAAAATCCGAATTTCTTAAAATTCAACATTTTTTCCTCTCTTTTATGGGATTTAGGTTCATTATTTTTGTGCTTTTGGAAAATACTTTACTTATTTAATAGTCTCGACTCTTTCGTAAAAAATCTAAAATTATCGAAAATTATCAAAAATTCAAAAATCCGAATTTCTTAAAATTCAACATTTTTTCCTCTTTTTTATAGGATTTAGCTTCATTATTTTTGTGCTTTTGGAAAATACTTTACTTATTTAATAGTCCCGACTCTTTGGTAAAAAATTTAAAATTATTAAAAATTCGAAAAAATTCAAAAATCCGAATTTCTTAAAATTCAACATTTTTTCCTCTCTTTTATGGGATTTAGATTCATTATTTTTGTGCTTTTGGAAAATACTTTACTTATTTAATAGTCTCGACTCTTTGGTAAAAAATCGAAAATTATCAAAAATTCAAAAATCCGAATTTCTTAAAATTCAACATTTTTTCCTCTCTTTTATGGGATTTAGCTTCATTATTTTTGTGCTTTTGGAAAATACTTTACTTATTTAATAGTCTCGACTCTTTCGTAAAAAATCTAAAATTATCGAAAATTATCAAAAATTCAAAAATCCGAATTTCTTAAAATTCAACATTTTTTCCTCTCTTTTATGGGATTTAGCTTCATTATTTTTGTGCTTTTGGAAAATACTTTACTTATTAAATTGTCTTTACTCTTTGGTAAAAAATCTAAAATTATCGAAAATTCGAAAAAATTCAAAAATCCGAATTTCTTAAAATTCAACATTTTTTCCTCTCTTTTCTGGGATTTAGCTTCATTATTTTTGTGCTTTTGGAAAATACTTTACTTATTTAATAGTCCCGACTCTTTGGTAAAAAATTTAAAATTATTAAAAATTCGAAAAAATTCAAAAATCCGAATTTCTTAAAATTCAACATTTTTTCCTCTCTTTTATGGGATTTAGCTTCATTATTTTTGTGCTTTTGGAAAATACTTTACTTATTTAATAGTCTCGACTCTTTCGTAAAAAATCTAAAATTATCGAAAATTATCAAAAATTCAAAAATCCGAATTTCTTAAAATTCAACATTTTTTCCTCTCTTTTATGGGATTTAGCTTCATTATTTTTGTGCTTTTGGAAAATACTTTACTTATTTAATAGTCTCGACTCTTTCGTAAAAAATCTAAAATTATCGAAAATTATCAAAAATTCAAAAATCCGAATTTCTTAAAATTCAACATTTTTTCCTCTCTTTTATGGGATTTAGCTTCATTATTTTTGTGCTTTTGGAAAATACTTTACTTATTAAATTGTCTTTACTCTTTGGTAAAAAATCTAAAATTATCGAAAATTCGAAAAAATTCAAAAATCCGAATTTCTTAAAATTCAACATTTTTTCCTCTCTTTTCTGGGATTTAGCTTCATTATTTTTGTGCTTTTGGAAAATACTTTACTTATTTAATAGTCCCGACTCTTTGGTAAAAAATTTAAAATTATTAAAAATTCGAAAAAATTCAAAAATCCGAATTTCTTAAAATTCAACATTTTTTCCTCTCTTTTATGGGATTTAGGTTCATTATTTTTGTGCTTTTGGAAAATACTTTACTTATTTAATAGTCTCGACTCTTTCGTAAAAAATCTAAAATTATCGAAAATTATCAAAAATTCAAAAATCCGAATTTCTTAAAATTCAACATTTTTTCCTCTCTTTTATGGGATTTAGCTTCATTATTTTTGTGCTTTTGGAAAATACTTTACTTATTTAATAGTCCCGACTCTTTGGTAAAAAATTTAAAATTATTAAAAATTCGAAAAAATTCAAAAATCCGAATTTCTTAAAATTCAACATTTTTTCCTCTCTTTTATGGGATTTAGCTTCATTATTTTTGTGCTTTTGGAAAATACTTTACTTATTTAATAGTCCCGACTCTTTGGTAAAAAATTTAAAATTATTAAAAATTCGAAAAAATTCAAAAATCCGAATTTCTTAAAATTCAACATTTTTTCCTCTCTTTTATGGGATTTAGGTTCATTATTTTTGTGCTTTTGGAAAATACTTTACTTATTTAATAGTCTCGACTCTTTCGTAAAAAATCTAAAATTATCGAAAATTATCAAAAATTCAAAAATCCGAATTTCTTAAAATTCAACATTTTTTCCTCTCTTTTATGGGATTTAGCTTCATTATTTTTGTGCTTTTGGAAAATACTTTACTTATTTAATAGTCCCGACTCTTTGGTAAAAAATTTAAAATTATTAAAAATTCGAAAAAATTCAAAAATCCGAATTTCTTAAAATTCAACATTTTTTCCTCTCTTTTATGGGATTTAGCTTCATTATTTTTGTGCTTTTGGAAAATACTTTACTTATTTAATAGTCCCGACTCTTTGGTAAAAAATTTAAAATTATTAAAAATTCGAAAAAATTCAAAAATCCGAATTTCTTAAAATTCAACATTTTTTCCTCTCTTTTATGGGATTTAGGTTCATTATTTTTGTGCTTTTGGAAAATACTTTACTTATTTAATAGTCTCGACTCTTTCGTAAAAAATCTAAAATTATCGAAAATTATCAAAAATTCAAAAATCCGAATTTCTTAAAATTCAACATTTTTTCCTCTCTTTTATGGGATTTAGCTTCATTATTTTTGTGCTTTTGGAAAATACTTTACTTATTTAATAGTCCCGACTCTTTGGTAAAAAATTTAAAATTATTAAAAATTCGAAAAAATTCAAAAATCCGAATTTCTTAAAATTCAACATTTTTTCCTCTCTTTTATGGGATTTAGCTTCATTATTTTTGTGCTTTTGGAAAATACTTTACTTATTTAATAGTCCCGACTCTTTGGTAAAAAATTTAAAATTATTAAAAATTCGAAAAAATTCAAAAATCCGAATTTCTTAAAATTCAACATTTTTTCCTCTCTTTTATGTGATTTAGGTTCATTATTTTTGTGCTTTTGGAAAATACTTTACTTATTTAATAGTCTCGACTCTTTCGTAAAAAATCTAAAATTATCGAAAATTATCAAAAATTCAAAAATCCGAATTTCTTAAAATTCAACATTTTTTCCTCTCTTTTATGGGATTTAGGTTCATTATTTTTGTGCTTTTGGAAAATACTTTACTTATTTAATAGTCCCGACTCTTTGGTAAAAAATTTAAAATTATTAAAAATTCGAAAAAATTCAAAAATCCGAATTTCTTAAAATTCAACATTTTTTTCTCTCTTTTATGGGATTTAGCTTCATTATTTTTGTGCTTTTGGAAAATACTTTACTTATTTAATAGTCCCGACTCTTTGGTAAAAAATTTAAAATTATTAAAAATTCGAAAAAATTCAAAAATCCGAATTTCTTAAAATTCAACATTTTTTCCTCTCTTTTATGGGATTTAGCTTCATTATTTTTGTGCTTTTGGAAAATACTTTACTTATTTAATAGTCTCGACTCTTTGGTAAAAAATCGAAAATTATCAAAAATTCAAAAATCCGAATTTCTTAAAATTCAACATTTTTTCCTCTCTTTTATGGGATTTAGCTTCATTATTTTTGTGCTTTTGGAAAATACTTTACTTATTAAATTGTCTTTACTCTTTGGTAAAAAATCTAAAATTATCGAAAATTCGAAAAAATTCAAAAATCCGAATTTCTTAAAATTCAACATTTTTTCCTCTTTTTTATGGGATTTAGCTTCATTATTTTTGTGCTTTTGGAAAATACTTTACTTATTTAATAGTCTCGACTCTTTGGTAAAAAATCGAAAATTATCAAAAATTCAAAAATCCGAATTTCTTAAAATTCAACATTTTTTCCTCTCTTTTATGGGATTTAGCTTCATTATTTTTGTGCTTTTGGAAAATACTTTACTTATTTAATAGTCTCGACTCTTTGGTAAAAAATCGAAAATTATCCAGATTCTGTAGGAACCCTGCTTTTGTCTGACTTTCTTCTAAGTTATCGAATTCAGTGATTTCTGGGGTGAATTTGGTTAAGTTGTAAAATGATTAATTTCTATTTGAATTCGTTTTTTTTGAATGTAGAAAATCTGATGTTAATTTAATTTTTTTTTCGTTATGCACGGCAGAAAATATTTAGCTGGATAAACTACAGATTTCACTTTAGTAGCGAAATTATTTAGTGCTTCAATTAATACTTTCGTTATTCTAGAGAAACTTATCGCTATTTCAAGTAAAACTTTTTTCAGTGTGTAATAATTATTATTTCTTTAAAAAGTATTTAATTTAAAATGGCTTTATAAAATAAGCAATGCAAAAGATGACCCAGATACTAATTGGAATTGTTCTATCCATAGTTTAAGTCTAGTAATGTAAATTCTATTTAAATTGAGACCATTGAGTGAAATTATTTGAATTTTAGTTAGTTAAATCTCTTTGTTAGGTTATAATAATTATTTCTTTAAAATTTTTTAAATTGTTTAAAATAAGCAGCCCCATACAACATTCCCGCGAGTTTGGCTAGTAAATATATAATAAACAATAATATAAAAATATAATTTATAAAATAATAAATAGTATTTAAATAAATAAAAATTAATTTATGAAATTTTTTTTTGTAAAATTGCAGCAACCGTGCTGCAAGCTTGCAATACCCTTGCAGCATATACATTCAAGGGGACATATTTTACAAAGAAGCGAATTTTTTAAATTAATAATCATAAAAATTAAATTGCACTTTGAAAAGAGGAAATATATAAATAAATAAATGCATTTTACCAAGAAAGAATATTTTGCATGCGTGATGGCGTTCAACGATTATTATTATTCTTATTATTCGTATAACTTGAGGCTCGATCACTCAACGAGAAAATTACCCATGGAGAATTGACGATGAGATTATTGGTAAAATGAGGACCAATAATTAGAGACAGATTATCGTGTGTTTGTTTTACTGACTGGTCTCAGAGTAAAATGCAGGTGTTTTGTTACCTATAGCAAGTTCTCTCTCTCTCTCTCTCTCTTTCCGAACTCTTTCTCTTTCTTAAAAAAAATTATTAAAATATAATAATATTAATAACCTTTCGAAGAAAAAATTATTTTTACGATTTAATAAATATTCTTTGTTTTTAAAGAAAGCTGGCTGCAAATAATTATATTTTGTTAAATTATACATCTCTCTAAAGGCCCCACCCCAAGGGGCCGTTACATTACGTCAAGTTAGACATTATCTTTCACTTTCAGGTCAATTTTCAATTAAAATTATTTAAAATTCGAATTTTTTTTTAAAATTTCAATTTGAAACCTCTTGAAATTCATAATAATTTTTAAGAACTATGTGATTTTTTCAACAAAATTATTTTCACAATTTCAAATTTAATTATATTTTGAAATTTTTATAACTAAAATTTGTTTCGAACAAAAAAAAATATAAAAAATATTATTATTAAAAATACGCAAATTTGATTTCAGAAATATAAAGATAAAAGTGCAATTAAAAATTAAATTAATTATTAAATTTATCAAAATTAAAATTGAAAATACATTTTTAATAACAATTTTATAAACAATTCACAATTATTTACACTTTCTAGAGCAAAAATTATAGAAAAATTTATAGGAAAATCGAGTAATTTAATTGGAATATTTGGAATTATATTGAAAAAAAGTAATTGAATTTTTGTAAAGAATTTTATCAAAATTGTTAAAAATAATAATTGTATTTCTTAGAAAAATTGTTTTAAAAATTTTATAGAATAACTGAAATTTTTCTAGAAATCTTTTTATTTTTCAAAATAATTGAATTTTTGTGAAAGAATTTTTTTATTTATGAAAATAATTGAATTTTTCTGAAGAATTTTATTATTTATAGAAATAATTGAATTTTTCTGAAGAATTTTATTATTTATGTAAATAACAATTAAAAACCTGCAGTTTTAACATTAACATTTTAAATTACGACTTTATATAGCGTAAAAAGGAAAAACGTGGCTTTTTCACATGTTTCATTAGTACCTATTTATTTTGAAGCTTTTTATTGATTTTTCGACTTTGGATATTTTTATTTTGGATTTTTTGTACCTTGGACATTTTTTCTTGGAATTTTAGGTCTGGATTTTTTTGATTGAATTTCTTGTCCTGCAATCATTGTAAACTAATGATTTTCATAAATGTTTTCAATTTTAAAGAAACAAATAAAAAACTTTAGTTTATGAGTTAACGTGGTCTGACAATTTACGCACGTGAATCAGTTTTGTTCGGCGTTGGTGCATGCGCAGTAGTGTAAAATTAACACTTACGCATGCGCACGGGTGTATTACGACGCTAACAGATGCGCAGTAGCGTAAAACTTATTTTCACGCATGCGCATTAATATTTTAACTATTATTATTACTGTATACGAGTAAAAATATAATTATTTCTACTGTGTTAATGAAAATTACAATATAATTCGCAATTTTAGTTTGAAATTAATAATAAGAAATGAATAAAAAAAGAAAAATAGAGTTTCTTTATTTAGAGTTTCTAAATTTATTAAATGAGTAGTAAGACAGAGGAATATACCGTTTTGGTTATTATTATTATTATTATTATTATTTTTTATAACGAGTATATAGATATTGCTTTTCTGATCCTATCTTACTTTTCTTTTTTCTTTCTCTTCTTAGGATTGCAATTTGGTTAACGAGAGTAAAGAAGGGAATACGTATAATTATACAATCAAGACTTTGGGTCCGGAGAGTGAATTCCCCAGCATCCGAGAGACTTCTTCGCCTCTCTCTCTCTCCTTCTCTTCTCTCCCACTCCACTTATTCGTTTTCAAGGCGACCCTGAACTTTCTCAGGTACTTAAAACAGGCCCAAACTCACGACTATGTTCGAGAAGCATTGAGGAGAAAGAGAGAGAGAGAGAGAGAGAGAGAGAGAGAGAGAGAGAGAGAGAGAGGCTGGGACTAAAGAGCGTTCCTTTGCGTTTGCATGTCCTGCGACCGGTTTGCTGGTTTTAGGTTTCATCGAATTTGTACGCGACGATTCTCGCACGCCGGGAGCCTTTTAAAATAATTATTTGTTAAAGAAAGCCACATTTTTCTTTGTCGCCAGAAATTAACGAGGAGGGAGAGGGAAAACTTAAGATATTTTTTTTTTTGGGGTTCTTTCTCTAAATATTATTTTTGTAACCCCTCCCCTTTTCTCTATATTTTTTTTACTCTTTTTTCTCTAAATATAATTACGACCTCCCCCTCTCACTTTTTTTATGCCCTTTCCTCCTAAATAGAAAATTACCCCCCCTCTAATTTTTCTAAATATAATTACAACCCCCCCCCTATCCTATTCTCTTAGTGTTTTCTCTAAATGTAATTCCTCTAATTTTTCTAAATATAATTACAACCCTCCCCCCCTATCATATTTTCTTAATGTTTTCTCTAAATGTAATTTTTGAACTCTGGTTACTATTTTGAATTTTGAAAATCTGACTGTAGATCCGTAATCAGCGACCCTGAAAACCCCTGAGTAATCAATTTTATGCAGATTTGAGCAATTTTGAAAAATATGTCCGCCATATTGGATCCGCCATTTTGGATTTTGAAAATCTGACTTCAGATCCGTAATCAGCGACCCTGAAAACCTCTGAGTAATCAATTTTATGCAAATTTGAGCAATTTTGAAAAATATGTCCGCCATATTGGATCCGACATTTTGGATTTTGAAAATCTGACTTCAAATTCGTAATCAGCGACCCCGAAAACCCCCGAGTAACAAGTTACAATAAAATCTACTTACTTTTTGAGTAGAAAAATGTCAATTTTTTTTCTCTGTAATAGTTGGTTGTTTAGCTTGTTGGTTAGGGTCCTTGGTTTGCGTCCGTCAAACCCGGGTTCAATTCCCGTCGCCTAGAATTTTTTTCGAAAATATTTTCCATGAATATTAAGTTCTAAATTCTAAAATAAGACAAAGGCACAAATAATGAGAATGAACGTTAAGAAAGATTTTCGAATTAAAAAAATAAAATGAAAAAAAAAAATTTTTCCTGTGGACAGTTATATTATTATTCATTTTTGAATATATGAATAAGGTTTTTTGTATTTTGATATTTAAAGAAAAAATTTTTTTGTCAAAAAATTGAAATTGCATAAGAAAAAATACTTATTACTCGTAGTTATGCAAATAAATTTTAAAAATATAAAAAATTGTAAAATATAAAATTAAATAAAAATAAATCATAAATAGTGTATAGGTATATTTTTAGCTTTTCTAAAATGAAAATTTTTCTATTTTTTCCAGGTGGGTGGTAATTTGCGCCTGGTGGTGTATAGTGGCGAGAAAATGGACTAAATCACCGGATAATTGTAAGGAAAATGGATTTGGCTTGCAACATGGATTTTCAACTGTGGGTTCGGTTGCAGCTTGGGGACTTCCGGCTGCGCATACTATTGCTGTTTTAGTAACGAGAGACGTTGACGCTGATGAACTCAGTGGTAAGTGTATAACATTTAATGTAAATTTTATGTAACTATAATGCAACTTTTATGCAACTTATACAAAATTTTTTTTTTATATTTTCATTTTTATTTCCTTTGCCAATGATTATATTGTTTTTGATGTTGCTTCTCGTTTTTGTTTTAAAATTTTTTTATCTTTTGTTTTGTTTTTATTTTGAACAACATTGTTTTCGTTAGGCTTTTTTTGTTCTCTTTGTAAATATTATTTTGTTTTTGATTTTCTTTTCTTTGTTGTTTGTTTTCCGTTTTGTTGGTTTTCTTTGCCAAACATTAATTTTGTTTGTTATTCGTTTTGTTTGGTTTCTTTTCCTTGATAAATATTGTTTTTTTCTTGTTTATTGTTTGTTTTGAGTTTTCTTTGACACAAATTGTTGTATTTTTAGTTTTTGTCTTGCTTTCTTTTTTGTATCTTTTGTAAATAATATTTTTTTTCGATGTTTTGATTTTTATTTTGTTTCCTTTGAAAAAAAATGTTCAACTTTTGTTTTCATTTAGCTTTGTTTTTTGTTTCTGTTGTAAATATTAATTTTATATATATTATTTTCTTAAGTTGTCGTGGCTGCGTGGTAAATCACTTGCGTTGCGCTTCTAAAGTCCTGGGTTCGAATCCCCCTGAAAATACTTTTTCAATTTCATCTATTTTTAAGTATTAAATATATTATTTTCTTTGCTGTTTGTTTTCGGTGTGATTTAGATTCCTTTTGACGAATATTGTTTTGTTTTCTTTGCTGTTTGTTTTTGTTTTTTGTGGAAAATATTGTTTTGCTTCTTTTTATTGTTCGTTTTTTGTTTTCTTTGCCAAAAATTGGAGTATTCTTAGTTTTCGTGTTGCTTTGTTTCTTGCTTTTTTTGTCAAAGAAATCATCATCAAAAACATATTGTTTGATTTCTTTGTTTTTTGTTTCCTTTGTAAATATTATTTTGTTTTTGATTTTGTTTCCTTTGCCAAATATTGTTTTCCTTATTTTTTATAGTTTGTTTCTTATTTTCTTTGACAAAAATTGTTTTTTTTGTTGTTCATTATTCGTTTTGTTTGATTTTAACAAAAATTGTTTTGTTTTCTTTGTTGTTTGTTTTACGTTTTGTTTCATTTGTTTTGATACATTTTTTTACATTTGTTTGTGATTCTTTTCTTATTCTTTGACAAATATTGTTTTATTTTCTTTGATATTTGTCTTTCGTCTTGTTTCATTCCTTTGTGAAATAATGTTTTGTTTTCATTGTTGTTTAGTTTGTTTTCTTTGTCTAATATTGTTTTGTTTCTTTTTAATGTTTGTTTTTTATTTTCTTTGCGACAAAAATTATTGTTGAAATTTTAGTTTTCGTTTTTCTTTGTTTTTTATTTTCTTTTGATTGTTTTGTTATTGACTTTGTTTCTTTTTACAAAAATTATTTTATGGTTTCCTTTCGTTTAGATTTGATTGCTTTGTTTTTTTTTTTGTTTTTCGTTTTGTGTTTTCTGTGTCAAATATTGTTTTCCTTCTTTTTTATTGTTTGTTTTTTATTTTCTTTGACAAAAATTGTAGAAATTTGTAGTTTTTGTTTAGCTTTGTTTTTTTATATCCTTTGTAAATAATATTTTGTTTTGGATTTTGTTTTCTTTGACAAAAATTGTTATTTTCTTTGTTTTGGATTTTGTTTTCTTTTACAAAAGTTGTTATTTTCTTTGTTTTGGATTTTGTTTTCTTTGACAAAAATTGTTATATTCTTTGTTTTCGTCTTGTTTTGTATTTTATTTTTATCGGCAAATATTGTTTTGCGTCTTTTTATTGTTTGTTTTTGGTTTTCTTTGATAAAAATTGTGGTATTTATTTTTAGTTTTCGTTTTGCTTTGTTTTTTGTTTCCTTCGAAAAAATTTGATTCTGATTTTATTTTCTATGACAAATATTGTTCTGTTTACATTTCATTTGGTTTGTTTTTTTCTTCTTTGGAAAATATTGTTTTTTTTTGTTGTTGTTGTTTGTTTTCTTTAATAAATATTCTTTTTTTTAAATAGTTCTTATTCTAGAACAAATTCATTTAAAAAAAAAAAAAATTTCTTATATTGAAAACTTACAGAAAATTCCTTTTTTGTTGGGGGGGGGGAGAGAAACATGTAAAAACTACGTAAAACGTAAACTTGCGCTTCTTAAACTTGACTTTGAATTATGAAAGGTTGTATGATTAAAATGAAGAGAAGAGTAAAAGTAGAGATAGGGTTTTAGAACAGGGTTGGGGTGGGGGGAGGGGGAGAAGTAAAAAAAAATGAAAATAATATTTCCATGGAGCGCGCTCTCTCGTGAAATGTGAAGGAGCCTCTCTCGAAGGTTTCTCTCAGTCAGGCCTTGTTATGCTACTTGGTTTATGAGACTGTCCATTGGCGTAGTATATAGTTATGTGTTTGCGTGCCTCGCAAGAGAGTAGTACCTCTATACACCTACCTCTGCTGCTCTGCCCCATTCCGTAACTTTATAAGAGTTTCGAACGCAAACAATCGAAAAATTCTTTGATGTCGCCGCCGATCTGTTAAATTAATAAAAAAAAAAGAAAAATAAAAAAATTTTCTTCTTTTCCTTACGATAACGCAGAAACTATTATACAAAATAAAATCTTTTTTATTTATTTATCCAACGCGCTTTTGACTCTAATCTTAGAAATGTTTGGAATGATAAATGTTTATCTCGAATACTATCTAAAATTACGTGAATAGATTATATATCTTACTTGATAGTGTATACAACTGATGTTTTCAATCAATTTAACACTATCAGAAATATTTTTCTTTTTTTCTCCATATTTTTCTCTTCTCTTTAAATTTAATAATAAATATTGTACGTGTTTGATAGGCAAACACACTTTTTATAGATTTTTTTCATTATTATCGTTAATTAGTTTTTTTTTTTATTATTATTTGTATGACACAATGTTTAAAATATGGGGATTAAATTTTTTATGTTAATTTTTGTTTTTTGAAAGTTTCCACTTTAAAAATTAATTTTTGTTTTGCAAAAACAATTTTTGCAAAAAAAAAATTAATTTTGAATAAAAAAAACCCACTTTTGGTGAATAAGTAGGAGAGGGGGGAGAAAGAGAGAAGAGGGGGATATAAAGTCTGATGTCGGAAAAGATGAAAGTAACCGATGCAACGTATATATATATATATATATAAAGGGACCCAAACAGAATCCTTTTGGAGACTTTTCAAGTCCGAATTTCTTCGAGTTAACCACACGACGGTTGATTTTGCTAATATACGAAACGAGAGCTCTGTTTATAATGCTGCCGGGTAACTTCTAAGTTTGCGTGTGTACTAAACTTGAGAAATGCAAAAATTTTACACAAACACACACTCTCTGTTAAATATATGCCTATGTATATGTAAAAAGATTAACATCTTGGAATTGAAACGTGCACGCCTTTTTCCCTTAGTACAAAAGAATATACATTTTAAGGCGCACACACTACATTTGATAAAAACAACTTTCTGTAAATGGGCCGACAATTTTCATTTAAATTTTCTTTTAGAGAATTCATAGAAGCGTATCTAGGTTTTCAACCACAACATCTTTTAGTGGAGGAAACGTTATGATAATGATAATAATAATAACAACAATAATAATGATAATAATAATAATAATAATAATAATAATAACAATAATTATAATAATTATAAATATATAATCATTATTATATTAATAAATTTAATAATAATAATAATAAATGCATTTTATTAAGCTAAAGAAATTTTTGACAAATTATTGAGCCGAATTATTTATGCCAAATTAGATTAAACAAAAAATATATTTAGCAAAAAGTATATTTAGCAAATACTAAATAAAGCCAAAACTAATGTTTAGCAAAAAATATATTTAGCAGACCGATAATTTAGCCAAAACTAATATTTAGCAAACATAATATTTAACAAAAACAGTTTTTAGCAAAATAAATATTTTCATTGTCAACAATTATTATTTAGGAAAAATTATATTTTGCTTACCGTATGTTAAGCCACATTAAGCCAAAATAATATTTAGCAAAATAGATATTGGTAAAAATTATTTATATTTTCATTGGCAAATTTATCAAAAACAATTTGTCATTATTCTGAAAAATTGTATTTTACGAAAATAATATTTAGAAAATATTACGTTTGGTCAAAATTATATTTTAGCAAATGTTGAATCTAGCGCAACAAAAATAGTTAAAAAATTATAGCTCTCAAAAACTGTATTTAAGAAAATTATATTTAACAAAAAAAAAACATATTTAGCAAAAATAATATTTAGTAAATACAGTATTTAACAAAAAGAAACTGTATTCATTAGCAAGTAAATTTAACAAAAAATTATATTTTATGTTCATTTAGCCAAATTTTGCTTAAATTTTATTTAGCAAAAATAGTTTTTAGCAAAATAGTTATACTAGTAAATAAATTGATATTTAATAGCCATTGTATTTTGCAAAAACTATCTTCTAAAAACTTGTATATTTACAAATATTATATTTAGCGAAAAATATATTTAGCAAAAGTCGTATTTAGCAAAAATGGAATCATCCATAACAATAATTGTTAAAAAAATATATTTTATAGCAAGAATATTTAGCAAAAAGTATAGTTGTTAAATACTACGTAAAGCAAAAAGTATATTTAGTAAAAATAATGTTTAGCCAAAACCGTATTTAGCAAAAAAAAACTTTATTTACAAAAAAACTTTATTTATTAGCGACTATATTTAATAAAAATTATATTTAGAGAAAGGGATAAAAATCATATAATAAGTACGTTTAAAAATAAGAAATTGCAGAAATGAAAATTTACTTGATAATTTAGCTAAATAAAAATTATTCTACCAAAAAGTACAATTTAGCTATAAATAAAAGCCTGCATGTTTTTATACACTCAGCTATTTAATTATTAAACTAAAGAAAAATTCGGTTTAATAAAAATAGTATTTAGGTAATAAAAATTTTAGTTTAATAAAAATTCGGCTTAATATTAATTTAGCTAAACAAAAATTTAGCAAAATGAATATTCAGCCTAATAAAAATACAATATTTGCTAATTTTTGCTAAATAGAAATATTTTACTATTTAAACATTTCGCAAGAGAAAAATTTGGCTAAATGAATATTTTCAGCTTAATAAATATTTAACTAGATAAAAATTTAGCTAAATGAATATTTAGCCTAATAAAAGTGCAATATATTTTTTCAAAATAGAAATCTTATCCATAAGTAAATATTTACCTAAATAAAAATTCAGCAAAATAAATATTCAGCCTAATAAAAATCAAATAAATTTTTGCTAATTTTTGCTAAATAAAAATATTTTGCTGTATAAATATTTAGCAAAATATAAATTTGTCTGAATGAATATTCAGCTTAATAAAAATGCACTAAATTTTTGCTAATTTTTTTCCTAAATAGAAATATTCTGCTATATGTAAATATTTAGTTAGAGATAAAAATTCGGCGAAATGAATTTTCATCCTAATAAAAATGTAATAAATCTTTCCTAACTTTAACTAAATAGAAACATTTTACTATTTAAATATTTATTGCGATAAAAATTCACCTAGATAAATATTCGGCCTAACAAAAGTGCAATATTTTTTTGCTCAATAGAATCTTATCCTATTTGTAAATATTCAGCTAAATGAATATTCAGCCTAATAAAAATGCAATAAATTTTTGCTAATTTTTGCTAAATAAAAATATTTTACTATTTAAATATTTAGCTATATAAAAATTTGGCTACATAAATATTTAATGCAGAATGTGTTTATAATATAAAAATATATAGTTGTAAACTTGCGCGTTCAACAAACCAGAAATTACGGAAGTTTGTGTTTTTATTCTCTCAATTTTTTTTTTGGTTCACGAGAGTATAACAATCATCAAGATAGGAGGATGAGGAGGAGAGCAAAAAGTTGTTCATCCTCTTTTTCCTCTCTA
Source organism: Leptopilina heterotoma (assembly GCF_015476425.1). NCBI lineage: Eukaryota > Metazoa > Arthropoda > Insecta > Hymenoptera > Figitidae > Leptopilina > Leptopilina heterotoma. The sequence goes on from NW_025110975.1 coordinate 324,422, forward strand.
TCCGGATGTATAGTTTTTTCCCGATACTCTCTCCCTCTCTCTCTCTCTTTTGTGTTGCTTTTTCGAACAGTGTTTATACCCGATGAGAGCTTGTGAACAAAAACATTAACCAAAGTATATGTACAAGGGGAAGAACGCTGATACTTTAACTCTATTTTTCCCCCACTCCTCTCTCCCTTTCCACCCTTCCTCCCTTTCTTCTCCTCCCTTTCTTCCATCGACAATTTCTAATCCGACATCAACTCACAAGAAAGACAGATTGGTATTTGAAATACTTGATAATAAAAAGTTGTCAGTCAACAATTGTGTGAGATGCGTTTAAGGCACGCGACTTGTTCTCTCCTCTTCTTGTTCCGTTGTTTCATTTACCCCCTCCCACCCTTCTGCTAACTACCCCCACTACTGAATTTTCTATAGAAAAATTTTTAAATTTCATTCGTTAGCATTTTTTTTGTCTCACACATATTACATTTTTATTTAATTTTTTTTTTGGTTAATGTAAATAAATTTAAAATATAGGTATACAGTGCGTTTATAATATTTCAATGGGAAGAATTTCAAAACTCTGATACAAAAATGTCAAGTATTTCAACAATCGCGTGCCATTCATTCGCGCAGTCTCTTTGATAAATTAGCTCAAATGTATTCCCAAATTTTCTTTATTATTTTTGGATACAATTAAATTTATAAAATAGTTTTTTTTTTAAAATGTGATGTTATATAAACAACAAAAACAAAAAAAAAACATTTTGCCATTATTATCAAAAATAATAATAGCAAAAATATTAAAGGCAAAAACAATAAAACAATATAAACAACAATAAGCAACAAAAACTATAACAATATAATGAAAATAACAATAAAATAACATAATATTAAAATAATATTAACAAAAAAAAAAGAAAGAATAATAAAACAAATAAATAAAAATAAAAACAACCATAATAGTAATAATAATAATAATAAGATAAAATAATCATTATTGTTTTTTTGCAATTATTATGGCAGAATAAAAAAATCAAGAATAACATCATTAAATAAAAAAAAATAACAAAAATAATTCAAATAATAATAATTAATAAATAAATATTATTTAATATTAATTATTAACTAATAATAAATCATTTTTAAAAATTGTTTCTTTTTAGCTCGCTTGTTTAGGAAAGATCTTGTTACTCCCTCGTGTATTCCCTTCTTGTTAAGTAAACAAAACAAAAAATTTTACTTTTTTTTCGTTAAATTTCAACCTCAACAATTACAACAAAGTTGAATTTCGACGAGGCAGGTATAATCAAAAGAGCGATAAGGAGAAAAATAAGGGTTAGAGTGAGTGAGAGAGAGAGAGAGAGAAAAGGGGGGTGGGATTGGAGCGAGGGTTACAATTCGTTGGCCTCGACTTTACCGGTATCTTTGTAGTCATCTTGTTTCGTGAAACACGAGTGCTCAATGAGATCAGACCCTGGGTTCGAATATATAAAGAGTTGGACCAACTATATAGTAGAACTTTACGAACTCGTACGACTTGTATATATACATACATATATACATATCTATATGTATATATATACCTGTATGTATATACTGGGGTATCTACACGTTCTCATCTAAATTGCTTCTCATTTTCTCTTCTTCTTTACAACTATGCTCCTCCCCCTTCATCCCAACCCTCACCTCTCTTCTTCGTGATGGAGAATCCTTCCTTGGTCCTTCCTTTACTCTCCTCTCCAACTCCACCACCCCCCCCCAAATCCACCTTACCGCGTGCCTTACCTCGCTGTTTGGATGCTGCATCCCTGTACCTTCCTCCATATTTCCCCCTTTCTTTTTTCCTCTACTTATAAGAACTGAAGCCCTCGAGTAGGTCGATCACCTTCGAAAGGTGTTGAAAGGTTATTTCGTACAATATCCTTCTTCTTTTGAATGTACATTTTGATGTTTACCGGTGAAAAAATACTTGCGATTATTTTTATACGTTTACAGAAATATAGAATTTTGAAATTTGATATTACATTTAAAAAAAATTAACAATTCTATGTTTTGTGTCATGTTTTTTGAGTTAAAAATAATTTTATGCACTTTCGAAAGTATTGCACTTGACTTAAACGAAGGTTTTAAGTTTGAATTCACTTACTGCGCAGGTATAGAGGTCGAATACACTTACTGCGCAGGCGTAGAGTCTATATAGACTTACTGCGCAGGTTTATACTTCGAATACACTTACTGCGCAGGTATAGAGTCCATATAGACTTACTGCGCAGGTTTAGAGTCCATATAGACTTACTGCGCAGGTTTAGAGTCACAATATGTTTACTGCGCAACCATAAAGTTCAAATATTGTTTCGGCGCAGATATAGAATATGAATAAACTTACTGCGCAGAAATAACGTTTGAAAATAATTACTGCGCATCTTTAGAGTCAGAATATGTTTAGTGCGCAGCTAGAGAGTTCAAATATTGTTTCTGCGCAGGTATAGAATATGAATATACTTACTGCGCAGAAATAACGTTTGAAAATAATTACTGCGTAGCTCTAGAGTCAGAATATGATTAGTGCGCAGCTAGAAAGTTATAATTTTCTTACTGCGCAACCAGAAAGTTGAGATAATGTCTCTTCGCTGATATAGAATATGAATATACTTACTGCGCAGAAATAACGTTTGAAGATTATTACTGCGCATCTGTAAAGTCAGAATATGTTTAGTGCGCAGCTATAGAGTACAAATATTCTTTCTGCGCAGCTTTAGAGTCAGAATATGTATAGTGCGCAGCTGTAGAGTTCAAATATTCTTACTGCGCAGCCAAATATTGCAAATACTGTTTCTGCGCAAGTATAGACTATGAATTTGCATACTGCGCAGAAATAAAGTTTGAAAATAATTACTGCGCAGAAATTATAATTCCTAGACCATTCGAGTAATTTAATAAACTGTGGCTTTGTATTTAAAAATATATATCGACTGGAATATAGTACTCTATCGTTTAAATCAACCCCCACCCCCTCTCCCTCACAACACCCCCACGAGTGATCAGTTCTTTGTTTCGCGAGACTATTTAATGTCCCCCTATCGTTTTGCAAGTGTCTCCTCGATGTATTTAATGGGCATTCGGTGGGATTCGTTTTTTTATTATTAAGAAGAAGAAAAAATAAGAGACACTTTTTTCTACGGTTGCACATTGTGCCGCCCTTATAATTCTCATGTAAAAAGGGTCTCTCGTATATATATAAGAAAAGGCACGTCGCGAAAGAGCCGCTAAACGCATTCTATATAATGTTCCTCTCTTTTTTCACGACTTTAAAACCACACCAAGGGTCGAGAGGGGCAAAAGATCCTTGAAAGATTTGCATAGAAGCCTCTCTCGCGCGTTTACGCGTTCTCTCTATTGCGGTTATGTACTTTGATTCTTCTTCTTCTTCTTATTTTTTTCTGTTTTGTTTTCTTTTGTCTTCATTCGTTGAAAAATATAAAAGCCAAACGTGAATGTATATTACCTATTTCGGTAAAGTTAAGGGTCGTTTAGATTTTACGAGCTATTGGAATTGTTTTTATTTATATGCATGTTTGGTTGTAAAATTGTAGAGAATTTGCGCAATCGTAAATATTGTTTGTGTCTAGTGCGCAGTCATAAAGTTTGAATATTTTTTATTGCGCAGTCATAAAAGTTGAAATAGGTCAATTGCGCAGGTTTACAAGTTGAAATATGTCTAGTGCGCAGCTGGAAGGCTTAAATTTATTTACTGCGCAGGTATATAATTTGAATATGTCTACTGCGCAGTCAGAGAGGTCGAATGTAGTTACTGCGCAGCTTTAGAGTTTGAAAATATCTAGTGCGCAACTAAACTTTTTGAACACTCTTACTGCGCAGGTATAAAGTTCAAATTTTTCCAGTGCGCAGCAAGAAAGTTAAAATATTCACAGTGCGCAGCTTTAGAGTTCGAATAAGCTCAGTGCGCAGCCGTAGAGTTCAATTAGTTGCAATGCGCACACTCAAAAGTCTAGTACGCATGTTCAAATTTTATAATTACACAGCCATAGATAACTTTTAAATCTACTGCGCAACTTAAATTTCCATTTACAAATTTTTCTCATCTCCATATACAATAATTGGATCTATTGCGCATGGAAGTAGATCCAACACACAACCCTTAAAAATCTACTGCGCATGTTTAGCTTCCGTATTTCTTTCATTGCGCAGCAAAGAGTAGATTTAAATCTACTGCGCAGCATATGTATTATTTTACAAATGTTTTTAATCTCTATACACAGGAATTGGATCTATTGCGCATTCATGAAATTGTAGATTCAATGCGCAAGCTTTTATTGCCTATTGGAACTATTGCGCATTCATGTAAGTGTAGATCCAATGCGCAGGCTTTTATTACCAATTTGATCTTCTGCGCATTCATGAAAGTGTAGATCCATTGCGCAGGCTTTTATTACCAATTTGATCTATTGCGCATTCCCGTAAGTGTAGATTCAAAACGCAAGCTTTTATTACCTATTGGATCTTCTGCTCATTCATGTAAGTGTAGATCCAATGCGCAGACTTTTATTACCAATTTGATCTATTGCGCATTCATGTAAGTGTAGATTCAATGCGCAAACTTTTATTACCCATTGGATTTATTGCACAACTTTATACATATGTTTATATATTGTTCAATAATTGCTCGTAAGATATCTGACAATTTTAGATGCGCAGTAGATCCGTATAACTTTAATCATTATTTAATATAATTTTATAGATGCACAGTAGATCATTTTGGCAGATTGGATTAAAACTGCTTAGTTTCTATAGTTGCGCAATAGACTTAATTATCTCCTGTAGATGCGCAGTAGATCCGTATAACTTTAATCATTATTTAATATAATTTTATAGATGCACAGTAGATCATTTTGGCAGATTGGATTAAAACTGCTTAGTTTCTATAGTTGCGCAATAGACTTAATTATCTCCTGTAGATGCGCAGTAGATCATTACTACTCCTGCACATGCGTCATAGATCGCTATATCTTCTGCAGCTGCGCAGTAGATCTATGTTTTCTATTGATGATATAGATCTATGGATCAGTAAAAGTCATCTAATTGTGTAGTAAATCTAAAGGTTTTCTAAATTAATGTAGTCTATGATCTTTCTACAGCTGCGCAATAGATCTCTCAGACTTCTATTCCTGCGCAATAGATCTTAATGGATTCTATGGGTGCGCGATAGATCGTTACAGCTTCTATAACTACGCAATAGTTTCGTTTCGCTTCTACAGATGCGGAAGAAGTCTGTAGGGAATCCAGTCATGCGCAATAAATTTGTGTGGCTTCCATGAATGCGCAATAGATCACTATATCTATAGGAGCTGCGCAGTAGATCCATACGGCTCCTCTGGCTTCGAAATGAATCTTTTTTACTTCTATGACTGCGCAATCGATCATTATGTCTTTAGGAGCTGAGCAGTAGATCTCTATAGCTATTATAGCTGCGCAGTAACTACATATGGCTTCTATAGTTGCGCAGTAGATCCATACGGCTCTTACAGCTACGCAGAAGACTTGTATAACTTTTATATATGCGCAGTAGATCATTACGGCTTCTATAGTTGCTTAATAGTTTTGCATTGCTTCTACAGCTGCGCGATGGATCATTGCAGCTTTTATAGCGGCGAAACAGTTGTGTTTGGCTTTTATAGTTGTACTAGAAATCTGCAATGAATCCGTACTTGCGCAGTAGATCATCTCTATGGCTCCTATAGATGTGCAGTGGATCTGTACGACTTCTATGTCTGCGCAGTAGATCTGCATGACTCCTATGAGCGCACAGTAACTTTATATGACTTCGATAGTTGCGCAGTAGATTTCTATGGCTCCTATGGGTGCGCGGTAGATCTGTACGGCTTATATGGCTGAGCAGTAGATATGTATGGCTTCTATGGCTGCGCAGTAGATCTGCATGGCTCCTGTGGGTACACAGTAGCTTCATATGATTTCTATAGTTGCGCAATAGATGTGTATGGCTCCTATGGATGCGCAGTAGATCTGCATGACTCCTATGGGTGCACAGTAAGTTCATGTGACTCTTATAGTTGCGCAGTAGATCTGTATGGCTCCTATGGGTGCGCAGTAGATCTGTATGACTTCTATAGTTGCGCAGTAAGTATATATAGCTTCTACAGCTGCGCAGTAGATCTGTATGGATTCTATGGGTGCGCAGTAGATCTGTATGACTTCTATAGTTGCGCAGTCGATCTGTATGGCTGCTATGGGTGCGCAGTAAGTCTATATGGCTTCTACAGCTGCGCAGTAGATATGTATAACTTCTATAACACTATTCCTAACTCCAAAACTACTAATTAAAACAAAATCTTGTTCAGAGCGAAATAAAAAACATTTTAAAATCCTTTCATCCTAAAATTGAAAACTAATTCTTCCATTATTTTTTCTGTTACAGGCAGCTGCTTTGTTGGACAACAGAGTACACGATCACTGCTGGTCCTCGTACTAGCTCCTCAGTTTGTCTACTTAACATTGGGCTCCACCTTCTTTCTCGTTGGAACTGCCGCTCTTCTATTCCCCCGTCCCTCAGTCAGTCCAAGTCAAGTACTAAAAACCCTCCAGCCAAATCCACTCATCAGAAATCAACGCGATGGCGCCAAATCACCAGCCGAACTCTACAAACGTCAAAAGAAACTTGTCATCAGAATTGGCGCCTTCATTTGCTTCTACGGTCTCGTTATGATCTGTCTCACCTGCACCATATTCTACGAGTGGTGGGGACGGGATTCATGGCTCAGAGCACCGGAACCAACAAAAGAGCCTAAAGTCACGTCAAAACCACTCCTCCAAGTCTTTATTCTTCGAATTATTGTCTTTTTGGGTGCCGGTGTAATTTCAGCTGCTTGGATTTGGTGGCCAAATGCCATAAGTGTTTGGCGACGTTTCCCCCCTTGTAAACAACCGCCACATAAGTGTCATCCACATGCGCATGCAGTACCAGTGCCCGTTGTCAGATGTTACAGCACTGGTTCCACTACTCCCACTCCTCATCAGTTGCATCATCTCGGCAGACTATCGCCCCCCCAGCATCCGTTACTGCATCAACATCCAATTGTCATCAACAGTCAAATGCCGCACAGAAGTCACAAAAAGCATAGAAAACATCGAAAACATCACAGTGGAAGTGAGACACGTGTTTGAGAAGAGGGGGAATGTGTAATTTTTGATCTCAAACTTGGAGAGGGAAGACTCAAGAAAATTTTTTTGGAATTTAAACGTTTTAAGGGGGCGACGCGACGGTTATAGAGCCGTCCCTGGATTTTCTCTGTGATTAGTCCAATCTTTCGAGTTCGGCGAATTTCTATAAGAAAAGGAAAAGGAGAAAAAAACCCCTCTTAAATTACGTATTCTCTCCGTTTCTAAAAACTTTTTTTTCAATAAAAAATTGAATAAAATAGAAAAAAAAATTTTTAAATTCAGGGGAATTAAAAAAAAGAAGGGGCCCCGATTCTAGAGCCGTCACTGGATTTGCTTGATTGGCCAATCACAACAAGACGTTTTTATTCTACACTTTTTTGTGCAAGAATTAAAAAAAAAATAAAAAGCTTTAGGCCCCTGGATTTTGAGAGACGCTCCTGACACACTCGCTGTGATTGGTCAGTTCTCTAACGGTTTTTCTCAAACACGCCTGCGCCTAGAGATATTACGCTCAAGAGGAAATTTGTTTACTTCTACGACTGTCGTGTGAAAAAATGTCTAACGATAAATTTCCACCATCTTTAATTCAGTGCCAATATTGTAAATATATGTTAAGTTGAATTTTTTTTTTTTTTGTAAAATATGGTTCAAAATATGTAACATTTAATTTAAATGAAGATAAAAAAATACTGCCAGTTTTTAAGTACAAACAAAAATATTTCGAATAATTTAAAAAATATTTTTACCGAAACTTTACAGAAAACGAAAAATACATTTTTTAGGTTATGTTAGAAAAATTTTTTGAATTTGATGATTAAAAAGTGCTTCATTAAAAAAAGAGTAGATTTCTAAGTAGAAGAACAAAATATATATTTAGATCCAAATTAAAAATGCTTAATTGAACAGAATTGATTGAAATTTTTTTTTTTTTTAAATTAAATAGAAAAATTAAAATATTTAAATTAAAAAAAAAAATTGAAAACTAGTTTAACTAGAAAAAATTAGAAAGTTAAATTAAGAAATATAAAGTAATTTTTATTTTAATATGAAAATTTAATTATAATAAATGTAAACAAATTTTATTTCAATTAAAATTAAAATAATAATTTCGGCAAAAATTGTATATTTGTTTTAAAAAAAAATATTTTATTTAGTGTTTTAATAGTTTCAATGTAATTGAACGAAAACTTTTTAAGACTGTATATAATGATAATAATAATGGTATTAAAAATAAAAAAAAGTATATTACTCGAACATTATAATGTTATAAGTGTATATCTGTATATATTTATTATTTTCGAAAAAAAAATTGTAATTTTTTACAACTTTTATAAATATGGTATTATATAATAAATAAATAATATTAAAATTACTTTCGTATTTTATTTATTTTATTTCCCATTTATATATTTATTAAAAATTTGTTTATTTATTTACAATATTTATTTATTTCGTTGGTATTTTTATAAACAAATAAAAGATAACAATTAAATGAATAAATTCAAAATAAATAATTATTTTAAATTTATTTATTTAATTGGTATTTTTATATTGATTTAATAATATTTATTAATATTTATATTAAAAATTGATTTATTTATTCAGAATTCGTTTAATTATTTAGTATTTATTTATTAAATTGGTATTTTTATATTTATTTAATAATATTTTATAATATTTAATTTAGGCATTGCCTTAAAATTAATTTGTATGTAAGTAGCGCTGCGCAGGCGCCGGAGTGGGGGCAATGAGAGTGAGAGAGATATCAGAGTTCTTTCTCTGTCACTCTCATTGCCCCCACTCCGCAATTTTTTATACTCTTCTTCTATTTACAATTTTTTTACTTTGACACATTAAACTTAAAGTACTTTTAAATTATTATTTAATTTTACTATTTTTCCTAATAAAATTAAAATTTATTCTTTCTTTTTAAATTAAAAAAAAATAATTACAATTAAATAAATTTGATTTAATGAATAAAAATAAATTAAAAATTAGAATTTTCTTGTAATTCTCTCGTGAGAAAAAAAAATTCGAAAATATAAAAATATTCTTCTTTGTCGAAAACTTAATAGTTTTCTTTCCTTATGTAAAAAAAATATGACAAGGTGGTAGGAGGGGGTAAGGGGGGCGAAAAAAATTCTAAGAAAGTGTTGTATGAAGGAGATCCTATTGTCCTAGTAGTAAAAGAAATGTAATTCAATATCTGAGATTTAAGAATGTTTGCGCCTATTTGAAAAGAAGAGCGCGTGAAATGGCAAAAAAAAATTTTCATTTTTTCTTTCTTATTCTTGTAAATTATTTTTTATTTTTTTTTTTCATTTTCGGCGACTCATTTGACATTCGGTCTATATAATCTCACTCTTTCATGAAAAAGAAAAAATCTTCATTTCTTTGAAACAAAAAGTTAAAAAAAACTTATTGTTGTTCTAAAAGCAGTTTATGGCGTTTGGAGAGGAGAGGAAGGGAACGAATTTTTTTTTATAGAATAACACGACACATCCGGTTATTGAGATTCTTTTATTCGCATAAGAAAATTGACATTAACAAAAATCATTTCATATTCTTTTATTTTACAATATTTTTAGTTAAATTTTTTTTAAATTAAATTTTTTCTCTTTTTCTTTTTTCCCTTAAATTTTGTACTTTTGGATAAATTTTTTATTCTTGCTGACTTTTATTTACAATAAATTATTTATTTGCAGTAAACAAAATAAATGAGTAAAAAAATAAAAAATAATTTAAAAAAGATAAATAATTTCATTTTCGAAAATGAATTACAGAAGTAGAATTTCAAAAAATTATTTAATTTTAAAAATATTTTTTTTCTTTTAGTCAAAAAACTAGAATTTACAAAATTTGTTATTTTTATAGAAAAAAAACGAAAGAATTTTTCTCAACAACCCTTAACTGTTCCTTTATAAATCAAATACATATAATCCAATGCACGACGTTCTGGAACATCAATTGTGTAAAAACGAATTTTAAATGAAAGTGGTTTGCCGCATCTCAAAAATTTTGGAGGTTTCATTTTTGATGTTACACTTTTCTTGTTTATCACCTTACCCTGCAACATAAAAATTAAAAAACATTTATTAGAGAAATTATTATTTTTTTTTTTTAGAAGACCGATTAAGAAAATGGGAGGGGGGAGTGAGAACTTAATAATAAATTAATTATTCACTGAATAATAACAATAATAATAAATAATAATTACTATTATTACTATAATATAATTATTAACTTTTAAAAAAATTGATTAAAATTTTTTTTCTGCAAAAAGGGCATTCTATATATACGATAAAAAATAAAAATGCTTAATAGAAGAGAAAAATGAGGGAAGAAGGGAGAAAAGTGGGGGAAAATTGATAATAAACACTCACAGCTTTCAAGGGAGCATCAGGCTTTGAGGCAACAAACAATGCCGTGACTTCTTTTGCAAATCGTCTCTCAGCATCATTTGCATATTTCTTGTTCATCTCCACAGGTCTGATTATTTTATTTTGCAGTGGTTCGTCCGAGTAAGAAATTAAAAAACTAAACTGTAAAAAAAGAAATATTTAGTGGAAATTTTCGTTTATTTATTTATTTTATCTAAAATAATTATTTTATGTTACTGTACTTTTATTAATTAAAAAAAAAACTTTTTAAGTTGTCTGTACTTTTATTAATTTAAAATACAATTTTTTTTTGTTAAATGCAATTTTATTTATTTTTAAACAAATTTTTTGAATTGACTGTACTTTTATTATGTATTAATTAAAATTAAAATATAGAATTATAAATTTTATCTGTTTAATTTAAAAAAAGAATTTTTGAAGTTGACTGTACTCTTATTTAATAAAAACACATTTTTTAATTGACTGTACTTTCATTATTATTTTTTGATTAAAATTCAAATTCTAACGTTGAATTATAAATTTTAGTTTAAAATTAAAAAAAAAAACTTTTCGAGTTGACTGTACTTTTATTATTTACTAATTAAAATTAAAATATCTAGTGTTGAATTATAAATTTTAGTTTAAAATTAAAAAAAAAAACTTTTCGAGTTGACTGTACTTTTATTATTTACTAATTAAAATTAAAATATCTAGTGTTGAATTATAAATTTTAATTGTTTAATTAAAAAAAAACTTTTTAAGTTGATTGTTTTTATTTAATTTAATTTTAAAAAGATTTTTAGTTGACTGTACTTTTATTTAATTAAAAAAATATTAATTAGAATTTAAATACTAATATTGAATTGTAAATTTTATTTGTTTGTAGAGAAAATTTTTCAGTTGAATGTACTTTCATTATATAAATTAACATTTGAATACAAATATTTAATTATAAATTTTATTTGTTGAATTTAAAAAAAGAACTTTTGAAGTTCACTGTACTCTTATTTAATATAAACACATTTTTTTTAATTGACTGTACCTTTATTATTTATTGATTAAAATTAAAATGCTAATGTTGAATTATAAATTTTAATTGTTTCATTAAAAAAAAAAATTTTTAAGTCGACTGTACATTTATTATATTAATTAAAATTTAAATCATAATATTGAATTATAAATTCTATTTGTTTAAATTTAAAAAACTTTTTTAGTTGATTTTACTTTTATTTAATTTAATTTTAAAAACTTCTTTAGTTGACTGTACTTTCATGATAAAAATTTTAATTTAAATACAAATATTTAATTATAAATTTTATTTATTTAATTTTAAAAAATGTTTTTAGTTGACTGTACGTTTATTGTATTAATTAAAATACTTTTATTAAGTTATAAATTTTAGTTGCTTAATTTAAAAAAGAAACTTTTTAAGTTGACTGTACTTTTATTATTCATTAATTAAAATTGAAATATCTAATGTTGAATTATAAATTTTAATTGTTTAATTTAAAAATAAGTTTTTTTAGTTGACTGTAATTTTATTGTATTAATTAAAATTAAAATACTATTCTTGAGTTATAAGTTGTTTAATTTAAAAAAAAATTTTTGAGTTGACTTTACTTTTATTATTTTAATTATAATTAAAATACTAATAGGTAGGTATTGAATTATAAATTATTTTATTTCTTTTCAACTTAAAAAACTTCTTAAGGTGATTATACTTTAATTTAATTTACAAAAAAATTTTTTTAATCGACTGTACTTTTATTATATTAATTAAAATCAAAATAATAATGTTTAATTACAAATGTTAATTATTTAATTTTAAAAAGTTATTTTAGTTGACTGTACTTTTAATATATTAATAAAAATAATAACAATAATAACAATAATAACAATAATAACAATAATAAAATAGAAAAATAATAAAAAATAAAAATGAAATAAAGAAATAAACTGAATAAAAGGAAAAAGTATTAAAAACAACAAAATACTAAATAAAATAAATAAAAGAAAAAAATATAATAAAAATAAATAATAAATAGTAGAATAGAATAAATAGCAGTTAAACAACAAATAAAGAAACAAAAACCTACTCGAATATTTGATGTCTTATTATTATAAGAACTCTTGTACGATTCACCAACCAACCAATTAAGTTCAATGTTACCCGAAAATGGCTTTTTTAAACTATCCTCACGATTTGCTTTCGCCAATTTATTAATTGGCTCCGTTTCCTCATTAATCACCAATTCACAATCGTTACTTAACACCGATAGATGTAAATTTTTTGTCACCTTAAAACATGTTCGAGTAAGATTAAAATTTGGTCCCTTGCCAAACACAAGATCAGAAAGTGAACCAAATAAAAAACAATTTCCACCTGATAAAAATACACCAATTATTAAAAAAAATAATAAAAATATTTGATTTTTCATTTTCTTTTTCTAACAGTGTCAACATTACTCGCGCACAAATTGCATTTTATTTTATAAATAAAAGAAAAAAAAACAGAAGAAGAAGGAAAGACAAAAAATAAATAAAATTGCGAATAGAAAACTTTATCAATAATTGTTGTTTTGGCGTCAAGGTTTTTCCTACTTTTTTTTATCATAATTATCATTGAGTGACTTGTATTTAAAAAGAAAAAAAATTTTAATTGTTCCTAATGTTGAATTGTGATAATTAATAATTTTCGATGGAAAAAATAGAGAATTTTTTTTTTAATTTTATAGTTTTTTTGATAAACAATTTTTTTAAGTTAGCAATTATTTTATACATTTTAGTCTAAATTTTTCTTTTTTCAGTTTTTTTTGCTATTTTATTTTTATCTTAATTTTCCAGTTTTTTAATTTCTAATCATTTTTTTCAAATTTTTTGCAATTTATTTTTTTCTTGATATTTAAATATTTTTATTGTGTTTTAGTTTTTTGCTACTATATTTGTTTGTATTTTTAGTTTTTTACAATTTAAGTTCCTTTCTTTGCTATTAAAATATTTTTGTTTTTTTACCTTATTGCTATTTTACTTGTTTAATTCTTTTGATTTTTTAATTTATTTAGTTTTTTGCTTTTCTCATTTTTTGCTAATTTATTTTTTTAGTTTTTTATCTTTTGGTTTTTTTTACTTTTTTGCTATTTTAGTTTATTGCTATTTTTGTTTGTAAATTTTAGGCTATTTGTAATTTTTGTTTGATTGTTTTTTAACATTTTATTTACTCTACTTTTCCATTTGCTATTTTATTATTTCAATTTCTTACTATTTTGCTATTTTTATGTTTAATGCTATTTTACTTTTTTAGTTTCTTAGCTTTTGACTATTTCACTTGTCTTATTATTTTAATTTTTTATTTATTGCTATGCAAATTTTTTGCTATTTTATTTTCTTAGTTTTTTTAGCATTTTTCAATTTAAGTTTTGGCTATTTAAATATTTTTATTTTTGCTAGTTATTTTACTTGTTTTAATATTTTAATTTTGTAATTTAATTTTGCTATTTATTTTTTTTATTCTTTTCGTATTTTTTTATGATTTTAGTTTTTTTCAGATTTTAGCAATTGAATTTTTTTTATTTCTTAATTTTTTACAATTTTACTTATAGTTTACTATCTTTATTTATTAGTTTTAGTAATATTTTTTTGCTATTTTAGTATTTTAGTTTCTTGCCTTTCTTTTATATTTTTAGTCTTTTATTTTACTTTTAAATCTTTTACCTCTTTTGCTAAAAAAATTAAAAAAATTTTTTTTCTATTTTAATTTTTTTCTATTTTACTTATTTTACTATTTTTAGTCTTTTATGCTATTTTACTTTACTTTCAAATCTTTTTTCTTTTTTAGTTTTTTGCTAAAAAAAAATTAAAATTAAAAAATTCAAACTTTAATAATTTTATTTTGCTATTTAAATTTTTTTATTTCTTAATTTTTTTGCTATTTCACTTATTTTACTATTTTTATTTTTTAGTTTTCAAGTTTTTTCTTTGCCACTTTAGTATTTTAGTTATTATTTCTTTTCTTTTCTATTTTTTAGTCTTTTATGCTATTTTATTTTACGTTAAAATATTTTTACTTTTTTAATTTGAACAATTTTTTTATTCTTTAGTTTTCATTAAATTCTTTTTGCCATTTTAGTATTTTCTTACATTTCTTTGCTATTTTAGTTTTATTCTTGTTTTATTTTTTATTTTTACTATTTTTTGTAATTTGAAGGAAAATTCTTTACTAATTACAATTAAATTTTGTTAATAAAGTAGATACCTATCAATTTTTGAAAAATGTTTACCATCGGTGGAGAAATGTTTGTCCATTTCTACCTTATCCTCACTAGTGATAAATAAGAAATCTACTTATCTGGTGTAAAAGAATAATTGGTCAGAAAATTTTGTTACCAACTGTAGGAAAACAGTTTCATCTTGGAAACATTTTAAAAGGTTATCTTCTGAGTTTAAAAGTACATTTTAATTTTGTTAATTAACAAAATTTAAATTAGAAAAAAAATAATTACATTTATAAAAAAATATTAGTGAAACTTTATTTTTAATCACCATTAATGAATCTGTTACCATAACAATAGTCAATAATTTTATCATCACCCGATTATTTATCAACAGAGCAAAAAAAAGAACATGTAACATCGGATGATAAGTTATCATTTGTTGCTTGAAAACTTACCGACTGTCAAAATTTCGCCACCAGATGTCAGATAATAGCAATTCTCTAAGATTTCCTTTTTTTTATTTCTTTTTTTTCGAACATTTTCCTAAGAGAAAATTTAATGTTCCAGCGATAATAATTATCTGAAAAGAAAAGAAGTAAATAAATAAATAAATAAAAAATTAAAGGGAGAATAAATAATAATAGTATTTTTTAAAATCAATAACTAAATAAATAATTTATTTTCCTATGTAAATAATATTGAATCTAATGTAAATATAAAGTAGAGAAGAATAAATAAATATTTGTTGAAAATTTAAAAAATAATTTAAAATAAAAAAAGTTTTTTAAAAAAAATTAAATTTTTGAATGAAAGGTACGAAAAAAATAGAGAGAGGGAGAATGGAGGGGGGGGGGGAGGGAAAAGTAGATAAAAAAATTGCAATAAAAATAAATTTTAATATTAAAAAAAAAATTTTATTAAAAATGAAAAACAAATATTAAAAATAAAACTTTTGGGTACAATTAGAAAAAAAGAGGGGAGAAATAGAGTGGGGTGGAAGAGTGGGTAAAAAATTGTAATAAAATTAAACGAAAAAGAGAGGGGGGAAGCGGAGCGGGGGAAGAGTGGATAAAAAATTGTAATAAAAATTAAACGAAAAAGAGAGGGGGAAGAGTGGATAAAAAAATTTTTTAAACTATTTTTGAATATTAAAAATAAAATATCGAGAAAAAATAGTGAAGAGAGGGGGAAATGGAGTGGGGAAACTAGATAAAAAAAATTTAATAACACTGAATGAAATTTTTGAATATTAAAACTTAAATATGAAAAAATAAAAAAAAAAAATAAAAAAAGAGAGAAAGAGAGGGATGGGGGGAAATGGAGTGGGGGTAAGGCAAATATTTTTGTAAATAAAAAGCGTAATTAGTTCCAAAATACGATTTTATTAACTTGCGAGCTTAACTAATTTTGCGCAATGCGCATCATTTATACACGCTTATTGCATTCGTACAACACATTTACACACACACATCACATACACACACAAAAAACTCTCTCATTCAAATATATAAAATCTAAAATTGTTACTATTTAGACACCGTGACTCTTAGTCGTGATAAAGTTGTCCACTATAGGCTAGAAAATCGATATAATCTATTTTTATTTATATATATATTTTTTTATTATTATTATTTAATTGTGAATACTTGTTCGTATCACTTTAAATCGTGTCTCACTGCATTTTTGTTTTCTTCTTCTTCTTTTTTTCATTTATTTAATTTTTTTTCTGGTAAGCTAACGACATTCCAAAAAAAGAGGAATAAGATGCACCGATTTATTTTTTTTACTTTCCCTTTCGCCCCTTAAAAAAAAAAACAAAAAAAATCAAAATCTAGGAAAAAAATATTTTTTTTGTCACGTCAATAATTTTTTTTTTTGTAGAGGGGGGAATGAAGGTGAGAAGGAAAAACATTCCTAATTTACTAGCTAAATAACTCATTTTCTCTACTTTGAGAATTTTCGCTTTTTTCGAAATTCTTTTTTTTTTAAATTCTTTTTTACTTTTTACAAAGAAAGAATTTTTTTATTTTGCTAATTTTATACCTTATTTTTGGAAAAAATTTTTCATTAATTTCACCTAAAACTTTTTAAATTGTTTTAGATTTAGCAGAAAAAAAATTTTTTTCTTTTTTTTCGAAAAGAAGCTTTTACAAAAAATCCTAATTTAAAATCAGTATTTTTTGCAAATTTTTTTTTGTTTTCAGATAGGAAATTTCCTTTTTTAATTTGAAAAAATTCTTCTTTTCAGAAATTTTCCTTTCAAAAAAAAATTTTTTTTCTACCTTTTTTTTATTTAAACAATTTTGTTTGTTCGTTTTTTGTCTCTTCTTTTTTAAAATAAAAAATTGATAAATTTTTGATAGAATTTTTTTTGTGATTTAGAATGAAAACATAAAACACACGTGACATATTCTCTCAAATTTTTTTTTTTTTTTTTTTTTTGAGAAACACAATTTTTGGTCGATTAATTTAGATATTCAACCAAAAAATTCAAGAAGATGAATAAATAACACGTTTTTTTTAGTTAAAAGCATGAGAGGAATAATAACTGGATAACAGAAGAATAATTCTAAAAAAAATCCAAATTCCTTTTTTTTTTTTTAATATTATGAATTAAAAATTTAAACTACTGTTTTTTTCTTTATCTTAAATTTTAAAAATTTTCAAGGAAAAAGAATTTTAAAAAGAAGTGTTTTTAAAAAAGAAACAAATGACATTTTTTTTAGAATTCTTCGAAAAAATAAAATAATTAAATAAAAGTAGGAAAACAAAAAAAGGGAAAGAGGCGGAAAAATAAAAAATGCAAATGAATCAAAGTAATGAAACCAACAAAATAAATATATATTATTTCACAATATGCCGCATGCTAATTGAATTATTATATTTTTCGTGATGACATTATATTTTTTTTTGTTTCATTTTTTTTTCTTATTTTATAATTTTCAATTAAACAATGGGCATAGAAAAAAAGTTCTTTTTTTTTATAAACGGACCCGTATGAGTGTTCAACAAAGCATAACATGGCCCAATCTACGTGGTTTTTTTTCTCTCTGTTTACAAATTAATAACGTACGCAAAAAAATACTGCACACACAGCACATTTAATAATGCCCACACATGACTTCCAATTTTTTTTCAGGGAGAGGGGGTACTTCAAATTTGAATTTTTTTCTCTTCTTTCGAAAAATTATTTTCTCTTTTTCCGAAATATTTTTGTGGTGAAGAAAAAACTTTAATTTTTTTTTTATAAAAATATTTTTTAAAAATATATTTTTTTAAACAAAATTTTCTCTAGAAAAAAATATTCTTCTTAAAAAAGACCTTTTTAAAAATATATTTCTCTAAAAGTATTTTTCTGAAAGAAGTATTTTTTTAACAAAAAGTATTTTTCTAAATAAGTATTTTTCTAAAAAATGTATTATTCTAAAAAAATTATTTTTTAAAAAATGTATTTTTCTAAATCAAATTTGTCTCAACAAAAAACTATTTTCTTTTATAAAAAAGAACAATTTTTTAATCAAAAATATTTTTTTTCGAAGAAGACGAAAAATATCCAAGAAATTGGAAAACAAAAATATTCCCCAAAAAAATTGACAAGAAAAAAAAAACAAGCGCACATTTTGTAGTTTTGTTCAATATACAAAAAAAAGAGAACCAAAATCGAGTTCATGACAAGAAAAAATTTCTAAATAAAACAAAAAAATATTTTCAATAATTAAATAATTTCTTTTAAACAAAACAAAAAGTATTTTAAATTCAACATTTTTTTTTCTTTTACAAAAAAAAACAAAAAATTATTTTGACAAAAACAGGAGTAAACTTTTTTTTATTAATTAATTAAAATAAATTTTTTTTTTACAAAACAAAAATATTTTCCAAACAAAAAACTATTTAATAAAAAAAATATTTTTTTATTTATAATAATTCTAAAAAATTAATTATTCATTTAAAATATCATTTTTCTTGTCATTCGGAACTCGGCTTTTTTTCTCAAATAAAGAACACACGTAGTTCGTTGGTTATTTTAAACAAAAAAAAAATTCTCGATAAAACAAAAAGGAAAAACTTAGAACAAAAATAATAATAATAATAAAACTAAAAAAAAAACTCTGCAATTTGGCCGCATCTCTCATGTCACCCACACAAATATACACACATTGACTCGACATAATTAGAGACAATTGTTCTTCACTTTGGCATCAATAAAATAAAAATGTCAATAATTTTTTCTGCTTTTTTCTTTTTTTTTTGTTTCACAGCGTGACATTTGAGAGTAGCCTGAAAGCACCACCGACTTGGACAGCAAAAAATAATAATAAAAAAAAAATAATAATAATAAAAACTAAACGATAATTCCACGAGAAAGCAGAGGAAAAAAAACTTAAAAACTAGGGAATTTATTATATATATATTTTTTTTAAACGAGAAAATAAAGAACGAAATTGACGATAATAATAGTAATAATAATAATAATCAATATAATAGCTTAACGCGACAGCGCCAGTTACAAATAAATTCTCTCTATAATACCTATTATAAATTTTCGCACTAAATATTAAATCAAATCGACACAAAATACAGAGCGAGTTTTATTACTACTCAACGATAGAAAAATAATAATATTAATAATAATAATTATTATTTATTATTTTTTTTACGAAACGATTATTACTGAAAACAAATTTCAATTTTTTAATATACAACAAAAAATTTATATAAATTTTTTTATAGTGAAAAAAAATTTTCTATTCACTGGAAATGAATAATTAGGTAAATTAATCGAAATTTATATCATAATTTACTATAAATTAACAAGTTATCAAGAAATATGAAAAATTACCAAAAAAATACGGAAAATTACCAGAAATTACAAAAAATTACCAAAAAATGGTTAAAATTACCAAAAATAGCTAAAATTATCATAAATTACCCTAAGTTACCATAAATTACCAAAATGAAGTGAAATTTACCAAAAATGATGGTAAACTCTAGTAAATAACTATAAACTTTCCAATTACGTAACAAGAATTTTCGAAAAATTACAAAAAAATTTCTATATTAAAAAAAAAAATTACAAAAAATTATAAAAAATTATCAAAAGTTGTCAAAAATTACCATATATTGCCACAAATTACAAAAAAATCACCATAAAATACAATATGTTACAGTAAATTACCTAAATTAGAAGCAAATAACTAAAAAAGTAAATTTTTCAAAATTACTGGAAATTTTCAAATTAATCAACAAGAATATTTTGAAAAATTGCAAGATATCTTTTTCTCTCGATAAATTACCATAAATAGTTATGTGACTTAAATAAAAATTACAAAAAATTCTATAAAAAATATTATTATAAAAAGAAAAAAAAAAAAAAAAAAATTTGGTAAAATTATCTTAAATTGTCATAAATTACCATAAATTGCACTAAAATTCTATAAATTACCATAAATTGCACTAAAATTCCAATTTCTATGTATTTAATCAATAATATTGAAAAAACGTATTTTTATTTTATAAATTACCGTAAATTACCAAAACTGACTAAAATTTTCTAAAAATTACTATAAATGACTATAATTTACGCACAAATTACCAAAAATTACCATAAATATTTGTAAATTAGTATAAATATTTTATTAGTGAAAAAGAAAATTTCGAAAAAAAATTTGCAAAAAGAATAATTATAAATTTCATTAAGTTACCAAAAATAACTAAAATTTACCAAAAATTACTCTAAATGACTATTATTTACCAAAAATTACCATATTTATTATAAATAAACACATATTTGCAAATTACTATAAATTTTTCAGTAGTCAAAAAAAAAATATTAAAAAAAAAATTTCAAAACGTAGTTTTACTTTATAAATAACAAAAAATTACCAAAAATGACTAAAACTTTTCAAAAATTACTATAAATGACCATAATTTACTCAAAAATTATCATAAATATTTATAAATTATTATAAATTTTTCATTATTAATCAAAAAAAAATTTTCCAAAACAAAATTGCTAAACGTATTTTTACTTTATAAATTACAGCAAATTACCAAAAATGATTAAAATTTTTCAAAAATTACTATAAATTACCATAATTTACCCAAAGATTACCATCAATATTTGTAAATTACTATAAATTTTTCATTAGTAGAAAAAATTTTTCGAAAAAAAATTGGCAACGAAAGTTTTAATAATTTTTCTTAAATTACCAAAAATGACTAAATTTACCAAAACTTACAATAAATGACTATTGTTTACCAAAAATTACTATAAATATTTGTAAATTACTATAAATTGTTCACTAGTAGAAAAAAAATTGTTGAAAAAAAATTCCAGCAAGAACTTTTATAAATTTTTCTTAAATTACCAAAAATGACTATAAATGACTATAATTTTCACAAAAATTACTAAAACAAAGACTATAATTTAAAAAAAAAAAATATTATCTTAAATTTCAAGGAATTTAATATAAATTACAGTAATTTACCATAATTTACTCTTGAAGATTTCCTAATTTATAACATTAATTTTTCTATAAAGTCTCTTTGCTTTTCTTTAATTATTCTCTAAATTTTCATAATATATCTCAATTTTTTTTTATAAATTCTCCTTAATTTGCTATAATTTTTCTAAAATTTTCCATTATTTACTATAAATTTTATCTAAATTTACATTATTTTCTCTTAAATTTACATAATTAACCATAATTTTCCATAGATTCTGATAAATTTCCATATAAATTACTAATAAATTTTTACAATTTCTTGTAACTTTTTTTAATGTCACATAATTTTTTCTTGTTTCTGATAAATTTCCATAATTTCCCCAAATTTATTATAATTTTTTTTATTTTATTTATTTTTTATTATTTATTTATTTTTTTTTATTTATTATTTTTTTAAATTTACCATAAAATTGTATAAATTACCACAATTTTCCGTAATTTACCATACATTTCTATAATTTACCATAAATTTCCATAATTTACTATAAATTTTCATAATTTCTTGTAAATTTCTATAATTTACCATAAATTTCCATAATTTACTATAAATTTTCATAATTTACCGTAAATTTTTATAAATTGCTATAAATTAAGAAAATTTCCATAATTTTTTGTAATTTACTGTAATTTTTGATTTTTTATAAATTTTGGATAATTTTCCATAATTTATTATAATTTTTCACAGTCTCCGATAACTTTTCATAATTTATTACAATTTTCCATAGTTTCTAAAAAAAATTTCCTTTATTTACTATAAATTTCTATAAATTCTGATAAATTTTTATAAATTACCATAAATTTCAATAATTTACCATAAATTTCCAATAATTATTATTGTTTTTTTTTTTTTGCTTTTTCAGCTGCCACAACATTTCTCGCTCTGCATTAATGGTGACATAAAAAACAAAGAATAGCACTAACGTCTTTTTAAAAAAAAAAAGAAACTAAATAACAAAACTAAATATGAATAAATTCGTATAAGAAAAAAAAAATTTGCCATGAACAAAATTTCAATTCTTGGATTTGCTTAAAAAATAAAAAACGAAAACGCTTTCCTTTTTTTTCTTTCTAAAAATAAGAAATTATAATTTTTTTCTCTCTCAAAAAACAATAAAAAAAGCCTATCCAAGTTGATTTTTTTTTAATCACGTGCTCCGAGATCGACAAACAAAAAAAATTTTTTCATAATTTTTAAGGGGCAAAAAAAAAATTATTTGTAAGTACATTTTTTTTTCTTCGTCGCCTGGAGTTTATAAAAAAAACGATTTTTTTTTGTCCAGGATTCGATAAACGTTTAAGAGCAGTGGTATTTTTTTTTTGTTGACAATCACAGCGACGGTGCAGTGACGATAATAATAATAATAATAATAATAATAATAATAAGAATAAGAATATTAAGAATAATAATTAATCAAGGACGTATTAATTATAATGACGTAAACTAATAATAATATATATAAAGTAATAACAATAATTAACAGCAAGGCGATACTCGCACATGTGACAATCAGTGATAAGAACTTTAAAAATATGTAATAATAGTAATGGTAATCAATAATAAGAGTCGTGTCAATAAAATCATTTTCAAAAGAAAATCGAATTTTAATTTTTAAATTTCGCGACAAATTTTCAAATTATTTTTTTATTTCGACAATTTTTTTTTCATTCATTTCCCCTGAGGGGGGGGGGGATATTTTAAAATCAGCCCCCTAATATTTTTTCTATGAAAAATTTGTTTTTTTTTTCAAATTAAATTTGAATTACCCGCCAAAAAAATTTCTGAGAAGTACTTTTGGCGCGAAATTTAAATTGAAAAAATTGTTTTTTGCAAATATTTTTAAGAAAAATTGATTCACTTGTTAAGGAAAAATATTCCTTACGATTAAAAAGTTAGGAAAAAAATATCAACCTTCGAATTTTAATTTTTGAAAATGATTCTATTGGTAAAATGACGATTTGTCGAGGTCGTCATGAAAGAGTGACGACAATGATCATACAAAATGACGATGACAAACGTACAGAAATATATTTTTTTTTTGTAACGACAGTTATGACTAGGCTCTAAGGTTTTTTTTTCTTTCCTTTTTTTTTTAATATTTCTAATGTGCTTGGTTCTCACTTTGTTAGTCAAAAAAAAAAAAAATTTGCTCAACGTGATTAGTCGTTAGCTTTTTTTTTTGCGTAAGTACATCGGTTAATTAAGACACGTCTTTGGTATCTTGCTTGGAGCTTTGTCAGAGCTCGTCAACCATCTTTCTTAGAATCCACAATCTCGTGAGAAAAAAAGAACAAAAAAAAAATAATTTTTTTTTCATTCCCAAAAAAAAAAATAAACATATAACAATTTTTTTATTCAAAACAAAAATCAAACTTTTTTTTAACTTGACAAATGACATTTTTTCAAAAAAAAACCAGGCAATAAATAATTAATTAATTAAAAAGACTGTACTACTTTAATTTAATTAATTAAAAAAATAATTAATGTCAATTATAAATTTAACCAACTGATTAAAAGAATAAAAATTTTCTTTATTTAAAATTAAATAAATAATAGTCTATTTAATTATAAATAAGTAACTGATAAATTATTTCTTGTTAAACATTTTAATTGAAACTAATTAATCAATTAATTAATTAATTACTAACCGAAAACATTAATATTAATCGTAATTAAAATTAATGTATGTTAA
Organism: Leptopilina heterotoma; assembly: GCF_015476425.1. Taxonomy (NCBI): domain Eukaryota; kingdom Metazoa; phylum Arthropoda; class Insecta; order Hymenoptera; family Figitidae; genus Leptopilina; species Leptopilina heterotoma. The sequence continues at coordinate 348,391 of NW_025110975.1, forward strand.
TTAATATTAATATGTAATTAAATTAAATGTAATTGAATTAATTATATAATTAATATTAATATATAATTAATAAATATTGATTACTAATTAATTATTAGTTAATTAACAATTTATCAAGAAATAATTTATTAATTACAAAATAATTTTTGAATAATAATTAACTAATATTTTACCAATCATTAATCATTTTAATTCATAATCGATTACTAATTAAATATCAATTGAATATTATAATTAATAAAAGATTATTATTTAAAAATATTTTAATTAGTAATTAATTACTAATTGAAATATTTAATTAGTAATTAATTACTAATTGAAATATTTAATTAGTAATTAATTACTAATTGAAATATTTAATTAGTAATTAATTACTAATTGAAATATTTAAATAGTAATTAATTATTAATTGAAATATTTAAATAGTAATTAATTACTAATTGGAATATTTAATTAGTAATTAATTACTACCTGGAATATTTAATTAGCAATTAATTACTAATTAAAAAAGTTTGTGTAATTAATGATTAATAATTAATTAATTATTATAATTAATTGAATAAGAAGACATTAATCGATAAATAAACAAAATAGTCAATAATAGAGACGAAACTAGTTTTCAAAATATTGTAAAATTTCCAGTTTAAAATTTTAACGGACAATTTGAAAGTTGCCGCCAAATTTTTTTTTATGGCGGGATATTTAAAATATTGAATAATAATTTTTTCCCCACAATTTGTGAAAAACGAAAAATTGTTTCTTTTTAGAAAATATGAAACAAATGTTTTGTTATAAAAAAAAATAAATCATAAAACAAATTATTTTTCTTTGGTGGAAAAATAGGAAATTATATGAATAAAAAACTTGGAAAATAGGAAAAATAGAAAATTTTATAAATACAAAAAATGGAAAAATGGAAATATTGAAGAAGAATAATTAAATAAAATTAAGATAGAAATTTCTCTTTAGAAAAAAATATTTTTCTTCAAAATATTCAATTTTTTTAAAATTTTTGTCAAAAATAAGTTTTATTTTTGAAAAAAAAGAAAATCAATTATCACATTATTGGATAAAATTCACGTGTTCAAGAGTATTTTTTTCATTTTCTACATTTGGAATAAAAAATTTTCAAAAAATAAAATTTTTTGAAAAATTTAAAAAAAAAAACGTTTTTTTGCTTATTGACAAAAAATGTTTTTTGAGTTTTCTCTGCATTCCAATGAAAACAAAAATAATAACTTTGCCCGCAAAAATTTTTAACCGTTTGATGGACAATATTTATTTCTCCAAAAAAAATTAACATTTCTGACAAAAATCTCAAAGAAAAAAAATGTGAAATTCCAAAGAAAACTGAGGTTTTTCTTTCAATTGAAATTCGTTTATTAAAAAAAATTACCAAATTTTATTTTTTTCAACGAATTTTTTTATTATTTTTCTTATTATTCTCTTTTTTTAGAATTTATAATATTTTAGAGAAAGAAGCGAAATTAAAAAAAAATGTATGAATTTCTCAATGGAAAAAAAAACAAAAAAATGTTTCATTTCGGAAATTTATAAAAAAATTTCAAATGTTTCTGTAAACATTTTAGAAAAATGTTCTGAAAAAATTTCCGAAAATTTCCATAAATTTTTCTTTAATTTTCAATAAATTTCCCAACATTTCTATTAATTTTCCATTTTTCCTTTTAAGTTTTATTTTTTATAATTTTTCATTAATTTCAAAAAGTTTTTAGAAATTTCTTAATGTTTCCATAAATTTCTCTAAGTTTCCATAAGTTTCCGTAAATTTCCCTAATTTACCAAGAGAAGGGAAATTTTTTTCTTTGTAATTTTCGGTCTTTAAAAATAAACTATTTTTTTCGTTGCCATAATTTACCATATTTCTTTAAAATTTCCCAAAAGTTACCGTAAGTTTCCATACATTACGGTAAGTTTTGGTAAGTTTTCATAAATTTCCCTAAATTACCGAAAGTTGTAAAAAAAAATTTCTTTTTCAAATTTTGTTTCTTTCTGAAAAGTCAAAATTTTTTTGCCATTCTCAAAAAGTGGTTCAAAAATAAAATTCAATTTGAAAATCTTTCTTGAATTAAAAATACTCTTCTCCTTGAGATTGTGGATTCAAAAAAAAAACTCCAGCAGGATCGCTTGCCCCGTGATATACATATATAATATATACATGGTAACGAGAAAAAAGGAGTAAATAATTAAATAAATAAATAAATAAATATTTTAATACTGCAATTATTTATTTATTTATTTATTTAATTTTCAAAAAAAAAAACGTACAACGTCGGTAAAAAAAGGTCGATTGCTATTCGCAGGAGCAACAAATAAAGCAGATGTCGAAGTCAGGATGCACATGCGTTACACTTTCAAAGTTAAGAGGATCTCTCTTTTTTTTCTCCGTTGTACATACGGTCCTTTTTTTAAATTATTTTTTGTTTTTTTTTTTTTTGGTTTTGAAAATTTTTCTTGTCCACATTTGAATTAAATTTGTTTCTTAATTTTTTTTTTTTTTTTTTTGACAAAAAATCGGACAAAAAATTGTCCGTTTTTTTTCTTCAAAGTTGTAAATAATTGTGAATCATGACGTAGAGAGAGAAAAAAAAGGGTCAACATGAAAAAAAAAGAAAAAGTAATTTTTTTTCTTTTTTTTCTAATAAAAAATAAAAATATTGTCATTGACAGGAAAAAAAAAATTTTTTTGAGGAACAAGAAAAAAAAGAGGATATTGAGAAAATTTGGAGATGTTTTTTTTTTGTGTCTGTGTGTGTTTTTGGTGGGGGGGGGAGGAAATTTTTGGTTTTTGAAGGAAATTTAGTACCACGTGACTCGTCATCGTTTTTCTTTTCATTTTTTTTTTTAATAATAATAATGATTAAAAAACGCAGATATTATAAATTGCCTAAAACACTTACGCGACCCTAATTCAACCCTATAATTAGATTATTATTATTATAATAATATATTATATTTGGGAAATTATCGAGAATATTATCCAGAATTTTTTTTCTTCATATTTTTCACTTTTTTGAATTTGGAATTTTTTTAAAAATTTACCATAAAAATTGTATTCAAAATTTGACATTTTTTCTTGAAATTTTTGTAAAATTCAATTTTTTACTTAATTAATTAATTAATTAATTTTCTAATTAATTATACAATGGTAAAATTTTTGTTATTTTATTGATAATTAAACTTTCTTTTTTTATGATGAAATTTCAAATATTCGGATAATATTTTCGAAAAAGACTTGACTTGAAAATTCCCAAATATTTTTTTTTTTTGTATTTAACTTCACATATAATACAATCTTATTACAAAGTCTTTTAAAAAATGCCTCTTAAACTCTTTGTTTTTTTTTCTATGATCACGTGTGTTCTTTTGTATATATATTTTTTTTATACATATATATACTTTTTTTTTGGTATTTTCTCACGAAGTTTCAAAGTCATTTCGCATTTTTAGAAAAAGGGGGAGTGGGGGGGGATTAAAAAAAATTTTATTTAAATGAAAATCGATTTTTTTTATTGTTCCTTCCTTTATTTTTTCGAATAAACCTACAAAAAACAAAATATTTTGTAATTTTTCAAAAAACTAAAAAAAATATTTTGTAAATATTTTTAACAAAATTTTTCTTTCTTTCAATTTATAACAAAAAATTTTTTTTATTTGTTTTGTTATTATTACAAAAATTCCTTTTTTTGTATAAATTTTAAAAATTTTGGCTTAATTTTCCAAAAATATTTCTTTTATAATTTTTATAAAAAAGAAACATTTCTTTTTTAGTTTGAAGAAAAAATTTTGTTTATTTTGTAAAAACCTTTTTTTTTATTTTATAAAAAGTATTTTTTGTTTTTACAAAAAAGTCTCTTCTATTTTCATAAAAAAAAGTTTCCAATTAATTTTACAACAAAAATAAAAAAAAATTATATTTTCTTTTATCTTCTTTTCTGTAAAAATTTTTTTTTTTTTTTTGTTAATATATAAAAATTTATATTTTTTTCTTAAAGGAGAAAAACTTTTTAAGTTCGAAATTTCTTTTGACCAAAATTTTTTTTTAATAAAATTAAAAAAAAATCGATTTTCACCTTTTTTTAGCCTCAAAAAAAAGAATTCCCTTATCAAATTTTTTTCTGTCGATTTTTCGAGCGATAATCATTCGATAAAAATAATTTTCAGTCAACATTTTTTTTAATATATCTAATTATTATTATTTTTTTTTAAATCTCGTATAATAATATAATTGTTATCTTGTTTATCACTCGTACAATCGACATTATTCTTAATATTTTTTCCCCTTTTTTTTCATTTTTAATTCATACTTTTCGCTCAGCGACCACGAATTTCGCAATTTAATATTAATTTTTTCTTAATTAACATATTTCTTTTTTTTTTACAAATAATTCAGTCACTCGGTTCTTTTATTTTTTTAAATTCAAAAACCGGTGAAAATGGGGTTGGGGCGTGGGGGGAGGGGACGTTGAGAAAAACCTTCGATTTTGAAACAAATTTTCTTTTTGTTTTTCTCGAAAAATTTATTTCTCGATTTTTCCATTATTTACTATTTGGTATTTATTTCTTTTTTCATTTCAATTTCTCTTTCACAAAAAAAATTCGATCTTTAGCACAGGCACACATATATTTATAATAATCGCATAAATTTGCCATTTTTTTACTGTGTGTTTTTTTTTTTACTTTTATTATTATTATTTATACTGTTATTTACATTTTATGACAGCCTTTATTTTTTTTTTTGCTCAAGATCTGCTCAATATTTTTTTTGTTTGAAAAAAGTTAATAATTTAATTTTAAACCTCGAATTTATGTTTTTAAATTTCGCGGTTCGATTATGAGGAATGAAAAAGGGGAGGGGGGAGAAGTAGAAAAGAGGGGATAATGGAAAGTTTAGAGTGAAGAAAAGAGAAAATGGTGAAGAAAGAAAGGGAGTGAAGAGTAGAAAATTTGAAAGTGTATTTTATTTTTTTTTTTGGTGTAAATGACTGTAAATTGTGTGTGTTTTTTCTTTGGAAAGGGGGTAAAGTGTTTTTTTTTTAAAGATTTTAAAGAGAGAAAAAAAATAATAAAAAGAAATAAGAAAGAAAAAAGAGATCGAGTCGTGATTGACAGATCGACTGACTGAGACAGACATGGCACGGCAACTCCGGTCCAGAGTAAACGGTCACAACGTCACAGGCCACCTGCTGGCACACAAACAAAACACACGGACAAGTTAGTCACCACCACACACTTTGAATAAAAAAAAAAATTTTTTTTTTCTTTCACGTATTTTTTGTTTTGTTTTGTTTTGTTTTTAAACAGGTGGGAAAAATTTTCTAGTACATTAATTCATAAATTGGCAAACAAATAATTATTTTTTCTTTTAAAATTTCCAGCCGATTATTATAAATACTTCAATTAATCGATATCTCGATTTTTGGAATCGTTGAAAAAATCGATTGAATTTGCTGCAAAAATTTATATTTATTCTCAAATCAATTTTTTTTTTTTTTTTTTTTTTTTTTTTTTTTTTTTTTTAATTTTAATAAAGAGTAGAAAAATATTATAAACAATATTTTTATTTTTAAAAATAAAATGATGACTTAAAAATCGATATATCGATTGAAATATCGAATAGATTTATTTAAATATCGATACAAATGTGTCTTAACAAAATATTCGTCATCGATATATCGTTATATCGATTCAAATAATCGTTAAAAAATTGCAATTTATCGATATACAGTTATATCGATTCAAATATTTTAATTTTTATTAAATTAAAAATAAATTCAATTATCTACGAGAAAAATTATATTTTTTTAATAACAAAAAAAAAAAATTTGTTCGTTCTTTCGAGATATCGATATATTTTTCAAAAAGTGACTAATGTCGTGTCACTGTTTTTTATTTTATTTATTTATAGGTTTTATTTTTTGCCAGACACTATAGTATAATACGTAATTTAAAGCCACATAATTAAAAGAAAAAAGAAATGAAATTCTTTTACTTTAAAAATAAAAATTAATATTTTAATAAAATTAATTAATTTAATTATTAATTATTAATTTTATTAATTTTATTAATTTCATTAATCATAATTTGCTTTATTTTGTTTCTTTTTTGCTTTTTTATAATAAATTTGACAAAAAAACATTTCTTTTTCCTTTTTTTTTTGTAATAAAATATATAAATGGAGCACAAGAAAAAACACTTTTACAAAAAATTTAAAAATGACAATTCTAAATAAACAAATAAATACAAATTTTAAATATTTGAAAACAATAATAAGTTATTTAAAAAATGTACAAAAATCATTTTTCTCAAAATTAGAAATAATTTGTTTATTATATTATTTATAAGTAGAGTCGCGTTGGTAGTTGAAATTATTTTTCTAATAATTTCAATGATACCATGTTTTTATTTTTATTCACCGAAAACATTAATAGTAAAATTTACTTTTTTTTCACCGAAAATATTTAATAGTAAATTTTACTTTTTTTTCACCTAAAATATTAATAGTAAATTAGTTTTGAAAAAAACAATATTTATGTTTATTGTTTTCCTTAAGAAAGAAAAAAGAAACGGTGTAAACAAATTTTTGCTAATTTTGAGATAAACAATTAAAAATTTGCTGAAATGAATAAAATATTAAAATAGCTGATTTCTCGAAAAGACATATATTGCAATTGTTAGTATTTTAAACAACTAAAAAAGCTTCTTAACATTGTAAAATTAACCATATAATATGTAAATATATAAACTTAGTATTATTAAGACGACATAACGCGTTTTTTTTAGGAAAATGGTAACATTATGTTATGAATTTTTTTTTATTTTTGTTAATAATTATCATTATTATTTTTTGCATGAATTTAGCATGTACTGCGAACTTAATATTATATAATATAATGTAATATAATATAATATAATATAATATAATATAAATAAAATATTCAGATTTTTTTTTTTTTTTTTTTTTTTTTTAATAACAATAATAATATACTATAATATAATATTAAATAATAAAGTGCTTATAATTATAGTATAAAATTACAACAGAAAATACACTATATTACATTATTTTATACAATATAACATGAAAATAAAAAAAAAATAAAAAATGTAAACCTGTGTGTATTCGTGTCTGTGTTTATATGGAGAATGTGATTAATTTACGGCGGCGTACACATCGTATATAACGTATAATTCATGAACGAGGGTATCGATCATAAAAAGAAAAAAAAATTGGGAGAGAAAAATCAGCCGATATAGGAGCGAAGAGTTCGAGAGTCGAATTTCCAATCGGAAACTCATCCTCGAGCCTTCATTTTTGTGTCAAGCACACGCAGCCAAACTGATTTTATCGATAGCCTTTCGTATAAGAAAAGAATTAAAAAAAAAAATTCCAAATAATTTTTCTAATAATTTCAATGAGACCATGTTTTTCTTTTTTTTTGCACCGAAAATATTTTTTCATTTTTTTATATAGGTACAAATTATTTATCGAACGAACAAGAGAATTTATTATTTTTTTTTATTATATTTTCGCATGTAAAAAAAGACGAATTGATGGGGAGAAAAATAAAAGTTATGTACATTGCTTTCTGTGGTTAATATTTTTTTTAATATTTTTATTATTATTCTATTTTTTTATTATAAAAAAGTAGTTTTTCACATTTTGAAAATTTTTTTATTTCTTTTTTTGTATTTAAAATTTTCTTTATATTTTTTCTTTTTAGTAATTAATTTTTTATTTATTTTATATTTTTTTACATTTAATTTCATACATTTTTTATTTAAATACTTTTTTTTTATTAATTTTCCTCCTCATTTTCTTGAAATACTAAATAAATATTTAGTTTCTAAAAATTTTGTTGTTTATTAAATAAATTACCATATTTATCAGTTTGAATAATTTTTTTTTTTTTTTTTTTTTTTTTTTTTTAATAACTAGACAATAATTTTGAAAAACAGCCACAAAATTTTTTTTACTGAGTGAAGGTATTACAAAAAAAAGAGAATTTAAAACAAGGCAAGAAATAAGTAACAAAAATAATATTTGAAAAATGAAGGAAATTAAAATGTATTATTTCATTAATGAGACAAAAATAGATTATTTTTCAACAAAAGGTTGAAAAAATGTATTAATACAAAAAAGAGATAAAAACAAATTATATTTTTGCATATTATTAAATAATTAATTTTTATAAATTATATATTAGGATTATAAATATAATATATAATAATAATATATTATAATATTTTTATAAAAAAAATTTAAAAACGTGAAAAAAAGTTTGAAATTGAAATAAAAATACAAATTTCTGTAGTTGGAAGAAAATGTAAAATAAAGAGAAAATATTTTTTTCTTAAATGAAACAGGACAAAAAATCTTGAGATCCAAAGAAAAAAGAATTGACTTTAGTTTACATTGTATATTTTGTACTTCGAAAAATATCACAGTAAATTTTTTATTTAAAAAAAAAATCGAGACTAGAATATATGTATAATTAACGACTCAGTCTTGGTTCTTATTTGCTCCAAGGAAAATAATCTCATTCACGATAAATAAAGCTATAGAGAGGGAGAGAAAGAAATTTTTTTTTTTATTTTCTCCCCAAAAAGAAAAAAAATTTTTTCAATAAAATACTATTCACCTCGAATACTATATTAGATTGGAAAATTAATAACTAAATAAATAAAGTAATAAATAAATAAAATACTAAATAAATAAATTACTAGATAAATAAATTGCTTTGTAAATTAATTGTTATATAAATAAATTACTAAATAAATAAATTACTAAATAAATAAATTACTAAATAAATAAATTATTAAATAAATAAATTACTAAATAAATAAAATTCTAAATAAATAAAGTACCAAATAAATAAATTGCTATGTAAATAAATTGCTAAATAAATAATTTCCTAATTAACAAAAAAAAAAAAAAAAAAAAATTGTCTACCGCACCGAAAAAATGTTTATTATTATCTACCTTGGAGTTTCGTTGCGACGAATGGCTAATACGGTTTTGTCGAATCCTTGGGTCTCTTTGGTTGGACCTTCAGTCGTTTTTGACCAATTGGAAAGCCATGCATCGCTTGTATTGCTGCCTGTGCACTCTTTGTATTATCGTACGACACAAAACCTACGAAAAAAAGCAAAAAAATTAGTAAATATTCACCTTCAAGTCATTATATGCAAATTCAAAATGGCGCATCCAACATGGCGGACATGAAAATTAAAAATCAATCGGATTTCCTCGAAACTTGTGACTCGGGGGTTTTGGAAGTCAGTGATTATGAATATTTTGTCAAATTTTCAAAATTCAATCTGGTAAACAATGTAATTTTAAAATTTAATCATTTTTTTTTTTATTTGAACAAAAAACAAAAATGTGCCTGAATTTTACGATTGGGGGGGGGGGGGGGTTTGAATTGAAAAGTTTAAGATAAATAGTTTTTTTTTATTTTAAAGAAAAGTGTAATAAAATAGAAAAAGAAAAGAAAATGAAAAATAAAATTTTAAATAAAAAAAAATAAAAAAAAAATAATAATAATAATAAAATAAAATATGTTTACCGAAACATTTGCTCCTCTTGGTGTTTCTGTCAATGAAAACTCGGGCCGATATAACATTGCCAAATGGGAGGAAAGTTGATGCAAGATCAGTGTCGGTGAATTCCTGAGGAAGATGATAGATAAAAAGATTTGCACCCTCTGGACCTTCAATTTGTTTGCCTGCACTTGAAAAGGCCGAATTTTGTGCGGCCGCTGCAGCCGCATTTACAGCTGCGGCTGTAAATGTCGGGAACCCTAAACAATAATTTGCAAAAAGCGAAAAATTGTTAATATTTGAAAAATTAGTTTTTGAAAACAATGAGAAATCACATGTGAGAGAAAAACAAAATTCCCCTAATTCACTAGGTATATTAAACTAATGACAATTTTCCTCGAATATATTAATAAATTTATATTTGTTTATTATTTGTTTATTATTTGTTGTTTTGTATTTATTTATAAATAAATAATTTTTTTTTTTGTAAATTTAATACGTATTTCATTTATTTATAAACTATATTTCTATTATTAATAAACAAATGTAATTAATTATAAACAATTATTTGTTAATTCACATTAAATTATTTATATGCAAATTGTTTAGTTATTAATATATTTAATAATAAAAAAATATTTATTTACTAATATAAATTCATTTATAAATAATTGTTTATTTATTAATGTACATTTATTCAAAAAGAAGTATTTAATTATTAATGAATGAATAGAATAAACTAATTAATTAAAAAATTTTTTTTAATAATTAACAATAATAACTTAATAATGTTATTTAGTTATAACAACCTATATTAATTTTTATGTATTTAATTAGTAATGAATAAATAAATTAATTTATTAATGAATGAATAGATCCATGAATGAATGAATAAATTAAATTATTTATTAATTTATTAAGTAATATAATAATAAATTAATAATAATTAATAATAATTAATAATAATAAAAAGTTAATAATAAATTAAAAACAATTAGTAATAAATAAATAAATTAATTAATTTATATTCATTAATTAATCGGTATAATATGACCTATAATCTTTAAAAATAAACATTTTGTGCAAAACGGGTACTAAATAAATCCTAAACATAAATAACACTAAATGAACAAATACTAAATAAACAAAATTACAACTAATCATGCTGTTGTAATTATTAGAACAATTATGCATTTTTTAACGTCTGTAAAGCTTTAAAAAGAGTCGCAAAATTTGTGTGGTATAAATTTTCCTTTTTGGTTTTGAAAATTATTAATTTTTTTCCTATTCTAAAAAGCGAATACAATGAGAAAAAATTTGTTTACAGATACATGCTTGATTTTTCTTTTTTCTAAAAAAGAAGTAAAAAAACATTTTTTTTTATCTATTTTCTAGTTAAAATATTTCTATTTTATTTTTTTCTATTTTTCGTGGTGTCAAATTTTAGCAAAAATATTTCAAAAAGAGCGAAAAAAAAACTTTCTTCTAATAAATTACTCACTATGTAATTCTTTCTTTTCCACAGTCACTGTCGTCTTTCCAATGAGTGCTTTATAAGACGCAGATTTATTAATTTTCATAATAATTATTTTTTTTTGTTTCAATACTTTATTTTTAAAAATTTGAAGAGTTTTTCTTTTTCTTCGAGTTGGAAAACAGATTAAAACAATTTCAATTTTTTCTAAAATAATCGGAAAAAACTTTAAATTTCCCGCCAGTAATATTTTTATGCAATATTGGCGCGAAATTTAAAATCAACAAAAAATTTTTAATTTGTTTCTTGTTTTGTATTTTGTTATCAAAAATGTTATAATTTAAATAAATTAATTTTTTTCTAAAATAAAAAAAAAATTAAACTAAAAAGGACTTTAAATTTCCTGTAAATAATTATATTTTCTATATTTTCTACAATATTGGCGCGAAATTTGAAATTAAAAAAGTTTAAATTCTGTTTTTTGTTTATTCCTGTTTTAAAAAATAATATTTGATTTTACTAATTTAATTTTTCCAAAAATAAAAGCTAATAAAAATAAAATTTAAATGAAAATAATTATCGAAATAAGTAAGACTTTAAATTTCCCGCCAAAAATAATTTACACAATAATTGGCGCGAAATTTGAATCAATAAAATTTAAATTCACTGTTTCTTTTGTTTTTTTAATATGAAAAAAATGTTTAGAATATTCGATATGGATGAAATTTTGATAATTTTTTTTTTTTTTTTTTTTGAAGATAAAAAAAAATTATTACCTGCGTATTGTTGCAAACTGGAGTAAGCATTGCTTATTGTGTCCTGTAGTCCGTTTAAGGGAGTTCCCGTCAAGGAATTGAGCGCAAGGGACGTAACAGGACTCAAACTACCTCCAGTGGACCCTTTAATAAAATTTTGAATTTTTCAATAATTAATAATTATCAATTATAAAAAATAGTTAATTTTCAGATTTATCAAATTTATCAAATCTCTTTTTTTTCTTATAGTGTAAATAATAAATTTTTTTCTTTCTTCAGTTTATATTTTTGTACAAGAAAAATAATTTTTAGAGGCCTCAATATTTCTCTCAGCAATTTTAAAAATATTAAAAATTTTTCAAATAATTAATTAATAATTTGTGTTAATAAAATAGTAATAATAATTAGTATTTTTAATAATAATAATAATAATAGAAAAACAATAATAACAATTTAAAAATAATAATATTTATAATAATAATAATAAAGTAAAAATAATAATATTAATAATAATAATAAAATAAAATTAAAATTAATTAATAATTTAATTAACGGCCTTCTATCTTGATTTATGAAATTTATTTTCGACCACCAAGGGCACAAATAATAATAAACGAATTAAATAACAATAAATAGTAATAAACAATAGTAAAAATAAAAATTATAATAATAATAGTTTTATTTTCATATTTGTTTATGTAAATTAAATGTTTCAAGATATTAACTGAATATTTACAAATGAATGACAAATAAATGAAAGTTAATTAAAATTAATGCAAATTAGCAAATAGCAATAAAAAAAAAGAAATTAAATAGAGGAAAAAATTCCTCTTTGTTAATAAACTCTGTGAAAATCTAGACAAAGCCATTGTCATGCTTTCGAGAACACAAAACTTGCAAATTAGCAAAAAGTTTTAAATTAAAAAATATCCAAATTAATCACAAAAAATGAAAAATTTTATTTATATTATAATAATATAAAAATGTGTATATAAATAAATATATTTTTTATATATTATGTAATATTATAAAAAATATATAAATACGTATTTATTTATATTATAATTATATATTATATATAATGTAATATAATGTAATATAATATAATATAAATTTGTTTATTATATTGTTTAAACAAACATTTACGGTTCGAAGTAGGTACTATATATATATATATAAATTTATTATTTTAAAAAATTCGGTAGTAAATAAATTATTAATATTAAAACATATAATAGACGAATATTAAGGAAAAACGAAAATTCTATACAAGCAGCTTTCTTTTTAGAAAAAAAATTAGCATTTTTAGGAATACATTATAAACAACTTGAGGATAAAAGAACTAAACAACCATTTTTTTTTACAATTTTTTTTTCTCACCTGTATTTGCAGTTTTTCCTAAAAGGGCAGCTATTCCCATTTTAAGGGTAGAAAAAAAGAAAGAAACAAAATTTTGTTAAAAGACATTTCTTTTAAATTTTATAAAAACTAATTTTTTTTCTACATAAAGAAAACTACTTCTATAAATCTAAATTCTAGATAATATTCTGTTTAAAAAAAGGAAAGAGGGAAAATAGTCTCTCGTTTTCTCTAAATTGTTACTTATTGTTAAATAAAGTTTATTAACTATTTTTTATTATTTATTTATTTCTATTAACTGTTTTTTTATTTATTTATTAAACTTTCTTTTATATTTATTAATTTATTTACTTTTATATTTATTTAGTAACTTTTTTTTATATTTATTTAGTAACTTTTTTTATATTTATTTAGTAACTTTTTTATATTTATTTAGTAACTTTTTTTTATAATTATTTAGTAACTTTTTTTACATTTACTTAGTCACTTTTTTATATTTATTTAATAAATTCTATTATATTTTTTAATTTTAATTCACTGAGTTTTCGTTTTTTAATTCTTGAGAATTTAAAAATACCAATTTTTCTAATATAAATACACTGAAAAAATTTATTTAAAAAAAAATAAAAATTTATTCAAAGTAATTTATTCTTTGCCAATAGACAAGTAATTTGTTATTTTAATCAAATAAATTAACTTTTCAGTGTTATAGAACGATAAAAATACTTATTAAATTAAATAATTAATTAGAAAAATTATTAAAATTAATAAAAAGAATTAATTGAATTAAAAAAAATAATAATTAACTTATATTAACTAGTTAATATTAACTAATTAATTTTATCTAATTAATAATAATTAATTAATATTGTCTACTTAATAATAATTAATTAATATTGCCTACTTAATATTAATTAACTATTATTTATTTATTTTTTTATTTAGTTAGAAACATGAATATTGTCTAATAAATATAAATTAATTAACTAATAATTAATATTAATAACTAATTAATAATGCGTTTAAGTTTTATTCATTTTGCATAACAAAATACATTTAATTCCACTTGAAAATATAGTTTATAAAAAAATGTATTTTAAAAATTTTAATAAAAATGTTACTTTTTCGAATTTTTTTAACTTAATTTTTTTAATATTGATAATAATGAATTTAATTTATTTATTATTATCTATTATTGTTATTTATTATAATTTATTATTATTGTTTATTATTACCTATTATTATTATTATTATTATTTTTACTATTTTTCATTATTTTCTTTATTTATAATTCGTATTAATGAAACAAAATGTTTAAAAAAATGTTTTAAATTAAATTGAAAAATATTTTGACAAATAATTAAAAAAATGAAAGTAAAAACTAAAATTCAAATTCAAATTAGAAAAAAATTAATTTATATGTAAGTAAAATAATGAAAACAAAAATAAAATTACAAAATAAAAATTAATTACTAAAATTTACAATTGAAAATAAATCAAATTAAATTCTTTTCAAATTAAAATAAGTGGAAATTAAATTATTTTCTGATTGAGAGATAATTATTCATTCATCAGTGAAAGAAGAGAGAGAGAGAGAGAGACAGAGATAGAGAGAGTGAAACTATTTGTTAAATTGAATTTTCAACGAAGTCGCGAATTGGGAAGATTTCAATGGGTTGGGAGGGAATGAGATGGTGGCATAGAAAGGAGAAAGAGGGGGACAGGGTTTCGAGGGGGAGGTTGAAAGCTCGCAATAATTGGTGAGATCGTCGTTACAAGTTAGAAGTCGACGAAAATTAGGTTAGAAACTAATTTAGTAATGGTTAATACTGTACCAGGCAATGCGACACGTACATAGCGACATACCTGCTGAAGAATTCGCCAATCCACTTAGCGCTGAAACATTGTATTCATTTATATTATTATAATTATCCTAAAATCATTGGAAAAAAAAATTATAATAATTACTGACACATAATTTTCTCTGTATAAAAAAAAATTAATTATTAGACAAAAAAAACACTAAAAAAGTCAAAAAATTACAATTATATTAAAAAAATTTACTATTTTTACAAAAATATCGAAAAATCGAGAAATTCGATACTTCGATAGTTTCGATAGATTTTTAAATTTCGATAAATTCTATACAAATCGAGAAATTAAATATTTCGATAGTTTCGATAAATGGAAAAATTCAGTACTTCGATAGTTTTTAAGTTTTGAAAAATTCGATACTTCGATAGTTTCGATAAAACAAAAAATTTAATACTTCGATAGTTTTGATATTTTGCGGAGTTCGAAACTTCGATTGCGTTTCAATAAAAAAAGAAATTCAATATTTCAATATTTCACAAAATTTGATACTTCAATAGTGTTCACTAATCGATAAATTCGATAAATCGATAGTTTCGATAAATTAGGAAATTCGATACTTGGATAGTTTTAATAAAAAGAAAAGTTTAATATTTCGATAGTTTTTCGATTCATTTTTCGTATATTTTAACGTTGCAAATATTTTATGAATTCATAGTTTCGATATTTTAATAATATTGATATATCGATAGTTTCGGTATGTCGAATATTTTGATATTTCAATAGTTTTTTGTATAATAAATAATTAAATAAATAATAAAAAATTAAAATAATTCGATATATCAAATACAGTTTGAATCACAGAATTTTTTTTTCGATTGATTTCAATTCGATTAATCTCGATTCGATTAAAAGTCAATATTTCGATGCATCGATTTGTTTTTAAACACAAAAATGTTTGATTATTGAAAATATTTTATTACGTAGAAATGTTCAAAATGGAAAAAATATTTTTAATTAAAAAAATAAAATTTAGGAATAAAAATAAATTTTTTTTTATTTTTTAATTTTTTTGTTCTACTCACTGTTTGGCGAAACTTGAAGGTTACCGTTTCCGCCTGTCATCGCTGCTAGGGTCACAAGATTTTGCACACTCATTGGCGTGACACCGGCGTTTGCTGTAAAATAAGAATAAAAGAAAAATAATAAATACCCTATTATTAAATCTATTGTTCAGTTGTTTCGTTTCCCAAACGTTTATGTTGAATAATAGAAAAAAATAAAACAATATTCATGTTTGCAAATAAAAATACAAAAAAAAATTTTCAAAATTGATTAGTATAGTGAAATTAAATTTTATTTGAAAATGTTTTTTTAAGTGTTTTTTAAATCTAATTTGACGTTTAGTGACAAGTAAGTAAAGATACAAATTTATCGACTGACAATAAATTAAAAAATAAATATTATCGACTGTTGGTACATCAGTTTTCTTCTTTATCTACAGTCGATAATTTAACTTTTATCCGCCGACTGTTGATAAAACTCTTTTCTCTTTTACGGTTTTACCTAAAATATTACACTTAGAGAACAAGAGAAAAGGGAACAATAAACAATAGTTCATTTAGTAACAGTAAAAATATTATCATTATCGACTGTTGGAAAAGAAATTATATACAATAAAATACAATCGGTAAAGAAATTTCATTTTGCCTACAATCGGTAAAGAAATTCCCTTTTTCACCAACAGCTGTAAAGAAGTTCCTTTTTTACCTACAGTAGGCAAACAAAGTTTCCTTTTACCTACAAGGAAACTCATTTCGGTAAAGAAATTCTTTTTCTGCCTACAGCCGGTAAAGAAGTTCCCTTTTTCAAGTACCGTCGATAATAAAATTATAAAGTGCAATTAAAAAAAAAATTAATTTAAACAAAAAAGATTAATTTTATTACAAAAAAATGAATTTTAACAGAAAAAAATGATTCTTTGTTTCTTTTTTTTAAATATAAATTTGAAGAAAATAATAAAATAAGAAGCTTGAGAGATACTAACCATACTCACCGGCGCTATTGCTCAATGACGCAAGTGTCGCGAGACTTTGTAAATTTGCCGGACTTATTTCCGGTTGTGTTGGTATTGCAGCGGGCGCTGCTGTTGCCGCTGTTGCAGCACCAAGACCCAAATGTTGCTGCAGAAGTAATTGATGTTGTACACTTGAAAGTGCATTTGCACCGGCATTAGCGGCCACAGGCGTTGCTGCACTTGACGTCGCTTGTAATTGCTGTAAAAGCTGCAGCGACGTAGGCGCCAATGCTTCATTCTGTTGGAAATTTTTTTAAATTATCAACCGATGGTAAGAAAACATACCGACTGCTGGTAAAGTAACAGTCTGCATTATCGACTGTCGATAATGGATTTTCTTTTCAGTGTTATAGTCGTCGACAACAGTCTGCATGATCGATTGTCGTTTAAAGACTGTTAATAAAAAAAAGTAATCTTCATTATCGAATGTCGATAACAATTAAAAAAAGTGGGGAATTTCTCGAATAAGGAAAAACAAAATATTTTGTAACTGTGTCGTCATTTGATGTAAAAATAAAAAAGAAGAGCCATGAAAAAGTTGATAATTGTCTATTACCGACTGACGATAATACAGTTTTCTCTTTTAGCAACTGTAGGTATAAATATTATTTCACAAAATAATAGTTTTATTATAATTAGATGGTACTTTGCAATTATTTTAATTTTTAAGAGAGAAAAAACCATTTACCGACTGTTAATAAAAGAGTTATCTTCATTACCGACTGACGATAATACAGTTTTCTCTTTTACCAGTTGTCGGTATACATTTTTTGCTCAAATAATTCTAAATTGTGAATATAAACAAAAATAATTACAATATTATTTTTTTTCAAAATTTGTAATTTTTTTCTACAATATTTAAAAAAGGAAAAATCGGGTAAATATAAAATTTTTTTTTCTTTTTTGACTTACCGTTGTCGTTAGATAGTGTGGCGTCATATTGACACCAGCAATATTCCAGAGATTCGCCTGGATTTGTTGCATTCTCTTTTGCTCCTTTTCTTTTTGCGTATCCGCGAATTTTACGACTAGAGGTGCCGAGCAGCCCTAAAAACATACAGACACACACATACACATATATAGATATATACCAAGTTTGAGAGAGAATTCGTTCGTTAAATTGGAATACCGTAAGTACCCATAACTTTCGACCTTATGAGATTTTCATACCATTGGCTGAGGAGGAGGAAGAAAGGGGGGAGGAGAATATAAAAGATCCGTATATGTATTCCTCCTTATATTATATAGTAACCCTTTGGAGAAAACCAATTACGAAAAATGATGTGAGAACAATTTTTCTTTTTCTTTTTCAATTCTATCTACTTTGCTTAACATTACGTGTTTTAATAGTTAAATTTTTCTTTCATTTTTTTTTGGTGTCTAAATATAAATTATTGTCAATAGAGGAAAAAGTAATTCAGTGAAAATTTATTATTATGAAGGAATACTATTTTTTTCTTCTATTAAATGGAAATTGAAAAGAAACAGTGGTTCTCAAGTTTGAATTTGGTAACTTAGAGGAAAAAAATGATTTTTAGCAATTTTTTATTTTTTCGACTGGTTTTCTCAAAGACTGTTAGTGATAATAACAAATTTTTTATAGAATTTAAATTCTTTAGGTATAAACTAAGTGCCACTGCATTTTTTTTTTAATTTCTGTGTATAATTTTTCGACAGGTTTCTACATTACCGACGGTGATAGTTCTTTACCTACTGTTAATGCATTAGTTTTCTACTTTATCGACCATCGGCATAGGTGTATTTTGCATTACACTTCAAAACAAACAAGAATTTTAACAAAATTAAATTTGTATAGTGGTAAAGTAGTTTTCTATTTTATCGATTATCGGTATAAGTCAATATTTCACTAAATATAAAAGTGAATTAAAAAATCGTTAATAGATAAGTATTTTAATGAAATAAAAAAAAGTTGTACTCTTCGTAAATCAGTTTTCCACATTATCGACGATCGGTATAAGTGCAATTTGCATGAAACTTCAAAATAAATAGAAATTTTAACGAAATTAAACTGTTTACTGTTAGTAAAGTAGTTTTCTATGTTCTCGGTTATTGGTATAAGTACATTTGACATTAAACTTCAAAAAAATAAGAATTTTGACGAAATGAATTTTCTACTGTTGGTAAAATAGTTTTCCACGTTATCGACTGTCGGTATAAGTAAACTTTTACTAAAAAATAAAATTGAAAAATTCTAAATAAATAAATATTCTAATGAAATAAAAAATTTTATTGTTGGTAAATTAGTTTTCTATTTTATCGACTATCGGTATTGGTCATTTAGCATTAAAATCGTAAATAAATAAGTATTCTAACAAAATTAAATAGAAAAAATGTTTCGTGCCCCAATAAAAACGAATGTAAATATTTAAAATCGATGAAATAAAATAGGTAAAGAGAGGGAGAGAGAAAAAAAAAAGAAGGAGAGAGAGAGTATAAAAGTCAAGATTTACAGTTTGATTGGGTGATTTTTCGAGATTCTCCGGGAGTCACATGAAATTCTCGCTACCGTTTCGTTTTTCCCAAGCTTTGCATATAACTGTATAGAAGTGGTTTGGTGAAAGGATCTCTCTCTCCTCTCAACATTTCTCCAAGTGCATCATGACTATTGCACGGGACGAAATGGAATAGCAAAGTAAGGACCAGAAAAGTTTAATCTCACGTCAACTATATGCAACGGTCGACGGGACGTCCCTTAAAAAATGATGATGCAAGCGAGAAAAGTATTCTTAACATTTCTTTTTAATTTTTCTTCAACTACTTTCTTTTCCTTTTTTTTCATTAATTTCTCCAGGTCAGGAAAAAATGTAAAAATTCATTTTCTATAATAAAATTTTATTCTTTTTTTAAATTTTTCTTTGGAATATATTTTTATCTCGTTTTGAAAGAAAACATTCTCATTGTAAAAAAATAATAAAAAAAAATAAAAATAACAAAAATTTCGATAATATTTTACAATTATTTCAAAATTTAAGAAAAAAATCGTTTACCAACTGACGATAAAATAGTGATCTTCATTACCGATTGTCGATAATGGTTTTTCTATTATCAATAGACTTGTACGATAATCGAAATTTTACATTCCTTACCCTTTTTAATGTTAAAAGGAAAAAAAACATTTTAACGACCGATGATAAAATAGTAGTCCTAATTATCGACTTTCGATAATAGTTCTTTTCATTAATGATAGATAATGTTTTAATAGATGGATAATATTTTACAAATATTGACATTTTTAATACTTTACGACTCTTTGAGATTAAAGAGAAAAGAGTTTTACCGACTGATGATAAAATAGATGTTCTCATTGCCGACCGTCGATAACAGGTATTTTTTTGTTATCGGTAGTTATTATTTTATAGGTAAATAATATTTTACAATTCTTTTTTGGAAAATACCTTTTACCGACTGTCAATAAAATAGTAATCTTCCTTATCGATAATGAAAAAATAGAAACAAATTTTACCACAAATATTTAAAAAGAAAAAATTATTTAAAAATTTACATTAAAAATTTCTTTTTGTCATTTAAAAAAAAATATTCACACAAGCTTTGAAATTTAAATGGAATTTGATCTTGGATTTGGAAAAATGTTTGAAAACGTTAAAAATGGTTGAAACGAAGTTGAACGTTGTCATATTGGGTCGAGTGAGTTCGAGGAACTCTCATAGCTGGAAATATTCATGATATTAAAATGAAATTGCAACTGAGACTATTTTTCGCCTTGGCACTGCAATGTGAATTTCGACATTTGAATTAGATGTAATCCCATTAGCAATGAACTTGTCTCCAATCATGTGTTTGTACAAAGAGGAAAAAAAAGATGAAAATTATTAATTTTAAGAATTTAGAAAAAAATGTGAAAAAATATTATAAATTTTAAAAAATTTATTTTCTTCTAAATATGTAATTTACTTTGTCGATTGTTGATAAATATATTGTTTACTTTACCAATTAAAGCAAATATCTACTTTATCGACAGCATATATTATAGAAAAAAATCCCTTCTCTTATATTTGCTAATGTTAAATTAATCTTTGAATTTGAAGAAAAATAAAAAAAATTCAATTTTTAAATTTTCAAAAAAAAAAAAAAATACAATGGAAAGCTAATTGAAATAGTGAAAAAATTTATTTTTATACATCGAAATAAAATTCTAAAAGTAAAGGTCAATTGTGTATTTCAAGAAGACATTGTTCGAGAGTCAATGATTTTTTTTTCGTTTTTCTTTTTTTTCGATTTTTTGTTTAAAAGCTAATTTAGTATTACTGGGAGGTGAGTAGTCGAGGCGTGAATGTACAAATGTTATATTGAACATTTTGGCACCTGGCCAATGTCCGCTATCTGTGATGCAAAAAGCTTTACACAACAATAGAAAAAAAATGAAAATCCACATTTAATGCCTTCAATTTAAAACTTTTATTTATGGAAGAATAAATTTTATGCTTTTATGATAATAGTAGAAATATAATTTAAAAAGTGTTTCTAAAGAAAAAAATATTTTTTTTTTGCTTAAAGGACTTAATTTTTTCAGTAAAAGTTATTTTTGTGAATAACATAATAATATTCAATTAAATGTATTTTCTGTTTTACCGATTGTCGATAAAAATGTGATCTACTTTATCAATTGAAGTTAAAAATACCTGTTAAATCTTTCTTTTTATTCTCTGAAGAAAGGTATATTCTTTTAACTGAATTTGAAAACATTCAATTGGTATTTTCTGTTATACCAACTGATGATAAAAATGTGATCTACTTTACCATTAATCAATAAAAAAAATCTCTTTTTTTCGTTTATGTTTCCTTTTCACAAGAGAAATAAAAATGGTTCCTAATTTTTACAATAAAATTAATATAATTAAAAAAGAAGGATCTACTTTATCGACAAAAAATAATTTTCATTTTCTCCTCAGCCAATAATGATTTAAATTTATTATTCAAAAATAAAGAAAAAGAGGAAATATAGTTTTTTTTTTAGTCACTCACCTCCATTGTTTGGGAGTGATGAAGGGTCTTGCTTGCATTAATGGCCGACTGTTTACTGGAGAATGTCACGAATGCGCAACCTTTGCTTTGTCCATTGTCACGTAATACAGAACATTCCTCAATTGTACCAAAAACGCCGAACATATTTCGTACATCATTTTCCGTGTACTTCTTCGAAAGCATACCAACAAAAAGTTTTCGTTCTGTAACAAAAAGAAAAAATTTTTTTTTTTAATAACAAATTAATTATTTTTTAAATTATTTTTCGTTACACCTTAATTAATAGATTATCATTATTTTTTATTAAAATATTAATTATAATTATTACCGAAGAAATATTTTTCGTTAAATACAGCAATTTTTAACTTAAAAAAAAAGGTTTTCTACATTACCGACGGTCGATAAAATTGTTATCCACTTTACCGATTGATGGCAATATAAAAATTAAAGGAAATCTATTTATTTAATTATAATTTGACAATTATTTAAAAAAAAATGTTCTAAGACATCATTAACGAAATTAGAATGTTTTAATTTTAATTATATGAAACTATATTTAATTTTCAAAGTAAAATTTAATTAATAAAATTAATAAAAAATTCTTTTCTAAATAAATTGAAAGAATATTTTCTTTTTAAATAAATTATTTTTATAACATTGAATTTAAAATATAAATTATTTTTTAAAAAATTAGTTGTAACATTAAAATTGCTTTTAAAAAAATAGTTTTAAAAAAATTAGTTGTAACATTTAAATTACTTTTAAAAAAATAGTTTAAAAAAAATTAGTTTTAAAACAAAAATTATTTTTACAAAATTAGTCGAAAAAAAAGTATGATTTTTTTAAAAATTTATTTTTTTAATGAATCAAATAAGCACTTTTTGGGTAAAAAAAAATTTTTTATATACGAGGGGAAGCGAACAAATTTGCCAAAGTGATAAAGACCTACTGTGTGTTTGAAAGGAAACGCAGAACGAGATAAAAAAAATATTTTTATCACGATATAAACGATGTGTATATGTACGTATATATATATGTATAAGGCATTGAAATCTGAGAGGGCAAAAAGGAGAGCTTTAAGAACCTAACTTCATATCGAGCTGTTTGCTCAAGAAAAGTGCATCGAACTCTTTCTGTTGAGACTCTTTTCTACCTCCATTTCCGCCCACCTCCCACAACAACCCATTAAACCTCAAACCAACTTCTTGCTTACCATTGGAGAAGAGATCCTTATCTTTTTTTTTCGTCAGTTGCCGTTTTTCTTACTCCAACGAGCCATTAAAAAAAAGTTACCCTTCATTTTATATTTGTTTTCATCGTTTTTATTATTATCAATCGATAAAACAGTTTCTTTTAACAAAATTCTACTTTACCGACAATATAATTTTACCATTTTTATTACTTTCTTTAAGTTAGTAATGATTTTTTTTTAGTAAATTTATAGTGTTCTTGATTGCCAGGATTGTCTGTTGGTAATTTATTTATTGACGAAATCAGTTTTTATTAATAATGGTACTTTGTCCTAAAATGGTACTTTACCGACTGTTGGTAATATTTTCTGAAAAATGACTCTGTCAATGGTAAATTAATTCATAAATATTAAGATTTATTTTTCTTTGAAGAAGAAATTTTTACCGACATATTGTTTTCTTTATCGACTGAAGGTACATTTTTACCGACACTTAAATTTTTGCATACAGACGGTTTGTTTCTGTGCTAAATAGTTTTTGAATTATCTCCATGGTGTTAAATTACAAAGCTGAATGGCTCGAAATGTTACCGATGTAAATTGATTTGTTATCGACTGAAAAACTATTATTACCGACGACGAAATTTTTATATTAAAAAAAGGTTCGTGTCCTTGCTAAATTATTTAAATTTCTTTCTAAAACCGTAAGTTACCGACAATAATGGTTTTTGAATATTTGATAGAAATGTACGTGTTATCGACGTCGATAGTTTTATTACCGACTAAGTATTCTTACCGACGCTACAATTTTAATTTTCAAAAAAAAGGTTCGAGTCCGGGCTAAATTGTTAAATATTCCATCCGGGACCTTGAGGTACCGAGAATAATGATTTAAATTTTTGATAAAAATTTGTTATCAACATCTACAGTTTTATTATCGACTGTAGAACTATTTTTACCGACTTTACCGACTGTTTTTATTTTTTTTCTAAATAATGCTTCGTTACCGACATAAATACCATTATTATCGATTGAAGAACCATTATTGCCGACCATACAGTTTTTATTTTCAAAAAATGGTTCATGTCCGTGCTAAATTACCTACATTTTAAATTGAAGTGAAAGAAAGAAAATAAGTAACAAAATAAAACTATATTGTTAAAATTGTTAGAAAATATTTTCACGTAACTTTAGTGACATATTTCTAAATATAAATAAATTTATATATAAAGGAGTCAAAAAATAAAGAAAAAAATAAGTGGTAATTGAATTCTAAAGATTTTAATTGTCAGTAATTTTATGACGTAATCGACATTGTATTAGCTTCAATTGTCGAGACTTTATGTGATATAACTTCAATGATCGTGCATACTATAATGGTACAGAAATTTGTAAAAATTGTTTTATAATGAGTCGCGAAAAATTGAGAAAATGCAAATAATATAGAAATAATAATTTTATATTTCTAAATAAGTATATTTTTAAATAAACAATAAATTTTAATGAACAGATAAATTCAAAATTTGATAAAAAAAACAGTATGTTAATAACAAATAATTTGAAATAAAAAATAAACAATAAATATTAATATTAAATAAATAATAAATATTAATAACAATAAATATTAATGAACAGAAAAAATTCAAAAGTTGTTAAAAAAACAGTAAATTAATAAAAAATCATTGGAAAAGAAAAATACTAAAAGCATGTAAATTATATTTACAATAATAATAATAATAATAATAATAATAATAATAAAAATAACAAACACAAATTAAAATAATTATAAAAATAAAAAATAGAAACAACCACAATAATAACTATAATTTTAGGTATTATTATTAAAATTACTATAATAATGATAAGAATAAGAATAAAAAAAACAAATTAAAATAATTAAAAACTAAAAACAATAACAATAATTATTAGGTATTATTATTATTATTATTATTATTATTATTATTATTATAATTATTATCATACATATAAATAAATAAATTAAAAAATATAATAATAATGTAATAATAATTTTAAGTAAATAAATACAAAAAATTGAAAATAAAAATTTTTATAATAAAAAATTTCTTTCACTATGCGAATATTTTTTATTTTTTTTATTCTCCTTTTTTTATCTTAACTTTTAATGTAAAAACTTAAAAGCAAGAATTTTAATAATTTTCGCGCTCCCCGTTTGTTTTCATCATACCAACAAAATAGAATGATAAAGGTATTTGAGTTGGAATTTTTCCACATAAGTGTGTTCGTTCAAAAAAAAAAGAAAGAAAGTAGTTGCAAAATAAGAGAAAAAAATAGAAAGAAAAATAAATTTAAAAAAAAACTAAATTTTACAACAAAGTTGTTCGATATAGACAGTGTATGGAAAATTCGATATACGATGACCACTGGCCTCCCTCCCTCTCTCTCTCTTTCATTCTCACAGAATTACCAACATATACAATATTATCAAGGGCTTCTGCCTACCTAGAAAATTAATTAAACCAATAACTAATTCCAAACTCGAGAACGACAGTGGCTTCCTCTTAATCTCCCCTGCGCCTCGCAACTCTCTTTTTTTTATATCCCTTCATACAATCTCGCATTCCTTCCTCTTTTTTATTCACTTGGCTATTCAATAAATTTAAAAATAAAATATCTCAATATATCGATTTAATCTCGATTTAACCTAATTAATATTGATATATCGAATTATTTTATTTGTATTTTTCAATTTTCTATGTATCGCATTGTTCTCGATATATCGATTCATTTACTATGTGTCAAATAATTATCGATATATCGAGTTATTTCGATATATCGAGTAATTTTTGAGATTTTGAATTATTTTTGTTTTTTTTTATATTTTGAGCTATATTTCGATAAATCGAGTTATTTTCGAGATTTCGAGTTATTTTTTATACATCGAGTTATTTTCGAGATTTCAAGTTATTTTTTAAATATCGAGTGATTTTCAAGATTTCGTGTTATTTTCTTTTTTTATATTTTAAGTTATTTCGATAAATCTAGTTATTTTCATAATTTAAAGTTATTTTTGATATATCGAGTTATATTCAAAATTTTGGGTTATTTTCGATATGTAAAGTTATTTTCGAGATTTCGAGTTATTTTCGTTTTTTATATTTTGAATTATTTTGATAAATCGAGTAATTTTAGGATTTCGAGTTATTTTCGTTTTTTATATTTTGAGTTATTTCGATAAATCGAGTTATTTTCGAGATTTCGAGTTATTTTTTATACATCGAGTTATTTTCGAGATTTCAAGTTATTTTTTAAATATCGAGTGATTTTCAAGATTTCGTGTTATTTTCTTTTTTTATATTTTAAGTTATTTCGATAAATCTAGTTATTTTCATAATTTAAAGTTATTTTTGATATATCGAGTTATATTCAAAATTTTGGGTTATTTTCGATATGTAAAGTTATTTTCGAGATTTCGAGTTATTTTCGTTTTTTATATTTTGAATTATTTTGATAAATCGAGTAATTTTAGGATTTCGAGTTATATTCGTTTTTTATATTTACAGTTATTTTAATAAATCGAGTTATTTTCGAGATTTCGAATTATTTTTTATATATTGAGTTATATTCAAAGTTTCGGGTTATTTTTGATATATAAAGTTATTTTCGTTTTTTATATTTTGAGGTATTTTGATAAATCGAGTTATTTTCAAGATTTCGAATTATTTCTTTATATATCGAGTTTGATATATCCAGATATTTTTATGTTTTCAAGTTATTTCTTAAATATCGAGTTATTTTCAATATATAGTTATTTTCGAGATATTATCGATATATTTATTTTCAATATTTTTGAGTTATTTCGATAAATTGAATTATTTTCAAGATTTTAAGTTATTTTTTATATATCGAGTTATTTCAGAAATGTCGAGTTATTTTCGAGATTTCAAGTTATTTTTGATGAATCGAGTTATTTTCAAGATTTTGTGTTATTTTCTTTTTTTATATTTTAAGTTATTTCGATAAATCTAGTTATTTTCGTGATTTCAAGTTATTTTTGATATATCGAGTTATTTTCAACGTTTCGGGTTATTTTTGATATATAAAGTTATTTTCGTTTTTTATATTTTGAGTTATTTTGATAAATCGAGTTATTTTTAAGATTTCGAGTTATTTTTTATATATCGAGTTATTTTCGAGATTTCAAGTTATTTTTGATGAATCGAGTTATTTTCAAGATTTTGTGTTATTTTCTTTTTTTATATTTTAAGTTATTTCGATAAATCTAGTTATTTTCGTGATTTCAAGTTATTTTTGATATATCGAGTTATTTTCAACGTTTCGGGTTATTTTTGATATATAAAGTTATTTTCGTTTTTTATATTTTGAGTTATTTTGATAAATCGAGTTATTTTTAAGATTTCGAGTTATTTTTTATATATCGAGTTATTTTAGAAATTTCAAGTTATTTTTGATATATTGAGTTATTTTTAATATTTCGTGTTATTTTCTTTTTTATATTTTGCGTTATTTCGATAAATCTAGTTATTTTCGTGATTTCAAGTTACTTTTGATATATCGAGTTATATTCAAAATTTCGGGTTATTTTGATAAATCGAGTTATTTTCGAGGTTTCGAGTTATTTTCGTTTTTTATGTTTTGAGTTATGTTGATAAGTCGAGTTATTTTCGAGATTATGAGTTATTTTTTATATATTAAGTTATTTTTGAGATTTCAAGTGATTTTTGATATGTGGAGTTATTTTCAAGAATTCGTGTTATTTTCTTTTTTTATATATTTTTTTATTATTTTCGAGATTTTAAGCTATTTTTGATATGTCCAGATATTTTCGATATATTTTTTCGATATTTTGATATATTTCGATAAATCGAGTTATTTTCAAGATTTTAAGTTATTTTTTATATATCGAGTTATTTCCGAAATGTCGAGTTATTTTTGAGATTTCGAGTTATTTTCGTTTTTTATATTTTGAGTTATTTTGATAAATCTAGTTATTTTCGAGATTTCGAGTTATTTTTTATATATTGAGTTATTTTCGATATATTTTTTTCGATAAATCGAGTTATTTTCGAGATTTCGAGTTATTTTTTATAAATTGAGTTATTTTTTAGATTTTGAGTTATCTTTGATATATCGAGTTGTTTTAGATTTCAATAAATACTAAAAGAAACCCGTGTAAAAGAAAATTATTATTATTATTATTATTATAAGCAATTACTAACAATTTTTGTATAAATAAACAGAGAAAAAATGTAAAAACTATTTACCGTAATATTAATAGTGAAAAAGAATAAATATATATCACATTACTATGACATTAAGTATGGTAATGGGAAATAATTGACATTTTATATTTAAAGATCGGTCTCGATTGCCTGACAATAAATCCATATAAAGATAAACAAGCGGGTCTATCGCGAGAGACATGACTTACTTTATCATTAGTATGTCTCGCACAAAAGACAGCAGGAAATTACGTCATTGTAAAACCTTTGAGGGTGGTAGATTTCCTTTTTATTTTCTTTTTCTTCTTTTCTTTCTTTTTTATTTTCTGCATTCAACACAAGACATTCTATCAAAATAATATTTACACACAATTCCTTTTTGAGCTAAACAATCGTTACTTTGTTTAAAAACAAAAAAATATGCCAACAATATTAATTTAAATAAAAAAAATTATTTTAAAAAAATTTTATTTTGCTAAAAAAAATTACAATTTTTGTTTAAAATTTATTTCATTAAATTGAATATATGTAATAAATAAATATAAAGTAATTATATTTATAATTTTTTATAAATATAGACAGTAGGTAAGATAGTATAGAATTTCTAGTAGGGACGTAATTTTCTCAAGGATATATATTTATATAATTGACTTTTATTTTTAGCAGGAACGCTATTTTTAGTAGGAAAATTAGAATTAAAAAGAGCACCAGTTTCAATAGAAGATATCATATTTTTAGTATAGAGATAATAATGAATAGACATACTATTTAAAATAAGAACATTACCTACTAATCGTATAAACTCACTACTTACAAAGGTTAATAAGTAGGAATACTAATATCAGTAATAACACCATTTTTAGTAGGGACACTATTATCCGTGGTGACATTATTTTTAGTAGGGATACTATTTCCAGCAAAACTCCTATTTTCTATTAGTTCCTATTAATAGGAACACTATTTTTTAGCAATAGTATTATTTTTAGTAGGGACACTATTTTCAGCATTTACAGTATTTTAGTAGGTGCACTATTATCTGCAGTGACATTGTTTTTAGTAGGGACACTGTTTCCAGCAAAACGTCTATTTTTCTATTCAGTTTCTATTAATAGGAAAACTATTTTTTAGCAATAGAATTATTTTTAGTTGGGACACTATTTCCAGCATTTACAGTATTTTAGTAGGGACACTTACTGCAGTAAAGCCCCTTTTTTTCTATTAATTCCCATTAGTAGGAGAAACATTTTTTTAGCTATGACATCATTTTGTTTTAGTAGGAGCACTATTTTCAGCACTTAGAGTATCTTTAGTAGGGACACTACTACTCAGAAGTGATACTACTAATATTAGTAGTATAACCACTAATAGTTCCTTAACGAAATATTTGAAGATTAAAATAAGAAAATGAATGTTTATTACTTTTAAAATAACAATATTATAAATATAATTATGTTATTTTAAAAGTTATTTTTTAACATAATTTTAAATTATGTTATTTTGAAAATTTAGTAGATGTTAACATTGTAAAAATTTACAATGTTAACATCTACTAAATTTTTTTATCTTCTTCATTTTAATTGCAATAATGTGTGAAAGTGTCACATTCAACTCAATTTTCACTGTCAATTCAATTATCGAGTCACGAAAATATTGAGTTTCTACTTATTTGCACTTTATGTACGTATATATATATATTCATATTATGTATGTGAACACATACTCTATATATATGGAAGAACGAGTGGAATTTAACCACGTTCTCGATAGAGGAAGCATTCTCGACAGAGCCTTGTACTCGATGATTAACGAACCAGTAGCACGTGTTACGATTCACCTATATTATCACAATTTAATTCGCGAGCATTCATGAAATACCAAAAAATTTTAATGAAAAACAGAAGAGAGAGAGTGGGAGGAGAGGGAAAAAGAATTCTGATACTTGAAAATTTTCTATATGTCGAAAACAAAATTAAAATATTCTAAACAATTTGATGTTTCAAAAACTATTCGATATCACGATTATAATAAACTCGAAATCACAAAAATAACTCGATATCTCGATAGAAAATTGAAATTTCGAACATTACTTGAAATCTTGAAAATAACTCGATATATAGAAAAAAAACTCGAAATCTCGAAAATAACTCGATTTATCGAAATAACTCAAAATATTGAGAAAAAAAAATATATCGAAAATAACTCGAAATCTCAAAATAATTTGAAATTTTGAAAATAATTCGATTGTCAAAAATTGTTTTTAAATAATTGAATTCTTTTGGGAAATTTTATTAAAATAGTAGATAATATTGAAAACTATTGAATAAAGAAAAATTTTTGAAAATTTTATTACTTTTGAAAATAATTAAATTCTTGTGATGAATACTAATATTTATGAAAATAGTTGAATTTTGCAATGAATTTTATTAAAATTCCTGAAAATAATTAAAATTTGTTTTTTTAGACTTTTTGAAAATAATTGAATTTCTGCGAAGAATTTTCTTAATTTTGAAAATAATTGCATTCGTGTGATGCATATTGTTATTTATGAAAATAATTGAATTATTGCGAAGAATTTAATTAAAAAAAGTTTCAAACAATTGATTTCTTTCGACAAAATTTATGCAAATTCTATTTTTAATAATTGAATTCCTGTGAAATTTTCATTATGTGAGAAAATAATTGAATATTCGTGTAGGAAATTGTCAAAATTGTTCTTAAATAATTGTATTCTTTTGGGAAATTTTATTAAAATAGTAGAATATTGAAAACTATTGAATTAAGAAAAAATTTTCAAAATAATTGAATTCTTGTGATGAATACTAACATTTATGAAAATAATTGAAATTTGCAATGAATTTTATTGAAATTCCTGTAAATAATTGAAATTAGTATTTTTTTTTTTGATTTTTTGAAAATAATTGAATTTCTGCGAAGAATTTTTCTAATTTTGAAAATAATTGAATTCTGTGTGATGAATATTGTTATTTATGTAAATAATTAAATTATTGCGAAGAATTTAATAAAAAAAAAGTTTCAAACAATTGGTTTTTTTCGAAAAAATTTATGCAAATTCTATTTTTAATAATTGAATTCCTGTGAAATTTTCTTTATTTTAGAAAATAATTGAATATTCGTGTAGAACTTTGTCAAAATTGTTTTTAAATAATTGAATTCTATTGGGAAATTTTATTAAAATAATAGAATATGCAAAACTATTGAATTAAGAAAATTTTTTGATAATAATTGAAATTTTGCCACGAATTTTATTAAAATTTTTGAAAAAGTAATTGAATTTTATTACTTTTGAAAATAATAATTGAATTCTTGTGAAGAATATTGTTATTTATGAAAATAATTGATTTCCTCCGAATGATTTTATTATTTATGAAAATAATTAAATCCCTGGAAAGAATTTTAAAATTTATGCGAAAATAATTGAATTCTTGTGAAAATTTTATTTTTTTTAAAATTAATTAAATGTTCGTGAATCATAATTTTTGTTTAATATAATTGAATTTTGTTAAGAAATTTTATTAAAATTGTAGAATATGGAAAATCATTAAATTAAAAAAAATTTTTTGAGAATTGAAATTTTGCCATGAATTTTTCTAAAATTTTTAAAATAATTGAATTCTTGGATTTTTATTTATGAAAAAAATAAATGAATTAAAAATGAAAATAATTGAATTTTGAAATAAATTTTATTAAAATTCCTGAAAATAATTGAATTTTACAATGAGTTTTATTAAAACTCCTGAAAATAATTGAATTTTATCGAAGAATTTTGCTATTCATTTTATAAAGATAATTGAAATATTGATGACTATTTTTTTTAAAGATTTTTCGAAAATAATTGAATTTTTCCAAAGAATTTTATTAATTTTGAAACTAATTGAATTTTTGTCATGAATATTGTTATTTATGAAAATAATTGAATTTTACAATGAATTTTATAAAAAAAATTCCTGAATATAATTGAATTTCAGTGAAGAACTTTGCTATTTATATTTAAAGATAATTGAAATATTGACGACTATTTTTTTTAAAGATTTTTCGAAAATAATTGAATTTCTCCGAAGAATTTTATTAATTTTCAGAATAATTGAATTCTTGTCATGAGAATATTAATATTAATTTATGAAAATAATTGAATTTTACAATAAATTTTATAAAAAAAATTCCTATGAATATCATAATTGATAATTGATAATTGAAATGTTGACGAAAAAAAAAAATTTTTAAATAAAAAAAATGATTTAAAATAAAATAAAAAAAATGTTTTAAATTGAAAAAGAATTTTGAATTATTGTTATAAATATTTTTTATAATGTATCATAATAAACAATTAATTGTAATAATTATATATTATTATAAATTTTTTGTTTTCTATAGAGATAAAAATATAATTCTCTTTAAATTGCACGTGTGTGCTAATTTCTTAAGACAATATTGATTGATAAACGTTAATTCCAATATAAATCTTCTGTTGGCGATTTTTTTTCTATTTCACTGTTTTCTTATAATAGAGAGAGAGAGAGAGAGAGAATATAATGAGAAAAGTTTATTTCTTATTCTTTATAGTTACTTGTCTCAGAAAACATCATTCCGATAAATATCGATAGGTTTTCTACTGGCAAGGTAAATTGCGTGTCGTAAGTGAACGTCATTGAAAATTGCAACATTCACGTATAATTTTCTTTCTCTCTCTCTCTCTCTTTTGCTTCATCATTTTTACTCTGAGTGTATTTCAATTATAATATACAATGACATCAGTAAATGAATATATATATATATATATATATATATATATATATATATATATATATTATATCTGTTTTTAAATACTTTCACAATCAATAAAGTAAAGAAAAAAAAAATTTCTTTCTCCCTCTAAACTTGTATATTTTTCTGAGAAAAAGAGAGAGAGAGGGAGATGAGAAGAATCTTCATCATTTCTTGCGTTGTGTGCTACACTGTAAAAAAAAGTGCTTTAGATTCACAAACTGAATTGACGACTCATCAAAGATTTTTGCATAATTCTTATTCAAGTGACACATTCATGAATTTTATATTGTGTCAGTTAAAGGAGTGAAAATTCAATTTGCACAATTTTACGATCCTACGACCTAGATTGCAATTTGTTCGCTTTTTTATGAATTATTATTTTAATCCTAGAAGCGAGGGGAATTTTTTTTTTTATTTTCTTCACTTATTCCTTATACAATTGTCATTATTTTCAAAAAAAAAATTCTGTAATTTTTCATTACAAAACTTTTACAAAAATTCCAATTTTCATCATTAAAATAGTTTCTACATTTTTTTTCCTTAATTTCAATATATTGGAACATAAATATAAATAAACAAAAAAGTTTCTTTTTTTTACCAATTAACGAAAAAAGAATATTTTAATTCCAAATAAAAAATTATCATTTACCATCTGCTGATAAAGTAGAAATCGACCATTAATTTATCAAATGATAAAAGAGAAGTCTTTTGTGAACCAATAAAGAAGCAATCTAATTTCACCGTCGGTAAACATACGACAGAAAACTGTTTTACCGATCCGCTGGTAAAGTAGAAATCTATTTTTTACTCATCTGTTGGTAAAGTAGAAAAGTACGTTTACCATTAGGTGACAATATAAAAAAATCAGTTTTATTCACATGCAGTAAAAAAGAAATCTACTTTCATCGACTAATTTTTTTAAGTCATCTGTTGGTAAAGTAGAAATCTATTTTACTCATCAGTTAGTAAAGTAGAAAACTACGTCTACCGTTAGTCGATTTGATAAAAATCGGTTTTATTTATTCAGTGGTAAAGAAGAAATCTACTTTCATCGTCCTATTTTTACTCACCTAATGGTAAAGTAGAAATTTACTTTACTCATCAGTTGGTTAAGTAGAAAACTACTTTATTCAGGAGTTGATGATTCATCTGCAGTAATGAAGAAATCTACTTTCATCGTCGAATTTTTATTCGACTCATCTTTTGGTAAAGCAGAAATCTATTTTTCTCATCAGTTGGTAAAGTAGAAAACTACATTACTTGTCAGTTTATAAAGTAGAAAACTACTTTACTCGTCAGTTGGTAAAAAAGAAAACTACGTTTACCGTTAGTCGATTCTATAAAAATCATTATTATTCAATTGGTGGTAAAGAAGAAATCAATTTTCACCGTTGGTACGTACAATAAAGAAATCCATTATACTTATCCGTTGGTAGAGTAGAAATTAACGTTTACCGTCGGTAGTTACTATAAAAATCAGTTTTACTCCACCGGTAGTAAAGAAAAAAATTATCTTTCTCCAGAAACGTCAGACGTTACTATAGAAATCTGCTTTACTCATCGGGTGGTAAAGTAAAAACTACTTTTACCATAGGTAGCAAAAATCTACTCTTACCATCAGTCATTAGTGTAGAAATTACTTTTACTCATCATCCGGTACTAGTAAAAATATTAACGACTGATGGTAAAAAAGTGGTTGTTACCATTAGTCGTTAATATTTGCTTTAATCATCCATCGGTAAAGTAGAAATCTACACTTACGTTCAGTTGTGATTATAGAAATCTGCTTTACCCATCCGTAAGTAAAGCAAAGATTTCTACTTTACTGTCAGTCGATACTATAGAAATTTGTTGTACCGGTTGTTATAAATGCAGTTTCCTGCTTCACCAACAATAGGTAAGGTGGACTTCTACCTTATCGATTGTAGGTAAAGTAGGAAACTGCATTTATAAAATTTATTTCTTCTATTTTTCCTACTGATAAAAATTTTTAATTTTTAGATAGAATATACTAAAAAGAGGAGAAAAGGGTGAGGGGGGAAATTCGACTATATTACGTAAGAAGCTTATGGAGTTTCTGTGTATATGTAAAGTGAGGCGAAAAAGAGAGGGGAGGGGGGAGAGTGAGATGTATATAAGTAGGAGAGAAACGCACCGACCGTTGAAATATAGCGCATCTTCTCTCTCACTCTTTCTCTTGTAACTGTGCACGCTGTCAAGACAAAGTTTGTGTGGAACTTTGCCGTGTTCGCGGTTTGCGGCCAACGTAATCTGTTAGCATATACTTATATAGCAAAACTCGCGAGAGTAATACTGTATATAAGTATATATATATATATATGTATACACATATATACAAGTATATGTACAGAGTAAATTTGGGGATAAGGCAGCACCTAAAGGATGAAGGATTTCCCTCACTGCGTTGAGAATACTCTCGAACGTTGAATAAATATATGCTTATGTGCGCCAAGTTTCACTATTAAAATATATATTCAAAGTACATAGATTTCACATTATATATATATGAAGTAGTAAATTTCAAAATTACTTTTTAAAGTTAAAAAAAAATTCTTTTTTACTTTTTTTGGAATCATTTTTTCCGTTTTCTATTTTTTTGCTATAGTTTTCCCGTTTTTTAATTTTTTTTGCAGTAATATTTCGATTGTATTTTTTTCTATTGCTGTCCCAGAATATAGAAACTAATTTTTAATACAAGTACTGTCCCAAAAATGAAAAAAAAATACCTTACTATCCTAGAGTACTATTACTGTTTTAAAGAAAAAAGTAGGTACTGTCTCTGTGGTATAAATTTGTTTCTTTCGCTGTCCCAGAATATGGGAACTACTCGTTACTACAAGCACTGTCCCAATAATGAAAAAACAATATATTACAGTTACAGGGCCACTTTTTATTTTTTTATAGTATTATTTCGCTTCTTTAACACATTTTTTTCTATTGCTGTCCCAGAATATGGTGATTAATTTAGGATACAAGTACTCTTCCAAAAAGGGAATAGCAACACCAGAGATCAAAATGCTGTCTCTGTCGTGTGATTTTCTTTCTTTTGCTGTCCCAGAATATAGTACCGAATTGTTAATACAAGCACTGTCCCAAAAAATGAGTACTATTACTGTGAGTAACACAAATATTGAGTAAGAGGTTGTCTCAAAGAAGAGAGTACTGTCCCAGAAACCATACAGCGTCCTAAGGTACAGTTAGTAAATTTTAAGGACAAATACTGTCCCAGATGAATAGTTGTGTCCCAGAGTAAGAAACTATCTTTTAGTAGAAATTTTCTCCAAAAGCAAGATATAGTAGGACATATCGTTCTATAATTAAACTTCTGTCCTAGGCCTTCACTATTCAATGTTTCCCCACAAAATATGCTGTCCTGGAGTAAGCAAGTGTCACGTGGTACAATTTTTCCAGAGAATTAAAGTACAGCGTTCCCTAATAACAGATCTGTTCCAGAAATTAACTATCAGTATTGTCTCACAAAATATGTTGTCCCAGAGTATGTGTCATGTTGTACAAATTTTCTTCTAAAGAAATAAAGTTCCTCTGGAAGAGAACTATAATGTTTCTACAATGAAAGATCCGCCCTAAAAAATAATTTTCATTGTTGTGTTAGAAAATATGCTGTCCCAGAGGAAGTATCTGTCTGATAATGCAAGTTTTCTTCCACAAGAAGTCATATATTGGAAACAACGATGTATAATAAATGTTTAACCCTGTAAAATAACTGTTAGTGTTGTCCCAACAAAATATGCTGTCCCAGAGTCAGTAACTGTCTACCAGATAGAAAAAACTACAAGTTTTCTTTAACAGGACAACATATACTGAAAACAACGTTCGGTAATAAATGTCTTACACTAGGAAATAACTGGTTAGTGGTGTCCCTCAAAATATACTGTCCCATATAAAGTAATTGTCTGATAGTAATTAAAGTTTTTTCCAAAGGAAGACATAATCTAAAAACTACAATAAAATGTTTTCCTATAATAAGAGAAAAATAGTGATAGTCTTAGAAAAATAGTGTTGTCCCACAAAAATATGCTGTCCCACATAAAGTAATTGTCTAATAGTAATTAAAATTTTTTCTAAAGAAAGACATAATCTAAAAACTATAATAAAAGATTTTCCTATAATAAAAGTACTGTCTTAGAAAAATAGTGCTGTCCCACAAAATATGCTGTCCCAAAGTAAGTAACTGCTTACTAGTAATAATTTTCTCCCGCATAGGAAAAAAATGCTAATGGCGTTGAACATTTGACAAAACTTGAATAGCGACAAAATTATTACTTTCATATCGTGTAGAATCTAGACCCATCAGAGAAAATAAAAAAAATAATAATAAGAAAAAATGTAGACACTTATTGCGACATTATATTTCTAGCCATATACAGTGCGTGGCTTAAAAAGAATCCAGCCCTTGAATATAGTTATAGCAATTAGTATGCACAAGATGTTCATGCAAGCACTGTATATAAATATACTGTTGCGTGTGAGAATATACCACAAAAAAAACAAAGAAAGAAACAGAAAAAAAAAGAGATGTATAATTTTTTTCTTCTCTATAAAATAAGAGAGGGAGAGAGAGAGAGAGAGAGAGAGAGAGAGAGAGAGAGAGAGAGAGAGAGAGAGAGAGAGAGAGAGAGAGAGAGAAATACAAGATCAACACCAAACAGAATAAAAGTGAAAAAGAAAAAAATACGAAGGAAAAAGGTCGAGGACAAGAATTCCGGAAATTGTGGTCGTTTAGATCAGGTTATTGGCACCAAAAACGGAAAAAGAGTCCAAACGAAAGAACACCGGATAACGTATACGAATGTCCAATTAACTCTCCGATCAAGTTGTCATTTCCGCTATTTTATCACGCGTGACGTGAATTTTCAATTTCAAATAAAAAGATAAAGAGCGAGAGAGAAAATTGAAAAAGAATTTTTTCATTTGTCAAATTTTTCGACATTTTAAATCTTTTCAATGAGAATATTTTTTTACACTAGTGTTTAGTAAAAAAGTAACTAAAATAGCGATAGTACAGTATTGACACTGAAATTTATTCGATAGTAGATCTTCTGGGACAGTACCTTTAATTCTGGGACAGCATCTGTATTTTAAAAAAACCGTAATTATTTTTCTTGGGACAGTACTTGTTCTCTATGGTAACATTTTTTCGTGTGTGCACTTGTCAGACAGTAAATATGCTATCTGGGACAGTAAATATGACAGTAAATATGTTATCTGGGATAGAATATTTCGTGGGACACTAATAACAGTTAATTTTTTAAACCGAATTTTTATAACAGAACGTTTTTTTCCGTCATATATTCCTGTGGGAGAAAACTTGTACTAGTAGACTGTATGGGACAGTATACTTTATAGGAAAACATTGATAATTTTTAGGGCTGAATATTAATTATAGAACGTTCTGTCCCACCATGTATTTCTTTGGAAGAAAATGTGTAATAGAAGTCAATTTACTTACTCTGGGACAGTATATTTTGTGGGACAAGACTGATAATTAATTCCTGTGAATGAACTCTCATTAGGGAACGTTGCTTCTATAATTATGTTCTTCGGGAGAAAACTAGTACTAAGTCTGTATTTGTACAGTGACTGTCCCAAAAACTTGAAAAGCAATAAATTATTGTTCCAGACTACTATTTTTGTGAGTATTACAAGTATTTAGTTGGAGGTTGTCTCTACTTTTGCATTCAGTATTTCAATTGTATTTTTTTCTATTGTTGTCTCAGAATATGGTAACTTATTTTGTCAGAGAGATATGATAGAATATTCCGTGGGACAGTACTTCTGAAAATTGTATACTAACTCTGGGACAGTGTATTTTGTGAGACAACACTGACAATTAATTCTTAGGACAGAACTGTTATTAGGGTACGTTGTACTTTATTTCTCTGGGAGAAAAATTCTACCACTTGATACTTACTCTAGGACAGCATATTTTGTAGAGAAACATTGAATAGGTAATGCTTGGGACAGAAGTTTAATTGTAGAACGTTATGTCCAACGATTTCTTCTTTGGGAAGAAAATGTGTACTGGAAGATAGTTACTTATTTTGGGACAGTAGATTATGTGCAACATCAGTAGTAATTGAAAGTTGTAATTTATTCTGGGACAGAAATATTACTTTTAAAGCACAACTTTTTTAGTGGGACAGCAATTGTACTCAAAATTTACTTACTGTACCTTAGAACGATGCATGTTTCCTGGGACAGTAATATTTTATTTGAGACAACCTCGTACTAAATATTTAAATTACTTATTTTTTGGGACAGTGCTTGTAGTAACAATTCGTTACTACATTCTGGGACAGTCAACAGAAAGAAAATCAAACAACAGAGATAGTACTTTTACCTCTGGTGTTGCTATTTCCTTTTTGGGACACTACTTGTAGTAAAAATGAATCACCATATTTCGGGGACAGCAATAGAAAAAAATGTGTTCCAGAAGCGAAATAATATTGTAAAGAAATAAAAAAGGGACTCTGGAACTGTAATTGATTGTGTTTTCATTATTGGGACAGTACTTGTAGTCATGAGTATAGTTAACATATTCTGGGACAACAAAAGAAAAACATTCATACCACAGAGACAGTACTTGTTTCTTTGGGACAAAGACAATAACAGTACTCTAGGATAGTAAAGTATTGTTATTCCATTTTCGGGACAGTACTAGTACTCAAAATTAATTACCATATTCTGGGACAGCAACAGAAAAAAGTGTGTTTAAGAAGCAAAATAATACTGTAAAAAATACAAAAGGGGGTCTGGAACTATAATTTATTGTTTTTTTTATTATTGGGACAGTTCCATAGTTACCATATTCTGGGACAGCAAAAGAAAAAATACATATCACTGAGACTGTAATAGTACTCTAGGATGGTAAGGTTTTGTTTTTTTCATTTTTGGGACAGTACTTGTATTAAAAATTAGTTTCTATATTCTGGGACAGCAATAGAGAAGAAATTTGAACTATACTCGCAATCGTACTGTAAAAAAGAGAATATTATTACTACTATTATTATTTTTTTTTGCTTAATATTATTATTATTATTATTATTATTATTATTATTATTATTATTATTATTATTATTATTATTATTATTATTATTATTATTATTATTTTCTATTTTTTAATTTTTTTTAATTTAAAAAAATTTTTTTATTACTATTATGTCTATTATAATTTTTATTACTTTCATTTTTCAATTATCGTGTATTAGTTATCACTAATTTTTTTCGAAAAGAAATCGTTTAGCTACTACTGTTGTTGGTAGAAAGCGTCGGGAGATTTTTTTTTTTTAATTTTTTTTTTTGTCACAGGAAAGGTGTAACTGATAATTAGCAAACAGTGTAATGTTATTTTTCGAACGTCTATTGCAGCATAAACCTGCGCGGCAGCATCAGCGTTAGGTGCAGCGTAAGTAGGTTGTGACAGAGAAGTCAGGCAAACAGGCAAGTAGGTTTTAAACGTGAGTTGGTGTTTGAGAATTATATTCGCGCTCCTTTTAAACACACTAATACACACGCACACACACACACACAGAGAAAAACATTACACTCTCTAGCTGGCTGGCTAGTGGTGTATCAAAAGAAACGAATGGCAATAGCTAAAAGCTCACGTGTTTCATTGTGAAAAACAATTCTATTCTTTTGTTATTCGCCCGTGCCAATTGAAAATACATTTTATGTTTTTTTTCTTCTATTTCTTTTCTATTTATTCCCGTCTTGTCACGTCTTGTAACATATCGATTTTCTCCGAAACATTAAAGTGAAATCATAATTTTTTTTTAATATTCATAATAATAACAATAATAATAATAAATAAAAAAAAGTTTATCCAAAAACAAATTACTAAATAGTTTTTAAATAGTTAATAATTAATTACTATTCGTTTCTTATTATTAAAAAAAATAGTTTTCTATTATTAAAAAAAATATTTTTTTATTATTAAAAAAATAATAGTTTATATTAATTATTAAAAAGTACTAATTAGTTTCTTATTATTAAAATCAATGCCTAATTAATTGCTGGCTAGTTAACAATAAATTGTAAATAAGTTTGTAATTAATTAATAAACAATTATTACTTAGTTAATACAATTATTAATTCGTCAATATACAATTCTTAATTACTTAATAAAAAATAATTAATTAGTTAATAAACAACTATTAATTATTTACTATTTTGTTACTAATTAGTTAATAAACAATTATTGCCTAATTAATAAACAACTATTATTTATTTACTATTTTGTTACTAATTAGTTAATAAACAATTATTAATTATTTACTATTTTGTTACTAATTATTTAATAAACAGTTATTAATTAGTTAATTAACAATTATTAATTATTCACTATTTTGTTTCTAATTGTTTAATAAACTGTTATTAATTAGTTAATAAACGATTATTAATTCGTCAATAAACAATTCTTAATTACTTAACAAAAAATAATTAATTAGTTAATAAACAACTATTAATTATTTACTATTATGTTACTAATTATTTAATAAACGATTATTAATTCGTCAATAAACAATTCTTAATTACTTAATAAAAAATAATTCATTAGTTAATAAACAACTATTAATTATTTACTATTTTGTTACTAATTAGTTAATAAACAATTATTAATTATTTACTATTTTGTTACTAATTATTTAATAAACAGTTATTAAGTAGTTAATAAACAATTATTAATTCGTCAATAAACAATTATTAATTAGTTAATAAACAATTATTAATTTGTCAATAAACAATTATTAATTACTTAATAAACAATTATTAATTAGTTAATAAACAACTATTAATTATTAAGATTTTGTTACTTATTAGTTATAATAAACAATTATTAATTATTTACTATTATATTACTAATTACTTAATAAACAATTATTAATTAGTTAATAAACAGTTATTAATTATTAATAAACAATTATTAATTAGTTAAAAAAGAATTATTAATTAGTTAATAAACAACTATCAATTATAAGGAATTTGTTACTAATTAGTTAACAACCAATTATTAATTGTTTTCTCTGTAGATACTAATTAGTTAATAAACAATTATTAATTATTAACTACTTTCTTACTAATTAGTTAATAAACATAATTATTTGCTATTTTGTTACTAATTAGTGAATAAGCAACTTTTAATTATTTACTATTTTGTTACTAATTAGTTAATAAATAATTATTTCTTTGATTTGCAATTTTAATATTTTGTTATTTTTATTTTTTGATGAAATTTTGTTAGTTAAATTTTTTTTTTCATTTTTTGTTAATGTAATTTTTTTTCTTTTTACTTTTTGTATTTGCAATTAATTTTTTTCTTCGATTAACAATTGAATCGAATTGAAACTTAGAAAGGGGGAGCTTAAAATAAATCATATTTCAGTTTGGCTGTGTGTAAATAAATCAGAAACGTTTTCAAGGGAGGGGGGAGGGCAGTCAATGCGATGGTAGTTAATATTGGCTTCATATTGTATGGCAGGTGTGACACACTGTATTCTAACAGACATTGCTATGTAGTGTTGTTATATTTGTGGTTTCTGTAAAGGGATAAATAATCGATGTTCAGGAATACTTTAGAGTCCGATATTTCTGTGTGTATGCGCGCGCGCTTCAAAGTAAACCAGGCTGTCATATTACGAGAAACTTATGAAACACTGACTTTGCCCAATGCACTGATTTATTTATGGCTCGACTTAATAGAACTTGATGGAAAATAACAAAAACATGTTTTTTTTATTTATTTATTCATTTTTTTTTATTTCTTTATGGTTAACAGACTAGTATTAAAATAGTAACAAATAATTAATGCAATTTTAACAAATTATTAACAATTTTAACAAATTATTAATAATTTTAACAAATAATTAACAATTTTAACAAAATTAACAAATTGAAAACAAAATAGCAATAAATTACTAATTAACAAATTTTTATTAAACTAATAACAATACAGTAATTAATTGTTAAAGAATTAATAACAAATTATTAACACATTGGTAATTAATTATCAACAAATAATTAACAAAATAGTAATAAATTGTTAATTAATTAATTATTAATAAATTGCTAACACACTGGTAATTAATTAAATAATAACAAATTATTAACAAAATGGTAATTAATTGTTAACAAATAATTAACAAAATAGTAATAAAATGTTAATTAATTGGTTAAAAATTATAAACATACTTGTAATTAATTATTAACAAATTATTAACAAAATAGATGGTAATAAATTATTGAATAATTATTAACAAATTATTGTCATACTTATTAACAAATTCTTAAAAAATTAATAACAATATAGTAATAAATTGTTAATCAAATAATAACAAATTATTAACAAATTGTTAATTAATTGTTAACAAATAATTAATAAAATAATAATAAATTGTTAATTTATTAATAATAAATTGCTAATACACTGGTAATTAATTATTAACAAATTATTGTCATACTTATTAACAAATTCTTAAAAAATTAATAACAATATAGTAATAAATTGTCAATTAATTAATAACAAATTATTATCACAATAGTAATTAATTGTTAACAAATAATTAACAAAATAGTAATAAATTGTTAATTAATTATTAACAAATTATTAAGAAAATTAATTATTAACAAATTATTGTCATACTATGAGTGAATTATTAAGACATTAGTAATTAATTGTTAACAAATAATTAACAAATTCTTAACAAAATAGTGACAAATTACAATGTAATTATTATCAAACTATTTAAAGACTACTAACAAATTAGAGTTAAATCATTAATAGCAAATAAAAAAAAAATGTCAAATTACGAAATTACATCAAATAATAAAAATAAATGTTAACTTATTTATAGCTACAACAACAAAAAATATATAACACTATCAAAAATGTTATCACCCTATAATCACAAATTACAAAATAATTCCATCCAACTTTCTCGAAAATATAATATCTCCACAATGTATTTTATTGCTCTCGTGAATTAATTATTACATATTGAATTGGACGTGTGTCGATTATGTGCGAGTGTGATTTTTAATATGACGTCAATGTTGCTGACTAAAGAGAGAAGTGAGGGGGGGAGGAGGAGAAACGGGTAGTGGGGGGGAAACAGGGTTCATCTGTTGGGATTGTGACCTAGTATGTATATAATGTGCGATATAAAGTGCAAAGCAAAACGTATTTCGATCGTTCAACTTGGCTGCGGCGATCGTTCATGATCATGGTCGTTGCGCGAGAATGACAAATTGGTAATAGTGTCTCAAGTAATTGAGCGTTTCCTTATGACCCTATTATGAAAATAAACTTCATCGGATTAAATATACACGGTCACTTTCTCCCAGATTATAAACATTCATTTTACATATGCATATGTAATACACAAGACATAATACAGATAGTATATTTGCGCATCATTGTAGTGCATTTTATATTGTGTCAAAAGAAAGAAAAAATATTTCCTAATCAGTGCAGTGCGAAAACGGTATTAAGTGTACAAAAG
Organism: Leptopilina heterotoma; assembly: GCF_015476425.1. Lineage (NCBI taxonomy): Eukaryota > Metazoa > Arthropoda > Insecta > Hymenoptera > Figitidae > Leptopilina > Leptopilina heterotoma. The sequence goes on from NW_025110975.1 coordinate 393,172, forward strand.
CAGTAATTTCTGCTACTACAAAAATAGTACTATAAAAAATAGTACTGCAATTATACAGTACTATAAAAAAATAGTTCTGCAAACATACAGTACTATTAAAAAATAGTACCGCAAATATACAGCACTATAAACATATAGTACTTAAAATATATAGTACTACAAATATAAAGTACAACAAAAATATAGTACTGCAAATATATAGAACTATAAACATATAGTACTGAAAATATATAGTACTACAAATATACAGTACAACAAATATATAGTACTGCAAATATACAGTACTATAAACATATAGCACTGAAAATATATAGTACTACAAATATACAGTACTTTAAAAATAGTACTACAAATGTACAGTACTTTAAAAATAGTACTAAAAATGTACAGTACTTTAAAAAATGTACTGCAAATATACAGTACAACAAATATATAGTACGACAAATATACATTATCAATATTGTACCAAAAATTACAATACTATAAATACAACGAATGAAAATATTATGTATTATTTACAATATATGGTACTAAAAATGTATTACATATATACAAGGATTGAAAAAATGCATTAATAACAATAAACATATACGTAGATCTAAATAATATAGTACTAATAATATACTGTACTATAAATATGTATTAATGTTAACATATAAAACCAAAATTACTCAATACTATTAATTTACAGTACTGTTAATATAAAGTATTAAAGTATATATAGTACTCTTTATATACAGTACTGACAATATACAGTACTACAAGTATACAATATTGTTTATACATACAGTACTGTTAATATATAGCACTCTTTATATACAGTACTATAAGTATACAATATTGTTAATATACAGTACTATTAATATATAGTACTGTCAATATACATTATTATTAATATACAATACTGTCAAAATTTAGTACTATTAACATACAATACTATAAATAAACAGTACTATCAATATGCGGTACAATAAATATACAGTACTATTAATCTAGGAAACAATTAATATATAATACCGTAAATATACGGTACTGATGAAATACAATCCTTGAACTATACAGTACTGTTAATTTGCAGTACTACAAATAAGCAATACTGAAAATTTACTGTACTATAAATATGAAACACTGCATTATAAATATTCAAGATTAAAAATTGACGGTACTATAAATTTTCAGTACTACAAATATTGAAGACTAAATTTACAGTACTCCAAGTAAGCAATACTGAAAATTTACAATACTATAAATATACAAGACTGTTAATTGACAGTACTATAAATATGCAGTACTGTATAATTACAGTACTATAAATATGCAGTACTGTATAATTACAGTACTATAAATATGCATTACTGTATAATTACAGTACTATAAATGTGCATTACGGTATATAATTACAGTACTACAAATATTCACTACTGTATAATTAAAGTACTACAAATATTGAGTACTGTATAATTACAGTACTACAAATATTCAGAACTAAAAAGTATTTTTTGCTTTTTATATTTTTCAGTTCTGGTAATAAATGGTACTGTAAATATTGATTTGGTGACTACACGTATATTACAGTGGTCTGTACTGTGCAATAAATATAATTTACAGTAGCCTACTGTACTTTTTTTAATTACTGTATTGCTGTAATCACAGAATGGATACTGTACTTAAAAATGTATAATTACTGTACACTACGCCCATTACAGTACACAAAAAATGACAACATTAATTATTAAAACAACATTAATTAATTAAATTAAAAAATTTATCATTAAATTTGAAATAAAATAAAATATTTGTTAATAAATACAATATTACTTAAAATACACATGTTTATTTAAACATTGAGAAGAATATAAACATTAACAATACACAGAATTTTTACTTTCTTTTACAAAGCCAAAAAAAAACGATTGAAAAATAACATTAATACAATGTTTAACTAGAAAGTATTAAATAATTAATTACAATAAAGGGAGATGAGAAATTTGATATTTTTTTCTTGTTTTGGAAAAAGAAGAATATTTTATTTGTTTCAAAAGTGAGAGTGAAAAAAAGCGAAAAAAAGAAACATTTTTTCTCTTCTGGTTAAATTTTGAAGCTGCAGAAAAAAAAGAACCATAAATCGATGATGGAAATTTTTTATGTACATGCCTTTAATTTTAGGCGTTGACGCGTTACTTGAGATGAAAACAAACAAGAGACGAAATATCTAAAATTTCAAGTTGACGTTGACAACCATTTCCGTCTCTCACAATTGGACACACATCAGTAGTGAGAAAAAAAACACTCCCATATTTTCCTTTTCACAGGGCTTGTCAGAAGAGACAAAAAAAAGAAGGAGACGAAGAAGAAGTAAGGAAAATCATATTCTGGAAAAATTTTTTTTTTAAATACTTTGTCGAGAGAAAATTTTTAAAGTAGTTACTCAAATTGTTGGAAATACTGACAGTAGCATACTGTATCCTGTTAGTACTGTAAACTTCTAGTTCCACCTTCAGTTTGTACTGAATACTGTCCCTACTGTACTATATACTATTACAACTGTATATAATGTCATTACTGTTTAGGGTCAGTACTGTATACTGTCAGTACAGTATACTATCAATACTGTATAGTACTGTATACTATCAATACTGCACAGTACTGACAGTACTGTATACTATCAATACTGTATAGTACTGACAGTACTGTATACTATCAATACTATACAGTACTGACAGTACTGTATACTATCAATATTGTACAGTACTGACGGTACTGTATACTGACAGTACTGTATTCTGTAAGTGCTGTATACTATCAGTACTGTATATAGACTATACCATTACTGTCCGTAATTTATACTGTTACTACTGTTTACTGTATTTACTGTATACTGTCGGAACTGTATACTATCAGTACTGAATATATTAATGACAGTATACAGTAAAGACAGTATACAGTTATTGATAGTAAACTGTAGTAACGATATAAAGTACTGACCTTATATAGTACTGACAATATACACTTCTAATAGTATATAGCAGTCCTAACAGTACACTTTCAGTATACAGTAGAAACAGTATAAATTACTGACAGTATATAGTACTAACAGTATACAGTATAAATTACTGACAGTATATAGTACTAACAGTATACAGTATAAATTACTGACAGTATATAGTACTAACAGTATACAGTATAAATTACTGACAGTAAAAAGTTGTTACAGTATAAAGTACTGACCTTATACAATACTGACAGTATACAGTTCTAATAATAAATAACAATACAGTACTGACAGTATACAGTACTGACAGTATACAGTACTGACAGTATACAGTACTGACATTATACAGTAGTGACAGTATACAGTAGTAACAGTATAAATTACTGACAGTATTTAGTAAAGACACTACTGACAGTATACAGTACTGAGAGTATTCGGTAAAGACAGTACTGACAGCATACTGTTAGTACTGCTATATACTATTAGAACTGTACACTGTTAGTACTTTATACTGATACTACTGTTTACTGTCAGTACTTTATACTGTCACTACTGTATACTTTTAGTATACTGTTAGTAGTGTATACTGTTAGTAGTGTATACTGTTAGTACTAATTACTTATAGTACTGTTGACTGTTACTACTGTTAACTGTTGGTACTGTTTACTGTTAGAACAAATTACTATGAACTTTACTGTTAACTTTATAATTAATACTGTTAATAGTTTAATACTGAAATTAACGGAAAGTAAAATACTGTTACTATAAAAATACTACAGTCCTAATACTCCTAATACTGAATTTACTGTTTCTTTACACTACTTTTTGAAGTGAAAAAAAAATAAAAAAAATGTCTACAAATTCCCTCTGCGGTGATTTCTTTTCCCTTCCATTAAAGAACAGAAATTTAATTTGTTTGGTATCTCATTGCTGAGAAGTGCACCGGTATTATAATTGAAAATGGCGTTCCTTTTGCTCACGATGAACGTTACGTAAAAGTATCTATGAAGAGAGAAAAGCAGTACAGAGAGATATAGAGGAACGAATAGAAGCCTCGACCTGACGTTCAAGGATGCATGCCACACACCAGCCAGTCTCTGGTTATGATTCTAAGTGGAGAAACTATATAAATGTGTACTGTACATATATATATATATATATATATATATAGCTGGAAATACTGTATGTACGTATGTACACAATTTTAGCCAATGCACACGCCATATTACCAGATGTGCAAAACCAGAAAGAGAAACTTTTATATTTAGTTTAGAGAGACACAAAAACCAGCTACAGAGCGAGCATTCGAGTGTTGTCTTTAGTTTTACGCTTATATATCCTATACATCGCCTACAGTCAATTTTTTTTTTTTTTTTTGCAAAATCATATTATACAATGGAAGAATTGTTATTATTACTATCATTATTGCAATTATTATTATTATTATTATTATTATTATTATTATTATTATTATTTACACAATAAAAAGTTATAATTATTATTAGTTCCTTATTTATTGTTTTTGTTAATATTTTCGTATTATTAACACTATTTTTTTTATTTACTATTTTTATTACCATTTTCGTATTATTACAACTATCTTTCATAATTATTTTTTTTTTACTATTTTAGTAATATTACTACTATTTTTTATAATTATTATTAACATTATTACTATTATCACTATTATTAATAGTTTAATTTTAATTAATTAATTAATATTAATAGTATTTCTATTATCACTATTTATATTATTATTATTATTATTATTGTTACTAGTATTTTTATTATAATTATTTTTTGTTATTGTTATTATTGTTAATTAAAAAAAAAGTCTTACCCTACATTTAATATATTTTTTTATGAATTAAGTGCATAATTTTTTGTAAAAATTCTTAACAAATTAAAAACAAAATAGTAATAAATAATTAACAAATTATAAACCCACTGGTAATAAAGTATTAACAAATTAATATAATAAATTAAAAACAAAATAGTAATAAAGTGTTAATTAATTATTAACAAAATAACGCACTATTAACAAACTATTAATTTTTTAATAAATTTAAAAGAAAATAGTTAGAACTTTTTAATTAATTATTAACAGAATAGTAATAAATTATTAACAAAAAAGTAATAAATTGTTAATTAATTATTAATAAATTGTTAATTAATTATTAATAAAATGTTAATTAATTATTAATAAATTATTAACAAATAATTAACAAATTATGAACAAAATAGTAGTTAATAAATTATTTATTAATTATTAACAAATTATAAACACACTAGGAGTGAATAATTATTGACAAATTCTTAAAAAAATTGTCATAAATTTTTAATTAATTTTTAACAAATTATGAACACACTTGGATTGAATTATTAACAAAATAGTAATAAATTGTAAATTAATAAGTAAAACATTATTTAAATACTTATAGTTAATTATTAACAAATAATTAACAAAATAGTAAATAATAAATTTTTCATTAATTATTAACAAATTATTAACAGAGTAAGATTTAATTATTAACAAATTAATAATAACAATATAGTATTAAATTGTTAATAAATCAGTATCAAATTATTGACACATTATTAACCCCTTCACAGTCGAGTGAAAATAAAGTTTTTGTGCCATAAGTGTTCAAAAAATTTTTTTTTTTAAAAATCATGATATTGTTATATTATATGTTTTTGAGGTCACTGATTCAAAATCCGTGGTCGAAAAGCCAAAATTCAAAATGGCGGCTTCAAAATATCCACCAAAAAAAATTAAAAAGTTAACGAATTCGTTAACTTAAAAATTTTTTTTAGCTTTTTTAAAGCAGCCATTTTAAATTTTGAATTTTTGACCACGGATTTGGAATCAGCGACCTGGAAAACCCCCGAGTAGGCATTTTAAGGTATTTTTAGACAGATTCGTTAACTTAAAAATTTTTTTTGGGCGCCATTTTGAAGCCGCCATTTTGAATTTTGAATTTTCGACAACGGATTTGGATTCAGCGACCCCGAAAACCCCCGAGTAAGGATTTTTAGCCATATTCGTTAACTTTTAAATGTCTTTTTTTTCGATGGCCCTATAGAGCCCTGTGGACATACAGGGCACGACATTTTTATGGCTCTATAGAGCCCACTGACAGTGAAGGGGTTAACAAAATAGTAATAAAATGTTAATTAATTGGTTACAAATTATAAACATACTTGTAATTAATTATTAACAAATTATTAACTAAATAGTAGGTAATACATAATACAAAAATACTGTAATGTAGAAATACTGTTATACTGATAGTATAATGTAGAAAGACTTTAATACAGAACTACTGTAATATAGAAGTACTGTTATACTGTAATACTGTAATACTGTAATACTGTAATACTGTAATACTGTAACACTCTAATACTGTAATACTTTAATACTGTAATATTGTAATACTCTAATACTCTTATACTGTAATACTGTATCACTATATTACTGTATTACTCTAATACTGTAATACTGTATCACTATATTACTGTATTACTGTATTACTATAATACTGTAATACTCTAATACTGTATTACTGCAATACAGAAATACTATTATACTGAGATACTGTAATTATATAGAAATAATGTTTCACTGAGATACTGTAATATAGAAATACTATTACACTGAGATACTGTAATACAGTATTACTATAACCCTAATTTTTATTTAGAATTTTTTGCTGAATTCAGTACTTACAGCTGCAAGTACTGAATTCAGTAAAAAATTCTAAATAAAAATTCAGTAAATACTACAATAACTAAATTTACCAAAATGCACTATTCCCTAATTACTCATTTCTACCTTTTTCTGCCACTAACATATCTAAAAATAAAAAAAATCGAAAAAAATATGATTAAATAATAGCACACGTCATCATTAGATCATCATTCTTCTTCCTCTTTTTTTTTCTTCTTCTTATTATTCAACGACATATAGTTTAGAGAAATGTCGTATCAATATAATCGAACGTCTGTCACACTTTTCTCCCGAAGCGCGAGGAATCGTAAATTATTTAGAGATCACAATTATTTACGAGTCAACACACAAGAGAGGAGAGTGAGAAAAAGAGAGAGAAAGAGAGAGAGAGGGGGAGAGAGAGAGATTTTATCAATGAATTTCATTCTTATAGTATAGCGAACAGTGAATGAAGTTGTGGTTCCGTCCAACCGTGACGAGTTACCTTTTTCTCGTTTGAGCCTTAACAGTTACTTTATTGAGATTCAACTTTGCTTTCTTACCCTTCCCCCCCCTCTTTCAGAAGCAACTGGTGGCAAACAAATCCCATTATACATCTCGCACATTAAAAAGACTTTCTGTTCTTTGTTCTCCCTTGTGCGGGGAAAATAGAGAGAAATACTGTTTAGCACTGTTTATTACTGTGCAGTACTTCATTACTTCAGTACTTCATTACCTGATATAGTACATAATATTTGTGCAATATACAGTACTGTACACTGTACTCATACAGAAGTACTATGTACTATTTACGTACTGTTCACTATACACTGTGTACTATTTATGTACTATAAATATTTGTGTACTATAACTATTTACGTACTGTATACTATAAACTGTGTACTACTTATGTACTATAAATATTTGTGTACTATCTATGTACTATAAATATTTGTGAGCTATTTATGTACTATAAATATTTGTGTACTATAACTATTTACAGCCTGTCTACTATTTATGTACTACAACTATTCACGTACTATTAACTATTTATGTACTATTTTGGTAATATACTGCAATACTGTATACTGTTAGAAAAAAATAAATTTATTAAAATACACTAACAGTAAAGTATACTGTTAGTACAGTAAACTATTAGTACAATATACTGTTAATATATGTACTTATTGTACAGTATGTTGTTTGTACTACTGTACTGATAGTACACTATACTAACAAAATACTAACAGCATACTGACCATCTAACTATATACTAACATTATACTGACTATCTGACAGTATACTAACAGGATAGTGACTATCTGACGATATACTAACAGTATACTGATTATCTAACAATATGCGGACTATCTAACAATATACTAACAATATATATACAGACTATCTAATCATATGCGGACTATCTAACAATATACTAACAGCTTACTGACTACCTGACTATATATTAACAGTATACTAACTATCTGACAATATGCTAACAGTATACTGTTATTATAGTATACTGACTAACTGATAATATACTAACAATATACTGCTATTATAGTATACTATCAGTACAGTATACTGTTAGTGTAATATACTGTTAATATTGTATTCAATCAATATATTATACTATCAATATAGTACTGTTAGTATAGTATCCTGTTAGTAGAGTGTTCTATCAGTACAGTATACTGTTATTACAGTGTTCCATCAGTACAGTATACTGTCAGTATAGTATACTGTTAGTATATAGTATAATGTTAGTATTTAATACTGATGATACAGTATGGTTAGTATAGTATATTGTTAATACAGTATACTGTTAGTATAGTATACTGTTAATATAGTACAATATACTGTCTAGTGCTAACAGTACACCGTCAGAACAAAATACTGTCCGATATTGACAGTATTGGACTGAGTACTAAACATATTCTGTTGCTACTATAAACTGTTTGTTAAGTATTTATTGTTATAATAATAATTATTATTGTTATTGTTGTATTTGTTGTTGTTATATTAAATTGTTGTTATTTATTGTACTTTTTTTGTTCTTATATTGTTATATTGTATTGTTTTGTATGGTTGTTATATTGTTTTAAATTGTAGTTGTTGTTGTTATATTGTTATAAGTATATGGAGTGTATAACTCCTTTTTCATTTTAAGCCAAGTATAATAAAGTAAAGATTTCCTTCTTTAATACCACAACAACAGCAACAACAACAACAACAAACAACATCACAATACAGAAAGCCATTAGGCCACAAGAAAGAAGGAAATCTTTACTTTGTTATATTGTTATTTATTTTTGTTGTTGTTAAGTTTAGTTTATAATATATTGTTCTATATTTTTGTTGTTGTTTCTGTATTGCTATGTTGTTTGTTGTTGTTGTTTCTATATTTTTATATTCTATTGTTTCTTTATTGGTGTTATTGTATTATTTTTGTTTTGTTGTTGTTAAGTTGTTGTTATATTATATTGTTGTTGTATTATTCTTATTTATTTTTGTTGTTGTTATAATATATTGTTGTTGTTTCTGTATTGTGATGTTGTTTGTTGTTTGTTGTTGTTGTTGTTGTTGTTGTTGTTGTATTATTGTTATTTTTGTTGTTGTTGTTGTTGTTGTTGTTGTTGTTGTTAAGTTATTGTTATATTATATTGTTAATTTGTTGTATATTTTTGTTGTTTCTATGTTGTTATATTGTATTGTTATTGTTATTTTGTTGTATATTTTGGTTGTTATTTTGCTTATATTTTTGTTGTTGTTGTCATGTTGTTTTTTATTGTTGTTATGTTGTTTTTTTGTTGTTGTTGTGGTATTATGTTTAAAAAATTGTAATTTAATGTATAATATTGTTGCAACAAGTGAAAGTGTTTATTTATTATATTTATGTATATAATTATAAATAAATATTGTAACTCTGGAAGCAATTGTTTTGTGAAGTGATGATAAATCATTGTAAAAGTTTGCAATCAAGAAAGCCGAGGGCGTTTCATTTTGTTTCTTATTGTGTGCCGTTTAACGGAAATGGCAAAAATTGCAACCTGAAGTAGGCGGAATTACGTTTGCGTAAACTTCAACTGCTATCCAAAGGGGCCAATAACCGTGCATCAATGCCGAGACTAGGTCAAATGCAAATTGTCAGTTATATTCTAAACTGTTAGTTTGTTTATTTGCAAATGAAAAAAAGAGGAGGAAAAAAAAATTTTTCATTACTAATTTAATCCTCTTTTGCAAAATTCATCTTTTTTTCCTTTATTCTTATTCTGATGTTTTTTATAGATTATGTATTGTTTTATTTTCCTTATTTTTGATCATTTATACTTTTTTTACTCTATTCTTATTTTTTTTTACCATTTTTGAGTATTTCCTAATTTTCTTATTTTTCACATTCTCATCAAAATTGAGAAGATTTTGGATTTTTTTTTCATTTTTTTTTTTTTTTACTTTTGACAAAATTTAACTTTAAAGTTATTTTATTTCACCAATTTTCATTATTTTTCCATTTTTATTTCATTCTTTTCCTCCTCGCAATTGAAATACATTACTTTAAAGTTAAAATTTTTGCTTTTGCAAAAATTTTCACTTTGAAGTAATGTATATAGAAAGAAGAAGAAAAAAATTTTTCGCCAAGGGGCAACGAACGATGTCAGATAACGATTTACGTCTAGGGAAACTTGTTCCCTCCGTGTGTCTGGTCCACTGACACACTGGCAGAGTCCATAAACCGTTTCGCCATCATGAACGCCGCATTTATACTCAACTCGGCGCCAATGCGGAATTTTCAGTAAAAATATTGTCGTCAAACTGGAAATATTGCGATGTCGCATTCGTTCGCCAATCTACAATCATTTTTCTTTTAATCTAAATCAAAACATAGTAAAAACAACAAAAAAAAAGTAGCAAAGAAAAAAAATTGTTTTCCGAAGGACAAAATTTATTCTCTGAACTAAATTCCCAAGTAATTATTAGAAATATTTATTTCGCATAACTGTATTAGAGTTAATTTACATTTTAATGCGCGTTGTTGATTTTTAATGTTTGGAATAAAATAATTATTGTTGATGGTAGAAAAATTATTTTTTGCAAAAAAATAAATATGTTTAATTAATATTTAAATGCCTGTGTGGCATTTTATTAAATATACTGTTAGTACAGTATAATGATAGTATAATACTGTTAGTACAGTATAATGATAGTACAATACTGTTAGTACAGTATAATGATAGTACAATAATGATAATACAGTATAATGATAGTACAATACTGTTAGTACAGTATAATGATAGTACAATACTGTTAGTACAGTATAATGATAGTACAATATTGTTAGTACAGTATAATGATAGTACAATATTGTATACTGTTAGTACAGTATAATGATAGTACAATATACAGTACCCATTATAATTTTTCTCTCTCATTTTTTAAAATTTATCTTCCCGACAATTTCGGCTTCCTTCGCCTTAACCTATATATGAATAATTGAAAATTTTCACCTGAACATTTGAGTGAGTTGTATCGTCATCATACATTATTTTACAAGACATCTTCGCGAGTATATATCTTATCTAGGGATTTCTCGAACAGGTTCATGTTGATTAAGTCTTAGGAGGCAAGTCACCTTAATAATAAATTGCGTTAGTAAGTTACAAAGTCGTGTGGCAGTAGTCAGTGTTCTCGAAATACGAGGATTCTAACCTCACTGTCATGCTTTTGGCAAACGTTACGAGAAAGTAAGTAGATTGTAGATAATATGTCTGCCTTAATTCCAGTTATCCACCTTTTACTGGCACGGATCTATATATTCACTTCATCCCACGCAAAAAAAAAAAAAAAAAAAAAAAAAAATTTAAAGAAATTTCTTAGTTATTCACTGAATTCGCTATTGTACCCTTGTTATTTATTTGGCATTGTAATATTTATTGTACAATAATGATAATTTTTTAATTATGGTAAAAAGAGACCAAAAAAATGTGACTTAATGTATGTTATTCTGTATATTGCTTTCTGTAATTTATTGAATATTATTTTTTTAATTGCATATTGTATATTATTATGTATAGTATACTGTATATTATATTGGATAATATTTTTTACAATGTATATTGTATTGTATATTATTCTGTATAATATTTTTTATATTATTTTTAAAAATTTACAGTATATTATTGTTTTGATTGTATATTGTGTTGTATATTATACTGTATATTATTTTGTACAATTTACAGTATATTATTTTTTTATTGCATATTGAATATTATTTTTATTATAAAAAAGAAATTTTTTATTTTTTTTTTTTTTTTTTTTTATTTTTTATTTTTATTTTATTTTTTTTTTTTTTTTATTATTTTTTGTACTGTATAGTATACTGTATATTATACTGTATATTATACTGTATATTATATTATATATTATACTGGATAATATTTTTTACAGTGTATATTGTATTGTATATTACTTCCTCATAGAGGAAGTATTGTAATACCAAAATTTTTCGAGTTCGATTTTTTGACATATCTTTATGTTATTTGACCTCAGGAGTTCAAAAATGACATTTTTAAAAAATGTCATTCCGTATGTGTGTGTGAGTGTGTGTAAACATCACATTTTCATAAATATAGCTCGAAATCATGAAGAGCTTTTGGGTTGAATTTTTTTTAAATTGTAGATCTCACCTGCGGACATAAAGAGATAGTACTTTCTGATATATTTAATAAAGTTTAACTAAATTTTTTTTTGATTTTTAATTTTGCAAAAAAACGTTTTTTGCCCATAACTTTAAAAAAATGTTAGGACACCTATAAATGTTTTTCCATAATTTTGTAGAGTTTTTTTAGACGCATCTTTTGAGCTCTAATTGAACATTTTTCGTCCATATTAACCGGAGTTATTAAACTTTTAAAAATCAAAAATTTTGGAAAATAAGACTTTTTTGAAAATTTTGTTGAAAAATGTAGAAGTAACTTTAAAATTATCGTTATCAACTTGTAGAGCATTAAAAAACGCTTCGATTGACCTATTTTTGAACCTAATTTGATAATAAATTTTGAAATTATTGGTATTTTAAAAACCAAAAATTGTGAAAAATGACATTTTCTTAACTTTTTTGTTTGAAAATTTTTATTTAACTATTAAATTATTGTAACTATCTTGTAGGGTATTTCAAAATACATTGATTGACTCAAAATTCAATCACTTTTACCATATTTATAAAAAGTTATTCATAATTATTTCTATTATTTTTATCTCCATGAGGAAGTAAAGTGTTCATGAAATGAGCACCAAAATTATAAAAAAAATATACAACTTGGCAGCGGTTTTTAAGTTGTATATTGTACTGCATATTATACTGTATATTACATTTTATATTATTCTGTATACTTTACAGTATATTATTTTTCTAAATTGCATATTGTATTGTATTGTATGTTACAATGTATATTATATGGTAAATTTTTATATATTTTACTGTATATTATTCTGTATATTATATTGTATATTAATTTACATTTCTTATATTTTATAATATATTCTATATATAAATATTTTATATTTTATATTTTTATTCTATATTTTATATTGCAGTGGATATTATATTGTTTCTTAAATTTTATATTGTAATGCATATTATTCTGAATGTTATATTATATATTATTTTGTATATTATTTTATATATTATTATTTTTATTATTTCGAAAAATTTACAGTATATTATTTTTTTGATTGTCTATTGTATTGTATATTATACTGTATAATATTTTTTATTGCATGTTGTATTGTATATTATACTGCATACCATATTTTCATTGTATATTGTATTGTATAGTTCAATGTATATTATATTGTATAATTTATATCATATTATTTTTTAAATTGTATTTTGTATTGCATATTATACTGTATATTATCAGAAATATTTTTCTATATTATATTGTATATTATTTTTTCATTGTATATTGTATTGTCTATTTTACTGTATATTATATTGTATATTAAATTGTATATTACATTGTATATTAAATTGTATATTAAATTGTATATTAAATTGTATATTAAATTGTATATTAAATTGTATATTAAATTGTATAGTTCATAGAATATTATTTTTTAAATTGTATATTGTATTGTATATTATACTGTATATTATATTATTCTGTATACTTTACAGTATATTATTTTTCAAAATTGTATATTGTAGATTCTACTATTCTGTATAATATTTTGTACATTGTATTTTGTATTGTATATTATAATGTACAATGGTAAATTTTTATATATTTTACTGTATATTATTTTGTATATTATTTTTATATATTTTACTGTATATTATTTTGCATATTATTTTGCATATTATTTTGTATATTATTTTGTATGTTATTTTGTATATTATTTTGTATATCATTTCGTATATTATTTTGTACATTACATTGTATACTTAAATTTGCTTTTCTTTATATATTACTAATTTTAGGGAGCTGTCCCACTATTCAAGGTTCCACTGTAATTGAAAATTCAATTTGTCCACATTTACTATCAAATATAATAATTATGCAATTATTTCACCCAATTATTTCTTTTCTCTAAAATAATATTTACACAAAAAAAATTTTTTTTCAGAAGAGAAAATAAAAAATATTTCTCAATAAAAATATTTCCAACCAAATTTGAATTAATATACACTAAAACCTTGATAATATACACTTTATTAATTTTTCGCTTCTCCTCCTATGAACCTGTTTTACTCAATCTATAAATAAATATTTCCAATGGAGAAAATTAATGACTAATAAATGATGACTAATAACTATAGTTGATTTTCTTGATAAAAAGTTCATTGTCTCGAAAAGTGCGCGTAGAAGAAAATATATATATTATTGACATAATGACTATTATCGTGGGCTTATTTAAGAAACTTCAACAAAGTTAATTATATTTACCCCCCCCCCCCTCTCTCTCTCTCTCTCTCTCTCTCTCTCTCTCTCTCTCTCTCTCTCTCTGTTTTGAAAAATATTTTTTCTTTCCTTTCTTTCTTTCGTTATTCTTCACATTTTTTTTTCTCTTTTTACTTCTAAACTTCTATTGCCTATAGTCTTTCTTCTTTGCCACTTGTAGCCAACAAATCATTACGTAATTTCCCGTGTATGCGGTTTTATAAGGAAGCCAAGGATGTTTGAAAGTGTATATTCTCGTTACACTCGTCGTCAAGAGGAATTTTTGCTCTTTTTTTTTATCAACGTGTGTTTTCCCGTTGCTTTTAATATCACATTACATTCGATCTTTCGTTATTAATAATTTATTTATTAGCTCATTATTAACGGTTGTTTACTAAAACAGTTTTTTTTCAATACACAGAGAGAAAAAAAAGTTCAAGGAAAAATTAAAAGAAATTTTTTTTCAATTTTCGAAATATTTTATTTGTTATTTTTTATTTTATTTATTAAATCGAAAAATAATTTTTTCTATTGTTTTGAAAAAAATTAATAAAGTAGTAAATTTTCTCAATTAACGAGGTTACAATGTATGATAAATAATTCTTTTTTTTTCCCAGTAATTTTCAAGAAAAAAATAACTTTTCTTTTTTTACTGGTAAAAAAAAAACTGTTCTTTCTTTATTTTGTCGAAAAAATTGTTTCGAACCATTTTTTTTACTACACAACTCGAATAAATTAGGAAATTTCCCAATTAGCGAGGTTCCACTGTAAGTATATATTTTTTTCTATTCTCAAAGTACTTTTCTATATAAAAATAATAATAATTGTATTTGTCAGATCAAAAAATTTATTTTCTCCCTTGTTTCGAGGGCAAAATGCGAGTAAAAAAGAGATTGTCCCAATTAACAAGGTTCCACTGTAGGGTAACTTTTTTTTTTATTTACAAATTTTTTTTGTTTAGAAAAACAAGAATTTTATGCAATTAATGAAAAAATTCATTTTCTAGCTTCTTTGGAAGCACGAATAAATTAGCGACTGTCTCAATTAGCAAGGTTCGACTGTAGATAACAAATTTTTTCAATTCCGCGAATTTTTCTTTTTCAATAATATTTTTACCTAATTTATTATTTGTTCAATCGAAAAATTTATTCTCCCACTTTTTGAGAGTACAAAACGAAAAATTGGTCAGTGTCCCAATTAGCGAGGTCCGACTGTATGGAAAATTTTTTTTTTGCTATTTTCAAAATATTTTTCGTTGCTTCTTCGTTATTTGCCGAATAGGAAAAATTTATTTTCCTGTCTCTTTCGAATACGAGAGAATAAATTCGTGAATTTCCCAAATAAAGAGGTTCTAGTGTAAGGAAAAAAAAATTTTTTTTTTAATAATTAATTTGTCAAGATAATGAAAAAAAATCATTTTTTTCTTCCTCTGCAATGCAGTGAAAACTATCACCCGAAAAAAGAAGACGAACCAATATGGCGGATTCGTTACTTCGAGTCGGATATACGAAGAATCTATTATTCATTAGTATTTTCGTATGCAGCAACGTACGTAGCGCATACATTAACTCGAGTGCGTCATACAAAACTTGACTCAGCGATGCAACGAACTCAAAAGAAAAAAAAAAAATATATTAAAAAAAATAACGAAAGAAAAAATCGTCCGCCTCGCTGGTTCCAGTTTAAATATTTTCTCATCTTACATCCACTGACAGGTTCATTTCGTATATGAGAGAAGGAAATTTCTCCTTTTTTTTTGACAAAAAACTTTTCGTGTAAAAAATACGTAAATTAAAGGGAAGAAACTTAAAAAAGATTTATTAACGTCCTTTAAAAAAAAGTAAAAAAATTTGAGCGAAAAAATTAATTTTGATGGATATTTATCATTCTTTATAGTATTTTTGAAAAATATGCTTTTTTATTTTTTGTAAATAAAAAAATATTTTTGAATTTCTTTTAGACATAAATATTTTTCAAATATTTTAGAAATAAATATTTTTTCTTGTTTTTTAGAAAAGTATATTTTTAAAATTTCGTTTAAAAAAAATATTTTTCAATTTCTTTGAGAAAAGTAAATTTTTTTTATAGAGTTTTTACTTTATGAAAAATATTTACTTTCTTTTTTAGGTAAAAAAAAAAATTTTGTACTTTTTGTATAGTGCAAAATAAATTTGTTAATTTAAAAAAAAAATTTGTTATCTATTTGTAGAAAAAAAAGAATAATTTTTTCAAAATAATATTAGAAGAGACAAGCTTGAAGGATTTTTTTTTCTCTTTTTCTTTTCTCTATTTTTGTTTTGTAGATCAAAGGGCATCGAATTCGAGGACTTGAAACTCTTGTTTAACGAACGTGTCAGTCTTGGAAAGACGACGCTTCAAGCTTTGTTAAAACAAAGTCAGGTGAATTTGTGTTAATATGTTGTGCAATTTCACAAAGAAATTCCAAAGAGAAAATCTTTCAAAGACATTTTCAGAATATAGTTTCGAAAAGAGGGGAAAATAAAATTAAGAAAGCAAATGTTTGTATTAAAAAAAAATTTAATTAAATTCCTTAATTTTTTTTCGTTTTTTCTGTTTTATTTTTTTTCTTGGTTTTTAATTTTAAAAAAATCATAAATTTTATTAATAAAAAATGGAATCAATTTATTGCCTATAGGAAAATTTCACTAGTGTAGTAAAATCTTGGTAAGTGAGACGAATAATTTTTCAGTACAGTAGAACCTCTATAAGTGAGAAAATTGAATATTGTATTCGAATACAGTGGAAACTCTACAATCGAGAAAAAAATATTATTTCTAATACAGCAGAACCTTTATAATTGAGACATTATTATTTTTCGGTGCAGTAGAACCTCTATAAGTGAGACAATTGAGATTATTGAGATTATTGATTTCTCTACAAGCAAGAAAAAAATATTTTTTAATACAGTAGAATCTCTATAACTGAGACAATATTGTTTTTTAGTACAGTGGAACCTCTATAACTGAGACAATATTGTTTTCCAGTACAGTAGAACCTCTATAAGTGAGACAATTGAAAAGTACAGTAAAAGTACAGTAGAATCTCTATACTTAATAAATTCTAATTTAAATTTTAATAATAGTTAAGAAAAGCAAAAGTCGAAAAGAAAAATCACTGTCCCACTATGAGAGGTTCAACTGTATAAAAAATATTTTACAGCAAAAAATTGGGCGTCTTTTTTGTTATCAGCATTTAATGCAAGTCTTTGAGTAAAAATATTTTTTTTTAATCATTATTATTAGGTAAAAAAATAAGTACAAATTTTTTAATTACAGCTAAAAAATTTGTGTCCCATTAATAAAGGTTTTAGTGTATTGTAAAAATAATTTCTTTTTTTATTTTGTAATTTCCTATATACGACCGAAAAAAAAACAACTCACTGTAGATGTGTAGCATTATGTAAACTGGATTTACGACTTTCAGTCTCGATAGGATACCGAGAAAACCTGATAATTTCCTGAATTGTAGGTTATATTCAATTCCAGTCATCCGCGCATCGTACCCATATATTTTTTTTATCAGAATATTCAAGACCTGACCTATCATCATTATTACAGGAAACACGCATGACTGTGTTTTTTTCTCATTTTTTTTTTGTTTTTGTAAATTAAACAAGAAAACTCAATAATGGAAGAAAACACAAAATTTTTTTTTTTTTTTAAAAGAATAAAAGAAACGAAAATTATTTTTTAACGAGGAAAAATAGGTGAAACAACGAAAAAATAATTTTCTTTAACAATAATAAAAACAACAAAATTATCTTAACAAAAAAAAAAAGAAAAATTATTTTACAAGAAAGAACAGAAAATTTTTTTTAAACAAAAATTAAAACAAACAAATTTTTTTTTAAACAAAAATAAAAACAAACACTTTTTTTTAAAAACGCAAATAAAAACAAACAAATATGTTTGAAAACAAAAATAAAAAAATTTGTTCAACACAAAAGAACAAAATAAATATTTTTTTAAAATAAAAATCTAAGCAAGAAATATTTTTCAATAAAAAATTAAAGTAAACAAAAATAGAAAGTAATGTTTAACAAAAAAAAACAAATAAAACCTTTTTTTAACAAATATTGAAACAAATAGTTTTCAATTAAAAATTAAAACAAAAAAACATTCTTTTATACAAAACAAAAAAATATTCTTTTATACAAAAATAAAAAATTTCTTTTATAAAGAAGCAAAAAAAAAATTTTCTAAACAAAAATAAAAAAAAGAGAATAATTGTTTAATAGGAAAGAACAAATAATATTTAAAAAGAAAAATTAAAATAAACAAACTTTTTTTTAAACTAAAAATTAAAACAAATAAATATATTCTAAAGTAAAACTAAAAAATGTTGTTCAACAAGAAAAAACAAACAAATAATTTTTAAATAAAAATTCAAATAAAGATTATTTATTATTGAACGAAATAAAACAAATATTGTTTAGGAAAAATTAATGCAAATATTTTCAAGAAAAAATTAAAGCAAAAAATAATTTTTTAAATGAAAATAAAAATTTTGTTTAACAAAAGAAACAAAAAAACTTTCAACAAAAAGAAATACAAGAGAAAAAATGTTTAACAGAAAAGAACGGACAAATATTGTGTTTTAAACATAAATTAAATAAACAATTATTTTTTAAGAAAAACAAAAATTTTTGTTTAACAAGAAAGAACTGACAAATATTCTTTTTAACAAAATTAAAAAATCTTGTTTAAAAAGAAAGAATAAAAAAATATTATTTTAAATAAAAATTCAAACAAAATATATTTTTCCATAAACAATTAAGAACAAACAAATATTTTTTTAACAAAAATGGAATTTGTTAAACAATAATATAACCAATAAGAAAAATTGTTTAACAGAAAAAAACCAATATTATTTAAAACAAATAGCAAACAAATATTTTTTTAATTAAAAAATTAAAACAAAAGAATGTTCCTTTAAACGAAAATAAAAAATTTTGTTTAACAAAAGAAAAAAAATTATTTAAAATAAAATATAACAATAGTTTTGTTTCGTTAAAAAAATATTTATTTGTTTTCA
This sequence comes from Leptopilina heterotoma, assembly GCF_015476425.1. Lineage (NCBI taxonomy): Eukaryota > Metazoa > Arthropoda > Insecta > Hymenoptera > Figitidae > Leptopilina > Leptopilina heterotoma. The sequence goes on from NW_025110975.1 coordinate 412,868, forward strand.
TTTTTGTTTAAAAAAAATGTTTATTTTTACTTTTGTTGAAAAAAAATATTTGTTATTATTATTAATTAAATTTTTTTTTGTTTTTATGTCTGTTTAAAAAAATATTTGTTCTTTTTTAGTTTAAAAATATTTAGTTCTCTTTAAAAATAATTATTTTTGTCAACAAATATTTATTTCTCTTAAAAAATAATTATTTTTGTCTAAAAATATTTAGTTCTCTTTAAAAATAATTATTTATGTCTAAAAATATTTATTATTGTTTTTAAAAAAATCAATTTTTTTTATTTTTTATTTTTTCGAAAAATAATATTTGCACCTCAATTTTTTTTATACACTTTTATTTTGAAATTAATAAATATTTTTATTGTCGGTTATTATTTTTATATTCAATTTTTTTGATTTTAAATTAAAATAAAAAAAAGATGAAAATTTCTGTGGATTAATTATCTAATTAGTTGTGTGTTTTATTTTTTTTTATGACTAATAGAGCGCGAGCTCACGAGAAATGAGAGAGATGGAAAATGTCACGAAATAAAGTTGAAAGGATCAAGGTCGTTATCGGCTTTTGATTAGTGAAATTTAATTGCGCGCGTTGCGTGTGCTCGGATTCAATTAAGAGCATTAAACGCGACATCTGTGCAAACATTGCAGATACGACAACAACACATACACACAAACCTACACTGATGGTTAATTACGATCAAAATAAAAGAAAACAAAAATTTTTCACGTCAAAATTCATACGTTTTTTTTTTTTGATTTTTTATTTATTGCTTTTCAATTTTCAATTTTATTCCAATTCAATATTATTCATTTTCAGCAATTCCTCGAGTAATTGTTAGAAATCGAAAACAAGCAGAGATACAAAAAATTAAAAATAAAAGAAAAAAAAAGAAAGTTATTAAGTAACTTTTATAAGGGGAATTACTCTTATCGAGGTTCGAGTGTAAAATAGAGTAAAAGTTAAAGTTTTAGATATACTGCAGCTAAGATTATCGAGAAAATTATCGTTTGATAGGAAAATAAAAAAAATTAGCGAGTTTCCACTGTATCGAAGTTCGACTGTAATACAAAGAACTTATCGAGGTTCTACTGTAAAGTAGAAAAAGTATTGCAAGTTGTACGTTACGATGAGTAATTAAAATGTGACAGTAAAATACAAAAGTTAGTGAGTTTTCACTATATCGAGGTTTGACTGTAATATAAAGAATTCTCGAAACTCAATGTAAAATACAGTAGAATCTTATTTATACTGATTTTAGAGCGTTTAAAGTAAAAATAAAAAATCAACATAGTTGTGACTGTAAAATATATAATTTTTCAAGCTCCACTGTATCGAAATTTGACTGTAAAATAAATATTTTTCAAGGTTCGACTCTATCGAGATTTGAGTGTAAAATAAATGATTTTCAAGGTTCTACTCTGTCGAGGTTTGACAATAAAATAGATAATTTCTATCGTTCCACTCTATCGAGGTTTGACTGTAAAATAAATATTTATTCTAATTCTAATTATTATTATTATTTCACAATATTTCACACTTTGTTTATATTAAGTCAGGGAAAAAATGTTCTTCTAACTCCTCACGTACACACATTTTTTATTTGAAATATTTTTTTTTTTTGAGGGCGCAGAGAGCGGTAAAAGATGAAATATTCATGAAATATAATATCCTCTTTTTGATGCGCATTGTCTCACTCACAAAAGGATGCAGACAAGCATTGCTGATGCACTTATGTGCATAGTTAAATTCTCTATCCATCTCTCTCACTCTCTCTCGCTTTTTTTTCTCTTTTCGTATAATATAATCCCACCGACAGAGGATAGTAAATCTTGTTCGCGCCAGCGATTATGTCAATTATAGAAGGAAGCGAACAAAATTTTTAAACATAATATAACAATTATCTAATAATATTCCACAATTATTTGTCATAAAGGAAAAACAGGAATTTTTTTTTCCAATATGAAAAGAAAACAATTTTAATTCTTCGAGAGTAAAATAATAATTTATCAATTTTTTTTTCTTTGTATATGAAAATTTAATTTTTTAAAAAATTTTTTCGATAAATTTCTAAGTGAGAATTCAATTTATTTTCATAAATAATGAAATTCCATCGAAGAATTTCAATTATTTTTAATATTATTTTAAATTGATTATTTAAAAAATTCAATTATTTTCAAAAATAAAATTTTCCATAAGAATTCAATTATTTAAAATAAAATTTTCGTAATATTTATTATATTTCGAAAAAATTATTTATTTAGAATAATGTTTATGAAATTCTTATGAAGAATTCAATTATTTTTAAAAACAATAAAATTTTTCATAGAAATTCAATTTTTTTTAAACATTTTAATAAAATTTTTCAAAATAATTCAATTATTTTCATAAATAATCAAAATTCTTCTCAAGAATTCAATTATTTTCATAAAATAATCAAATTATTCTCAAGAATTTAATTATTTTTGAAAATTTTAATAAAATTCTTTGCAACTATTCAATTATTTTCATAAATAATAATAAAATTCATCGCAGGATTTCAATTATTTTTAATACAATAATTGTACAGGAATTGCTCAAAAAATGTAATTATTCTTAAAAAATTTAATTTCAATTCTTCGAAAAAATCAATTATTTAAAAAAACGTTTATTTCAAATTCTTTGGAAGAATTCAATTATTGACAAGAATATTAAAATTTTTCACAGAAATTCAATTATTTTAATAAAATTGTTCGAAATAATTTAATTATTTTAAATACAATTTTAATTATTTTTTTTTAAATAATTCAATTATTCTTTTCGATTTTAATAAAATTCTTCCTTAGAATTCAATTATTTACACAAATAATTTTTCGAAAGAATTCAATTATTAAAGAGAAATAAAAATATTATTCCCAAAAATTCAATTATTTTGAGGCATTTTAATAAAATTCTTTGCAAAATTCAATTATTTTTAAAAGTAATAGATTTTTTCTTGGAAATTCAATTATTTTAAAAAATTCTAATAAAATCGTTGACAAGAAATTAAATTTTTTTTTTAAAAATAACAAAATTTTTCACAGAAATTTAATTCTATTTAAACATTTTAATAAAATTTTTCGCAATAATTCAATTATTTTAATAAATAATAAAATTCTTCTTAGGAATATTCAATTATTTTTAAAAATTTTAATAAAATTCATTGCTATTATTCAATTACTTTCATAAATAATAAAATTCATCGCAGGATTTCAATTATTTTTAATACAATTTTACAAAAGAATTGCTAAAAAAATGTTATTATTCTTAAAAAATTTAATTTCAATTCTTCGAAAAAATCAATTATTTAAAAAAACTTTTTTAAAAATTCTTTTGAAAAATTTAATTATTTACAAAAATATTTTAATTTTTCACAAGAATTCAATTATTTTCAAGTATTTTAATAAAATTTTTCGAAAAAAACAATTATTTTAAATACAATTTTAATTAAATTTTTTTTGAAATAATATTCAATTATTCTTTTCGATTTTAATGAAATTCTTCCGAAGAATTCAATTATTTACATAAATAATTCTTCGAAAGAATTCAATTTTGTCGATAAATAACAAAATTATTCTTGAAAATTCAATTATTTTGAGGCATTTTAATAAAATTATTCGCGAAATTAAATCATTTTCATAAATAACAATATTCATTACAAGAATTAAATTATTTTTAAAAGCATTAAATTTTTATATTTGGAAATTCAATTGCTCTAAAAAGTTTTAATAATATCGTTCGCAAGAATTCAATTATTTTTATAAATAATAAAATGCTTTTTAGGAATTCAATTATTTTCAAAAAAAATTTAATAAAATACCTCACAGACATTCAATTATTCCCAAAAATTTTAATATAGAATTCTTTGTAAAATTTAATTATATTTTTAAAAACTTTTCCCAATTCAATGATTTTCAATATCTATACTATTTTCATAAAATTCCCAAACAGAATACAATTATTCAAAAAAAAATTTTGTTTAATCCTGGGTAAGAATTATGATCCCCAAGTTTTGAACGTTCAAATGAACAAAATATTTTTTATTGAAGATATTTTAATAAATTACTTATCACAAACAAATTTAAAAACTGAAATATTTACGTTTAGAAACTCAGTAATTAATTTTTTGGATAGTAATGCAAAATAATTGCAATAAAAATTTAATTTGGAGAAGAAATAAATAAATTTCGTTCATTTGAACGTTCAGAACTTTAGGTTCTTTAAGAATTCAATTTTTTTATTAGTATTAAAAATTTCTCAGGAATTCAATTATTTAAATTAGATAATTTACATAAAATTAGTCGAAAGAAATCAATTATTTAAAAAATCTTTATAAAATTTTTCGCAAGAATTAAATAATTTTTATAAATATATTAAAATTCTTTGATGAATAATAAAATTCGTTGCAGGAATTCAATTTTTATTAGCATTATGATATAAGAAAGAAGTAAATATTTTTGATGAAAATTAAGAAAAAGTCAGGAAAATAAAAAATATAGAATGAAATTTTTGTCAGTTTTGCGAAGTGTCTAAAACGAGATTTTTTGGTCGTCAAGTTTAATTCTTCAATAGCTACTTTTTTACTACTTTTTTTTAGTTTGAAAGCTACTTTTTTCTACTTTGTTAAAATTAATTATCGAGTGCGAAGTCTGTGTATATATTAATTTTTTCCTTATAATATCGTAATAATGTATATTAATTTGTATATTATACTGCATATTATATAGTATATTTTTTAAATTGTACTGTATATTATTTTTTACATTGTACATTGTTTTGCATATTATACTGCATATTGTATTGGTTTAGTTTTTATATTGTACTATGTATTATTTTTTATATTGTATAATTTTTTTGTATAATTTTTTTGTACATTTTTGTATATTTTTGTATATCATACTGTATTTATTATATATCGTACATTATATTTTATTCTATACATTGAATATTTATAGCGTATGTTATAAATGAAACATACATTATGTAAATTATAAATCACTAAAACCGGTCAAATATTGTATTATTGGAATAATTGGACAAAAATAAAAAGAAAAAGAAAAAAAAATTGGCAAATAAATTATGTACAGTATGAAGCATTATAAAATTAAAAATTAATACAGAAAATGGTGAATGACGATTGTTGAATTGTTGTCAGTGATGGTCTCAGTGCAATGTCAATGTATAAACTATAAACAAGTTCCCTTTTGAATAAATCAATCAATAGTAGAATTGGAATAATTTGTACATACATATATATAGCCCCTAATGGCAAGTTTTGAAATATTGAGGAGAGCCCGAACATGTGACGGATATGCTAAGAGATGCCTTTTATTTTATTAATAGAGATGGCTCAGTCGGCACGTAATGCGCATGTATATTTATGTCAGTACCTACGTACTTATTCATTCTCTTCGATGACTTGCTATCCGTTCTGACTATTCATATATACATATAGGTATATATATATATATATATATATATATATATATATATATATATATATATATATATATATGCTATATATACAAAATATATTCAGTATATTATATCTATATACATATATCGAAATATATATGTTTATATCTGTATATTTGCCTCGGCGAGAGATCGATGCAGTGTCACCTTTTGCGCTTAACGATAATCCAATTTGTATTCACCACAAACAACTCTTAATGCAATTAAATTAATTTTGTTCCTCAATATATATATATACACACACGTGTACAATAAACCCTCGATAATCGGTACTCTAATCCTAATTTATTTTTTTTCCCCTTTTTTTCATTTCTTTGAAAGAAGTTAATCATTGGAAATTGAACTAGTTTTGTTGAATTAAAATAAATTGAATTAAAATGAAAGAAAATGAATAGTACAGTGAAACCTCTATATTAGTGAGACAAGTTAACCTTCGATAATCGATTACTTTAATCATAATCATAATTTTCCCCTTTTTTTCGTTTCTTTGAAAGAAATAATCATTGAACATTGAATTAGTGTTTTTGACCTAAAATAAATTGAATTTAAATAAAAGAAAATTAATAATACAGTGAAACCTCTAAAACCTTCGATAATCGGTACTTTAATCATAATCATAATTTCCCCCTTTTTTTATTTCTTTGAAAGAAATAATCATTCAAAATTGAACTAGTCTTCTTGAACTAAAATAAATTGAATTTAAATAAAAGAAAAAGAATAATACAGTAAAAACCTCTATTAATGAGACAGGTAAACTCTCTATAATCGGTACTCTAATCATAATTTTTGTTTCCTTACTTTACATTTCTTTGAAAGAAATAATCATTGAAAATTGAACTATATAGTTTTCTTGAACTAAAATAAATTGTATTAAAAAGAAAGAAAAAGAATAATACAGTAAAACCTCTATTAGTGAGACAGGTAATGAGTAAAACAATAGTTTTCAAATATAGAAAACTTTAAATTAAACTATATATATGATGTTCGTTATTTTTGGATTTCAATAATTAATATAAAGCTGTTTTTTGTTGTTGTTCAATAATCCACATTTTTTATTTATTTAAAAAAGCGAAGCTTTTCATCCATACACGATGGACCTCATCAGGCATTTCATTCAATTTGTGGATTACTTCCTTCACATACATATTTTATACATCTCAAACATAAAAATTAGAAATAAAAACAGAAAAATACATTATGTTTTGTTTTGAGATGAGCGTTTGAAATTTCAAACTCAGAGCCATGGTTGAACGTTGTAAAATCAAGACAAATATAAACCATGTGCCCTTTATGATAAACGAAAAAAGACAGAAAAGAAGTTTAAATTAAACTATTGAAAATTGAAACTAAAGTGATAAAAAATTACTGACTAAAAACAAATGAAAAAAATTGTTAAAATACAAAAATATTAATATCAAGAATCATAAGAAGTGATACAGTAAAACCTCTCGTAATGCGACTCGAAAAATTATTCGCTAAGATTGTAAAATAACCTTAAATTGCATGAAAAGCAAACTATTCTTCGCTTTCCTACCAAAAAAGAGACTAAAATATTTAAAAGAATAATAATTAAGTGCTTTACAGTAAAACCTCTCGAATTGAGACAAAAGAACATCATTCGCCGAGATTGTAAAATTACCTTTAATTGCATAACTAGCAAACTATTCTCAGTTTCAAACCAAACATTCAATAGAATATTAATATGAAGAAAAATAAAGAGTGATGCAGTAAAACCTCTCGAAATGAGACAGGGAAAAATTACTTCTTAAAATTGTAAAATTACCTTAAGTTGCATAACGAGCAATGTATTCTTAGTTTCATACGAAAAATACGTTAAAATATTAAATATAAGAATTCTAAAAGCACTATACAGTAAAACCTCTCGAATTGAGACAAGCGAAAAACACTCGCCAAGACTGTAAAATTACCTTTAATTGCAAAAATTATCAAAATACTTCCAGTTTTATATGAAAAATACACAAAAATATAAATATTAAGAATAATAAAAAGTGATACAGTAAAACCTCTCGTAATGGGACTCGAAAAATTATTCCCTAAGATTGTAAAATTACCTTTAATTGAATAATCAGCAAACTATTACTAGTTTCGTACCAAAAAAAGAGGCTAAAATATTAGAAAGAATAATATTAAAAGCGCTATACAGTAAAACCTCTAGAATTGAGACAAACAAAAAACACTTGCCAAGACTGTAAAATTACTTTCAATTGCAAAAATTATCAAAATACTTCCAGTTTTATATGAAAAATACATAAAAATATAAATAGTAGGAATAATAAAAAGTGAAATAATAAAAACCTCTCGTAATGGGACTCGAAAAATTATTCCCTAAGATTGTAAAATTACCTTTAATTGCATAACTACGCAGACTATTTTTAGTTTCATACCAAAAATTCACTAGAATATTAATATCAAGAATAAAAAAAGTGATACAGTAAAACCTCTCATAAGGGAACTCGGAAAAATTATTCCCCGAGATTGTAAAATTACCTTAAATTGTATAACTAATAAACTATTCTTCGTTTCATACGAAAATACATATTAAAAAGAATAATATTAAAAGCGCTACAGTGAAACCTCTCGAAGTGAGACAAGCGAAAAACACTCTCCAAGATTGTCAAATTACTATTAATTGCAAAAATTATAAAAATACTACCAGTTTTATATGAAAAACACCCAAAAATATAAATATCAGGAGTAATAAAAAGTGATACAGTAAAACCTCTCGTAATGGGATTCGAAAAATAACTCTAATATTGTAAAATTACTTTAAATTGCATAACGAGCAAAATGGTCCTAGTTTCATATGAAAAATACAGTAAAATATTAAAAAGAAAAATATTAAAAAGGTTACAGTAAAATCTCTCGAAGTGAGACAAGAAAAAAACACTCACCAAGATTGTAAAATGCCCTTTAATTGCAAAATTTATAAAATATTTCCAGTTTCATACCAAAAATTCACTAGAATATTAATGAAATTTTACTTTTACAGTAAAACCTCTCATATTGAGACAGGGTGTAAACTGCCGAATTTTGGGGAGACGATTAGGTACAAAATTAGATACAAAACATTATTACAAAATTACGACTATTATTATATTGTAAGAATATTATTAATATTAATAAAGAGAATAGAAAAACAGTAAAACCTGTAAAAATATTATCGAGGTTCGACTGTACTTAAAATTTCGGGGTGTTATTTCATTTTAATTTCGGTGTTCCTCTTCCAATCGCAATAGACTTGCAAAGAAGTAGAAAAATAAAGAATAAGTACAAAAAAAAAGAAACAAAATAATTTTTCCCTCTTCTCTATAATCGAGGTTCGACTGTATTTCGAAAAAGAAAATTACCCCCTCTCCAAAAAATAAAAAAACAATTACCTGGCACAGAATAAGGAACGGTTTGTGATTGTGGTGCCCAGTAAGCTTGACTTATTGCTGGATATTGACTCGCCGCTGATGCACCCAAAATGTGTCTTTTACTTTTCATCGCCATTATTATTTGACTTTTTTTTTCATGCACTTCACACTTTTGACACTAATTTTTCTCCCCTACTTACACTATTATTATTTTTTTCGTGACACTATTTGGCAACAAAAGAAAATTTTCTTTAAACACTTTTTTTTTTACACAAAATCGTTGTTTCTTCCGTTAAAATAATTTTTCTATTAAATTATTATATAGTTTTTCTTTTCTTGTTTAGAGAAAAGAACACGAATACGAAACCACTTCACATGAAATAATTATTTTCTTACGCAATTTCACCTGCAACTGCGATAATGCTGACAATGGACACGATATTCCTTATCGACACGTTGACAACGTTCGAAAATCCAAGTCATTACGTAAAAATTGTTGGAAAAAAAAGAATTTTCCTTTTATGTATTCTTCTTTTCATGTAGAATGAGAAAAAAAAAATTTTTTTCCAATTTTTTTTGAAAAATACTTATTTGTTTTCTTTGGATTCAAAAAAATTGTTTCTTCTGTACAATGACTTTTTTTTTCTTTTTCCCTTGTTATTTTTTTGCTTTTTGTTGTTATTTTTTTGTCTTTTTGTTGTTATGTTTCACTATTTACTCGATTTTCTTGTTGTGTTGTTGCTATTTTTTTGCTGCTGTGTTTTTTCGTTGCGTTTTTGTTGTTTTATTGTTGCCTTGTTATTTTTTGTTGTCTTGATGTTATTTTTGCTGTTTTGTTGTTTTTTGTTGCCTTATTATTTTTTCTCGTCTTGTTATTATTTTTGCTAATTTTCTTTTTTGTTGCCTTGTTATTTTTGTTGTTACTCTTCGTTATTTTCTTGATCTTTTGTTGTTATTTTTGTCGTCTTATTTTTTATTCTTCGCTGTTTTGTCGCTTTTTTGTTTTCTTGCTGGTATTTTTTGTCCTTTTGTTGTTATTTTTCGTTATTTTCTCGATTTTTTGTTGTCTTCTTGTTATTTTTTGTCGTCTTTTTTTATAGACTCCTAGTTATTTTTTGTTGCTTTTTTCCTGCCTTGTTATTATTTTCTGTTTTGTTGTCTTTTTGTTGCCTTATTATTCTTTTGTCGTTCCAATGTTATTTTTTGTCCATTTATTGTTATTTTTGTTTTTTTTTGTTATTTTCTAGTTCTTTTTATCCTTTTGTTGTTATTTTTGGATATTTTCTCGATTTTCTGTCCTTTTGTTGTTATTTTTCGTTATTTTCTTGATTTTTTGACCTTTTGTTGTTATTTTTTGTTATTTTCTCGATTTTTTGTCCTTTTGTTGTTATTTTTCGTTATTTTCTCGATTTTTCGTCCTTTTGTTGTTATTTTTTGGATAGTTTGTTGTTATTTTTGACAATTTTGTTGTTATCTTCAGATATTTTCCTGTTATTTTCGTCTATTTCCTTGTTATTTCTCGATCATCATTTTTTACAGTCATTATAAAGGAAAAATTTATGCGAAAATAATTTTTTCCTTGACATTGCTTCACAGCACATGTACAACACTTAACGGATGGTGAGCACAACAAAAATTGACTCTAGATTTTTATGAATTTTTTTTGAAACTTTCAGTAATGTTTTCTTGACACTTGGCAGTGAATTTTTATCCAAACTGGAATTATTTTGGTGATAATTAAAAATTGATTATAGCAGACCGAAGAAAAGCACTAACGTTGCAAATTTTCTTGTTATGTTTTGGTCACTTTTTTCTTTTTCTCTGTCAAAATTTTTCCAAGAAAAAAAGAAACACACACTATTCACAATATAACACTATTGCTTCTGAATTTTGTTTTGGAAAAATTTCCCACTTTTCACTATTTTTTTTTGTAATATTTATGCACAAATTTTTGTTGTTCGGGGATCCGAAAAGTGGGCGGTGTTGTTTTTTCCTTTTTGGGGAGAAAAATAATTGTTTTTCTCAGTAAAAAAAAATTGTTTTTGTAAAATACTTGTTTTTTTAGGGGACAAAAATTGTTTCTTGAATACAAAAATTGTTGTCTGAATGAACAAAAATTATTTGGTTAGAAAAATTGTTTGTTTGGTTCCAAAATATTTTTTTGAGTTCACCCTTTTTTTTCCTTAAAATTTGTTTCCAATCCTTATTTTCTTTAATAGAAAAAATTTGTTGTTCTCAAAATTATTGTCTATGCTTTTTTGTTGGCAACACAAAAATTATTATTGCCTCTTTTCCACAAAAAAATTGTCTTTCAAAAAACCGTTTTTTCCCGATAAAAATTACTTTTTGTTTTTACAGAAATAAAAATGCATTTTTTTTGTCGAAAATAAAATATTTTTTCGTAAAATTCTTTTTCAAACCAAAATTGTTGCTTTCGTATAATAAAATTATTTTTCAAAAAAAATATTTTCGAAATCAAATTTGATCAAATTTTCCTTTAAAAAGGAAGATTACTTTTTTGGAACCAAATTTCTTTTCTCTTAAATAAAATTTACTTTTCTAGAAAAAAAATTCGTTTCGTTACCAAAAGTATTTTTTTTCAACAGAACTATTGTTTTTATTTTCGAGAAAAAAAAATTATTTTCCTTTTTCTTTCTTTCTAAATAAAAAAACTTTTTACTTGTAAAAAACGTGTACGTATAAAAAAAACTTGTTTTTTTTTTTTTCTCAAATACAAATTAAAATTGTTTTTTTTTTTAATAGGAAAAAAAGGGGGAAATGTAATAAGAAACACTGCGAGAAGAGGGAAGAAACGCGAACCAAGTCGATAGAAAGACGTTCGTCGCTCGACACTCAACAAGTGAGCACCGGCACTCGACCGCTCGATTCTTCCTCCTCCTCCTCCTCCTTCTCTTCCTCTTCCTCTTCTTCTCTCGCAATTCCCCCCCTCGTCCATGAGGTCACTCTGACTCTGTTTTACTCGTCGGCATTTCTTTCTCTCTATCCCCTCCCCTCGCCCCTCACTCTTTTTGCCTCTTCACCTAGAGGGATGAAGGGGGAGGGAAGGGGAAAATTGCGCCCCACGCGGACTTAGTCGCATGGAAAACAGCTGATCCGTAGAGCGTGAGAGAGAGACGAGCGAGGGAGGGGGGTGTGGAAAGAAGATGAAGAGACAGAAGTGGGGAGGGGGGCGCGCGCACGTGACTCACAATTTTTGAATATATTTTCTCTCTCTCTTTATAGAATAAACAGAAATGCGAATAGTTTTAACTCTCTTTCTCAACAGAAATTCAAATAGTTTTCTCTCTTTCTTAACAGAAATGCAAATCGTTTTCTCTCTTATTATGTTTAGTGTTAGAAAGAGAGAACGATTTGCAAATTTATTGTTTTCTCTCTCTCATATTATTTTTAGTTTTATTAATAAAAAAAAAGGGAGAGAACAATTTGCAAATTATTTTTGGTGTTATTAAAAAAAAAAAAAAAAAAAGAGAGAACAATTTGCAAATCGATTTTTCTCTCTTATTATGTTTAGTGTTCGCAAAAAAAAGAGAGAGCACGATTTATATTTAAATAAATAATCGTAATTAAAATAAATAAAATTTTTAGTAAAAAAAACGCTAAAAAAATTTACTGTGAGCAAGAGTGAGAGAGAACGATTCGCAGTTCTGTTGATATTTTTTTTTTCTCTTCGTCTTCTTATTCACTGGTTTAATCGGAAGAGAACGATTTTTTTTTTATTTTATTTTTTTTCTTGTATTTTTATTGCATAAGATTGAGTAAGAGAGAAAGAGAGAGAGATGAGAATCCGGACATTTGCCAAAAAACGATTTCCATTCATTATTTGGAGTTTGTTGGTCGCGTGCGATTTGGATGAAATAATTTAATTTATACACGATGACAAGCGGGTGAATGACTTTTAATTGACGCGGAATGACTTTTTTTTCGGGATTTTTATTTCTTACTACTCAACTCCCCTCCTTTTTATTCTCTCTTCGCCCCTTCCTTTCCAAAAATATTCATTTGTTATTTTTCTTTTTATTTTTTACACTTTTGGCACAAATAATTTTTTATCCAATTTTTTTTCATTTGCATTAATTTTTTTTGCATTAATAAATAAATTACAATTTTTTTTTTAATATAAATTAAAAATACTTAAATAAATCAAAAATAAAAATAAGTTTTAATAACATTTTTATATTTGTAAGGCAGTGTATTGTTTAAATAATTAAATTTAAATTAATAATAATAAAATAATAAATAAAAGAAATAATTATTAGTATTTAGTATTTATTATTAACAATGAATTAGAATTGTTGTCCACAAAAATAATTTATTATAAACTATTATTATAAATTATTAAGGTGAAAGAAGTTAACAATTGTTTATATAATATAATATATAATTGTTTATAAAAATTGTTTATAATAATAATGATAATAATAATAGTAATAGTAATAATAATGATAGTAATAAGAATAATAACAATAATAATGAGAATAATAATTTAATAAAAATAACAATAATAAATAAAAAGAAAAAAATAGCAAAAAAAAAAAAAAATTGACGGGATTCGATCGTAGGAAGCAATATTCGAAATCAAACAGCTTTTCCTCTTGGCTATTATGTATCTCACAATAAAAACATTTTTTTATACTTTTTGTAATAATAATTATTATAAATTATTATTTTAATTAAAGAAAATGAATTTAATTGTTAACTTCTTTCACCTTTAATATTATTTTAATTGTTACTATGAAATATTGTTAATAATAAATATTATTTTGTTGAAAAAAAAATTTACTATTGACTATAATTAGCAGTAAATAATAATAATAATTAATTATTACTATTACAATAATTATAGTCAGAAATAATTACAGTAAAAATTAATATTTTGTCATTATTGTAAAATGATATTGTGATATAATTTTTTTTCCAAGAAAAATTTCAAATACTTTATTTATTCTCAATTTTCTTTCTGTGTGTTGATGAAAACAAAACAAGAGACGAATGGAGAGTAAATTAAAGGGAAAAACAATAAAACGACGATTTCTTTCGTGGAATTTGAAAATTTATACTTATGAAATCAGCGCGAGACGCATAATAAATGGCATAATTTAAAAGTGTGTTGGTGAGAAAATTTGTTTTTTCCATGGCAGATAAAATATAAAAATTCTAATATGTAATTGTAATTTATATTAATTTTCTTTATATATGTAGAAAATTATTATTATTATTATTTATCGTACTTTTTCTCTCTCTTGAAAATTGAGATAAGATTTTTAGTTTTTGTTTCATCATCGTACCTCGCTGAAAATTTCATGAAACATATTAAAATTATATTTAAAGAACAATGGTCCCAGTGTTGTGAACACGTGAATATGTGGAAAAAATTTCATTGCTTTTTAAATATATTTTAATAATATTTTTAGTGGGACCTAATTATTATTAATAGTGGGTTATTTTGTAATTTATTAGCTTTTTTTATTTTCTTTTTTTTCATTTTATTTTTAATTATTTAATTTTGGTTTATAATTGTTTTACCAATTTTTAGTAAAATAATTAATTACTATTTTTTAAAAAAAATATAAAAATAAATTTTTTTTCTTTCACTTTCTTTTGCATTTTTTTTTTTTTTTTGTTTTGTTATTTTGGAAACTTGACGCAATCGATTATCTGAAGCAAATAATGTATCGAATGCAAAAGATTTGTTTGTAATCACACAATATTATACATATTATTTTGCCTGTTCATTGCTTTTTTTTAAATTGGAAATTATATTTTGAAAAATGAGTAACTAATCCCCTCCTCCCAAAAAAACCCCCCAAAAAAATACTTTTTTCATTAATTACAATAGAACAAAAATTTTTACAAAAAAAAAAAAACAAAAAGTATAAACAAAAAAAATTCTTTTTTCATTAATCACAATAAAATGAAAATTTTTACTAAATAAAAACAAGAATAGAAACAAACAAAAAAAAATTTTTTTTTATTAATTACAATAGAATGAAAATTTTTACCCAAAAATAAAATAAAAATATAAACAAAAAATTTATTTTTTCATTAATTTCAATAGAATAAAAATCTGTGCCCAAAAAGAATAAAAATAAAAAAAAATAAAAAAATAAAAATAACAATACCTAAATATAATAATAAATAATAATAATATAATAACAATAATATATTATAATATTTTTTATAAAAATATAAATAAAAAAAATTCTTTTTTCATTAATTACAACAAAAAGAAAATTTTTACAAAAAAAAAATTATAAAAATAGAAAAATATTCCCATAACCGAAAAGAGAAATTCATTTCTCAAACTAAAAGGAAGTACACACTAGTAACACGTTAATGAAGTCATTAAAAAAAGAAATCCCACAGAGACACATTAGAGTCTAAACTCTAAAAACAAAAACAAAAAATTTGGGAGAATTTTCATTTTTTTTTTTTTTTGGTTTCTTTTTTTAAAGTCAAATCTAAATTGAATGTGTTGAAATTTTGTAGAGGTCAAGGGGTCATCGGTGCCATCGATGTTTTAATGGAATATTCGCAGGCGGTCATTGAAAACGATGCATTATTTATAGGCACACACACACAACATTCAATTCAAGTTTTAAACATTAAAGCGTGTTATCAGTTTAGAAACTTCGGCGAATTTTGCTTCTTTGTTTTATATTTCTTCGATCCTATGTGTATAGGTGTAGACATATAAATAGTCAAATAAACATTTCAGAACGAAATCTAATCAAATTTCTTATTAGGATTCAATTTCATTCGAGAGGTTTATATTTATATAAATAAAATTGGATTCTGAGTAAATGAGAGCAAGGGGAATTTTGTAGCAAAAATAAAATTGTACTACAAATATTGGAAATGCTGTGAAAAGTAGAGGAAAAAAAATAGTACTACAATTGCAAAAAGTACTACAAATTAGATAAAGAATGAATACTGTAAATACTGTATCAGTACTGAGAATAATTTAATAGTACTGAAAATTCTATAACAGTACTGAAAGTACTGAAACTGTACTGAAACTGTACTGAAACTGTACTGAATATTATTGAAAGTATTATAATTGTAATGAAAATACTTTAACATTACTAAAAATAATATATTAATCCTACAAGTACTCTAACAATACTGAAAATACTGAAAACACTTTAACAGTACTGAAATACTATATCAGTACTGAAAGTACTATAATTGCACTAAAAATAATTTAACAGTACTGAAAATACTATAATAAATACTGAAAATAGTAAAACAGTATTAAAAAAAGTATATGTGTACTGAAAATAATTTAATACTACTGAAAATACTATATCAATACTAAAAGTACTATAACTGTACTGAAAAAATTTACCAATACGAAAAATACTTTAACAGTACTAAAAATACTATAACTGTACTGAAAATACTTTGACAGTACTGAACGTACTACATCACTACTGAAAATACAGTAACAGTACTAAAAATACTATATTAGTATTAAAAGTACTATAATTATACTGAAAATACTAAAATAAATACTGATAATACTATAATAAATACTGAAAATACTGTAATATTTACTGAAAATAGTAAAACAGTATTAAAAATAGTATATCAGTACTGAAAATAATTTAACAGTACCGAAAAGACTATATAAGTACTAAAAGTACTATGACTGTACTGATCATAATTTAACAGTACTAAAAATAATATATCAATACTACAAATACTCTAACAATACTGAAAATACTATATAAATACGAAACATACTCTAACAGTACTGAAAGTACTAAAATAAATACTGAAAATACTGTAATATTTACTAAAAATAGTAAAACAGTATTAAAAATAGTATATCAGTACTGAAATTAATTTAACATTATCGAAAATACTATATCAGTACTAAAAGTACTATGACTGTACTGAACATAATTTAACAGTACTAAAAATAATATATCAATACTACAAATACTCTAACAATACTGAAAATACTATATAAATACGAAAAATACACTAACAGTACTAAAAGTATTAAAATAAATACTGGAAATACTGTAATATTTACTGAAAATAGTAAAACAGCATTAAAAATAGTATATCAGTACTAAAAATAATTTAATATTGCTGAAAATACTATATCAGTACTGAAAATATTATAACTGTTCTGAAAATACTTTTATTGAACTGAAAATACTATAAATGTACTGAAAATACTTTAACAGTACAGAAAATACTATAACAGTACTGAAAATACTATAATAAATACTAAAAATACTTTATCAGTTCTGAAAATGGTATAACAGTATAAAAAATAGTATATCAGTACAAAAAAAATTTAACAGTACTGAGAGTACTAAAAGTATTATTGTACAACTGAAAGTACTATAACTGAGTTAAAAGAATTATAATGTAACTAAGAATACAAACAGTACTAGAAATAGTTTAATTGTACTACAAGTACTACAGTACGACTTAATGTACTAAGTACTACAATAATATTCAAAGTACTACAATTTTATAAAAAAGACTGCAATAATACTAAAAGTACTATGCTTTTAATCAAAGTACTACAAAATATTATAAGCATAATCAGTCCAAAATTTCTACAAAATAATTAATAAAAATAATTTATCAGTACTACTAATATAGTAATTCCACTATGTAGTTTACGTAGTTGTCATTCATGTACTAAAAATGTAGTATCAATAGTACACCTTTCAAAAAAGTACTAAATAGTAATATTTTCTGTACTTTAAGTATCGAAGAGGTACTACAACTAAGAATACTATATCAGTACTGAAAATAGTGTAAATTTATAATTTATCATAATATAAAAGATCTACAATTATAGTTAAAGTACTATAAGAGTGCAATGAGAGTACTATAATAATTTTGTTTTCAGTACTGTAATATGTTTACTACTTATAGTACTATAGTACTATTATATCGTATTTATTTATTTTATATCGTATTTATTTATAGTAAATACGATACTCTAATCGTTAACTAATAGTACTATTAATAGTACTAATTTAATAGTAATTAATAGTACTCATTTTAATAGTACTATTTATTAATAGTAATATTATAGTACTATTTATTAATAGTAATATTATAGTACTATTTATTAATAGTAATATTATAGTACTATTTATTAATAGTACTATTATAGTATTATTTATTAATAGTACTATTATAGTACTAATTATTCATAGTACTATTTATTTATAGTACTATTTATAGCTTTATTTAGTACTATTTATAGTACTATTCCTAAAGAACTATTTGTAGTAATGTTCGTAGAGAACTATTTGTAGTACTATTTATTGGTAATTATTTATTTCATACAGGATTATTTGAAGTACTATTCATAGAGCACTATTTGTAGTACTATTTGTAGTAATATTCATAGAGAACTATTTGTCGTTATATTTGTAGAACTGTTTGTTCGATTGGTATTTATAGTTCGATTTGTAGTACTTCAATATAATCTGTAGTACCACTAATAGTACGATTTGTAGTACCACTGGTAGTACAATTTTTTTCCCATTAAAATTAGCAACAATAATTTTTTTCTCACTAACTTTTTGGTCAAAAATTTAATTCTCAGTCTCAATATAATTATTCAGAATTAAATTTTATTTTTTTTTTGCACAATACAATAGCGTTTGTTATACTTGAAAATAGAACTAGTGACCACCAGAGAATGGCACTTTAAGGGGGATTCGCGTATTCGCAGTCGAAACTGATCCGTGTCCCCGATTCTTTTGCTAAGAATAGAGAATGGAAAACAACGTCGAGGCTCAAAGTCGAGGCGTTTCCGCAAAGTCTTTCAAATAGTTATGTGGAACATTTTGGAATAATTGTGTTTTTGTGTTCGCGTGTGTTGACTACTAGTTGCTTTAGAGAGAAAAAGAGTGTGAGAGAGAGAGAGAGAGAGAGAAAGAGAGTGAGAGAGACTAATGTTCTTTGTGTCTTCTCAACAACTGACTTGTCACTATAAAACAAAATTTTCCCGACGCTCGTTAAGGCTTTTCATAATGAGACTCACTTTTTCTATTTTACTTGGCCCGCGCCTACAATCTACAAATATATTTCTACACGTCTATCATATCAACTTCTCAAAATAATCTCAACTCTCAGTCCGCTCCAGTTTCACAAAAAAAAAAAAATGTAAAAATTTCTTTCCATATTTTTCGGAATTTTATTCTTTTAATTTGTTTTAAAATTATTTTTCGTATAATTGTAAAAAAAAATATTGTTATTCAATACTATTATTTTTATTTCTATTAATATTAATATTACTTAGTACTTAAAATTACAAATACTGTTTTTTTATTATTACTATTTTTTTCATTACAATTTTTATTATTATTATTTTTATTATTACTATAGTAAAAAGTTGTTATTTTTGTCTAAGAATAGTAGAAGTCGATTCGTAGTGAAAAAATAAAACGAAAATGTTTTTACACTTTTTTTAAAGAACTAATATTTTTTGATTTACAGCGATTTTAATGTCGAAACGCCGAACGGCCTTAGAGCCAAGGAGTGGGGGGAAGAGAATCTATACGCGTTGCGCGCCGCCGAACCTCGTCTTTAGACTTTAAAACGTTCTATCTCCTAAACGATTAAACCTAGAAAATTTTTGTAAAGAACTTTTATTTTCTATTTTTCACTAGAAATCATGCCTGCTAAATTTTTCCTTCTTAGAATTAATTAAATTTCAATTGTTTACAGAAAAATGTGAAAATTTATTATTTATACTGTTTGTTTCTTGTACGTTCATGGGGGGGCGTCAAAAATTCAGTTCATATAAACCTTACATCAACTCAATTTTCCTGTACTATAGACGCAACAGTGTGCAAATATTTGGCAACGCTCCAGTCAACCAGTCTATTCATTTTATTTTATTTGCAAAAGACTACATCTGCTCTGCTCTTGTAACAACTCGCATGTTGCGACAGAGGAAAAAAAAGAAGAAAAGAAAACGATCACTTCATTTATACTATTCGGTTAAATTAAATTATTATTTTATTTATTTATTTATTATCAATATTAAATAAATAAATAAATTATAATTGTGTAATAATTACAATAATTAATAAACAAATAATTTTTAATATTACTATTTTTTTGTATCTCCACCTCTCCTTTTTTGTCCCCTTCCCCTTCCTTCCCCCTCTCTAATTTGTTTTTAATTACAAAAAAATTTAATTTATTAATTTTTTTTTTATTAATTTTTATTTATTAAATTATTTTACATTTAATATTCCTTTTTATTTTACCAGTTTATTTTTATTATTTTTGTATTTTTTATAACAATTTTTCGATTCGTATTATATAATTATAACACATGAATTTTAAAAATTGAAAAAATTATTATGGATTTCGAATCGTTATTAAAAACTCAGACGAAAATGTTTTTATACATTTTTCGAGACTTGGATTGCTTTCGATTTAAAGGAATTGGAATGCGAGGGACCGAACGGCACGCGGAGCGGTGGAGGGGATGAGGGCGCCACGCGACCTAGTGAGAAGAACGCCGCGCCGAACATTTCGCGAAACTATAAATCGTTTTATCTCGAAATAGAAAACTGCTGGAAAATTTTTGTAAAGAACTTTTCTTCTCATTTTTTCCCCGCCAATCCAATAGAATATTTTTTTATTTTTTTCCACAAAGATTATTAGCCAGAAAATTCAATTTTTTTGCCCGAAAGTTTAATTTTTGAACTATTTTGTTTTAAAAAAAGCAATAAAATATAAATATAATTTTTTGTGGAGCAAATTGCAAAAGAAGAACAACATTTTTTCTTGAAAATACAAAAAATGGAAATACAAACTTTTTTTTCACCGAATTTCTTGCACGTAGGAATATGTGTCATGGGAAAGGAGGTTGGGTGGGAAAAAAGAGAGGGGGTAAGGGATAGGAGGAAGGGGAGTGGGGAAAGAAAGTCAGGAAGGGGAAATCGACAAACGAAATACGAGATTTTCCTGCAAGCATTCAAAGAGCCATTCCATCGGGTATTCCCAGTCTGCACGGGTTATTCACGATTCGATGGTTTTCTTGACTTATTTCAGGTCGATTGATCAGAACTAGTAGAACTCGCTCGATCGACTCTCCGTGACGCCCAGATAACACTCAAATAGGCTCCCTCCCCCCTCTCTCTCTTTCTCTCTCTCTCTCTCTTGGACCATCAACAATAGAGGAGGGTTCTTTGGAGATAGAAAAATATTCATTTGCAATAAATTTTCCACTAACTCGATTTTTATGTAAACGAAATTTACATTAAATTAAATAAATAATATCGACGCAATTTTTAGAGAGAAAAAATATTTTCTAAGCAGAATATTTTAAGGAAGAATATTTAATAAAAAAAATATTTTCAAAGAGAAAAAATATTTTCCAAACAAATTATTATCAAAAATGAAAAATATTTATCAAAAGAAAATATTTCCAAAAAGTAAAAATTGAATTTATTATTAAAAATTGAAACTAAATGTTCTTTGTAAAAAATTTCCTGCGAGTAGTATTTTTCGAAATAGAGCGAATTATAGTTAAAAGTTGCGTTCGGCGAGGCGTTACCCCCACTCCTTCGCACTGGGCCGTACGGCATCTCTAGCATTAAAAATCCTCTAAATTGAAAACTATGAGCTTAAGAAAAAAAGTGCAAATACATTTTTTTTCTTAATCATTCAACGCGAATTTATTTATCCATTGAATAATTTTTTTAAAATAAATAATAATGTTTACGAAAATAAAAACTAAAAAATTTACTGAATCAAAAAGAGAATAACTACTAAAATAAAAATAATAAAATAAAAAATATTCTAAATATAAAATAGATAGAAAAATAAAATAAATAATAAAATAAAAAAACAAGAAAGTAATAAATTCAAAGTAAAAAAAATTGTATAAAAAAAAATTCAAATAGAAAATATTTCAAAAAGAAAAAAAATCGTAAAAGAATAATGAGACAAATATTTTCTATAAATTTAGGAAGAAAATTGATATTTTGTTTGTAAAGTGGTGAAATTTAATTTTTTCTCTCTCTTTTTTTTATTATTGAATTTCACCTTATGGATTTAGTGGATTAGAGAAGGAGTAGATTTAAGGGAGAGAAAGAAGAAAGGCAAAGTTAGGGTATATATATAAAATATAGAGAAAAAAAATAAGGGTGATAGGGGGGGAGGAGGAGGGAGGGAGGGAGGGAATGGAATTCAATTTATGAGGAACGATAGCGAGAGTCAAGGTCCGCCATAACTTTTAGACTCTGAATGTGTAAGTTCGCTGAATCGAAAGAGAAGCACAGCACGTGCTTGGCACGGTTTTCGAGATTAAAACGTGAATCGAGATTTTCCCTTTAAATTCAGTATTTCCTCTCAAATGATTCAGCATTTTGATATTTGCCTTATTATACACGATCGTATTCTTTTTTTTATTATTATTTCTTTTCTCTTTTCATTTAATGCATTTCTAAAAAGAAAAAGCAATTTTTTTTTATTTTGTTATCATTTTTATTTACGAGAAAAAATATTTATCTTACTTTTATTTATTAAAATAAATATATATGTGTAAAATTATTTATTAATTCTAATGTTAAAAATATTTTCCATTGCATTTATTATTAATTTATTTTTTTAAATTAAAATTATTCTTTTAAAAATAAAAAAATATTTCAATAAAAATAATTGTTTAATAACAATAAAAATAATAATAATTATTTTTATCATCATCATCATTATTATTATTTATATAATTAATAGTAATTTTTTTAAATAACAATAAACATTTTATAAATAATGACAAATTAACGTATTTAATAACTTATTGATTAATAAATATAACTAATAAATAAATATTAATAAAGAAAAATTATAAACAAATAAATTGAATAAAAAAGATAAAAATAAATAAATAAAGAATAATAATTGAAATAGAATTAAATAAATAAATAGAAATAAAGAAAAACTAATTAATAAATATTAACAAAGAAAAATTATAAACAATTAACAATAAACAAAGTAAGCAACAAATTGCAATGAATAAATTAAATAAATAAATTGCAATAAATAAAAAAGCATTTATAAACAAAAAGAGAAGAATAATAAACAAATAGCAATAAATTAAATAAGTAAACAAAATAAGTTAACAAATTACAATAAATAAATTGCAATAAATAAAAAACATTCATTAACAAAAATAATAAACAAATAACAATAAATTAAATAAGTAAACCTAATAAAATAAATAAACAAAATAAGTAAACAAATTTTAATAAACAAAATCAAATAATTTGCAATAAATAAATTAAGTAAACAAAATAAGTTAACAAATTACAATAAATAAATTGCAATAAATAAAAAATATTCATAAACAAAAAGAGAAGAATAATAAACAAATAGCAATAAATTAAATAATAAACCTGATAAAATAAATAAACTAAATACGTAAACAAATTGTAATAAATAAAATCAAACATTTTGGAATGAATAAATTAAGTAAACAAAAGAAGTTAAAACAAATTACAATAAATAAACTAAATAATCAAACAGTAATAAATAAATTAGAAAAAAAAATTGCAGCAAATAAAAAAAATAAATCCATTACAATAAACAAAAATAAATAAACAAACAGTTTAACAAAAAAAAAATAATGAATAAATAAGATGAAAAAACAACTAATTTTTTAAATAAACAAACATTAATAAATAAAGCAATAAATAATTTTTTTAAACTAATTTCGTTAATAAATTATTTAAAACAAACAATTTTTTTAACAAAAAGTTAAAAATATAAAAAAAAAATTTGAAAATAAAAGAAATTTTTTTTACAGGCAACAATAAATTAAAATGTTTACTGTTTTTGCATGCCAAGAAAAAAGTTTCAGTGGACAATAAGTGGATAACAATAAAGTTGCTTATTTTATTGCATAACTTGACATAGAGTCATTATTGAAAAAAAAAATTGTATTCGCCTTTGCGGGTTTTATAGTTTTAACTTTTTTTCCGCTGATAAGATAAAAAAAAATATAGTTGCTAACATTGCTCGAGGTTATTTGATTATTATTATAAATATTACAAATTTTTCCAAAAGAATTTATTAATTTTTTATTGTATTTTTTATTTATTTATAAAAACATTAATATTTTTATTGTAATTATTATTTTTATTATTATTATTATTATTATTATTATTATTATTATTATTATTATTTATTTATTTATTTAAAAATTAATACCGGCTTACAAAATATTATTATAATTATTATTTTTATTATTATAATTATAACTAATTATTATTATTAAAAATTATTATTACTAAACATTAATACTTATTAATAAATATTTTTTTTATTTTGAATAAAATAAAAAATATTTAATTAATTATAATGAGCGATTGGCAATAATAATTAGTATAATAATTAATATTATTTAATAATCATTAGCAATAATTAATTACTAATTAGTAATAATAAATAATTAAATAATAAAATTATATTATTAATTAATAATTAATATCACAAAATTATTTTGAAAATTTTGATGAATATTTTAATTATTATTAAATTGTTACTAATATTATTAACAGTTTTTAAATTATTTATTAAATTGTTAAAAAATGTTAACGCTAACTAAAAAAAAAATTTTTTTTTTTGAAGGAAAAACTAGAGTAAAATAATGAAATGTAACAGTGGAAAATAGGGGGAGGGAGAAGAAAACCTCGTGATAGTTGCGGTAGTCACTTTTCGAGGTAGGGGCTTGTGTTCTGTCAGCCAAAATAAACAGAATGTCACAAGTATAAATAAAACTTGCGTTCCTCCGCACACCCGTCGGTTTTGTGTGCGGTCGTTTGGTCTTGTCTATTCCAAATCAAAACCAAAACTGTCATTGCTCTTTAAAAATTATTACTTTCATTTCAATTTTCAAAATAAAAATATTTTTATCTCTTTTTTAATTTAAAAATACAAAAATAATATTATTTCAATTCCTGTTCATCATCTTTTCAATTCTCATCAATTCTTATCAATTTCCAATTAATATTTCATCGAAAAATACGAAAATATGCAAAAATTGGAGAAATAGAGAAAAAATGTATCGTTGGTCATGATCGTTAAGGCACCGCTCCCTTAGGAAAAATGTCAAACGTTCGATTCCTCACGGCGAATTTTTTTTCAAATTTTTATTCGTCTCCTTTCTTGAATATAAATAAAAGTCAAAAAAAATTAAATTTCGAACAAAAGAAGAAAATATAAAAAAATAATTTTTTCCCCGCAAACATTGAATTTTTTTTTTCATTTTTTTTTACTGTGCACACAGCTGCGGTTCGTCGGACACGTGACCAGGTTCGTTAATATTTTATTAGCGTTCCTTTTTTTTCACGGACTGTCGCTTCTCCAATTTTAGAGCGTTTCGTCATGCAATTGCCCAAATGTTTTGCCACATTTTACTGCAATACGTGAATGAATGGTTTGGGAGGGTAGAGAGAACCTGAAACGTGGCGCGGTTAGTCGCAAAATTTGTGCATCAGTGATGCAGTGTTCGCACTCACCGATCCCACCACCATTTCATCCATCTAGCCCTCTCCCCCCACCCCACCTCACTCCCAATCTACTCTAAACCACCCCCAAACTAAAATTCAAAACCCACACGACTATTTATTACAAATTCATACATGTCGTGTAAAAATAAAAATAAAAAAATTCTTTACAGTAATTAAAATTACATTAAATTTGAAAATTGCTGGAATTTCCAATTTTTTCTTTTTTTAAATTAATTATAGTTACTATGGCAAATATTCACTACTAGTAATAGTTACTAATGCAAATATTCACTAGTAGTAATAGTTACTAATGCAAATATTCACTACTAGTAATAGTTACTAATGCAAATATTCACTACTAGTAATAGTTACTAATGCAAATATTTACTACTAGTAATAGTTACTAATGCAAATATTCACTACTAGTAATAGTTACTAATGCAAATATTTACTAGTAGTAATAGTTACTAATGCAAATATTCACTACTAGTAATAGTTACTAATGCAAATATTCACTAGTAGTAATAGTTACTAATGCAAATATTCACTACTAGTAATAGTTACTAATGCAAATATTTACTAGTAGTAATAGATACTACTGACAATAGTCACAACTAGTAATGTTTACTACTAGTAGTAGATAATACTACAAATAGTCCCTACTAGTAACAGATACAACTGCCAATAATCACAGCTAGTAATAGATAATATTTCAAATACATAGTCTCTACTAGTAAAAGTCACTACAAGTAATAGATACTTATATAAATAGTCACTACTAGTAATAGTCACTACTGCAAATAGTCCTTACTATTTGTAACTTAGTTATAAATACTACCTAGCAAAAACACTACTAGTAATATAAATTAGATAGTCACAACTAGTATTAGATCATACAACAAATAGTCCCTACTAGTAATAGCTACTACTGTCAATAGTCACAACTAGTAATATAAACTACTGTCAATAGTCACAACTAGTAATATATACTACTGTCAATAGTCACAACTAGTAATATATACAACAGTTAATTGTCACAACTAGTAATAAATAATACTGCAAATAGTCCCAACTAGGGATACTAAAGTTACAACAAGTAACTTACTGAGTTACAACAAGTAACATATACTTACGTAAATAGTCAGAACTAGTAACAAATAATATTACAAATAGTCCCTACTAGGAAAAGTCACTACAAGTAATGGATACTAATATAAATAGTCACTACTAGTAATAGTCACTACTGCAAATAGTCCTTACTATTTGTAACTTAGTAATAAGTACTCCAGAAATAACTACTAATAATAATAGTTATTAATATTAATAATAATATTAATAATAATATTAGTTATTATTATTAATAATAGTTTTTCACGACTAATAATAGTTATACTAGAAATATAAAATACTAATACAATTACTACTAGTAATATTAACTACTACCATAAATTACAAATAGTAAAAATTTTCTAATACTAGCAGTGACAAATAGTAAAAGTAACTAAAAAGAGTTTTTAATTAATAGTTACTAACAAATAATAGTAACTATTATCAATATTTAAATCTAACAATAGTAACTATTATTAGTTAAATCTAATAATAGTTAATACTAGTAATTTTAGTTACTATAAGCTGCAGTAACAAACAATAAAAGTTATTACTAATAGTAGTTACAACTACTAGTAATAAATAGTCACTCCGAATAATAATAAAGGTTATCAACTACTTATTAGTAGGTTTCAACTACTTATTGTTACTACTACAAAAAGTAACAGCTACTGATAGTTAATAGTAATAATAGTTACTACTAAAATAGTTACTAACAATAGTGGGTACTAGTAGGAGTAATAAAAATAGTAAAAATTTCTACTAATAGAAGTTATAAATACTAATATTTATAATTAATATAAATAATTACTCTAAAATTTATAACTACTATTGATACTAAAAAAATTATTATTGATGAAAAAAGTAACTACTAGTAATTACTACTAATAATTATACTATTAATAATAGTCACTACTAGTGATATTTACTAACTGAAGTATTACAAAAAGTAAAATTTTCTAATACTAGCAGTGATAAATAGTAAATTTAACTAATAATAGTTATTAATTACTAGTTTACAACTAATAATAGTAACTATTATCAGTAATAAAATCTAATAAGATTAGTAATATTTACTATAAGCTGTTGTAACTAACATTAAGTTATTACTAATAATAATTACAACTACTAATAATAGTCACTATGAATAACACCTAATGCTTTTAATTGTTTCAACTACTTATTATTATTACTACAAATAGTAATATTTAGTAATAGTTAATAGTAACAATAGTTACTACTTAAAATAAATGCTAATAGTAATAGGTACTAGAAGGGGCAGTAGAAATAGTAAAGTTTATTATTAATAATAGTTACTACTAATAATTGTAGCTAGTATTGATAGTTACGACTAATAGTTGTTACTACTATTTATAGTTACTACTAATAGTTATTACTACTATTGATAGTTACTACTAATAGTTCTGACTACTATTGATAATTACTACTAATAGTTATTACTACTATTCATAGTTAACATTAATAATACTCAATATTATTAATATTTACAACTAAGAATAGTAATTAGATTAATTAATAATTAATAATAATAAAAATACTAGTAGTTATAATAATAAATGAATAGTAATAATAATCATTGAAAATATTGAATAAATGTAAATAGTACTAATTACAATGATTAAAATAATGTTAATAATAGTAAAATTAATAATAATAATATTGTTAATAATAATAGTAATAATAATAATAATAATAATATAAATTCTAATAATATTTTGATAATAATGATTGTAATTCGATAGACCAATTACCAATAAATTTTGCAGTATAAATTGGTCTAATCTGCATTAAAGGTTTATGAGATATTCTGCGGAAGTTATAGTAG
Organism: Leptopilina heterotoma; assembly: GCF_015476425.1. Lineage (NCBI taxonomy): Eukaryota > Metazoa > Arthropoda > Insecta > Hymenoptera > Figitidae > Leptopilina > Leptopilina heterotoma. Next base: position 441,224 of record NW_025110975.1, read on the forward strand.
CAAATGTGGCTTCTTTGACTCTTTATAGTCTCTAAGATCCCTCAATTACGATAATTAATTGTCACTTAATGAAGTTGCTTTGATCTATATGTCTTCTCAGACAAGGTTATGGCTCTCAACTAAATTATCCTCCTTAGATGCAAATTCAGAAATAATTCATTAATGTTATTATAAAATTTGAATTGCAATCGGAATTAAAATTTTATTTGTCATCAAACAATTATTATTTCATTTATAATAATGAAATACTACTAATAATTACTATTACTAACTAATAATAATTGACGATGGAAATATTTACTACTACTTATAGTTATACTACTAGATATAGTTACTGTTGGTAATATTAAATATTTGTAATATTTACTAGTAGTAATAGTGACTATTAGTAATCATTACTATTTTTAATATTTACTACTAGTAATATTTACTACTAGTAATAGTTACTACTAATAATATTTACTATTAGTAACTGTTATTAGTAGTAACTGTTACTAATAGTAAATATTATTAGTAAATAATAAACAGTAAATATTAACAGTTACTACTAATAACAGTTACTAATAGTAATATTTACTACTAATAATATTTACTATTAGTAACAGTTACTACTAATAACAGTTACTACTAGTAATATTTACTACTAATAATATTTACTATTAGTAACAGTTACTACTAGTAATATTTACTACTAATAATATTTACTATTAGTAACAGTTATTACTAATTACAGTTACTACTAGTAATATTTACTATTAGTTATCGGAACTAATAGTAAAAGTTACTACTAGTAATATTTACCATTAGTTATCGACAATACTATTAATAGTTACTACTAGTAATATTTACTAGTAGTTATCGTCACTACTAGTAATAATTACTATTAGTTATCGGCACTACTAGTATCATATACTTCTACTATTAGTCCCTACTAATAATTTTTGCCAATAGTAGCAGTTGTCTCTTCTATTAGTATCTACGAATAATAGTTACTACTAATAAAAGTGAATAATAGTAATATTTATATAATGTAATTATTACTACTAGTTAGTATTTTTAATTGTGACTACTATAACTTTTCACTAGCAATAATTACGCAATTAATAGGCACTACTAGTGCCAGTTGTATAGTATCATAAGAAATTTATTATTAACAAAATAAATAGGTTAATTTACTCACGATTTCTGTTTTCACTGTCAGCGGGCTTCATTTGGATTGGATGTACCATCTGAAAAATAGAAAAAATGAAAATTTAAATATTTGTCACTAACTCTCTGTTAAGCATTCATACTGATATATTAAAGTCAAACAACAGTTGCTTGAAACTATTTTCAATTTATCGCATAATTGTCGATGCAAAAAAGAAGTGATAATAATAATAATAATGGAAAAAAAATGTTGAAACCAATAAAGTTAAATAATTTCTTTATTTTACGTTCGTTTAAATGCAAATTTAATTATTTGCAATTTTCTATAAATATAAAGGTGGAAAATAAATATAATTCAATAATGTGAAAAATAAAACAATTTAATAAATTATTAATTAATTCATTTAGTAATAAATTGTTTGCTAATTAGTTAATTTATCAAGTATTAATTAGTTAACTAATGAGATAATAATTAATTAAATACTAATTAGTTAATTAACTAGACAATAATTATATTACAACTAATAATAGCTAGTATTGAAAATAGTTACTACTAATAACATCTACTATTCAAAATAGTTACTACTAATAACAGTTACTATTAAAAGTAGTAACTAGTAAAAAAATAGTTACTATTGAACATATTTAGTACTAATAACATTCACTATTAAAAATAGTTACTAAAATAATAGTTACTACTCATACTAACTACTAGTAATAGTTGCTACTAGTAATAGTTACTACGAGTAATAGTCACTACTAGTAATAGTTACTACTACTAGTATTAATTACTACTGCTAACAATAGTTACTATTTAATAGTGGTTAAAACTACTAATAGTTACAAATACTAATAGCTAAAAATACTATTAATAGTTACTACTGCTAATAATAAAAATATTTTTCATAGTTACAACTAATAACTATAGTTACTATTATATAACTATTATATAACTATAGTAACTATAGTTACTATTATTCATAGTTACAACTAATAATATTTACTATTATAAATAGTTTCTATTAAATAGTTACTACTAATAGTTATTGCTAGTAATAGTTACTAAATGCTTCAGTAACAAATAGCAGAATTTACTTTTTAAGTAGTTTCTTTTTAATGGTGGTCAAAACGACTAATAGTTATAACTACTAGTAATAGTTAACTAATGCTATTAGTAATTGCTGGTACTAATTAGTTTATTAGTTAATACTAATAATAGTTACTACTAAAAATAGTTACTAATAGTAATATGTACTAGAAGAAGCACTAATAAATAGTAAATGTTACTACTAATAGTAGTTACAAATAGTAATAGTTAAGTCTACTACTACTACTAATAGTGCTAAATATTATTAATAGTTAAAACTACTACTAATAGTTGCTACTGTTAGTAATAGTAACTATAATTATTATTAATAGTTACATATAATAACTGTTACTATTAAAAATAGTTACTACTATTAATAGTTACTACTAATAGGAGCTACTACCCAACTACCTACTACTAATAGTTATTACTAGTAGCAGTTACTTAAAACTTCAATAACAAATAGTAAAAATTTCTATTTTAATAGTTACTATTTAATAGTTATATAACTATTAGTTGTTTCATTCATCATGAGTAGTTTAAAATATTTGTTAGTTTTTAATTTTTGAAGGAATATAAATAACTTATTATCAATTACAAAATATATATTATTATTATTATTATTAATTAGTATAAAGTAAAAAAATCTTATTGTTTATATTAATTAAAAAAAATAGTAAATTTCTAATTATTCTGCCGAATAGAGTAGAATTTTAATTATTATCATCTATTCAATAAAAATTGATGGGGAAACATTATTTTTCATTCATTAATTAAAAATAATTAAAATTGCTTGTTGGTAAATGAAGATAAATTTATAGTAAATTTTAACAATTACACGAGGTTCATAATCACCTGAAGGAATATTCTCCCTCGGGATCAAAGCTTGTATAAGATCCCTATCATGAGTGGAGGCTCATTAAGTTCGATCGATATATCGAAATGCCATTAATGTATATAGAATTGGGAGGGACCAAGATAGGATGATAGTGTGTTTACGAGAGTGAGAGAGATCGCTATATATGTCTATAGATTCACGATATCGATTGGAGATTATATGCACTAACGGTAAACGACCTGTCCTCAAGGACAATGAATTACACATGTTACACTATAAGCCAGGAAATGTATTGAGCCAATGGGATCTTTGGACACGATAAATTTTCAAACTCAAAAAATTTTAGTCAAATACATTTTTATATTTTTCTTTTCTATTTTGAAACGAATTGTTCTTTTCTCTTCTGTTTTTCATTATTTTAAATTAAACTGTTTAAGGGGGAGATTAGCATTTTTCCATTAAAAAGAATGTAAAAATTGGTTGATAATGAAATAATATTGAAATAAATAAAAAAAGAAAAAAAATTATTCTAATATTGCTTCGTTATTATAATTCATTTTTTTTTAAAACAAAAATCATTGAAAAAATGATAATTTATGATTAAAATTAGAAGAAATTAAAAAATTAACTGTAGAGATTGAGAAGAAAGGAAAAAAAATTTTTCTTAAAGTTTGGCTGTGATCGTTAAGGCGCTGTAATACTTAAATCGACATCCGGGTGTTCGAACCCCGACAAATTTAATATTTCTCGAATATTTCTTTTTTCATTAAAACATATTTTTTTGGAAAGTACTAACGACAGTTAATATTTAAAAATAATTATATTTATTTAAATATATTTATACTCATAGAAATATTTATTTAAATATATTTAAATTCACATATATATTTATTTAAATATATTTAAATTAACATAAACATTTATCTAAATATATTTATTTTTTGAATAATACTTAAATGAATAAATAATTATTCGCAACTTTAATTTTTTTTTCGAACAAAATGCGAATATCTTACTTTCCCCACTTGCGAATATAGACGGATAATAATAATTCGCCTAAAGGAAAAATACGAAGAATAAAAAGAATGAAAGAAAGAAAGAAAAAGAGAAAGCCTCTCTTCTCCTGACAAATCTGGTCACTCGGTTGGAAAACTTTCAATTTCCGGATATATCGCCATTTCAATAGTTTTCCTTGTGTCCTGCTTCCACGTTCGGTCACTATTTATTGTTTTCCATTTCGTTTCTGCGGTGAAAATGGAACAAAGATTGAAAAATTTTCAATTTTCTTTTGTCAAAAAATATGTACAGAAGAAAAAGGGAAAAAGAAAATCTACAAAACGCATTTAGAAAGAATAGAAAAAAAAGTTTTAATTACTTTTTTTTATACAAAAAATAATAATTATTTGAATTTTTATCGAATTTTACTCCGCTTACTGTTTAATGTCACGCCTACTACAAAAATAACTCCGCCTACTATCTAAAGTTACGCCTATTAATTATTTTGCTCCGCCCTCTCTTTTATGCCACGCCTACTATAAAAATAACTCCGCCTACTATCTAAATTTACGCTTATTAATTATTTTGCTCCACCCTCTCTTTTATGCCACGCCTACTATAAAAATAACTCCGCCTACTATCTAAATTTACGCTTATTAATTATTTTGCTCCGCCCTCTCTTTTATGCCACGCCTACTATAAAAATAACTCCACCTACTCTCTAATTTTACTCCTATTAACGAATTTTACTCCTCCTACTGTTTAATTCCACGCCTTCTACAAAAATAACTCCGCTTACTATCTAAATTTACGCCTATCAACGAATTTTGCTCCGCCTTCTCTTCAATACCTCGCCTACTATCTAAATTTACGCCTATTAACGAATTTTGCTTAGTCTACTGTTAAATGTCACGCCTACCATAAAAATAACCCCGCCTACTATCTAAATTTACGCCTATTAATTATTTTGCTCCGCCCTCTCTTTTATGCCACGCCTACTATAAAAATAACTCCACCTACTTTCTAATTTTACTCCTATTAACGAATTTTACTCCTCCTACTGTTTAATGCCACGCCTCCTACAAAAATAACTCCGCCTACAATCTAAATTTACGCTTATTAACGAATTTTTCTCCGCCTACTGTTTCATACCACACCTAGTATAAAATTAACTCCGGCTATTATCGAAATATTCGTTCAAGTACAGCCTGGAGTTGCACCTAATTTGAAAATTGACGCTTAGGAAGAAGTATTGCCTCGCCTACTATAAAATATCATAGTTCGTACAAAAATTTGTTCCGCCTACTATTATATTTACGCCCCTTCTCGAATTTTGCTCCTCCTACTATCTTAAGTGGGCGAAGAGGCAATTTTGGACTCTATAAGAAGGCGTGGTTGCTAGGACTATTTATCAAAAGCATTCCCACTCCTAATGTACGACACCATTAGTAAAAATGATTCTTCTTTTTCATGGTATAAAATAAAAATAATTGCCAACCAGATAGGGAGGTGCCACCACGCCCACTGTAAACAATCATTTCCTTTCTTCTTTGCCAAAAATAATCAATTTTCTAGGCGTTTAAAGCGGCCCTATCGCCCCGCCCATTAGGCAAAAAGCACTCCCCTTTCTTAAGGCGCAATAAAAATTAGATTTTTAGGGCGTGGTCACGTGCTTTTCACGCCCATTAGTTAAAATCGTTTTCCTCTTTTAAAGCAGGAGACTATTAAAATTTTCTATGCCATATAGAGGGGCGTGGTCGCCACGCCCATTTCCTAGTAGGGGGCGTATCAATAGGCGTGGTCACAATACACTAAACCAATTATTGGGGCGTGGTCGGCACGCCCATTCCCAGTTGGGAGCGGATCACGAAGCTTGGCCACAATATACTAGTCCAATTAGACTTAGGGGTGGATCAATAGGCGTGGTCACAATTCACTAACCAAATTAAAATAAGGGGGCGGAGCACGAGGCGTGGTTACAATATACTAACCCGAACTTAGGGGGCGGATCAATAGGCGTGGTCTCACCACAAATTTCATTCTTTCTCTCAATTTTTTGCATTTTTTACTCCTCAAAGATAATAAATTTTCTTTCCTCTCATCAAATAGTGATGTGTGTCAATAAACGAAAGGCGAAACGGATTATAAAATTCTTTTTTTTTTCAACAATTCCCCTGTGTGAAGTATTTTTGTTGATGTGCAAAGTTTTGCAAGAGGTTAAAAGAAAAAATGTGAAAAGAGAAAAAGTGTAAATTCATCCGGGTCATCAAGAGGGATGTGCCCGGGTACTTTAGTGGAACAGACGAAGGGCGTGTTGCCAACTGCAATTTCACAGCATTTTTCAAATCGACCCCTCCTTCTTTACCCCCTCCTCCCTCTCTCGCTCTTTTTTCCCTTCCCCCTTTTTCTTCCTCTACTCTTCCATCTCACTTTTCTCGTTCCCTGGCGTCATTTCTTTGAGAAATGGGGGCACCACAGTCACGCGCCTCTTTTTAGAAAAAAAAATTAGAATTGCCACGCCCATTTTTTAGGTGAAAAATTACTTTTTTCCGAAGGGGGGTGGGGAAATAAATAGAAATTTAGTAAATACTGAGAATTAAAATTAGGATAAATATAATTATGGTTTAGTTTACTAATAATAAAAAATAAAAAAAATTCAATAATGAAAATAATAGTAAAAGTAGGTATTGAAAAAATTTATTAATGGAAACAATCATAGAAATAAATATAATGTTAATAACGTAATGTAGATGTCTCAAATGTCCTTATAAAGAAATAATAATTAATGAATTAATTTATTATTAATAAAAATAAAAAGAAAAAAAAAAAGTCGTTACTTATAGTAACAAAAATAATGACAAAACGAACAATCGAATTAATAACATGGGGTGTCTGATAATGAACAGATTTCCAACTTTCCTCGTAAAAAAAATAAGTAATAAAAATAATTACAATAATGAAAATAGTAATAAAAAACAAAAAATTATAATAGTAATAAAATTAATAATCATTTTTTTTGCTGATTAAAAACAAAGGATAGGAGCGATTAGAGAGGAGAAGGGGAAAATAAAGGAGTGGGGGGGGGGGTGGGGAAAAAGAAAAGGAAAGTGCGAAGAGAATCGATTGGTCGCTTTCGCCGATTGTGAATCCTCGACATTATTCCAGAAGTAACTTCCCCCATGCCACTTCCGTCTACTCGCATACGTGACCGACGAACTTTATTTTCTCTCTCACTCTCTTTTGCTTCCCCGTGTGGACGACGTAAAAAAATCTATGCAGATTTTTTTTTTTTTTTTTTTACTCGAATCCCTCTACTCACTATGCGAAAGTTGTGGGTGGGGATGAGGTGGTGGTGGGGTGGGGAGGGGGGAAGAGTTGGGATTTCTCTCCCTACTGATACTTTTTCACCATCACGTCGACGCGTCTCTACGTGAAATGAATCCGTAACAGACAGATACCGTGGAAGCACAAAAGCATGAAAAAGGAAAAGGCAAATTTTAATACGTGACTGTTCCATTTCGCGACACTTCACACCATACAAATTAGGAGTGGAAAAAAAAATTTATTTATTTTTTTCTTAAAAATAAAAAATGGAAAATTATTTTTTAACGGAATTTTTTTTGTAATAAAATTTTGAAACATTAAAAAAAAAATTTTTGTAACAAAATTTACATATTAAAAAAAATATTTTTGGAACAAAATAATAATAGATAAAATAGAAATAATTAAAAAAAAAATTTTTCGAAAAAAATTGAAGTAACAAAATATAAATAATAAAAAAAAAAATATTTTTAAAACAAAATAGAAATATATAAATTGTTTTTGGATATAATAGAAACTTTTGAACAAAAAATATTTTTTTAACCAAATAGAAACAAATGCACAAAAAAATATTTTTGAAATAAAATAAGAAATATTTTTCAAGAAAAATTTTAAGAAAATAAAGTTTTTTAAAAAGAAAAAAATAAGTAAATAAATCTTTTTTTAAACAAAATTTAAAAAAAAACCTTTTTTCCTTGAATTCAATAAACAATAAATAAAGGAAAAAATGAAATAAATATTTTCAAAGAGAATATTTTTACTAAAAGACTTTTTTCTTGATAAAAAATACTTTTTTTTCTAAGCAAAGAAAATTTTGCATTTAATGAATAAAATATTTTCAAAAATAATATTTTCAAAATGAAAAATTTTTTTCTTCAAAACTTATATTTTAATTTCTACAAAACAGAAAAAAATATTTTCTACTGTAAAATAATATTTTAAAAAAGTATTTCCAACAATAAAACTTCTAAGATTTCAACAATGTTTCTAAGAAAAAAATATACTTTTGTCAAGATATTTGTAAAAAAAAATTTTCCTTTTGAAAAAATCTTCTGAAAACTAAAATTTATTTATAAAAAAAGAAATATTTCTTTCCAAATAGTAATTTAGTTGGGAAATAATTTCTATGTCCTCAAAATATTGTTTTTAAATAAAAGGAAAAGTTTTTCGAAAAATAGTATTTTCTTTCTTAAAAAAAATTTATTTAAAAAAAGGAATATTTTTTTTGAAAAAACAACAGTTTTTTACAAAAAAATTGTTTCCTTTTATTCAATAAACAAACAACAAAATATTGTTTAAAACATATTTTTTCTAAAAACTATCTTTTTCCCGTTAAAAAATTTAGTTTTTCCATAAAAAATTAATATTTCCAAAAATTCTTTTAGTAAAAAGCATGTTTGAAAAAAATATATTTTTCAAAAAGAATGTTTTATTTATTAAAAATAATATTTTTACTAAAAAAATTGTTTTTTATTAAGACAATATGTTGCAATAAAAATCAAATTTTTTTTTAACTTACAAATATTTTTTTCTACAAAAAGTATATATGTTTCATTGTAAAATAATATTTATTAATAATATTTTATGCAAAAACTAATATTGTAAACAAATTTTTTTCCGAAAAAAAATATTTTACTCCCGAAAAAAATATATTTTTCTTAACAAAAAAAAATGTCTCATCACTTGCACTATATTTTTTGTTTATCACTATTTTTTGAAAAATTAATTTTATAAATTATATAAGTTTACAGAGAAAAAATTTCTCATAATATTGATATAATATAAATAAATAAATGAATATTAAATAAATAAATAAATAAATAAATAAATAGAAAACAAAATTAAAAAGACATAAATTGACAAAAAAATCGTCTAAATAACTTTTTCAATGTTAGCAAAAAATAATGTGTAAATTTTTCTTTTTTTAAATATAAGAGAATTTTTTTTGCTAAAATAATTTTTAAAAAAATTCTTCGAAGAGGTTCAATAATTTTTTTTCTTTTTTAATAAAATTTTTCCCGTGCTGTCCAAGTTTTTACTGAACTTTTTATTCTTTTTTTTATTTTTTATTTTTTTTTTTTTCGTTTTTTTGCGCCTTTAGGGATTTTTCGTTTCACAAACGTGAAATAAGGGGGGGGGGGGTGAAGAAGTTGGGAGTGGAGGGGAAGGAGGACATTTTCGATAATGTCCGGAAAATTTACGAGCAGTACACGAAATGGGGATTTTCTCTCGATGCTCGGAAATATTATCGAAAAAGCTCCTTGCGAAATTCGTTTAAAGAATTTCTTTCATGGAGGATTTCAATTCACTTCTTATATCGATTTATAAAAATTTAAGAGCTTGCTGAAGGAAGGGGTTGAGGTGGCGTGGGGTGGGGGGTGAGAGAGGAAAGAAGGGGAATTTTTTTTTTTTTTTGGAGGGCAAATATTTATAAAAGTAGAATGTAACAATCTTTCAAATTGAAATATTTTTCTTCGATAGAAGCAAAAAAAAAAAAGAAAAAAATGACAGGAAATAAAAAATTTAACTGTCAAGGATTTGATTTTTTAATTTAATTTCAACAAAATTCAGAGGAAATTTTGTAATTTTAATTAAATATTCTTTTAATTGATACTGTTTATAAATAAATAACGATATTTATTAATTTATTTATTTGTTTACTTATTTTTTTATTTTATTTATTCATTTGTTTATTTATTTATTTACTTATTTTATTTATTTATTAATTTGTTTGTTTATTTATTTATTTAATTTATTTATTAATTTGTTTACTTATTTATTTATTCATTTATTTATTTATTTACTTATTTATTTAATTTATTTATTCATTTGTTTATTTACTTATTTATTTCATTTATTTATTCATTTGTTTATTTACATATATTTATTTATTTTATTTATTTATTTATTAATTATTTTATTAATTTATTCCTTTGTTTATTTACTTATTTGCTTTATTTATTTATTCATTTGATTGTTTATTTATTTCATTTATTTATTATCAATATATTATTAACAATATTACACAAAACAAAATATTCAACAATTAAACAAAAAAATAATTTTTATATCATCAAGAAAATATAAAATATTTTTTTCTGTTTTCCAATAATAAAAAAAAATTCAGAAAAAAATTCCATGTTTTTTTCTAAATAGAAAAGAATATTGATATAAAAATTAGTTTGTCAATTTGTGACAAATGGAAAAATCTTGGCCGACACAGAAAAAAAAATAAAAATAAAAAATCGAGATTGTGTTGCGATCATGTAGACCTAGAGAGCCTGGCAAAAGTCATTTCGTTGTAATTAGTTGCTCGAGTCGCGATAAATTGAAAAAGTTAGTGAGAAATGGAACGCAATTTACCTCCACTCTCCCTTCCAGTCTAGTCGCCAACCATAATCGAGACTGCTGTTCAAACGACAAATTGTGTAGTGAATTTACTATTTTTTATTCTCTTTCTTTTTTGCTTTCACCATAAAGAAACTCTCTATTTCACTTTTAGTTTTCTATAAGAAAAATTTAAAATAGAATTTTTATTATTTCTATTTTTGATTTTTTCTTGTTTAAAATATAAATTATTATTATATTTAAATTAAATTTTTTAAAAATTAAGTTATAAATTTGAAATTTTAAAAGAAAAATGTAAAAAGTTGGTAAATTTTATTCGTTATGAAATTCTGAATAAAAAACCCTCTGGCGAAATTTTTCTACATTTACTTGCATTAGCGCTAGACAAAGTTAAAGTTCGTGTGAATGTTCGGCCACCGCGTTTGACAAAAATAATGGTGGAGTTTTAAACCAAAAAATATCGACAGTTGGTTCATTTGATTCGTTGGGAAATTCTGAACAAAAAACCCTCTGGCGAAATTTTCCTATATTAAATTCTTTTAACGTTAAATGACTTTAAAGTTTGGATGAATGTTCGGCCAACGCGTTTGGCGAAAATAATCGTGGAATTTTAAACTAAAAATATCAAAAATTGGTTTCTTTGATTCTTTGGGAAATTCTGAATAAAAACCCCTCTGGCGAAATTTTTCTCTAGTTATTCCTTTTGATTCTAGATAATTTTAAAGTTCAAGTGTATATTCGGTGCTTTTTTAAAATAAGCCATTGCCTCTAAGAATTTCACCGAAAAATATCGAAAGTCGGTTCATTAGATTCGTTAGGAAATTTCGAATAAAAAACCCTAGGGCGAAACTTTTCTACATTGATTCGTTTTGACGCTGGAGTATTTTAAAGTTCGTGTAAACGTTCGGCGTTTGACTAAAATAGTAGTGGGAGTGAGTTTTGAAAGGCGAAGAGTTTATTTAGTTGGGAAATTCTGAATAAAAAACCCCTGGCAAAAGTATTCTACATTAATTCGTTTCGGCGCTGGATTACTTTAAAGTTTGTGCAAACATTCGGCCAACGCTTTCTGGGAAAAAGTAGAGGGGGGAGACTCTTATAACCCGGAAGTTCAGAAGTAGTGGGGAGAGCGGTCACCGACTGGTCGATGTCTCAGTAGAAAAAGCCCTCAATAAGTGGGGAGAGCGCCTAACAAACAAAGAAAGTGGGGAGAGCGTTCGCCCACTGAACGCACGGCCGAACACAATTTCACCACATTAAAATCCCTCTAACTCCTCTACATTTCCCTCTAGAAAAAAACTTTCAAAACATTTTCTCTCTACTTTTTCATTATCTATCCATTAAAAATAAAATTATCTCTCAAAAATCAAATCTACTCGTCTAATTTTCCATTTTTACGACAATTACCCAGAAAATCTCGACTTAAAAGTTGACAAAAATAATATTTTTCGCTGAATTCGCTTATCCCTCGTGAATCAAGTGGGATTAATATACTTCGTGTCATGGGTATAGGCTCGAAAAGAAGAGAGAGAGAAAAAAAAGAGCAGTCATCGTTAACACGAATCACGGCTCGTCGACTCGCGATCCACTCAGTCGTTTGGACCGTCGACCATTATCTCTGGACGTTAATGACGTCCATTATTTTTTGTTGCGTCCGCATTGAGCCGGAAAAAAAGGGAAAAAGGGAGGTTCGTTAGCAAGGAAAAACGAATGGTGTCATACACGAGATTGAGGCTTGCGATTATCCACGTTTGAGTGAGATGTCATTTCATTAATGCCTTCACATAAAACATTATTTTTATTGTTACTAAAGTGGAAAAATATTTTTTTTTCGACAAAATAAAAAAATAAATAAAAATGCAATTACGCAATTTGTAATTTTTTTCTTTTAATCGAAATTAAAAATACTTTTTGCTACTGAAGTTTAATATTTTTTTTTATAAAAAATTGCAATTTTATTATTTGTGAAAAATTGCAATTTTATTTCATTGACAAAAAAAGCAATTTTTACATTTTTGACAAAAAATTTTATTTTGTGACAAAAAATTCTAATTTTATCCCCTACAAAAAAAATTGCAATTTTATTTTATGGAAAAAGTTGCAATTTCACCTGCTTCAAAAAATTGTAATTATTTTTTGCCAAAAAATTGCAATTTTACTTCTTAGCTAAAAAAATATTTATTATTGCCTTTGATCAAAAAAACTTCTTGTTTTATTTTGAAAATAAAAAAATAACTAAAATTAAAATAAAATTAATAGTTTTGCAAAAAAAAAAAATTTGCAAAATTTTTTTTTTACAAAACTGTTAGAAACAAAAAAAGAGCTTTTTTCCCTTTTACTTTAAAATAAAGATTTAGGTCAAACATTTTCGTTTTAAAATCCCAGCCACACACTAATGACAGCGATGTTCTCACTTCGGATTCGTTGAATGATTTATTTTCGGTTCCTCAATCCATTAGACGTTCGCGAACCAAAGAAGTTCATCGACAAAACAATGGCGTAAAATTTCATTTATTTTCGCGCCACACAATTTCCACTCGCTTCCTCACAAAAAACATTTTTTTTTTCGTTTTATTTTTAAACAACTAAAATTTGCAGAAAAAGTGGCAAAATATATTTAAAAAATTTTTTAAAATTAAAAAAATAAAAAATGAAATGAAAATTTCAATTAATTTTTAATAAATTATTAATTTAAAAAAATTTTTATTAAGTTATTATTAATTACAAATAATTATTGTTTACCTACTAATTATTTATTAATTATAATTATAAATAATTATTATTTAGTAATTAATATTACTAATTATAATTATAATAACAATTATTAATTTTATTAATAATTGTTATATAAATTGTTATTAATTATAATAATTTTGATAAATAAATTGTTATTAATTATAATAATTTTAATAAATACATTGTTATTAAGTATAATAATTTTAATAAATACATTGTTATTAAGTATAATAATTTTAATAAATAAATTGTTATTAATTATAATAATTTTAATATTAATTTTAAAAAAAGAATTTCAGTGGGCATTGGATTTTATTCTTAATAATTTTATTTCAACCGCAGAAGGAAATTTTTTTGACTACACGTTTAATGAACTGTTCGTTAAAAATTAATAAACATTGTTTTAAGTTTTGCAAAAAAAAACAAGAAAATTGAATTTGTATAAAAAATAAGAGGTCAAACAATAAGTAGATACAAAAATCAAGAATAAATGGAAAGCAGAGAGACAATATCTTTGGACTTGTGTCCGATTTGAAATTCAAATCTTGGTCATGGCTGTTTCCTCCATTTTTTTTTTTTTTTTTTTTTTTTGAAACGTTCAATCCCTTCTATCCATTTACCTCAAGTGTATAATAAAATATAATGAATCGTATTTATGGAAAAAGACACCGTCTGAGATTTATGCTTCATTAAATATGTATTTTGTTTCATTTATTTTTTTTCTTCTTCTTTTCGTTATAATTTTTCTTTTTCCCGCAACTCAAAAAGGAAGAGGGAGAGAGAGAGAAATTACGTGTATTGTATTTTTTACCATACTCTAATGTAAATAATCATTTTCCTTAAAAAACGTGAATGAAGAAGAAAACTAAATTTATTTTAATTTAATGAAATAATATTAATATTTCCCAAGCAAAGTTTTCGGTAAAAATAAATATTAATAAATAATTTAAACAAAAATAATATTTCTTCAAATCAAAGTTTTTTTCTTCTGTATTTGCAATAGTTCATCAATTTTTAATAGTTACTGTTGAAAAAAAAGTTGTATTTATGATAAAATGTAAATAATAAATAATAAAATAATAATAATCGATAGTAAATTTTATTCGTTGTTAAATTCTGAATAAAAAACCCTCTGACGAAATTTTTCTAAATTAATTCGTTTCAACGCTGGAGTATTTTAAAAGTTCAGGTGAATGTTCGGCTGACGCGTTTGGCGAAAATAGTAATTGAGTGCTAAACCAAAAAATATCGAGAGTTGGTTCTTTTGATTCGTGGAGAAATTCTGAACAAAAATCCCTTTTGCAAATTTTCTAGAGGTATTTGTTTCGGCGATAGATGATTTTAAAGTTCGGGTCAATGTTCGGCTGACGCGGCGTTCAGTAGAGACAGTTGGTGGGGGGAGAAGCATTTGTCACGTCGCGGAGTGGGGAGAATCATTAGACTAACAGAACTCATGGCCGAACATAATCCAGTGATTAAAAATTCCTCTAAATTTAATTAAATATTTTATTTAACAAAAGAGTAATTGAATTTGAATTGAAAAAAATTGTTAACTTTTTTCAACTTTGATAATTGAATTTGTTTAAATAAAATTGGGGTAAGTAATTCTCTGCTAAATAAAAGTGTAAATGATTAGGTTTAAGTCTCCGGAGTGGGGGGAAACGCTCCTCTGGCCGAACAGCGTTTGACATTTAAAACTTTCTAAAAAGTATAATAACAAAAAAATACCATAATTTTTTTTTGTTAAACAAAAAGTTTTTAAATTAAAAATATAAATTCTTTAATAACATACCTTTCCAGATAGAAAAACATGAATTAACTTTTAAATAAAAAAAAAAATAATTTACAAAGAGAAAACAATTTACAAAAAAAAATAATATTCACTAATGGAAACTGTAAGTAACAGGAGTAATATATATATATAAACGTAACTATAATAATAAAATAAAGTTGTACCTGTGCATTTCTATGAACTCCATGAACAGGGAATGAGATGGGTTCGGGGTAGAATTCGGTAGAGTTGAAAGGGGTGGGGGGAGAGGTAGAGAAATCCAATACGCTACAGCGAGTTCGCAACAATGCGTAATATTATTAAAGCACAGTGAGACGAGAGGAATTCTAGTAACGTATTCGCCACAGCGAAAAATGAAACGATAACTCGATGGATGTTGGTGAAAAGGGATGAAAAACGAGAGACGAAAAAAGGTAGACACACATATATACTGTTACGCGTAAAAGAGAGGGAGAGAGAGAGAGAGAGAAAGTTACTATGAAAGGGTACCTCGCGAGTAAAATTCGAGAGAAATAAATATATATATATGTATATAGACGCTTTGGCTTTCAAAACTACACAGCTCTCGTCATTAACGATCAATATCAACTAAATAGTAAAAACAGGAAAAATTTATTACAATTCAACAAAAGAAGAATATTTTTTTACTTTCTGTTTATTATTTTCTTTTTAATTTATTTTTATTTTTTTACTATTACTATCGTTAATTATTAGTCTTTATATAGTAATATTTATTTATTATTAGTTCCTTTCTAAAATTATTTTCATTTTGTACTATTTTTTTTCTTTTTAGAAAAATTGTTAGTCATTCGAGAAAGGAATTAGTAACAATTACGAATAAATTGTGAACAAAAAATATTGAGAGTTGGTGCATTTGATTCGTTGAGAAATTCTGCATAAGAAAACCCTCTGGAGAAAATTTTCCATAGTCATTAGTTTTGGCGCTAGATGATTTTAAAGTTCAGATGAATGTTCGGCTGACGCGTTTGCTTAAAATAGTGGTGGGGTTTAAAACGAAAAATATCGACAGTTGGTTCATTTGATTCCTTGGGAAATTCTGAAAAAAAAACCCTCTGGCAAAATTTATCTACATTAATACGTTTCGGCGCTGAAACACTTAAAAGTTCAATTAAATGTTCGGTTGAAGCGTTGGATAAAAATAAAGTGGTGGGGTCAGTGACGATTGTAAGGGGAGTGTGCAGTGCAGGGGGGGGGAGTAGCGAGTACGCCACGAATTAGTTAAGAAAGTGGGGGAAGTAACGAACAAACGGTGACAGCGTTCAACTACTCAACGCTCGGCCGAATATATTTTCTCAAATTTAAAATTTCTCTACACCGAATACACTTTGCTCTAGAAAAAAAGTACAAAGACACTTTTTGTTCAGTTTTTCACAAGTAATCGATTCCCACCCTCAGTTTTTTAATTAATCCAAAACTTTTCGTTTCCTAAAAGAAAAACATTTTTTTTCTCTCTACAATTCATTGGATTAGGGTCAAGACACAATTGATGCCTCGAAACGTAAACGATACGAGAAAAAAAAGTGGGTGAGAGGGTGAGGGGAGAAGGGGGGTGAACCAAGAGAAGAAAATTCCAATGTGGCGGAAACCTATCGTAGGATAAATCGGCTGTCGAGGACCTTGGCGCACTCGAGTCATTTTTCTAAGCCAACGCAGACCTCTTGACTCGACGCCACTCGTCGAAACGAAATCTGATACGAGGGAAGCTAAACTCCTTCAAATTCACGAGCTCAGTGAAGCTCTTTCTTACTTACTATCCTCTCTCTTTTTTTTTCTCTTTCTCTCTCTTTGGAACAAGTCGACCCCTCGGTATCAAGTCAACCCTTTCAATGCAAAACGTCGTTTTGAGATTTAAGTTTTTTTTCTTTCTCGAGGGTTTCACTCACAAGTTAACAGACTCGTCTTTCCCCCCTACTACCTACCTCCTCCCCCTTTTTCCCCTTCCCCATCTTTACTGATAGAGGATATCTTTTTCAGTCTTACAATTCTCATAAGATTCTTCAAATTTTTTTTCTTTCATCGATAAATTGTAGAAGGGAGGGGGGAAGGACAAATAATTTTTATTTTTTGCTTTTTTTTTTGTAAAAGTACCAAATTTTGTTGTTAATATGAAAATTGAAATAAAATTGCCAGGAATTAATAAAAAAAAAAAAATGGTGACTGGGATCGAACCCCTCACTTTGGGGTTTATAAGTCAAACACTTTTCCGCGAAGCCAATTTTTTTTTTTTTTTTTACTTTAGGAGAACTTAAAATTTTAAATGAGTAAAATTAGTCAAAGAGGAATTGTTTAAATATAAAAAATTAATAATATTCTAAATAAATTAGATTTGTGAGCATTTAAATTACATTGTGTTTAAAATTTCTTAATTAATTAATTTATTCAAATATAAAACATAAAATTGAAAACGTCAAAAGCACTAACACAAATTGAATAAATAAAATTATTTTTATAATATAAATAAAAAAATAAGTAAAAAAATAGTAAAAATATAAATAATGTGAAGTGAAAAATAGAAAAAGTAATAAAATAAAATTACCAATTAAGTAAAGAATAAAAGAAATATGAATGAAATGAAGAAATTTTATATAAACGAAAAAATAGAGTAGTAATAAAATTTTATAAAAGTGAAATGTAAAGGAAATTAAATTTATAACATTTGAAGGAAATCAAATTTAAAAATTAATTGAAAGTCAAATAAAATATTTAGCGATGAATAGAGAAATTTTTTTTGAAAAATATGTTGTCATAATAAAAAATAATCAATAATCGTTAATTTAATTATTTCAATTAATTAAACTATAATTTTACGGAAAAAGCTTGAAAAAGAAAATTTACAATTTTCTACATAATTATTCCCTTTTTTTCTTGTTAACAAAAATGTTGAATTCTCAACTATTCTTAGTTTAATTCCCGCGGAAAATATTGACATTCTGTCAAAATTAAATATTCAAATTCTTTTGAAAATTAAGACTTTATTTAATAAAACGACCTCTTTATTGCATATATTAAATAATAATCTAAATATATATTTTAAGCAACAAACAGAAATTTAATTTTAAATTTTTTTAAGGGGATTTGAACCTTGATGACGTCACAGTTTGTGCAAAGCATTAGTTTTAAATCTGTGACGTCATCATGGTTCAAATGCCCTTAAATGATAAATTAAGAAATACTGTGACAATTATTTTACAGGAAGTTATTCAAAAAATTTTCACGTCAAATATTTTACTGTCTTAATTAAAATATGTCTGCAATTCTTTTTATTTTGGAAAAGAAAGGAATAAAATTCAACGAGTTTTAAGCATAAAAGGGGGCGGAGATTAAAAAATGAAATTCAATTTTATCATTTAAATATAAACTAATTAAATATTTATTACTTTTAATAATATTATTTTTGAGTTATTTACAAATAACAAAATATTAAATAATATATAATATATAATTAATAATAATATTATTAAACTACATTTTATTATTATTTCTATATTATTAATAATTAAATTTTTATTTTAAAATGTAATTTCTATTTTTTTTTTTTTTGCAAAATTAAAAACATAAAATTTAAATATTATTTTTTCTATTTTGTTGTATATTTATTATTTTTAATATATTATTTATTTTTCAAAATTTATTTTTCAATAAAAAATTAAATTAATTTTATTTTATATCATAACGACTGTTTACTAAATCAAAAAATTTTAATTATTTAATTACTTTTAAATTATGTATATTTTTTAATAATTAAATTAATTAAATAATGTTATTTTTTACATAAATAAATAAATAATAAGTAAATAGTAATAAATAATAATATTATTAGAAAGTAAGATGTAATAAAAAAAAATTTAATTATGCAAATGAATAAATAATTAAATGTTTAAAATAATATTTCCAATAAAAAAAATAATAATAATAAAATTTAAATAATTTTATTTTATTTATTTATTGAATAAAAAAAAAATAAAATGAATATTATTATCTGAATAAGTGAATAATAAAATTTTTTAAATTAACATTAAAAAATTAATTGTTTTTAAAAATAATAATAATAAAATAATAAAAAATTGAAAAAACAATCAAAAATATTTTTTTTTTTTACCATTGAGAAAAGAAAATTCTCTTTGACTTATATATATATTTAGATATTTAGATGTGTGTCAAAGTTACGTTGACTGCATACAGTTTCGAAGAGAATAATTTGTGTGCAACGATAAATAACTCGAAGCTTAAGGCAGTGGCGTCATCATGCGGATGTTCACTAAAGCTCTTGGCTTTGAAACAGAACCCAATGGATTTGTCAGAGAATCACATTTTCTCCTCTCTTTAAAACATTTTCCGCATGAAAAAATCATGAAATAAATTAATTATTAAGAAAAAAATTTTTTCAATTAATAAAAAGGAAGGAAAAAATTTCTTTTTTTTTAAATTAAAAAAGGAAGGGAAAAAATATTTTTTTAAATTAATTAATTTTTCTTTATTTAAAAGAAAATTACGCGCAAATAAAAATTTTTTTTTTATATTTTAAACAAAATACGAAACTACAATAATTTTATTGGAATATTATTTTTTACTTTTTTATGATTTTTTTTCAAGTTAATAAACTTGAAAATAAAATTGTAAAAAAGTAAAAAATAAAACAATAGTTTCATTTTTCTAATTTTCTATTTTTATTATTATTATTAACTTTTTTTTTAATTTCTCTTTTTCATTTATATATTTATTTACTTTATTAACAGGACAATATTATTATTAACTATTTTTGTTATTTTCGCTTTATTTATTTTATTTTAATTTATCATTGATTTATTTTACTTTATTTGTTTATATTCTAATTTGTTTTGCTTATTTATTATTTATGTACAGTTTACTTATTATTTACTTATTTTTTTATTAATTTTATATTCAAGTTTTAGTTTTTATTAATTTATTTTCTTTTATTTATTCTTTATGTGATTTTATTTATTTATTTATTATTATTTTGTTTAACGATTTTGTTGCTAATAAATTATATTGATAATAAATTTATAAATATATTCTGCTTTATTTATTTATTTTCTAATTAGTTTAATTAATTTCCTGTTTATATAGATTTTACTAATTATTTTATTTTTTTATTAATTTCACTTTACATTTTAGTTTTTATTAATTTAATAAAACTTTAAACATCCACTTTTTTCTATTAATATATTTTGCTTTATTTATTTTCTTTATACTTATTGTAACTTTATTTATAAACTTTTTTATTTTCCATTTTTTTTATTTAGTTTTGTTTATTTATCGTCTACTTTCTTTTTACTTATTTTAACATTAATAATTACTTTTTAATTAATTTCATTTTTATTATTAATTTATTAGTTTAGTTAATTATTAAATTTTTTACTTTGTTTCATTTATTTATTGTTACTTGGTTTATCAATTTTGTTTCATTTACAATTCGTTAATTTTTTTTTATTTTGTTTATTCATTTATTTATTGTTTACATCCTTTTTATTTATTTAATGTTTTTCTTATTGTTTACTTCCTTTTTATTCATTACTTATTAATTATTTATTTTCCATCAATTGCATTTTAATTTTTAATTTTAATATCTCCCTGCTTACAACTTTGTTTATTTTGTTTTACATATTTATTGTTCATTTATTATTCCTTAATTGTTTATTTATGAAATTTACCCATTTAATATCAATTTACTTATTATTTTTTTAATCTACAATTATTCAATTTAGATTTTCAATAAAAAAAAAGTCCTTTGAAGTGAATAAATATATTAAGAACTGCTAGAGTTAGAGTGGATTTAAATACAAAGCGTCGGTTCGGCCCTTATGGGAAGAGTGGGGGGTGACGCTCGGCCGAACGCAGGAGCGTTAACTTTAAATTTCTTCTAATTCGGACAATTATTAATATTTAAAGACGGTGTAAAATAATATTCTTTGCAGAATTACTACAAAAAATATATTTATTTATTTTAATGTATTTATAAATAAATAAATAATTAAAATTTATTTATTTACTTATAAAATTTATAAACTTAATAAAATTATTATTTATCTTTTTTTTATGATTAGAAAAAAATTTTTCTTCTTTCTTCTTTTTATTATTATTTCTGAGTTGGACATAAGAAAAATAAAATTGAAGGGCGGTTATAACAAGAGGGTGTGTGGGTGGAGGAGAGGGGGGGAGGGTTTCAGGAGTAAATGTCGGTAATGACGTCTCGTAATTACATCGAAAGTTCACAGGGAACTGTAATTATCGTAGAAGCGTGCGCCTTGAAATACCTTTCGGCACAGAGCAATCGACGGAATACTAACGATGTCGACAGCAACGCAAAACCCTCTTGGTAATTACTTGAGTCGTTAATCGACGCAATAATGTGTGCGAGAGAATCCAAAGTAATAGTGGGGAGGGGGGTGGGGTGGGGTCAAAGATAGGGGGAGACTCTATTATTGCAATTAACGTTTAACATTTTTTTTAAGAATTAAAAAAATATATTTTTATGAAAAAAAAATTTTTGAAAAAAAATTTTATTAAAAATTTTTTTAACTAATATTATTAATTATTAATTAATTATAATTTTTTGTTAATAATTATGGTAAGAAATATTTTTTACAACTAGAGAGAAATAGTTAAAAAGTAATTGTCCTAGGGGAAAAAATAATCGACTTTAGTGGGAATCGAACCCTGGTCGACTTTTTAGAAATCAAGCACCTTAACCGCAAGACCAATATTCATTTTTTTAATTAGAAACTCACCCCTTTGAAGGTCATGATGTTATGAAGCGCGTTCTGGGCTCCCAAGGCAGCTTTTCTGGTAAAAAACGTAACAAAGCAGCAACCTGAAACAGAAAATCCATAATTTAAATTAAATTAATAATTAAAATAGAATTTTAAAAAAAGTATTTTACAAATAATAATTTAAAATTTTCTTCGAGGATTTTTATATAAAAAAAAACCAAAATAATACAAATAAAATAATAAATAATAAAAAATAACAAATAATAATAATAACAAAAAATAATAACAAAAGAAAATAATAATAAGAAAAATAGTAATAATTAAATTATAGTAAATTTATAAGTTTAAATTATTATTAATTAACTACCACTATTAATTATTATTTTTTAATAATTAATTAATAAAAAAAAAAAATTTGGGAAAAATAAACGATGAAAAAAAAATTCTCCAGCTTGAAATACTTTTCCAATTTTATTTTTTGAGGGAAAATTAGCAGAATAATTAATTTAGTTTATAAACAAGAAAAAAATTTTTTGGTTATTTCATTATTTAAAGTGAAAAAAAATTTTTTTTTTATGTTCCAAATTTACGAGTGACATGTGCATTAATGTACTTCTCCTCATAAGTGACAGAAAGACAAACGACTTGGGAATGTCGCCAAAAATCTTTCCTGGCAACAACAATGGCACTAGCAAAATTCTTAGAAAGTGAGACAAAAAAGAAGAAGAAGAATAGAATTCATCAATATTATTTTATTACCACATTTCCCTCTCAACACATCAACACTTGTGATTATAAATTTTTCTGCCTTCAATTTTCTTCATTTTAATATGTGAAGAAAAATCATTATTACCAAAAAAGAGAGTTAATTCTAAATTTTTATTTTTTGGTATTTTCTGTCAAAAAAAAAAAGAAAAATAATATTCATAATAAAAATAATAAATATTATTATTATTATGATAATATTAAATATTAAAAGTAATAACATTAAATAAATGTTTAGCGTTAAATTTTAAGCAAAAAAGTCTTTTAGAGTAAATAAAAATATTAAGAAATCTTCGAGTTAAAGGGAACTTAAATCGACGAGTCGGTTCAGCCGATGTAGCAAGAGTGGGGGTAACGCTCTGCCAGCCGCAAGGATGTAAAACTTTTTTTCCTTCTAATTCGATCAATTATTAATATTTAAAGTCAGTGTAAAAGATTTGTTGTGATTTTTTTAATACAAGTTTTCTTTTACGACAAATTATTATTATTATTATTATTATTATTATTATTATTATTATTATTATTTGGCGTTAAATTTAGAAAAGAAAAACTCTTTTGAAGTTAATAAAAATATTAAGAACTTTTCGAGTTAGAGCAATTTTAAATTGCATCCTTAGTTCGGTCAGTGTTTCAGGAGTGGGGGGTAACGCTCGGCTGACCGCAAGTCTGTTTAACTTCAATTTTCTCTAAATCGGATAATTATGAATATTTTAAAACTGTAAAAGAACATTTTTTGCAGAATTACTTCAAAAATTATATTTTTACTAAATTATCATTAAAAAGCAAGAAATAAAATTATTTTAATAATTTTAAAGTAATTAATTAACAACTAAATACTAAATTAACTAAATAAAAATACTGAAAGTTACAAAAATTTCTAAAATAATAAAAAGGGGATTAATTCTAATTGATCAAAATAAGAGAAAACATTTAACAACTGTCGAATTGTAGAATTTCGTTGAGAAAATGAAAAAAGGACAAGAAGGGAAATAGAAGTGGAGAGGGAAAAAAATTGTAGTTTCGAATGTTTTATTCAGTGTTGGATTTACGAGGAAAAAAAATTCTTTTGCAGTGAATAAAAATATTAAGAACTCTTCCATTTAGGTGTTTTTTTAAGTCGTACCATTTGTTCGGCCAGCGAGAGAGGAGTGGGGGTAACGCTCAGCCGATAGCAGAAAGAAATTTAAACAGAAGTTTGAAACAAATTAATACTAATTGATAAGGAGGAGCGAAATAATTTTGCAACTATAAAATTACAG
This sequence comes from Leptopilina heterotoma, assembly GCF_015476425.1. NCBI lineage: Eukaryota > Metazoa > Arthropoda > Insecta > Hymenoptera > Figitidae > Leptopilina > Leptopilina heterotoma. The sequence goes on from NW_025110975.1 coordinate 465,264, forward strand.
AATTTTGTTCGGAAAAAAGAGGAGCGGGGGGGGGGGGTGAAAACGAAGGGGAGGGGTCGAAGGTTTTATTCAGTGTTAGATTTGCGAGAAAAAGAATTGCTTTTGGAGCGAATAAAAATATTAATAACTCTTCGAGTCAGAGTGATTTTAAATCAAGGTGTTGGTTCGGCTAGTGCGTCAAGAGTGGGGGTAACGCTTGGCCCACCGCAGGAGCGATCAACTTTAATTCTCTCTAATTTGTACAATTATTAATATTTTTCAATGGTGTAAAAGAATTTTCTCTGCAAAATTCTTCGAAAAATTATATTTTTACCAAAGAATTACTAAAGGACAAAAATTAAAAGTATAATATAAATTTTAAAATTATTATCTAACAAAATTAAAATAATTAAAATTGAAAAAAGTGGAAAGGAGATTAATACTAATTGGTAGAAATGAGAGGAATAATGTTGCAACGCTAGTATTACAGAATTTCAGTAGGGGGTAACATGAGAATGGTGGGCGAGGAAGGGAAAGCGGAGGGAAGTTTGGGGGATAGGGTGGGGGTGTAGGGGGTGAGAGAGGAAATTGCGGTTTCGAGGGTTGAAAAGGGACACGTGATATGCGCGTTGTACTCAGAGTAGGAAACAGCAATGCAACCATGTCGAACATAAAGACATATCGTTGTTGGCCGATCGTTGCCTTGGTACATGTATAACACACTTATCCCGCGGGTCTGCGGCTAATACACCGGCCGATGCGTGATTAGAGTCCGCGGGGAAATCTAAACTGGACATGCCTCCCGGCTAGTGAAAATCCACCATTCTACCAACTCAACCTTTTTTCACCCTCCCCCCCTCTTCCCCTCCCACTTTTTCTATTCTTGCAAAAAGAAAAAAAAAGAACACTCTTTCAACTCGAAACCGATTTCTTACCGTAAAATTGGATTTTTTTATTTTAGAAAATCATCACAGTCTCAAGATGCTTTATTGCCGAGGGAAATCAGTGGAAAACAATTTTTTTTCCAACGACGTTGATTGACTTCGCGTGACTTGAATATAGACAGAATTTTTTTTTTCGTTTGCTTCTATTATTTGACAATTTTTTTTTGCTTTCATTCTTGAAATGTTACAAAGTGATTTTTTGATGAAAAAAAGGGGGGGGGGGTGATAAGAATTTGATTGGTGTTAAGTTTTAGAGAGAAAAAGCCTTTTGCTGTAAGTAAAAATGTTGAGAACTTTTCGATTTAGAGTAATTTTAAATCAAATTGACGGTTCGGCCGAAGGCGTTTAAACTGAGGCAATTATTTGGTTGAGAATTTTTTTGGTAAATTTTCATCGGAGTATAATTTTGAAGAGAAAAAGTCCTCAAGAGTGAATAAAAAGATCGAGTACTTTTCGAGTTAGAGGCATTTTAAATCAAATTGACAGTTCGGCCGAGGCGTTTAAATTGGATTAATTAACGCTGGGCGGAAAGAATTTCTCTGCTGCTACATTCTATGAAATAACAGTTGTTTTCGAGAAATGGAAAGACGAAGTATTTTTCGATTAGAAAATATTTTAAATCTAACTGAAGGTTCGGCTAGTGCGTCAGGAGTGGGGGAAGCACTCCCCTGGAAACTCAGAGAATAAAATTCTTTACACCAAATAAAAACATGACGTACTTCTCCAGTTGTGACGATTTTAAATTGAAACGACTGTTCGGCCCGCAGGGAAAGAGTTGGGAAACGATCGGCTAGCCGCACACCGGCCAAACTTAAAAACCCTCTAGTTCACTCAATTTTCGCAATTTGAAAATGGGACTAAAGGAACTTTTACTAAAAATTCATTGGAGAATAAAATAAAATTAAAAAAAATAAAATTGAAAAAAAAATTTATTTTTTTTCCTCTTTAGAAAAAACTCTAAATAAAAAGAGCCTTGTCCACAATTTCCCTGAACACAAGTGTCGCTATTTTTAGAAAGTCTGGGAAAAATTTTAATAATCGTCCCTCGGGTATCAGAGGCACGAAATCCGGAGGAAACAAATATCAATGTTGAGGGAGAAAGCTGACTGGTTGTAATTCACCGATTCAGCTAAATCTCCCCTTTTCTTTGGGATTTCAGACAGGGGAAAGGGCGAACTTCTGTGTTGGCAATATCGGCGGATACGGAAGTGTGACGGAGATGCTTCGTCCGGAAATGAGAGAGAAAGAGAGAATCTGTTCCTCCGGACGGATAAGATCGACAATTCACTCTGATAACTTCATCTCCATTTTCTCTTGATCGGAAAATAAGGTATAAAAATTGAGAAATTTAATTTAAAAATTTTCTTTCTTTGCCATACTTGTAGATTTTGTAATTTTGAACATGAAACTGAAAACGAAAATTAATTATTTTTATTTTTATAGATTTTGTGAGTATTTTAAGTTTGGGAAAATGTTGCGGCCGAATTGGAGTGGGGGGAGAGTGGAAATGAAAAGAGGAGAGAATTTCGTCTCGGCTTTCCCTTTTGCCTTTTTTTTATGGAGGGGGGAGACTTTTTTCTGACTCAAAAGAAGAATTAATCGGTTCCAGTGCCGAGAGTGGGGGAAACGCTTCTTTGTCCGAACAATAAAAATGCTCCCAAATGAACAAAAATTGTTAAATCTGAATGTTCCAAAAGGTAAAATCGTATGGGACTATTTTCTCCTTCTTTCTGTCAAATTTTCGGGAAAAACCTCTGGCCCAAATGCCAAGAGTGGGGGAAACGCTTCTTGGGCCGAACAACGCCCGACATAAAAAACGCTCTAGAATCAACAAAAATGAATATTTTTCAATTCTTCAAAAACCAAATTTGTTTAGAATCATCTTCTTCACCTTTTTCTACTTTTCTTTTTTTTTTCCTCCTATATTTTATTCAAAAAAATGAAAAAACATTCTTTTAACAAAATCAATTTTGTTTTTTTGCTTTGGGGCGAGAGAGAATGAGTAAGGAAGAACAAGAGAGAGAAAGAAAGCGAGGGAGAGAGAATTTGCTTTAGAAATTCCACTGGCGTTGGCGTTTCGAAATAAGAAGAATCAGATCGAAACTTACGCCGGAAGCGCAAACCGTTCCAGCAGTATCGATTCGAGGCCAGTTTCCTCGGAGGCATCGGGGGCTTTGTTCTCGACCTAATCACGGAAATTAGATTGCTCTGACGGTCAAAGGCGAGTCTATGAACTGACTCACGATGCGGCTTACATTGCACAATCACTGATCACCTCGAAACTAACTTCATCCGATAATGTACCCACAACCCTGTTAACAGGAACAATTTATAAATAAATTTTCATTTTCCCTCCACTTTATAATATTCCTTCTTTCAGAGAGGGGAAAAAAATATTTCTTTTCGATTCTAGAAAGAAACTTTATGGAAAAAAGCGAAAAAAAAATTCCACCTCCAAGTGGACTCGAACGCAAACATCATTCGCCACCCGGTTAGGCACCTTATCCCCTCAGCTATCGCACACTTAAAAAAAACCTTTTTTTGTTGAAAACAAATTTCTTTTTTCCTTCTAAATTTTTTTTTGCTCAATAATACAAATTCAGGGAAAAATTAAGCAAATAAAGAGAAAATTCAAGTATTTTTCGAGAGAAATTTTATTTTTAAGAAATGTAATAATTAGTAATCGGATTTTTTTTAGATTAACTAAAAAATCGCTAATTGGATTCAGTAATTTTTTTTCCTATCGCTTTTCATAAATTTCTATACAAACAATATCGCAGTGGGAGATCAAAATAAAAAAAAATTCAGGGGAAGAGTTAGAGAAAAAGGGGACAGGGGAGAAAAATAATGAGAACTGAAGACCCGAGCGGAAAAGCACCCGTGGTTTCTAGCCACTTCAGTGACGCTGAGTCGTAGTAATTAATTCTGAAGGATCTTCATAAATTCATGGGCAAAAAAAAGAAAGCAAAAAAAAAGAATACTCCGAATGGATGATCGAATTTCAATAACGATATTAACACTCACCCATTTCTCTCTCCCCCGATACTCGTTGAATTTTTCTCAATATTAGAACAATTTATTGCTTCCATAGAGAGGAGAAAAAAAGACAAAAAAAATTATAGAAAAAAAAAAATTTTTCACCTGGAATGAAATATTTTATACTTTTTTTTTGTATTATCGGCATGACAATACTATTTTTATTCCCATATTTTTTTTTTAATGCGGCATTGATATTCCACACGCGTAAAAGATGGTTTCGTCTCGCGAGATGATATCAGGAGAAAAAGAACGCTTCACATTATCCGAAAGCGCCTTCGGTAAATCCAATGTATCTCGGCAGCGATAAGGTCCATTTGCTTCCAAGATCAGTGTACATTATAAACAATACTCAATTTATTTCGATACGATTTTCTAGAGGAAAAGTGTATCAAAAAAATGACTTTAAAAAAATTGTAATTTAAAACGATTTTTAAAGGTAAAAACGAAAATTTATTGTAAATTTTCCTTGTTTTTGTTTATATCTATTTTCCAATTGAATATAAAGAAGTTTTTTTTATTTTCCTTCGGTTTTGTGGTGAAAAATGAAGAAAAAAGTCTCTTACACGAACTCAAAAGAGTGAATAGTTTGCGTTTGAGAGTCATTTAAAGTTTTGTGAAATTGAAAGGCCGAGCGTTGGCCGAACAACGCTGCAAACTTTAATACTTTCTAGAATCCAAAATATTTGCTTTTTTCTCAATTTTTCTGTTTGTTTCTCTTGTAGTATTGTATTTCAAATGCAGAGGAAGTGGAAATTAATTTTTAAACAAGAAAAAATTAGTGAAAAAAATTTTATTTCTTTAAGAAAACTGAAAATTGAGACTTGTAAACTGTTGAATAAGCAACTTTTTTTTTAAAAAATTAAAAAAGTTGCATTTAAAAAAATTTTATTCCCTCAAAAACTACGTAAATTCAGTTCAAAAAAATTTTACAAAAAAAATAGAAAAAAATGAGAACCAAAAAAATTTTTTTTTCAATAAATTAACAGGAATTGAGTTCCAAAAAAAAATTTTTCTTAAACAAGTACAAAAAATTGAGTAAAAAAAAAAATAGAACGAAAAGTCAAAGTGATTGTAAAGAGTGTTTACAAATGTAAGTCATTTTTCAAAAAAAAGAAAAATATAGAAAAAAAAGTTGAAAATGGAAGATGATATGAAATGAAAAATTTCTCGAGGGAATTACCATAAACAATGTGCAATGAATTTTGCACGTTGAGTGCGAGAAAGCGGTGGACAGCGATAAATCTGTTTTACTGCGCTTCAATAAATATGAATTTTTGTCGCCTCAAAAAGAAAATTGAATGACACTCACACACACACATACACACACGAACACCATTTTTGAGAGATCTCTAAAACTCAGAATGAAAAATTCACTTGCTTTCAATATTTTATTTATCGTTCGAATACTTTTAATAAAATTACATTTCATTTTGAATTCGCAAATTTCTACTCGAAAATGTATAGGAAAAATAACTTTTTTCTTAATGAAATTTAAATTATTTGTAATTAAAATAAATCAAAAATAAATTTTTTTGATAATAATTATAATAATAATAATAATAATAATAAAATAATAATAATAATAATAATAATAATAATAATAATAAAATAATAATAATAATAATAATAATAATAATAATAATAATAATAATAAAAGTAAATAATAAAAGTAAATAATAATAATAACATGGAATATTTTCACTATTATTATTAATATTAAACAGTTTTTTAACGATTTTGTCTACGGTTTTCAAGTTTATGAAATCAATTTTTGGAAATATTGTTAGGCGTTAAATTTCGAGAAGAAAAGTCTTTTGGAGTGAATAAAAATATTATTAACTCATCGAGTTAGAGGGATTTTAAATCGACACGCGTCGGTTCGGCTAGTGCGTCAGTGTGGGGGTAACGCTCTGCCAGCCGGAAGGACGTGGAACTTTTCTTTCCTCTAATTCGGTCAATTATTAATATTTAAAGTCGGTGTCAAAGAAGTTTTTTAAATAAATATTTATTTAACAAAAATATTTGGTGTTAAATTTCAAGTAAAAATGTCTTTTGGAGGGGATAAAAATATCAAGAAATCTTCGAGTTAGAGGGATTTTAAATCGACGCGTTGGTTCGGTCAGTACGGCAACAGTAGGGGCAGCGCTCTTAGCGCTTTGCGGTTACGAGTCAAGGGAGGGGAGCGCAAGGAGTGGGGGGTAACGCTCCACGAGCCGTACGCACAAAAAAACTTAAAATACTCGTAAAACAAAAACAATTCACTCTTTTAAGTTGCTGTAAAAGACTTTTTTCTTTAAAATCAAATTCTGAATATAATAGAACAAAAAAATTATTTATTTATTCATAAATAATTGAATATTTTCAATTTTAATTACAAAAATTCAAAATAATTTAAATCGAACCGAATTTTTTCAATTTTATAAATATAAACTTATAAATAAAAAATTTGTTAAAATGTTTTTACCAAATAAATATTAAAATATGTATTTTAAAGAAAATAAAATACAAAATGACAATTTTTATTTCAAATTGCAATTAATTCTCTCCCAAGTTACATTATTGACATCATCAATTAATGTCCTGGGAGAGGGGTGGGGGGGGACGGTCATTAACATTGGTCACAGATTCGAAACATTAGGTGGTGCTTTGGAGACTAAGGTAATCCGTAACGAAGAGGCCGTTAGTCAGAGTGGGAGTGTAGTGGGATGGGGTGGGGGTGGGTAGGAGGGGGGATTCACTAATCTCTGCCATAATTACAAGGCGTGCGTCGCATATATGTCACACGCGCGTTCCTCGAGGATAGTAAGGCGCCGACCTTCCCCTAACAAACAACCGTGCGATGTAATAAACGGGCCCGTCAACACCAGAAGGGACCAGGAAACAGGTGACGCTTCAACCCAACTTCCCAGAGGGAACTTCTCTTGTTTAAGATATGTGACGCAAAATAAAGTTCACGACCTTTTGTTATTAAATTTTCCATCACTAAATTGCAAAATAATTTGCGAAATTAAATTTTCGTAAGTTAACTTTGTAATTTAATTTTCTTTTCAAAATTTAATCGAATGTTTAAAAAAAACAACACGTAAATAATTGAGAGAAATAATTTACAATGCATTGTTGTTAAATAATATAATATTTATTATTTTTTTATTATTTATTTTATTTTATTAATAACTTTTTATTATTATTATTAGTAATAATAATAATAATAACTAATTGTAATTAAGAATAATAATTGTTGTTATTATTAAATAACAAATAATTGAAAAAAACATAATTAATTAAGTAAACAATTTTAATTAATTAATTAGTTAAACAAATAAAACAAACGAAAAGAAGTTGTTAAATAAAAAATTGTTAATAATAATAAATAAGCAACAGTTAATAATTAAAAATAAAAATTTAGTTAATTATAAAGGTAATTAAAAAATATACAAAATTAAATAATTAAAAATATAAGTATTTATTTAATTACGATAATATATTTAATTATATGTTTACTTTTTATTCTTTTAATTATTCATTTAACTATTTATTTACAAACAAAATATTGTCAAATTATAAAAAAATTGTCCATAAATAGCAGAGAAAACGGAAAATATGATTAAAATTTGCAAAAAAGTTAAAAATTTTGCATACATAATAAACAAAAATTTTTTTACTAAAATTTTTTCGATTTCTTGTAAAATTTGGAGTAAAAAATCTTTTTGGATCTTTTTAAAACAGCGAAGCGTTTTTGTTTTATAGTGATTTTCAGTAATTTTTGCCTCAACGGCCGAAAAAATGGTGGGGGAAGGCCGAAAATTTTATTTAACTTAAAATCACTCTAACTTTCATTTCACTTGTTCGTTTAAAAAATTAAAAAGACCGACACTTTCAGAATTTTGAGCTAAAATGAACTGTAAAAATTAAAAAAATAATGTAAATGAAAAATGTAAGGAAAAGGGTAAAAAATCCAGATAAATGTAAAAAAAACAAATTTTAAAGTATTAATTAAAAATGTTTTAATAAAAATGAATTATTTCTAATATGAATAATGACAAATATTTATTTACTGAATTATTAAATTAGATAAATAAACTAAATAAATAATAACCAATAAAATTAGTTAAAAAAATTACTTAAATTTTTCATTATTTTCTTCAATAATTATTAATTGTTAATTTAATTAATTTCTATAATGATTTTAATAAAAATATTTTAATTATTTGTATTTTTAACTTTAATCAAAAAATAGATTATTTAACAAAAAACTGAAGAATAAAAAACTAATTCTTTGATTTAATAACAAAAAAAACTGTTTTATGTAGTTATTGTTATTTTAACTGTAGTAAAAGAAAATAAGAAAATTTTTTGATTTATTAACAAAGAAAACTGTTTCATGGCATTTTTATTATTATAATTATTATTATTATTAAAGAAAATTTTCCATTTCAATAAAAATGAAATACTTAATTAGTATTTAATTAATTTTATTTTTGTATTTTTTTAATAAAGGACTTTTTTTTCTCTGTAAAAATATTTCTTTTATAGTTGAGAAAATTGGAAAAAAAATTGTGACGAAATTTTTCAAAAGAAAACAATTTATAATTATAGAAAAATTCTGTTGTTATTATTATTATTATATTTTTTTTTTGCAAAATGATTACAATTGGTTTTGTGATAAGATTTAATTGCAGTAAAGAGAAGTTTCTCTCTATATATCGCGATAACAATTTAATGACTTTTCATCTTTTAGAGTTTGAGTCTATCGAATTCCAATTGGCGTTTCCTTTCAACTCTAATCGGATAACGAACGATACACAATCGTCTGACCTTTTATAATTTCAACAAGCTCGACTTTCAATTTAAGCTTTACAGTGCTTTTTAACAAATTAAAAAGTTTTTTGCTTTTCATTTTTTTTCGCAAAAAGAAAAATTAAGATTCGTAATTTTTTTTTGATTGTAAAGAATTTATTCTCATTTATGTAAAATTCGTTCGGAAAAATGTTTTTTTAAATATTTATTTGATTATTTAACAAATATTTATTATTCATTCAATTATTTATTTATTAAATTAATTAATTATTTGTTCATTTTTAAAAAAAATTTTAATTGTTTATTTTATTATTTATTTAATTGAATATATTTTTAAAATTTTTTAAATTATTCATTTAACTATTTATTTACGAACAAAATATTGACAAATATTAATAAAAATTATCCATAAATTACAGAAAAAACGGAAAAAATGATTAAAATTTGCAAAAAAGTTAAAAACTTTGCATAAATAATATGAATAAAATTTTTTACTATTATTTTTTCGATTCCTTGTAAAATTTCGAGAGGAAAATCTTTTTGGAACTTTTCAAAATAACGAAGCGTTTTTGTTTTATAGTGATTTTAGTAATTTTTCGCCTCAACGGCCGAAAGAGTGGTGGGGGAAGGCCGAACATTTTATTTAACTTAAAATCATTCTAATTTTCATTTCACTTGTCAGTTTAAAAAATTAAAAATACCATCGCTTTCAGAATTCAGAGCTTAATTGAACTGTAAAGATTTAAAAAAAATGTAACTGAAAAGAGTAAAAAAAAAGTAAAAAAAATAAAACAGGTAAAAAAGTATTAAGAAAAATAAAAAAAGTATAAACAATTGCTTTCGAAGAAAATATTTAAATTAAAAAATACTTTTCAGATTCCTCTAGTCGAAATGTGACTTTTTCAAGTATTCATGCTCAGTTACGATTCATTTTTCTCAATTTTTTTTTCTTTACTTTTTTTTGTCAAACGAATGCCAAGGAAAAGAGACATGCCAATGGAGAGATGAAGTTGCAGACGCAACCCTTACACTACATTTTTTTTTCATGCTGACCTTTTCTTTTTCCCAAGGTTTCAACTTGTATTCTCGCCTTTGCTCCTCTTGACTTCATCTCTCCCTCCCCCTTTCACCCTTTTTTTTACGTTTAAACTCCGCTCTCGAGAAAAGCGTCCAAGAAATATAGGGAAGATGCAAATTTTATTCGTGGTCTTAAGTTTCCAATTAAATTTCAACGATTATTCTCCAAGTGTTTGAGTAGAAAAAGAAAAATTTTTTTTCCTTAAGGAATTTTTATTTATTTCATTTAGAGTTAAAAAGTAATTTTTTTTTGAACTTTTTTAGGGTAAGAGTTGAGTAAAATTTTTTTTTCCAGTTATAAATATTTTTAGTGTATAGAGTATAAAATTCTGAATAAAAAACTCTCTGGTGGGGATATTTTTCCTTAAGACACTTTCGAATTAGAGGGATTTTAAATGCAGTTCAGTGTTCGGCCTCGCGAGCGTTTCGAGAAAATTCCTTTTCAATAACTTAATTATTCGAAGTATTTAACTAGAGTTTTCAGAGAATATTTAAACGCCTTGATAATTTTAATATTTTCCTTTTTTTCCCAAAGCGAAAGGAGAAGAGTGGGAGCAACGCTCCGAGGGCCGAACGCCGCGCCACATTTAAAATCCCCCAAACTCGAAAACCGTTCGACGAAAATAATTCCCTCCAAAGGGTTTTTCATTCGAAATTTCCCCCTCTTTTCATTTTTCACAAAATTGAGGTAAAGTGGTGACAAATTAAAACGAAATTCGTCAAAAATTCGTTTCAATAAACTAAGAGGTGAAAAATGGGGGGAAAAAAAGTCAATTTAATTTTTAAGTAATTAAAGTCCTAAATTGGCAAATATGGGTAAAATTCCCGTGATCATTGGCGTGTAACACATGTAGAGAAAGAGAGAGAGAATTTTTTTTTTTCGAAAGAGTTTGTTGATACTGAAACAAGTGTAATCGCTTGCCTGAAAGTCGAGCGGATTTCCAATTTACGGCCGAACGAATCAACGAAAGGATACGATGACGTTAATTTCATTCGGCGAATTGCAAAAAGGGCTTTAATTGACGTGAATACGATGGTTTCCGGTACCAATGGCAGTCAAATGAAAACTGGTAAACTGTAAACCCTTCACAAAATTCCTCTACTTGATCATTTTACCCAAACGTTTTTCGTTTAAAATTTACGAAAGAACTCAAAAGACTTGTTTCGCTATTCTCCCTCCCTCCCCCTCGCCTTTCCCCTTACCACTCACCCTTAAAACTCTCGTATAACCCTTTTGCTTTGAAAGTTCATACTCAACGTTCGCTTTGTTACTTTTTATTGTTCGACACTTTTAACCTTTTTTTCCTGTTTTAATTTTTTCATTGTTGGTGCTCTTTTTTTCTTGAAACGTGTTGTTTGACAAAAAAAAAAATTTCTGATAAAGAGAATACAATTTAGCGTGAGAGTAGGTAAATTAAAAAAAAACAGAAACGGAAGTTGAAAACAAAATTAATTTTTTTCCGATTACAGCGAAGTGAAAAATTCGAAAAATTTCATGTCAAAAAAATATTGAAAACAAGAAAAAATGTCAATTAAAAATTTTTAAAATAAATTAAAAAATAGTAAAAATTGAAATTTTAACAAATTCTTTGAAAAATATTTTTCTAATTTTGTGAAAAATGAAAAGAGGGGGAAATCTCGGATGAAAAACCCTTGGGAGGGAATTATTTTCATCTAACCGTATTTGATGTAACGGAATTTTAAATGTACTGAAGCGTTCGGCCTCGGGAGCGTTGCCCACTTTTCTCCTTCTGCTTTCTGACAAAAGAAAAGGAAAAAGTTTTTAAATACTTATTGAAAACTATCGACGATTACATTCACACTGTAATTTACTAATAATTCGAATTTATATAGTTATTGAAAAGGAATTTTCTCGGCAACGCTCGCGAGGCCGAACACTGAACTCGATTTAAATTGCTTCTAATTCGAAACTGCCTTAAGGAAAAAAATCCCCGCCCGAGAATTTTTTGTTCGGAATTTTATAACCAAAAAACTTTTAAACCTAGAAAATATTTTCGCAAAAATAAAAAAATTTTACTTTGTAAAAATATTTGCAGAAATATTGATGAGAAGAAAAAGAAAAGAAAGAGGGGATATTTTGGATGAAAAATTCCTTGCAGGGAATTATTTTAGACGAAGTTTTTTTTATTTAGAAGGATTTTAAATGTAACGGAGTGTTCGGCCCTCGGAAGCGTTGGCCCCACTCTCGTCTTTTCCTATTCGTTTGTAAACGAAAAGTACGTAGGATATTTAATACTCTAATCACTCTGTATTTTGTTAAATTTATAATTCCATTGAATTACTACATTGAAAATTTAATAACAAGAAAAAAATAGGCGCAACGCTCGTGGGGCCGAACGTTCAAATTCAATTAAAATCTCTTTAAATCGAAAATGCTCTGAGGAAAAAAATTCCCACCTCAGGTTTTTCAATTCAGAATGATTTATAAATCATTCTTTCTGAAAGTTTTGCTTTTTTAAAAGGGAAGCAAATTAATAAATATAAAAATAAGAAATTTAAAGTTATTAAAAAATTTTTTTAGTCTGATTTTTTTGCTTTCTCTCTCTCTCTCTCTTACGTTTTATTGATCCGTGTTTCATTAACGACTAGTGCCATCGTCAAAGACAGCTTATGAATGCTGGAACTGAGCTTAAGTAAAGGTAAAGGACGTGAAATGAAGAGAAACAGAATGAAGAGAGTTTTAGGAAAAGAGAAAGAGAGAAGGAGAAAGAGGGAGAGAGAGAGGGGAGAGGATTGGGATTTTAGAGAGACAATACAGTCAGAAGCAGACGCATCAAATTGCCCGTTAATAATACGAACTGCCAGGCAAGGCGCACCATTGCAATCGTCCGGATGAAATATTCCACTCTGATCCGATGTAATTGCAGAGCTTTGAAAATTTTCCACCCTTATTTCTATATTTCAAAAATGAAATTTCAAAAATTTTTGACCAAAATAAAAATGAAAAAATCGGAAAAAGAAATTTTGATAAATAAAAAAAATAGTTGGAACCAAAAAAAAAAAAATAAGTAAACAAATAATAATATAAAAAAAATTAATAAAAATATTTTAAAAATATTAATAAAAATATAAGAAAAAAATAAATAGAAAAATACCTAGATAATTCAATGGCTATAATAAATGTTAAATAAACAAAAAAAAGTATAAAACACTAAGAAAATAGAAAAATTAATAATAAAGAAAATAAAAAGAAAAAAAGTAATAAATGAATAAGTAGAAAAATAAAAATTAAAACACTAAATAAATAGAAAAATAAATAATAAAACAATAAATAAATAAAATTTAAATAAAAAGAAAACAATTAAGAAATAATTAATTGAATAATAATTAAATAGAAAAATAGAACAAAAACAAAAAATAAGCAGAAAAATAAATAATAATCAAAAAATAAATAGAAAAAAAATTAAAGAAATTAAATAGAAAGATAAATAAATAAACGATAAAAAATTAATTAAATTTAAATAGACAATAAAAAAATAAATAATTAAATAAAAAACTAGTAAACAATCAAAATATAAGTTGAAGGATGAATAACAAAACAATAATTAATAAACAATAAATGAGTAAACAAAATTTAAATAAAAAGTAAATAACAAAATAAATAATTAAATAGAGAAATAGTAAAGAAACAATAAATAAGTAGAAAAATAAATATTTATTTAAAATATAAATGGAAAAAAATTATACAAATAGAGTAAATAGAAAAATAAATAAATAAACGATAAAAAAATTAATTAAATCTAAATAAACAATAAAAAAATAAATAAATTAAATAGGGAAATAATAATGAAACAAAAGATAAGTAGAAAAATAAATATTCAATTAAAAAATAAACAGAAAAAATTAAACGAATAAGGAAGTAGAAAAATAAATAAATAAACAATAAAAAAGTAAATAATTAAATTGAGGACTAGTAAATAAACAAAAAATAAGTAAAAAGTAAATAATAGAACAATAATTAAATAAAAAAAATTTAAATAAAAAATTAACAAGACATAGAAAATAAATATTTAACTAATAATTAAATACAGAAAAAGTAAATAAACAAATAAAGTAAATAGAAAAATAATTAAATAAACAATGAAAAAATACTTTCTCTATGAGGAAGTAATAATAAAATGTATTAAAATAATATAAAAAATAGTAAAATCTTAATGAAAATTTAGAAAAAGAAATTAAAAAAATTAATAATTAATATTAAAATAAATTTAAAAACAGAAATAAAAATAAAAAAAAGGAGAAGAGAAATATTTTTAATTAAAAAAATGAACTTTTTTCACATTTAATTTTAAAATAACTAAAAATTTCCAAAAACGTTTGTCCTTAAAATTAAATAATTAATTTTTCTCTGTTATTTTTTTCTCCCAATTTAAAAAAAGAAAAAAATTCAAAATATTGATAATAATAAAAAAAAAATTCTCCTATTCCTTTTTTTCTCGTTATCCTTAATCAAAATTAGTAGAAAAAAATATAAATTAACTTTTTTAAATAATTTCTTTCTTGATTTCTCAAAATTAGCGAAAAAAAACATTACTTTTTAATTTTTTCTAATTGTTTTTTTTTATAAAAATTTTCTTTTTCCCCTAATTTATAAACAAATGAATAATTTTTTCTAATTCTAATTTCTTCTAATTAAAAAAACATTTCTTCGCAGTTTTTCCTAACTATAATATTTCTCCTAATAAATAAAACAATTTTCTTTATAATTTGAAAAAATTATTTTTCTAATTCGAGAGACGATTTTCTTTTAATTTCTCCTAATTATTAAAAAAGCAGTTCTTTTTAATTTTTTCCTATTTTTTTTTAATAGTTTTTCCTTATTCTAATTTCTTCTAATTTGTAAAAGAATGTTTTCTTTTTCTTTCTTAATTGGAAAAAATTTTATTTCATTCAAATAACCGATTACTAGACTATTGTCAATTGAATATTTATTTTAATCAAATATTCAGTCAATTAAATAGTATTTGCTTGAAATACTAAAATTATTTGTTCAAACACAATTTTAAAAAAAAGAAAAAATATTATTAAAAAATTTATTTGATTAAAGTAAATATTTATTTGATAATAGACAAGTAATAATTGGTTTGAATCAAATAAATTTTTTTTTCATTGTTGTAATTTATTTACTTTCTAAAAATATATATTTTTAATTTTCAATACTACTTTTCACTTTTTTTTACAACTTTTTTTTGAATTTTTTCTTATCCAAAATTTCAACTAAGGAAATAATAATTAATCACCTTTGCAATAATTGAAATGAAATGAGAAATTACCTTAATATTAAATTAAATAAACTTTATTAAATAAATAAATTTTTTATTAAAAAAATAAAAAATTTAATATTAATTAAATAAAATTTATTAAATAAATAATTTATTAAAACAATTAAAAATTTAATATTAATTAAATAATATTTAATATTAAATTAAATAAATATGAAATTATTTTTGAAAAAATATAAAGAAGAAAAATAAAAATTGTTAAAAATAACTCACCGGGTTTCGAACCCTGAACGAAAATTTCGCAGTCAAGCACTATAGCCTCTTGACCAACACTATTTATTATTTTTATTCTCTCCTTTTTATCATTTTCGGGCTCTATTTACTAAAGTGTAATTATTTATTATTTTCGATTAATTAATTATCAAAAATTCAGTAAAAAAATATTTAATAATTATATTAATAAAATAATAAAAAAATTTAATAATATAAAAAATTTATTTATTTAATAGTAAAATAATATTTCCTAATTTAATAATAAAATAATATTTGTGAAATAATTTCGAAATTAACTCTAGGCGGAAATATTATATTATTATATTTAATAATAGAGGGTTAATATAGAGAAAACAGGTGGAGAAGTTGGACTGTCCACTTATTAAATTTGCTTTGCTGGAAATTCTCCCCGAGTCTCTTGCGGGTTCGACGTCGATGTGGTTGGTGCTGGAGAGAGAGTGGGGTGGGGGTAAAACTTGAAGTGGGATTTTGGGTTCGAGAATATAATATACAACTTTAGGACCTCGAAATTCCCTCCTAAATATCCCGCCTAACTGGCTTATGGTACACGCTTACTGTTGGGCTTTGCCCCAGTGAATGTGTGCACTCTGTCTGACCAATATTACCCAGTAAATATTTCCTAAATAGACATTTCTAACATGAATGCTTAGTCTCCAGACGTGCCCCCTAATTCCACTCTATATATCAAAGTACTTCCCATATCTGCATTTTTACCCCCCCCCCTCCCAAAAAAAAATTTTTATTTTTACTCTAATTTGGAAAAATTGAAAAAAAAACATAATTTTGTTACTAATTAGGAAAAATTGAAAAAAAAACATAATTTTGTTACTAATTAGGAAAAATTGAAAAAAAACATAATTTTGTTACTAATTAGGAAAAATTCAAAGAATATTTTTTACTAACAAGAATAAATTCAAGGAATTTTTTTTAACTAATTAGGAAAATTTCAAGAAATTTTCTTTTACAAACTAGAAAAAATTCAAGGGATTTTTTTTACTAATTAGGAAAACTTTAATTGATTTTTTTTACTAATTAGGAAAAATTCGATCAATTTTCTTTGACTAACTAAAAAAAAATTAGAGAAATTCTTTTTTGCTAATGAAGAAAAATTCAAAAAAATTTTCTTTTACTAACTACAAAAAATTGAAGGAAGTTTACTAATTAGGAAAAATCAAGAAATTTTTTTTGTACTAATGAGGAAAAATTCAAGAAATTTTCTTTTCCTAACTTGAAAAAATTAAAGGATTTTTCTTTTTAATTAGGTAAAATTCAAAGGGATTCTTTTTACTAATTAAGAGAAATTCAAGGGATTTTTTTTTTACTAATTAGGAAAACTTCATTTAATTTTTTTGTACTAATATTAGGAAAAATTCAAAAAAAATTTCTTTTACTAACAAAAAAAAAAATTAAAAGAATTTTTTTTTTTTTTTGATAATTAGGAAAAATTTCAGAAAATTTGTTTACTAATTAGGAAAAATTCAAAAAATTTTCTTTTACTAACAAAAAAAAAATTAAAAGAATTTTTTTTTATTAATTAGGAAAATATAAATTAATTTTTTTTACTAATTAGGAAAAATTCAAAAAATTTTCTTTTACTACAAAAAAAAAAAATTAAAAGAATTTTTTTTTTGCTATTTAGGAAAAATTTGAAAAAATTTGTTTACTAATTAGGAAAAATTCAAGGAATTTTTTTCCTTTTTTTTAACAGTTAGAAAAAAATTCCCTTGAATTTATTTTACTAATTAGGAGAAATTAAAAGGATTTTTTTACTAATTAGGAAAACTTCAATTAATTTTTTTTACTAATTAGGAAAAAAAAAATTTTCTTTTACTAACCAAAAAAAATTAAAGCAATTTTTTTTTTTTTGCTAATTAGGAAAAATTCGAAAAAATTTCATTACTAAATAGAAAAAATTCAAGGAATTTTTCTCGTTTTTTTATTAATTAGAAAAAATTCAATGGATTTTTTTTTACTAATTAGGAAAAATTCAAGCAAGTTTTTTTTATAATTAGGAAAAAGTGGAGAAATATTTTTTTAGCAATTAGGAAAAATTCAAGGAATTTTTTTTACTAATTAAGAAAAATTCAATCAATTTTTTTACTATTAAGGAAATTTTTTTACTAATTAGAAAACATTTTAGGAATTTTTTTCTACAAACTAGAAAAAATTAAAGGAATTTTTTTTTGCTAATTAGGAAAAATTGGAGAAAATTTGTTTACTTTTCAGAAAAAATTCAAAAATTTTTTTTTAACTAATTAGGAAAATATTCAAGAAATTTTCTTACACTAACAAAATAAAATTCAAAGATTTCTTTATTACTAATTAGGAAAAATTTAACTTTAACTTTTTTTATTAACAAGAAAAAATTGAAGGAACTTATTTTATTTATTAGTAAAAATTGGAAAAATTCTTTTCACTTATTGGGAAAAATTGAAGTAATTTTTTTTTCTAATTAGGAAAAAATTCAAGAAAATATTTTTTTTTTTTACTAATTTCTCGAATCAGAAAAAATTCTACAGAAACAATTTTTTTTCTTATTAAGATAAATTTGAATTAGGAGAAAAATTATGAAAAAATTTGTTTTATAATTCTAGAGAGAAATTTTAATTATATAAAGTAGTGAAAAAAAATGTTATTTAACAATTAAGAAAAATTCGAATTAGAAACATCAGAAATAATTTTTTTTAATAATTAAGAGAAATTAAAATTAGGAATCATTTTTTTATTAGGAGAAATTAAAACCAAATTTTCTAAAAATATCGTAAAAAGAAAGAAAAATAATTAGAAAAAATTAAAAATTAACGTTTTTTTTTGTGAATTCGGAGAAATTAAAAAAAATTACTATTGAAAATTAAAAATAAATATTTTTCGTATAAATAAATAAATAAATAAAAAAAAAGAATAAAAAAAAGAATAAATTGGAATAAAGTGTTTTTAATAATAAATGGAGAAGAAATTCTTGAAAAAACTCGGGAGAAAATAATAATTCTCTTAGTCTAGTGGTTACGGTGTTCGCCTGTGAAATTATTGTTCAGTGTTCGAATCTTAGTAAAAATATCTTTGTTTTACTTCTTTCCTATTTCGTTTTGTTATTTTAAAAACAATTTTGATAATTTTTTGATAAAATATTTAGTTTGTTCGATTAAATTTAGCAATGATTTAATTTATTAATAATAATAATAATAATAATAATAATAATAATAATAATAATAATAATAATAATAATAATAATAAAAATAATGAAAATAATAATAAAAATAATAATAATAATAATAATAAATAGTAATCACAACTATTTAAATATATATTAATGTTAAAAAAAATAATTGCAAAAAAATATTTTTCCTACTAAAAATAGAAGAATAAAAAAAATAATTCGAATAAAAAATTTATTTATTTTCAAAGAAAAGAAGAAAAAAAGAAATAGACAATTGTCATTGAATAAATGTGATATTTTTCTTTCTTGAGGACAAAAATTGTTATTTTACGAGTAAACTTTTATGATGATTTGTTTTCTCAAAAATCACAGAAAAGTCATTTGAGAAATAAAGAGCAATAAAGTCGAATTCACTACTATATGGGAATCGAATGCTTTTTAAGCTCTTGGGGTTTTGATGTGGAGTGGGGTGAGTGGAGGGAGGGGGGGGGGAAGTTGAAGGGAAAAGTGGAATGAGTAAAGAGGAGAAGAGGGGGGAGGGTAAAACTGTAAAGCCAGACAGTTAGATATATATATCTCTCTTTCTCTCGTCTTGTAGAAAAGTCATATCTGTTATTTTATCCCGCAACTAGTAAAGGTCCACTTGAATCGCAACTTTTACGGTGGATGAACTCGGGTGAAATTCGATACGGAAGCAACTACTCCATAGCCCATTACGTTAAGGGTCTCTCTCTCTCTCTCTCTCTCTTGGTGCCTCCATTACAATTCGTAACATGAAACCGAATCGTTTCGAGAAAAACCAAAAAAATTAAATGTAAAAGAATATTCCCTTCTTTAACCATAAATCTCTTGTTTAGTAATTTTTCATTTAATTATTATTATTAGTTTTTATTTTTATTGAAATTTTTGTGAAAAATATTTAAAAGAAGGAAAAACTTGTTGAGGTCGCAAAAAAATTGAGTGAAAATGGTGAAAATTGGAGCGAAAAAAAGAAAAATGAAAAAAATTTTATCAATGTTCATTTGGTCGTGGGGTTAAAGCGCTTGCTTCTCAATTTTGCAACTGGGGTTCGAGTCTTGTCGTTTTTATCATTTTTTTTATTACGACTAAAGCAATTATTTTTTGTACTTTTATTAATATCTATTTTTAACTAATTTTATATTTTATTCTTTGTTATCACTTTTATATTTACTATTAATTATTAATTATTAATATTTAATTATATTATGTATTTATATTATAATTATATTTATTAATTAAAAAATAAATTTTAAACTTGGTGATTAATAAAAAAGGTTCTAAAATAGTTACTAAATAATAAATAATGCGAATGAGTATAAATTATAATAACTATAATTAATTATAATTAACTGATAATTATAATTATTATAATTTTTTATATAATTAAATTAAACAATTTTATAGAAACGTTGAAAAATTGTTAAAATCTAAAAAAATGGACTAAAAAGTGTCAAAATTGGCGCGAGAAAGAAAGAAATAAGATTATTTTTATTAATTGTCATTTGGTCGTATGGGTTAATCGCTTGCTTTTCAATTCTCCAACCAGGGTTCGAATCCTGTCGTTTTTTTTTATTTTTTCCATTACGAGTAAAGCAATTTTTAATTTATATTGATTTTTTTCCTTTCATATTAATTTCTACTTTTAATTTATTTTACATTTTTTTCATTTTTATTATTTTTTTATATTTGTTATTAATTATTAATATTAAATATTAAATTATTTATTTATTTATACTTGTTTATAACACAACGTGCGTCTTGAAATTATTTACTTTCCTTTTAGTAATTTAAGTGAAGGAAAAAATTATTATTATTTATTACATTTAAAGAAACGCGATTCGTGCAAACTTTACTTTATTAAAAAAATAAGTCGTTAGTTGTTTTTTCAATAAAAATATTTTTTTCATGTAGAGGGTAAAATTCTGAATAAAAAACCTTCAGAGGTCGATTTTTTCTATTTAGTCACTTTCGAATTAGAGTGTTTTTAAGTTAAACTTAACGTTCGGCCCCATTAGCGTTGCGCTGCTATTTTACTCTTTTGTTGTGTGGTGAATAAATAAAATTACAAATACAATAGCATTTTTTTTCTGAACAGAGAAATTTGTCGTCAAAACTTGTTCGGTCTATCGAAGGGAAAACGGAAGGAAGGGAAGGGCAACCGAAAAAAGTGGGGGCAACGCTCACGGAGCCGAACGCTCCGTTACATTTAAAATCGCTCTAATTCGAAAACACCTCAACCAAAATACATCGTCCGAAAGAGTTTTTTACTCAAAATTTTCAATTCTTTTCGTTTTTCTGAACAGTTGGCAAAAAATTAAAATACTATTTTAAATAAAATAAAAGTAAAATTGAAAAAATAAATTAAAATAAAAAAGAGGTAAATAATAAAATTTACTTTTTAATAAAAAACACTATAAAAAAAAAGAAAAAAAGAATTCAAGTAAAGCTTTATGTGCGAATATCAAAAATCCCAGTGACAATTTTAAAGCTCAAGAACAAGCAAACGGACGTTTTACGATTTACAGGTAAAAAAAGGAAAAAGAGAAGGGGTAAGGATAAGAATGAAG
Organism: Leptopilina heterotoma; assembly: GCF_015476425.1. Classification (NCBI taxonomy): domain Eukaryota; kingdom Metazoa; phylum Arthropoda; class Insecta; order Hymenoptera; family Figitidae; genus Leptopilina; species Leptopilina heterotoma. The sequence continues at coordinate 486,382 of NW_025110975.1, forward strand.
GTTGGCTTCTAAGCCGACTAAACCATTCTACAGAGTAAACAAGATGGACCCCAGGACAGCTTATCCTGGCTGAATGCAACAAGCTATTTCCACTCGCTCGACCCTGTCGTTTCTTCTTTGCTCGTCACGAAAACCTTCCACCCCCCCCCAACCCTTTCTGTTTGTTCTATTAAACTTTTCCTTCTGCCTCGTAAAACAATGCCATAAATCAACAATAGAGTTGCAACGGAAAAAAAAATTTTCATTAAAATTAGGACGCAAAAAATTAGATACTTGTAAACATTGCACTTTTAGAAAAAAAAAATTTTCAGCGATAAAAAAAAATTAATTTTTCTCGAGGGTTTTACTTTTGATTTTCTACTTTATTCAACTCTCAGGAATCTAAAAAAATATTAGTGCTCTACTTATTTTAAATCGAGGGGGAAATTAGAAATTAAAAAAAATTTTATTAACAGAAAAATTAATTTCTCTCTTTATTTATTAACAATAATATTTATCTATGGATTTTTTTTATCTTCTATCAATGCAAAATATTTCCAAATTATTCAAAATAAGTTAAAAATTAAAATTCAATCATAAAAAAAGAGTGGCAAATAAAAAACAAATTACAAAAATAGTATTTCTTGTTAGCTTTAGGCCCAAAGTCATTGGTTCGTAATTACTCACCAAGGGTTCGATTCCCCTCAAAAGTAAATTTTTTTCTTTGTAATCTTCATCAACTTTCGAAAAATTGTTATTCCCTTAGTAAAATTCGATTAAAATACAGATTTTTCTATTTAATAAATGTATTTTCTTACTAAAAATGACTATTGCTCTTTCCAAAAAAATATTTTCCTGTAACAAAATACTATTTATCTTTGTAAAAATATATTTTTTTTTAACAAAATATTAGTTTTCTTTTTAAAAAAATATTATCTTCTAAGAAACTACTATTTTTTGTTTTTCTAAAAAATATTTTCTTTCAATAAAATAGGGTTTCCTGTTAGCTTCGGGCCTAATGCCATTGATTTGTAATTATTCACCAAGGGTTCGATTCCCCTAAAAAGTAAATTTTTTTTCTTTGATTTTTTCATCATTTTTCTGTTCAATCTTAAAAAAATTGTTATTCCTATTGTAAAATTCCAATTAAAATAACCTTTTTCTATTGTTGAAAGTATTCATTCTAAAAAATACTATTTTCCTTTATAAAAATATATTTTTTTATAACAAAATACTATTTTTCTTTGTAAAAATATATTTTTGAATAACAAATTATTATTTTTCTATTCAAAAATATATTTTCTTTTAAGAAACTACTATTTTTGTTCTTTGAAAGAATATTTTCTTCCGATAAAATAGGGTTTCTTGTTAGCTACGAGCCTAAAGTCTTTGCTTTGTAATTACTCACCAACGGTTCGATCCCCCTCAAAAGAAAATTTTTTTTTATTTAACTTTCGTCATTTTTCTTTTTAATTTTCGAAAAAATTACCATTCCCACGGTAAATCTTTAATTAAATTACTACACCATTTTTTCTACTAAAAAAAAGTATTTTCATCCAATAAAATACAATTTTTATTTATAAAAATATTTTTTTCACAACCGAATACTATTTTTCTTTTTGAAGAGATATATTTTTTATAACTAAAATTCTCTTTATGTTTTCTTCTAACAAAATAGTAGTTTTCATTAGCTCCGGGCCTAATGTGATTGTTTAGTAATTACTCAACGAGGGTTCGATTCCCCTTAAAAGTAATTTATTTTTTCATTGCAATTTTCATCATTTTTCTATTTAATTGTCGTATAAATTGTTATTCCCATAAGTAAAATTACAATTAAAATACAAATTTTTCGATTTAAAAAAATATTTTTCATTAACAAATTTCTTTCGTTTCTTTGTAAAAATATTCATTTTTATAACAAAATACCATTTTCCTTTTTAGAAAAAATATTTTCTTATAAATAAACTACGATTTTATTTGTTTTAAAAATTATTTTCTCCCAGAAAAAATAGTGTTTCCTGTTAGCTTCGGGCCTAATGTCATTGTTCACTAATTACTCACCAAGGGTTCGATTCCCGTCAAAAGTAAATTTTTTTTTCTCTTCAATTTCCATTATTATTTTTATTCTTGATATTCGCATTATATTTTCTTGTAATAAAACCAAAAAAAAAAAAAGTGTTTATTTGAAGAAAAAAAAAATAAATAAAAAGCGACACCAAAATACAAGTGAAAATAATTATTTTGCAAAAGTTTTTTTTCCCCACTGTCAAACTAAAAGTAGAAAAACGACCCTTGGGGGAAATTTCAAAATAGTTTATCTCACCTCACCCCCCGCCCCCTTCCTCTCACTGTCTATGGAGCAGAAGGCGCGGTCCTTGGATTTAGTTAGCAGGCGCCGGATGGTGGCTTCGAGTTAAACAACTACAGAGACCGTATGTCGTGGCTGGCAGCTCATTTCACGCTGGCAGCCACTACCTTACAACCCCCCCCCTTCCCCCTTCCCCCCACCCCAAAACCCTGGTACGTTGCGCTTCAACTATCGCGAGTATTGCTCTTTCCACCCCACTACCATCACTTCACTCCCCCCCCTCCCTTTTAAAGGAGAAAAAGCTCTCTCTCTCTTCTGTTCCCCTTGACATTGCACCAGGGAATATGAAATTTCAACCGTATTACGACATCCGACTCAAGAGTCACGTTTACTGCGAATCTGGCTTTAGGATACGTGTCGGCACTACCCCCTCCCCTTCAGCCTCCCCCCAAACCATCCTCTTTTACCCCTAAAAACCAACCTTAACAATTGACATATACTCTCCGGTGTGAAAGGAACGACAATGAGAGATGAAGTTCTTGGCTCTTGTCATGTTTCTATATATATAGACAAGGACTTAATTAAATTCTTGGTTTTATTCTTCAATCTAGAAAGTTGGTGTTGAAACTTTTAGAAAGTGGATTTCTTCAGGGGGGAATTGTGTTTATTTTAATTGAAATTTTAACCATGGGAATAACAATTCTTGTGAAGCTGATGAAAATTGAGAAGAAAAAAAATTTACTTCTGGGGGGAATCGAACCCTTGGTGAGTAATTACTAAACAATGACATTAGGCACCAAGCTAACAAGAAATATTATATTGTTAGAGTAAAAAATATTTTTTAAAAGAAAATAAGTAATTATTAAAGTAAGTTGGAGTAAACTAATTTTAAAAACTATTTGTCCGAATGTTTTCGTTTTATTTTCCTTCACTATAAGAAAATAAGTATATTTTAAAAGAAAATACTTTCTGAAAATGTAAAAAAGTATTTTATTTTTTATTGAAATATATTTTGATTAACAATTTTTTGGAAAATTGATGAGAAAAATAAGAAAATTGCATAGAAAAAAAAAATTTACTTATGGGGGGAATCGAACCCTCGTTGAGTAATTACTATAATTTTACATTAGGCCTGAAGCTAACCAGAAATACTATTTTCTTCAAGAATATATATTTTTTTGAAAATGTTAAACAGTAGTTTCTTAGAAGAAAATATTCTTAAAAATTAGAATTTTGTTGGAAAAAAATACTTTTTTGTTTAAGAAAAATGGTATGTTTATTTTAATTTTACCATGGAAATAAGAATTCTTTGAAAAATGATGAAAATTGGAAAGAAAAAAAATTTACTTATAGGGGGAATCGAACCCTTCGTGAGTAATTGCTAAACAATGACATTAGGCCCCAAGCTAACAAGAAATACTATATTGTTATAAAAAAAAATATTTTTTAAAAAAGAAACAGTATTTTTTAGTAGAAAATACTTTCTGAAAATGTAAAAAGGTATTGTATTTTAATTGAAATACAATTTGATTAACAATAATTGTTTGAAAATTGATTAGAAAATTAATAAAATTTCATAAAAAAAAATTTCACTTATGGGGGGAATCGAACGCTGGGTGAGTAATTGCTAAACAATGACATTAGGCCCCAAGCTAACAAGAAATACTATATTGTTATAAAAAAACATTTTTTTAAAAAAGAAACAGTATTATTTAGTAGAAAATACTTTCTGAAAATGTAAAAAGGTATTGTATTTTAATTGAAATACAATTTGATTAACAATAATTGTTTGAAAATTGATTAGAAAATTAATAAAATTTCATAAAAAAAAATTTCACTTATGGGGGGAATCGAACGCTGGGTGAGTAATTGCTAAACAATGACATTAGGCTCATAGCTAACAAGAAATACTATTTTTTTGTAAGAAAATATTTTTTAAAAAACAAAAATAGTAGCTTGTTATAAGAAAATGTTTTTTTTTCTTAAGGAAAATTAGCAGTTTATTATAAATTTATAAGACAATATTTTATTAAAAAGAAATAAGTATTTTGTTGAAAGAAAATACTTTTTTAATTAGAAAAATGTTTATTTCAATTATAATTTTATAATGAAAATAGCAATTTTTTTTCAAAAATTGAATAGAAAAATGATGAGAATTTTAAAGAAAACAATTTACTTTTCACTGGAATCGAATCCTCGGTTAGTAATTACTAAACAATTATAAACATTAGGCCAGAAGCTAACAGAAAATGTTATTTTTTTTAAGAAGATATATTTATTTAAAAAAACAATAATAACAAATTTTTGTTTTACAAAAAATAGCTTGTAATAAGAAATTTTTTTTTAAAAAGAAAAATAGTGTTTAATTATAAAAAAAAATCTTTTTGAGAAGAAGAATAGAATTTTATTACAAGAAAATACTTTGTTAAAACGTAAAAAGGTATTTTATTTTAATTGTAATTTAAACTTTTGAGAAGTATCGAACTCTTGTCGAGAAATTGCTAAATAATGACATAAGAAATTAACCTAACAAGAGATACTACATTGTTATAAAAAAAAATATTTTTTAAAAAAGAAACAGTATTTTTTAGTAGAAAATACTTTCTAAAAATGTAAAAAGATATTTTATTTTAATTGAAATAAAATTTGATTAACAATTTTTCGAAAATTGATAAGAAAAATAATAAAATTGCATAGAAAAAAAATTAACTTATGGGGGGAATCGAACCCTCGTTGATTAATTACTATAATTTGATATTAGGCCTGAAGCTAACCAGAGAAACTATTTTTTTTCAAGAAAATAATTTTTTAAAATGTAAAACAGTAGTTTCTTAGTAGAAAATATTTTAAAAAAATAGAATTTTGTTGGAAAAAAATAATTTTTTTATAGAGAAAAATGGTATTTTTATGTTAATTTTACCATGGAAATAACAATTCTTTGAAAAATAATGAAAATTGCAAAGGAAAAAAATTTACCTATGGAAAGAATCGAACCCTTGTTGAGTAATTGCTAAACAATGTTATTAGACCCGAAAATAACAAAAAATACTATTGTGTTAGAAGAAAATATTTTCAAAAAAATTATAGTTTACTATAAAAAAATATCTTTTTAAAAAAAAAATAGTATATTGTTATAAAAAAACATATATTTACAAAAAAAAATTGTAATTTATTGGATGAGAAAAAAAAATTCCACTCCGAAGAATCGAACCCCAGTTGATGATTTCACAAGTCAAATACCTTACACACCAGACCATTTTGAAAAGAACGATTTTTTTCTTACTTTTTTAAAATTATCTGCATTTTTTGTTACTTTTTTTGTGGTTTTTCTGCGTTTTGCAATTGTCTGGAGGAAATGTGTAAAAAAGCAATAATAGTTGTTTCGAGAGTTAAAATAAATGAAGGTTTTAAATTTCCCTTTTTTTTATTTTTTTGTCTCGTGAGTAAACGACTAGTTGTGCTCCACTTGACGTGCGTCTGCCGCGGTCCAAAGCCACAAAACCCACAAGGACCTGTTAAATTCAACCCTTTTTTGTTTGACGCCAACTCACTGATGGTTTTTTTGGTGGGGGGCAGGGAGTGGGAGAAGAGGTGGAAGTTGAGGGTACAAAAAGAGAAAACGCTTGCTGAAGAAAATAAATGCGGCTTTTAAATCCCATTTTCTCAAAGTGAAGGGATACCTGCAATTACGTGCACTATGCACACCAGAAAAATATACAAAAAGAAATAGCGGAAAAGTATTTTTTATTTTTTTTCCGTGAGGGGAATGCAACTTTAGCCGCGTGGTTTTAGGCCTAATTTTTGAATTTTACGTTCAGCGTTCGATCCCCCTCACTGGTAGTTTTTTTTTTATTTTTTCTGCTCAAAAAAATAAAATAAAAACAAAATAAAGAAGGAATTTTTATTTTATTCAAAATAATATTTTAATTTTTTGCCAACTGTTCAGAGGAACGAAAAGAATTGAAAATTTTGAGTAAAAAACTCTTTTGGACGAAGTATTTTGGTTGAGGTGTCTTCGAATTAGAGCGATTTTAAATGTATAGCAGCGTTCGGCTCCGTGAGCGTTGCCCCCACTCTTTTCATTTCCCCTTCCCTTCGTTCCGTTTTCCCTTTGATAAACCGAACAAGTTTTGACGACAAATTTCCCTCTTCAGAAAAAAAATTTAATTGTATTTATTTACAACACACCAAAAAAATAAAATAGCAGCGCAACGCTAATGGGGCCGAACCAACAAGTTCAATTTAAAATCACTCTAATTCGAAAGTGACTGAATAGAAAAACATGCCCTCTGAAGGTTTTTTGTTCAGAATTTTACCCTCTACAAGAAAAAAATATTTTTACTGAAAAAACAACTAACGACTTATTTTTTAAATAAAATAAAGTAATTTTTTGGATTATATTTAAAAAATTTGTGCTCAATAAAATTTAATTCTTTTTTCAAAACGTATTTTTTTAATAGAAAAAAAGAATGCTACCGTACATTAAAAAAATGGTGTAAAAAATAACATTTTCATGAAAATGAATATAAAAAAAATTATGACAGACTCTATTAAGATATTATATTGACACTTATCAAAGAAAAAAAAAAGAAAAAATAGTAAAAAGATGGAGTATGACAAGAATTGCATTATACAAGAGGACAAGGGGATTAGAGGTACATAGAAAAAAATGGAACCATAGGAAGGAGAAAAACGTTAAAGGGTATAGGAAGAGGGGGTCGGGGGGTGGGTGAAATAGGGGGCACCAGTGTCCATGCAAATTTATGAGGTTATAAATCCCGAGGACCCTTGTCGTTGTGTCCCATAATTCGACCATCATGGCCGGCTATAAAAATAAAACATCACGATGCAATATCGAAGAAAGTGCGCGCAGCCTGTCGGCTGTAAATCGAACCATAGCATCTCTTATGAATAATAACAAGTACTTGTGGAACTATCCCAAACAGTTCATCTTTCGCCCACCCCCCCCCCCCTCCTCCTTCTCCTCACTATCCGTTCACTATCCTTATTCTAAAATACTTTTCGATGATAAATTGTCTCCTTTTTTTTAAACAAGAAATATTTTTATCTTCTTTTACCCCCACTCCTCAATTTCTTTCTTTAAAATTTTTTTTTTCTTTTTTTTTCTCAAAAATTGAATCTTTTCTTCCCCACAACCACTTTGGTTATTAAAAAAAATTTTTTTAATAACTAATACTTTTTTTGAATTTAATTTAATAAAATAGCAAAAAAAAAAAAATTTTTTTTAAAAACATTTTCTCAAAATTAATAATTTTTATAGTTATAATTTTCTCTAGCATTTTTTTTTAGTTTTAATTCAAATAGAGAAGATATTTTTTTGGTGAATTGTGTAAAAAAAATACGTTTTTTGATTCAATTTAAATCAATTTTAAATTGTTTATTAAGTTTGGAGGAAAAAAATTTCAAACTTTTTGCATTAGCCGTGCGGATAAGGGGTGTGACTGTTACGCAGATGGTAGAGGTTCGAAACTCGGCGACTGTAAATTTTTTTTCTCTTTTCTTTCGTTTCTTTTTTTTCTACAGTGTTTGTTATTCTTAAAAATCATATTTAATTATTACATTTAGAAAAATTAAAAAAGAAATTATTAGAAAAATGTTCTGAAAAATTCAAAAAAGAAAAAAATGTTAAAAACAAGAAAAATGGTTATGAACTTATTTTTTCTCTTTTATAATAGATAGTCTAGCAATTCGAAGCTTTTTTATAAAAGAAATCACTAATTCTATGTTTAGAAAATATTTTTACCAAATTGAAAAAAATTTGTCTAAAATTATTCGAATGCAATAGTAATTTTTCTATCGATTCGTGTAAAAAAAAATCCGTTTTTAATTAAACTTTAATCAATTTTAACTTGTTTTTTTGTATTTTAGAGAAAAATACTAAATATATAACAATGGCTACGAGGTTAAGATGCAAGGCTGTGACGCAGACGGCAAGAGTTCGAATCTCGGTGACTGTCAAATTTTTTTTTCTTTTGTTGTCTTTTTTCTCCAGTGTTTATTATTACTAATCCTTATTGTTAACTAATGTTTATGGAAGAAATTACTAATTTTTATATTTTAAAAATAGTTTTACTAATTTAAATAATTTTTCTATAATAATTTGAATAGACTAGAAATTTTTCTATCGAATTGTGTCAAAAAATCCGTTAGTCAGTAAACTTTTATTAATTTTAACTGGTTTTTTTATACTACAGGGAAAAATTACTAAATGTGTGGCTGTGGTTGCGAGGTAAAGACGCAGGACTGTGACGCATGCGGCAAAAGTTCGAATCTCGACGACTGTAAATTTTTTTTCCCTTCTTTTTTCGTTACCTTTCTTCTATATTGATTATTATTTATAATAATCATCGTTAATTAACTGTTTTGGGGCGAAATTATTAATTTTTATATTTTAAAAATAATTTCATCAATTTTAAATATTTTTTAAAAAAATAATTCAAGTAGACTTAAAGTTTTTCTATCGATTTGTGTCAAAAAAGTCTAATTTTAAGTAAAATTTAATCAATTTTAACGGATTTTTTAAATTGAAAATACTAAGTATATGACTGGTCGCGAAGTTAAGACGCAAGACTGTGACACGGGCGACAAGAGTTCGAAACTCGGCGACTATTAATTTTTTTTTCATTTTTTCCCAAAGTGTTTATTATTAATAATAATTGTTAATTAACAATTTTGGAAGAAATAATTAATTTTTATATATTAAAAATAATTTTAGTAAACAAGAAATTTAATTAATTTTAGTGAACAAAAAATTTAATTAATTTTAAATCAATTTTTTCTTTAAATAATTCGAATGGACTAGATAGAAGTTTGTCTATTGAATTGTGTCAAAAAAATTCGTTTTTAAGTAAAGTTTAATCTATTCTAACTGTTTTTTTAAATCGAAGGGAAAAAATAATAAATGTGTGTCTTATGGCGGCGAGGGAAAGTCGCAAGACTGTGACGCAGACGGCAAGAGTTCGAATCTCGTCGACTGGCAAATTTTTTTTCTTCTCTTCTTTCGTTTTTTTCCACAGTGTTTATTATTATTAATAATAATAATAATTTTTAATTAACAATTATGATTGTTTATTATAAAAATTTTATAAAAATTAAAATTTTTTTTTTAAAATGTTACAAAAATTTGCAAAATAAAGAAATAATTACAAAGAGGGAAAAAAATAAAAAAAATTGTCATAAATTTTCAAATTTTCCTTTCTTTTTCGATTCAAAATACAGTGAAGCATTTTGAGTAAGGCTTTTCATGGATGAATGAACAATAAAAACGAATAAAGTGTGTAGTTTGTTGAGCCCGGTAGATTTCACGTACCGTTTAGCTCACTTTAATTCCATTAAAGAGATAGACTGGAATAAGAATGACTTCCTTTTCCTTAGGATGGACATGAGAGAAGCGAGGGTATTGGATGTGATGAGAAAAGACAAAGATAGTAAAAAAAACAAAAAAAAAAGAAACGAAGCAGTTGAAGAAGAAGAAGAAGAGAACGAGAAAGAAAAAGAGGAAAAACTAGAATAAGAGGGAAAAAAAGAATAAAAAGAATACGACTCTCCTCTACTTTCAGATACGAACTCTTTTCTCCGAGAGAAGTAGAATAATGGACCTTCGTATACTGCCGGTAACGACAGCTCATTGGTCAATAACAAGAACATAAAACGGGCAACACAAATCTTTAATTAACTTTATCGTTCTCAATAGGAAATTTATTTATTCCATTTCAAGAAATATAAAAACTAATTTCCTGAGATAGAGGAAAAAAAAGAAGAAATTTCCCAGAAAATGTAATTTAATGAAATAATTCAAACAGGAATTATTTATTTCGATTTATTCATTTCTCATATTTTTCATTTTCATTTGTTTTCAAATTTTAGTTAAATTATTTATTTCTTATTGTTTATTTATTTTATTACTAGTTTGCAATATTAATTATTTTTAATAATTACAATTAAATTAATTTAATTGTAATTTAATTTAATTCTTACAATTAAATAAGTCACTTGTAGGTTCCATTCATTTTATTTACAAAATATTAGGAATAAAAAAAATTTTTCCCCTACGAGATTCGAACCCTGGTTCATAAATTTCAAATCAAGCGCCTTAACCACTGAACCAAGACACAAACAAATTTTCCACGGTAATAATATGATTTTTATGCGTAATAATACTAGTCTCCTTAGTATTAATAATTTAATCATATTTATTATTGCTTAATTATACTAAATAATATTTATCTATTCAATTATTTATTTATTTTGTATTAATTTATTTACATTTAGTTATTTTTGTTGATTTATTTATTTTTTTTTACCTTTTTACAATCGATTACAGTCTTTTGTATGTTGAATTAATTTTAACAATGATGAGAAATGAAAAAAAATTTACTTCTCCCTCGAGATTTGAACCCTGGTCCGTAGATTACAAGGCAAACGCCTTAACCACTGTACCAATTTAGAACAATTGCTTTTTTTCTAATATTATTTATGGCTAACGAAACTATTTTCTTGATTATTTACCAGATGAATGTAGTAAAGTTTATGTAATCAGGACAAAATGGTTTTTTTGCAATGTTTAAAAACAGAAATTTAACAAAAAAAAATAATTTGTGAATGAATTGAATAATAATGATAATAATATGAATTCTTTTAAGCAGAAATACTTTAAAAAAATTATTTAGTAGGAAAAAAAAAATTCCCCGTTACCTAGATTCGAACCCTAGTCAACAAATTACAAGCCAAGTGCCTTAACCACTGATCTAATTTACAAACCATTTTTTTTTTAAATAAAACAATTATTTATGACTAATAACACTATTTTCATGATTCTTTACCAAATGAATTGAATCAGGATAAAATTGTTTTTTCTACAATGTTTAAAAATAGAAATCGTACAAAAAATTAAAAATTTGTGAACAAAATTGAATAATAATAAAAATAATATGAATTACAATAAGCAGAAATGTTAAAAAAAATATATTTAGTTGGAAAAAAAATTTTTCGTTGCCGGGTTTTGAACTCTGGTCGATAAATTACAAGCCAAGCGCCTTGACCACTGAACCAAAGTACAAATAAAATCGTTTTTTCCTATTCAAACAGTTTTTCTTGTAAAAAACATTATTTTTACTAAAATAATGAATAAAATAAATGTTACAAAATTATTTAAAATTAAAATTTGTAACTAGAATTTATTTTTAACTGAAAATAAATAAAATGAATAAAATTTCACGCTGTAAAAAATTATTTTTTGAAGCTATAATAAAAATTAGGATTTTTACCAGAAGGAACTAATTTCGAAGGGGGTTTTTTTTTTATTTTTTATTAGAAGAACAAACGAGCCGTGAGTTTGCGGTGTTAGAAGGGGGTTGAGAGGGGGGGTTAATTTCAAAATGGCCGCCCTTATCGTCATGGAAGAACGACTGTTTTACTTAAGAAAATTCAGGGTTTGGCGTGAGAGCAAAGTGCTCGAAAGAAATTTTACGGAAGCAATTCTCGCTTACTTTGTAAGCTTGCTATGCAGTCGAGTTTAAAATGCAGCAAGGAGAGAGAGAGAGAGGGAGAGAGAGCTGTATTAGCAAATGGAAATGGGAAAACGAGCTTAGTCAAGTAGTGTCATTTGCAGTCTCACTTAAATTCTATTGGTTGTTTGCACAACTTATTGATTCAGTCGCCAAAACGATTATAATACATTTTTTTTGTTCCTCTTATTCTATTCTCACAACTATTTTTTTTAAATTTATTTTTATTTTTAAAAATAAAAGTAGCAATTTTGAAAATATTTTTTTCTCTAATTGTAAGAAAGTAAAGAGAAAAATTTCTCTGTAAAAAAATAAGGAAAAAAAAATTTTTTTTTGAAAAAATTGTGACGGGATTTGAACTCTGGATGGTTTTTTACAAGTCGAGCGCCTTACTCACTAGACCAAATGACATTTTTTTTTCATTTGTTTAAATTAAATAGAAAACATTCGAAATTGAGGAAGATTTAAAAACAAGTATTTCGATCAGAGTGGAAAGCTATTTTTGTGAATATTGTTTACAGTAATAACAATAAAAATAACAATAAAAATAAAAAAACGAAAACAAAAAATACTATTATTGTCACAATAAATGTAACTACCTCTATTATTATTGGGTGCCTTACCTCAATTCTTGTTAATACAATAAAAATAATAAAAAATAAATAACAAATACATAAAAAAATACATAAAAAATATATATAAAAAAATAAAAAAAAAATTAAAATAATAAATGTAAATAAATAAATTATAAAAATAACAAAATTACTGTCAAAAGAATATAGTAACTTCTGTAAAAAAAGAAAAGAAAAAAAAAATGAGCGAAAAAAAATTCCATTCTACTATCCCTGGGATTCGAACCCTGAACGTTGGGTTTATCAGTCGAGAGTGCCCTATCCACTGGACCAATTTAAAAAAAAATTAATTTCACATTCTGAAATTTGGTTAAGAACACAAAACCTGGAAAAAAAGTGTGTGTCGATAAGTGAAAAATTATTTCTCGTCATTAGTGGAGTGTTAATCTGACCCTCGAACTGTTGGGGAGTTCCCCATTCGATTCCCAAGGGGAAGTTAATCGTCGCCGCCGTTAGCTATCGTACATCGGCCCCAAAAGCGATAAATAATGACCATGATTTTCCGATAAATCATTCTCGACAATTATTTCCAATAAATCTATTCTATTTTCTTTTTCCTCTCCTTTTCCTTTAAATTTCGTTGTAAAAATTTGTTGTTCTTTTATTTGCAAAAATAGAATAATATTGCAAAATTAATTACACGAAAATTCCATTTTAAGAATTAAAAAAAAAAAATTTCGGTAATTGAAATAAGAATATTTTAGGGGGAAAAATTAATTTTTTTATCTCTACTATAGAAAAATATTAGTCTAGTTAATAAAAAAAAAATTAATAAAATTTCTACTTAATAAAATTAGGTTTCCACTACAAAAAAAATTAATTTCTACTAAATATAATTAATAATATTTTCCTTTTTAAAAAAAATTAATCTTTCTCTCCAGTTGGAGATATTTTTTTATTTTCTCAACTGAAAATTTTATTCTCTACTAAAGAAATGACTTTTTTTCTCTTATTAAAATATTAATTATTTTTCCTCTAATAAAAAGAAAATATAAAAGAAAGTCCAAAATATAATTTTTGTGTTTAGCGATAAGAATAACTATTATTCAAAGTATTATCAAATTTTTTAAATTTGAAATTCCCGCTCTAGTGGCGCTGTCGTTGCTTATGCTAGAAAAAAGCGGGGAAATTCAAATCTTGAAATAAAAAAAATCTTTTTTTCATAATAGATTTAAAACATAATTGTTTTTTTCAAGTATTTATTCAAAATATTGTCCCTCCTGAAATTATGGTCAAGCTGATAGTTAATTTTCTTGTTTATAGATTATTTTTAATTTCAATTTCTAATTTTAATATTTTATTTTCACTATTAAGTGTGTTTTTACATTCTCATCACATGAGAAGGTATTTTTATTTTAATTCTCGATTATATAATTGCAGGAATTTTTCTTATTTTTCTTTTTACAAAATAAATAATTTGTAATTATTAATAAGAAAAATTATTTTTTAAAGTAGTTTTAAATTTTGGATTTCCCGCTCTAGTGGCGCTGTTGTTTCTTATATTAGAATGAAGCGGGAAATTTAAATTTTGAAATAAAAAACTGCCCTTTTAATTATATATTGAAAACAGAAGTGTTTTTTTCGAGTATTTATTCAAAATACAATTTTTCTTCTAAAATAAAAAAACAAGTTGAAAATTAATTTTATTGTCAATATCTAATTTCTTAATATCGTTTTTAATCCAAATGTTTTATTTTAGACTCCGAATCAAGAGTTTTAAATTTTGATTATAGAATTCCAAGAATTCATTTTTGTGAATTAGCGATAATAATAATTATCATTTAAAGTGGTTTTAAATTTTTAAATTTGAATTTCCCGCTTTAGTGACGCTTTTGTTGCTTAAACAAGAAAGAAGCGGGAAATTCAAATTGTTTAAATTAGAAAAAGCCTTCTTTTTTATAGTAGAGTTAGATATAATTCTTTTCTTTCTTATACTTATTAAAAAAAACTGTTTCTCCTAAAATTACAGTCAAGCTAAAAATTAATTTTCTTCTCCATATTTAATTTTTTAAATAATTTGTTTCAATTTTGACTCCTAAATACTATTTTTAAATTATGTTTTCGATTATTAATTTCAGGAACTTATTTTCTTAATTAGTGATAAGAATAATTATTATTTAAATCAGTATTAAATTTGAATTTCCCGCTCTAGTGGCGCTGTCGTTGCTTATACTAGAAAGAAGCGGGAAATTCAAATCTTGAGATTAAAAAAAGGCTTCTTTTTTATAATAGACTTAAAATATTTTTTATTTTCTCTACTAAAAAATTGTTTTCTCTTCTAAAAGTATGTTTTTTGTAAACTAAAAAATAATTTTTTCTACTAAAAGAAATAATATTGCTATTTGAAAACTTAGTTTCTAGACAAAAAAAAATTACTTTTCTCTGCCTTAAAAAAAACTAATTTATTTTCAAAATTAAATTAATAGGAAAAAAATTCATTTTCTAAATTTAATTCCCTTTTCCCCCCTCGAAGAAAAAAATAATATTCAAAAGTGTTTAAAAAATCATTAAATAATTTATTTCCCGAACATGAAATTTGAAAGTGATTTACCGCTATCTAGCGGCAGTTCTCTAACTGTTGAGGATTAATAAGTAAGTAACTCTATTAGTCTCGCTCTATCGCAAAAGGGGGTTTAACTTTGCAAGTCTTGCACGTGCGCGCCCATCGTTTTAAAAAGGGTTTGAGCGAGAGAGAGAGAGGGGTGGGGGGGGGGGTTTGGAAACGGGGTGACAGAAATGTTTGCCGGTAAAAGGAGGAAGGGGAGTGAGGGGAGTCACACAGCAGGAGGTGGAGATCATGTAATATGCATCCAGTTTCAAACGTAAAAGCGAACTCACTGTAAATACTTGAAATAGAAACATATCCTCAAGTCAATAATTGCTTAAAAAAGTTCAATAAAAACGTCTCTATTTTAGCAGAAGAAAAATAGAAAAAAAAACTTAATTTTATTGCCCCAAAAAAATGAGCAAATAAGAAAAATTAAAATATTAATATTCATACTTTTTTAATTAATTTCCACTTGAATTTTACATTTTTAAATAAATATTAAATATTATTTTAAGGAATCGAGAATTTGAAACTATTTAAAAGTAATAAATTTAAATAATAATTTTGAATTTGGCGCCAAAAAAACACAGTTGAATTTATGGCGGCAATATTCAAATTTAAAAATTGTTAATGTTGCAAATAAATAATTTGTAGAGAAAATAAATAATAATAAGTACTAAGTACTATTTATGAGTTAAAAAATTATGTAATACAAAATTTAACTATTATTAATTAAATAACAAGTGAGAAAATTATTTTTAATCTAACAACTATTTCACGAGTAACATAATATTTTCAATAAGAACTCGCAGTAATCAATTATATTTCTAATCTATTAAAAAATGCATACTTTTTTATTTCAACATTTGAATTTCCCGCTTTTTTCCAATATAAGCAACAGCAGCGCTACTAGAGCGGGAAATTCAAAATTGAAAAAATTAAAACTACTTTAAATAATAATTTTTCTTATCGCTAATTACAAAATAAATCTTTCTGCAATTATATAATCGAAAAATAAAATATAAAAAACACAATTAAAAGTAAAAATGAAAGATTAAAATTAGAAATTTAAATTAAAAATTACCTATAAACAAGAAAATTAATTTTCTGCTTGACTGTAATTTTTGGAGACACAATATTTTGAATAAGTACAAGAAAGAGAACAATTATGTTTCAAATCTATTAACGAAAAAGAAGCTTTTTTTATTTAAACATTTGAATTTCCCGCTTCTTTCAATTTATATGCAACTACAGCGCCACTGAAGCGGGAAATTTAAATTCAAAAAAATAAAAATTGCCCCTACCAGTAATTATTTCTATCCTTGATATTAAAACCTACGTTTTATAATTAAAAAAACTTCCAATAAATACTGTAAATAAAAAAATGAATTAAATACAAAGAAAAATTAATAAAAAAAAAATAAAAAATCATTTTTTTCTAAATTTAATCATTATTTTTAAAAATAGAATTTTTATATTTCAAAGGAAAAAGTCTATATTTCTATCATCTTTATCTGATTGTCAGTTGAGGGCAATGGGTTGAAGGGGTTGAGAGAAAGAAAGAAATGAAAGTATTTCGAGAGTAAGAGAGCCAAAGAGAAAAGGAGAGACGAATAGTGGCAAGGAGGGAAAGGGGTGGGGGTAAAGTAACAATAGACCGTTGGAAATCGAGAGATATTTATTTTTCCCTTCTATACAATGTATCAGTGCACTAAGAAAAATATCAACAATAACCTCGACGTCCGTTTTATCCAAGATAAGTAGAGTTGAAATCGGGCCAACTATTTTAAAAAAGTAAGAGAAAGAAAAAAGAAAGAACAGAAAAAAGAGAAGAAGAAAAAATAACGATAAATACAATATGTCACACTTTCTGCTCTTATGACATAAAAAAAACCCTCTTTTATCATCTATTTTATAGCAATTCATGTTCACAAAAAAAAACGCTCCAGAAAAAAGACACAATTCGTGTCATTGAACTAATTTGTAATTTAAATTTTGGCGCCTTGTGATTTTAAATCGCTTTTTTGGCGCCAAATTCAAAAGAGCGTATTTTCTTTTTTTAATTTATTACTTTATACTAATGTTTATTAATTATTTTTTCATTTATTTATTCATTTATTAATTCATTTACTTATTTATTTAACAAACTTTTTGTTTTTGAGGTAAATTCATAAATTTTTATTTTCACACTTTTAAATTTTACCGACTTTAATTTTAATTTACTTTATTAACTTTGTAACAACTATTTATCAATAAATAAATAAAAAATTTATTATTATTATCATTTATTTATTAGGTAAAATTTAAACTTGTTTTAAATTTAAATTTCCCGCTTTAGTGGCGCTATTTCAAGTAGTTTTAATTTTTTAATTTTGAATTTCCCGCTTCTTTAGCGCTAGTATCAAATTTCTTTCAAAAGGCGGTAAATTTAAATTTTCATTTATAAAAAAGTCTCTTTTTTGTTATTTTCAGTTGATAAATTATTATTTCTTTCATTAAAAATTTAAATTAAAACGTTTTTCTCCTAATTAATAAAAAAAAAAATTTTTTAATTTTTTTTGGTCAATTTTTAATTATTTCTTAATTTTCTAACCTTTTCCTATTTCCAATAAATTTTATTATTTACATCATACGTTTTTCTACTACGTAGTTAAAAAATTTTTTTCTGTACTGCATTTTTTCGAATTCAAAAATTTAAATTTCCCGCCTCTACGGCACTAGTGTTGTAAATAGCGGGAAATTCAAATTTAAAAACCAAAAAAACGACTTTCTTATAATATAAACTTAGTTTAAACTTTTTTTTGTCTTTTTCTGAAGAATTAGAACTATAGAAAAAAGAACAGTAGAAAAAAAAGAAGAAAAGGAAGAAAAAATATTAAGAAGAATTAGAATATTATGTCTTTTTCTATCTTATGTATAGTGTTAAGAGGGGCGGTCAAGTTCTTCGACTACTGGTAGTAAAAAAAAAATATATAAGAAAGTTTTTCTTTTCTTTTCCATGGTGTGAGGTTTAGAGAGAATCCTGTCTCGAGAAAAGATTTGTCTTCCAATCTGGAATCCACTCCAAGCGAAGGAGGAGGGGAGGGGGGGGGGTGAAAGGAAGTGCTACTGGAGTACGACAAAACCCCAATCCCTTTAATGGAGACAAATCCCTCTTGCGCAAGCCCTTCACAGAACGTGGAAGACAATTTGAAAGAGTATATCCCGCCTGGCTTGATATTAGCACCCAAACTCCCCTCCCCTCCACCCTTCTTGCCACCTTGCACCCACGAGCCAATCATTCCCCGTTGTTTCTTTAACGTCTTTTATTTCCTTCTAAATCAAATTATTACCCACGTGAGACTGGGGATAATGTTTTTTTTGAAAAAAAGGAGTTTAAAAGCAAATTTTTGACGTATTCTTTATCCAAATTTGACGATTTTTGGAGAAAAAAATTAGTTTTTTTTTATATTGTACATTGGTCATGGTGTTAAGGTGCAGGATTTGTATGCTGGTGGTCTGGGTTCGAGTCTTGCGATGGGAAATTTTTTTTCCTATCATTTTTTTTCTTGTTTTATATTTGTTAATAGTATTTCGAATATTTTTATTAATATTTTTAACATTTTGAGAAATAAAAAATTTTTAAAAATATTTTTAAACTAGTTTTAAGATTCATTTTTCGATTTTTGAACTCTCTACTTAACTCAATGCGAACAAGGTTCAAAAAATATTTTTTTTTGATTTTTTTAAAAGAAATTTTGATTGTTTTAAAAATTTTTCTTATCATTGCAGTTTTGGTCGCGAGGTTAACGTTCTGGTTTCGTAAACCGTTGACTAGGGTTCGAATCCCGGATGGGGATAATATTTTTTTCGTATTCTTAATTTCAATGGAAATTAATACTAAATCTACCATTTTCTTTTGCGGTAAAAAAAATTTTTAATTACTATTATGATATTTATTTGTCAATATTTTCTCAAATTGTTTTTTAAAACAAATAGTGGACAGCATTTTTCGTTATTTTCGACCATTAGAAAGTGATTTTTTAATTCAAAGGAATGCAATTTCAATGTAATGAGAAATTTTTCCTATTCTTGCAGTTTGGTCACATGGTTAAGATACTCGGTTTCTAATCAGGCGGTAAGGGTTCGAATCCTGTCAGGGTGGATATTTTTTTTCCAATGAAACTTCGTGCCCTTTTTTTTGTAATAGCCATAGACGAAAAAAATACTAAAACCTCTTGCAATTTGAAAATCATTTGGTATTTTTAGATTTTTTAGGTCGCTAATTCCTAATTAAATGTCTGATTTGAAAAATTTAAAATGGCGGATCCAATATGGTGACGAATTATTTAAAAAAATTTTTATATTTGCCTGAAACTTGTTAGTCGGTGGTTTTAAAAAAGCTCCATTAAAATTTAATGTCAATTTCAAAAATACAAAATGGCGGATTCAATATGGCAACAAAATATGACGGAATATATGAAAATTGGCGCGTTTCGCTTGAAATGAATCACTCAGGGGTTTTCAAGGTCGCTGAATTTGAATTTTACGTCAGATTTAAAAAATTCAAAATGGCGGATTCAATATGGCGACTCAATATGGCGGAATATTTTAAAATTGGCGCCTTTCGATCGAAATACGTCACTCGGGGGTTTTCGAGGTCGCTGAATTCGAATTTAACATCGAATTTACAAAATTTAAAATGGTGGATTCAATATGGCGACCCAATATGGCGGAATATTTGAAAATTGTCGCGTTTCGATCAAAATACGTCACTCGGGGGTTTTCGAGGTCGCTGAATTCGAATTTAACATCAGATTTTAAAAATTCAAAATGGCGGCTTCAATATGGCGGAATATTTTAATATTGGCGCCTTTCGATCGAAATACGTCACTCGGGGGTTTTCGAGGTTGCTGAATTCGAATTTAACATCAGATTTACAAAATTTAAAATGGTGGATTCAATATGGCGACCTAATATGGCAGAATATTTGAAAATTGGCGCGTTTCGCTTGAAATGAGTCACTCAGGGGTTTTCAAGGTCGCTGAATTTGAATTTTACGTCAGATTTAAAAAATTCAAAATGGCGGATTCAATATGGCGACTCAATATGGCGGAATATTTTAATATTGGCGCCTTTCGATCGAAATACGTCACTCGGGGGTTTTCGAGGTTGCTGAATTCGAATTTAACATCAAATTTACAAAATTTAAAATGGTGGATTCAATATGGCGACCCAATATGGCGGAATATTTGAAAATTGTCGCGTTTCGATCAAAATACGTCACTCGGGGGTTTTCGAGGTCGCTGAATTCGAATTTAACATCAGATTTTAAAAATTCAAAATGGCGGCTTCAATATGGCGGAATATTTGAAAATTGTCGCGTTTCGATCAAAATACGTCACTCGGGGGTTTTCGAGGTCGCTGAATTCGAATTTAACATCAAATTTACAAAATTTAAAATGGTGGATTCAATATGGCGACCCAATATGGCGGAATATTTGAAAATTGTCGCGTTTCGATCAAAATACGTCACTCGGGGGTTTTCGAGGTCGCTGAATTCGAATTTAACATCAGATTTACTAAATTCAAAATGGTGGATCTAATATGGCGATCAAAAATTTTTTAATTAAATTAATAAAATGATTTTCTTTTATTGGCGAGTGTATAATAATTAATTTTGATATAATAATAGAAAAATTTGCACTCTTTGTAATATCGCTGGAAATCTTGACACACATCTGTGAGGAAAATTGTTGTTGCACGCTATTCGGAAATTTAATAAGTGATATCATTGCTCCAGTGCCAGTGGTAGGCGGGCTTTATATATATACACCATCTCACACCTCACGTGAATAGGGGTTCTTCCTATTATAATTCTCAGCGACCGGATTGAGTTCTCTCTCTCTCTCACTCTCTCTCTCTTTTTCACCTGTTCTCTCCTCTCGCTATACTTGCTTTGAAAATGATGTACGAGGAACGTTTATAGGGTTAATGGCGGGCGGAACCTCTGGTTGCAGAATACAAAACAGTGTGTGAACTCGAGATGCCTAACCAAGATTGAGTAGACCACAAAAACTGAGCCATTTTCAACGAGCTAAAATTTTACCCGCTTTAAATAATCGTGAACATTAATATTCACTGATTGATGTCTCTCGTTAATTTTATAATTTTCCTTCACCTACGGATGCGCGCCTCATTCCAAATTTTACCACCAGGAGCAATTACGGAATGAAAAATTAAATCCTTAAAAGCGATGAAAATGAAAATTGACGAAAAGTAATGAAGAACTATGTAGTTAAGAACTAAATTCACTAGTTTTTATTTTACTAGTTGTAATTTTAGTAGTTTTTATTTTAATGGTTTCAAGTTTACTAGTTAATGTAAATTACAATAAGAATATTTGGAATACTAATTTTTTTAGCGTCGAAAAAATGGAAAAA
Source organism: Leptopilina heterotoma (assembly GCF_015476425.1). Lineage (NCBI taxonomy): Eukaryota > Metazoa > Arthropoda > Insecta > Hymenoptera > Figitidae > Leptopilina > Leptopilina heterotoma. Next base: position 507,798 of record NW_025110975.1, read on the forward strand.
AAATTTTGCCTCCACTGAGATTCGAACGCATATTGATGAACTAGTAAACAAGTGTCTTAACCTTGAGTCAAAACTGCAAGAATAACGGAATTTCTATTCGCTTTAAATTTTTGGCGTCAAATTTAAATCACTGGACAAGTTTTTAAATAGTTTTTATATTTTTGCGGATAATTTAAATAATTTTGTAAATTTCTTAACCTAAACTTAAATATTGGACAAAATCTTAATTTATTTTTAATTTTTGGGTCAAATTTTCAATAATTGGACAAGTCTCTTGATCTAAAATAAAATACTGGACAAGTTTTTAACTAGTATTTAGATTTTCGCTCTTAATTTAAATAACTGGACAAATTTCTAAAGCTAAATTTAAATACTGGATAAGTTTTTAACTAGTTTTTAGCTTTTGGCGCAGAATATAAATTATTGGACAAATTTTTTACCTAAATTTAAATACTGGACAAGTTTTTCACCATTTTTTAGAATTTGTCATTTAATTTAAAGAATTGGACAAGTTTCTTAATCTGAATTTAAATACTGGACAAGTTTTTAATTGATTTTTAAATTTTGACGCCAATTTTAAATAATAGGACAAGATTTTAGATCTAAAATAAAATACTGGAGAAGTTTTTAAATAGTATTTAGATTTCGGGGCTAAATTCAAATAATTGGACATTTTTCTTAATCCAAATTTAAATACTAAACAAGTTTTTAAATGGTTTTTAGCTTTTGCGGCTTAATATAAATAACTGGACAAATTTTTTAACCTAAATTAAAATACTGGACTAATTTTTAACTAGTTTTTAGATTTTTGTGGTTAATTTATATAATTTTGCGAATTTCTTAACCTAAATTTAAATATCGGACAAAATCTCAATTATTTTTTAATGTTTGAAACTGACTTTTAAAAATTGGACAAGTTTCTTGATCTAAAATAAAATACTGGACAAGTTTTAATTTTTTTTACTTTAATAAAAAATAGCTAATTTAAAAATTAATAACTGGTCAAATTTCTAAAGTTAAATTGACATCCTGAACAAGTTTTCAATTATTTTTTTATTTTTGGCGCCTAATTTAAATAATTGGACAAGTTTCTTCAACTAAATTGAAACACTGGACAAGTATTCAGTCCCTTTTTCTATTTTACTTTTTGCTGCCTAATTTGAATGTTTGGACAAGTTTTTCAATCCAAACTTTATCTAATGGACAAGATTTTATTTTTTTCAATTTTTGGCGCCTATTTTAAATAATTGGACAAGTTTCTCACTCTGAATCAAAATGATGGACAAGTTTTCGGAATTTTTTTAAATTATTATCGGCTAATTTAAATAACTAGACAAATTTTTAAATTAAAATATAAATACTGGACAAGTTTTCAATTATTTTTTAATGTTTGCCGCCTATTTCAAACAGTTGGACAAAATTTTTTTTTAAATAAAATACTGGACGTTTCTACTTTTTTTTATCTTTAGCCACTATTTAAAAAAATACTAGACAAGTACTTTCTTACCTGCAAATTTAAATTTTGTGACAAATTTCTAAATTTAAATTTATCTTCTGGACAAGTATTCAATTTTTTTTTTAATTTTTGGAGCCTATTTTAACAAATTGGACAAGTTTTCATTTATTTTTTTCATTTTTGGCGCCTATTTGAAATAATTGGACAAGATTCTTGTTCTAAATTAAAATACTGGACAAGTTTCCTATTTCGTTTATTTTTTAGCGCCTCTTTTAAATATTGGACAAGTTTGTCATTACTTGTTTTCGGTAAATTTGAATATTTGGGAAAGTTTCTGAATTAAATTGAAAACCGGACAAGTATATAATTCATTTTTCATTTTTGACGCCTATTTGAAATAATTGGACAAGATTCTTGTTCTAAATTAAAATACTGGACAAGTTTCCTATTTCCTTTATTTTTAGCGCCTCTTTTAAATACTGGACAAGTTTTTCGATCTTTATTTTAAATACTGGACAAATTATCCCATTCTTTATACTTTTTGGCGCCAAATTTAAATAATTACACAGTAAATAATAATTTTTCTCTAAATTGGACAAATTTCTAAATGGCGCTAAATTTAAATTTCTTTTTTATCAATTTCTTCCTTTTTTTTCTGTTTCATAAAATATTCTTCTATATGTTTAGAAATGCAATCAGTGTTTTATTTTTCTATTTTTATTTTTGCAAAATAAGAAAATGGTTCCGCATCTATATTGTAATATTGAAACAACAATCTATATTATCTATATTTCTCTTATGCTAATGGTGGGTTTTGGTGAAGCGTTATTTGGAATGGGGGTGGAGGGGGAGGGGGGAGGTCAATGGTTATACTGTCACGAAACGTTCAACGATTACGACAATCTCGATGCACAATGCATGCAAAACAATATTACAGAAAAAGAGAGTATTGGCGCCGGAAATCCTTCGAGAGTCGCGAGTCACGGTTATTTTCACGGAAAAAGGGATGAGGGTGGGGGGGGGGTAATGTGAGGTCACGTGAACGAAATTCAAAACCAATATTCTATTCAACTTAATGCTAATACGATACTTTGTACGCACTGTCCTCGTGAGTTTTTTTCAAAAAGAAAAGTGAAGGAAAAAAATATGTTTCAATTTTCACAATTTTCCCTTTCATTTCAAATTTTTATATTTTTCGAAAATTTGGAATATTGTTTTTATTATCTTTTAATTTTTTTTTTTACTAAATAAATAATGAAACTTATTATCTTAATAATAAAATAATGACAATAATAATAATAATTATAATAATAATAATAACAATAATAATAATCTTAAAATATTGCTATATTAATTATTTATTATAATTATTAAAAATAATTAGAATTATAATAAAAGTAGTACTAATTAATATTATTAGGTTATAAGTTATATTATTTATTGTAAATTCAAAAAATGATGTTTATTTTTTAAATTATAACCACTTTTAAATTTATACTATTATGGACGCACCTTTAAGGAGAAGAATTTTGATTTTTAGACAATAAACGAAAACATTTTTTTAAAGGAATTTTTTTTTATAATAATATTCAGAATATTAATAATAGAAAAAAGAAAAAATTATATTAAACTGAATGTTTTTGTTGTGTAAGAATACAAAATTTTTATTTTAAAGGTGTGTCCACAATTGTGAAAATTAAAAAGTGATCACAATTAATTTTCTAATTTCGATAATAAATAATAAGCTACTTTTAAATGATAAAAATAAGTAGTTAAAAATAATAAATAATTGAGTAATAATTAATATTATTTTTATTTATTATTAAAAATATTCTTTATTAAAATTATTTTTTTCATCATTTTTATTATTATTTCTCCATTTTAATCAAAGTTTTTTTTGGGGGGGGGGGGAATTGTAAAAATTATTTTCGAATGAATTGAGGACAATCTCGATGGGTCGTCCTCGTCGTCATTGTCGACGCTGAGCGGTTAGATAAGCTGAAAGCAAATTTGCACCGGCAACTCCTCGAATCGAGCGAAATACGGTTACATTACATTCACGTGTTCAAATATTTGTAGAATCGATGGCAGTTTGGACGGTTCTTCGGACCCGAGAAGAAAAGTAAAAGAGAGGGAAAAAAAATGTGGAAAAATTTCTCCATTGAAAATAATATATTTCGATAGAAAAAATTCCAGAGAGATGAATTTAAACTAAAACTTAACAAAAAATACCAGAAAAAAATTGACAAAACAAAAATTCAAATAAATTTCTTTTAATTATTTCCAAACTTTTTCAAAAAAATAATAGAAAAATAAAAATACAAAAATATTTTATTTTAAAAAAAAAAAAAAATTATATTCCAAAAATCTGTTTAAAAAAAATTTCCACAAGAAATAGTGAAATATTGTATCAATTTTTAATTTGAAAAATAGTTTCATTTTTAAAAAATTAGGCAAGTTTTTATTTTTTTTTTCATTTTTAACGGTTAATTTAAATAACCGGACAAATTTCTAAAGTTAATTTATATACTAGACAAGTTTTGAATTACTTTTTAATTTTTGCGTCTATTTTAAATAATTGTCCAATTTTGTCGCTCGGAATTAAAATATTGGACAAGTTTTCGGGTATTTTAAAAAATTTTCAAAAGCTAATTTAAATCATTGCCTTAAATTTGTCGTTCAAAAGTAAAAACAAATAAAAAACTTGTTCACTATTTAAAATAGTCGATAAAAATAATGAAAAATATAAAACTTGTCCAGAATTTTAATTTAGAACAAGAATCTTGTCCAATTAGTTAAAATAGACGCTAAATATTAAAATAAAATTTAAAACTTGTCCAGTATTTAAAATTGTCGCCAAAAATAATGAAAAAAACAAAACTTGTCCAATATTTTATTTAAGAACAAAACTCTTGTCCAATTGTTTGTAATAGGCGACAAAAATTTTAAAAAAAATTGAAAACTTGTCCAGTAGATGTATTTTAATTTAAAAATTTGTCCAGTTATTTAAATTCGCCATTGAAAATTACAAAATACCGAAAACTTGTCCAGTATTTTAATTAAGATCGAAAAACTTGTCCAAATATTCAAAATTGGCGTCAAACATTAAAAAATAATTGAAAACTTGTCCAGTATATATATTTTTATTTTAAAAAATTTGTCCAGTTATTTAAATTATCCGTTAAAAATTTTAAAATACGGAAAACTTGTCTAGTATTTTGATCCAGAGCGAGAAACTTGTCCAATTGCTTACAATAAAAGACAAAAATGTGAAAATAATTTAAAACTTGTTTAGTAGATATATTTGAATTTAAAAATATGTCCAGTTTTTAAATTCGCCGTTAAAAATTACAAAATACTAAAAACTTGTCCAGTATTTTAATCCAGATCGTGAAACTTGTCCAAATATTTAAAATGGGCTCCAAACATTAAAAAATAATTGAAAACTTGTCCAGTAGATATATTTAATTTAAAAAAAATTGTCCAGTTATTTAAATTCGACGTTAAAAATGTTAAAATACCGAAAACTTGTCTAGTATTTTAATTCTTAGCGAGAAACTTGTCCAATTATTTATAATAGGCGACAAAAATTAAAAAATAATTGAAAACTTGTCCAGTAGATATATTTGAATTTAAAAAGTTGTCCAGTTATTTAAATTAGCCGTTAAAAATTAAAAAATTACGATGACTTGTCCAGTATTTTACAGAGCGAGAAATTTGTCCAATTTTTTATAATAGGTGACAAAAATTAAAAAAAATAATTAAAAACTTGTCCAGTAGATATATTGTAATTTAAAAATTTGTCCAATTATTTAAATTTGCCGTTAAAAATACAAAATACCGAAAACGTGTCCAGTATTTTATATAAGAACAAAACTATTGTCCCGTTGTTTATAATAGGAGACAATAATTTAAAAAAAAAATTGAAAACTTGTCCAGTAGATATATTTAAATTTAAAAATTTGTCCAATTATGTAAATTCGTTGTTAAAAATTTAAAAATACCGAAAATTTTTCTAGTATTTTAATCTAGAGTGAAAAACTTGTCCAAATATTTAAAATTAGCGCCAAAAATTAATAAATAATTGAAAACTTGTCCAGTATTTACAATTAGATCAAAAACTGGCCCAGTATTAAAAATAACAGTCAAAACGTATCTATTTTTTGAAAACTTGTCCAACAGTTTATTTTTGGCGGTAATTTCAAAAATGAGAGAAAGAAGAATTTTTTTCTTTAATTTTATGGATTAATATTTGTCATTGTTGTTCAAAATTGAGTTATTTATATATATATATATATTATTCACGATAGAGATATAAATGTCATTTATGTAGACATATATATTTACAGATGGAAAATTGTAATATTCGTGAAATTCGTGTGCCAAGTGAAATTGTCTCGTTGAATACTGTTGTTGTTGTTCCATATACTCTCCAATAACGAGAATATCGGAGCGCTAATGGTTGAATTGTCAACCGGATGATTTGCGTTGGAGTTGGGCGAATGGACGCCCCTTAAGAAAGAAGCTTCTGAGTTTTTGCAATCAAAGCAAACTTGAGATATCCTGGCCCGGAGCCAGGATTATAAGGAGCTGGTGCTATGAACTTTAATTTCTCAAATCCTCGCAGTTATTTTCTCTCGCCGTCGAGATACACTTTTTTTTTCCTCTTTCTCTCTATCTCTCTGTCTTCTACTACTCTCCACTTTTTTTTTATTACTCTCCATAAAATTTATTTTACTAAACAAATTTTTGCCTCATTTTAAATTTTGGCACCAAATTACAATTTGTCTGATATTTTATAATTTTTAAATTATTTATATATAAATGGACAAATTTCTTTCAAATGAATTAAAATACTGGACAATTTTTCAAATTTTTTTTTTATTGTTAAAACAAAATTTTACTAATTGGACAAGTTTCTGAATATAAATTTAAATACTGGACAAATTTTCTATTCCTTTTTGGGGACTAATTTAAAAACTGGACAAGTTTTCCATAATTTTTAACTTTTTCGGGACAAATTTACATAAATGGACAAGTTTCTTCAGCTAAATAAAAAATTGAACAAGTATTTAAATTTATTTTATTGTTGAAGCCCAATTTAATAATTGGACAAGTTTCTGAATTTAAATTTAAATACTGAACAAGTTTCTCCAGCTAAATTAAAATACCGGACAAGTTTCTAATTTTTAAAAAAATTTTGCGCCTAATTAAAATAATTAGATAAGTTTTTTCTTCTAAAATAATATATTGGACAAGTTTTTAATTATTTTTTTACTTTTTGGCGCCAAATATATATAATTGGACAAGTTTCTTTAGCTAAAAGAATATTGGACAAGTTTTGGAATCTATATTTAAATACTGGACAAGTTTCTTTTTAGGTAATTTAAAATACTGGACAAGTTTTCAATCTTTTTATTTTTAAAGGCCAATTTTACTAACAGGACAAGTTTCTGAATCTAAATTAAAATACTCCACAAATTCCTTTTAGGTGAATTAAAATACTTGACAAGTTTTCAAATTTGTTTTATTGTTGAAGCACAATTTAATAATTGGACAAGTTTCTAAATTTAAATTTAAATACTGGACGATCTAAAAGGCTTTTTTTAAATTTTGTGCCTAATTAAAATGATCAGAAAAGTTTTTCCATCTAAAATAATATACTGGACAAATTTTTTATTCTTTTTTTACTTTTTGGCGCTAAATTTAAATAATTGGATAAATTTCTTTAGCTAAAAAAAATACTGGACAAGTTTTCAGTTATTTTTTTTGTTGAAGAACAAGTTTACTAATTGGACAAATTTCTGAATCTAAATTTAAATACTGGACAAAAAGTCTATTACGTTTTAATCGTTAATTTAAAAAACTGGACAAGTTTCTTCATCTTAAATAAAACACTGGACAAGTTTTCCATTCTTTCTTACATTCTTCGCACCCAATTTAAGTAATTGGACAAGTTTCTCGATTTGAATTTAAATAATGAACATGTGTGAATATTTTTTTCATCTTAACTTCTAATTTGTATAATTGGACAACTCACTCTATGTAAATTGAAATAATTCACAAGTTGTCCACACCGTTTTACTTTATTAATGATAATTTAATTATTTGGACAAGTTTCTTCAGCTATATTAATATATAGAACAAGTTTTCATTTTTTATTTATTTTTAACATTATCAATTTAAATAATTGGCCAGGTTTTTTACCTAAATTTAGATAGTGGACAAATTTTTTAATTAATTTATCATTAGCGGCGCCTATTTTAAAGAATTGGACAAGTTGTCTTATGAATATTTTAATATTAAACAAGTTTTTAATTCGATTTTATTTTAACTCTTAATTTATATAACTTAACAAGTTTCTTCAGCTAAATTAAAATGCTGGACAACATTTCAATTCTTATTTAATTTTTCGCGCCTATTCAAAATAATTGGACAAGTTTTCTTATATAAACTGAAAAATTGGACAAATTTTAATCTCGTTTTTACTTTTTGGTTTCTAATTTAATTTGTATTTAAAAAATTGGTCTGATTCCATTATTTAAATTCTGGACAAGTTTCTTCAGTTAAATTAAAATACTGGACAAGTTTCCAATTTGTATTTAATTTTTCGAGCCTATGCAAAATAATTGGACAAGTTTTCTTATATAAATTGAAAAGTTGGACAAATTTACATCTCTTTTCTTCTTTTTGGTTCCTAATTTTAAAAATTGGACAAGTTCCATTAATTAAATTCTGGACAAGTTTCTTCACCTTAAATTTAAATTCTGGACAAGTCAATTACTTTTTTTTAATTTTTGACGTCTATTTTAAATAATTGGACAAGTTTCTTCATCTAGATTTAAATTCCGGAAAGTTGTCCAGTCCATTACTCTTTTTGGCGCCTAATTTAAATAATTGGACAAGTTTTCTGCTTTACTACAAATACTGGACAAGTTGTTCATTTTTGGCGTCTATTTTAAATAACTCGACAATTTTTTCATTCTTAATATAAATACTGAACTATTTTTCTTTTGATTCTTAGTAATTTAACTTCTAATTTTCAAAATTTTAACTATTTTTTAATACCAAATTGAAGTAGAGAATAAAATTATAAACGATAAATTAAAAGTTTTTTGTCTCATTTAAATATTGGACAAAATAAAAATAAATTTTCTTCTTTAATTTTTCTTTGCGAAAATAAAATTGACAACTTGTTGAAAAGTTAATCGTAAATATTCCTTCCAATAATTTGACAGGACAAAAATAAAAAGTTGGTTAATAATTTTTGTGAATTGACTTGTGAGAAGTGGAAAAATTTTCGAAGGAAAAATAAATGATTGACCGAGTTGGTCATGTCGAAGCTATTTTGACAGGAGAGTAGTGAGAGAGAAAAATTTCAGATTCTCGATATAGATCAAGAAATCGATTTAACCCAGTTTAACAAGTTTTTTTTGCAAAAAAAAAACAAAAAAAGAATAGGAAGAAAAAAATAAAAGAATGAAGAGAAAAATCATATTTGCCAATGGAAAAAGCATGTTTCTGATTCGTCAGTAACAATCTATTTTCATTACTTCCGCGAATAGACTGTTCCCTTAGGTAATAATAAAAATGCATTTTACTTGTCAGTTTATTTCAAAACTTTATGAAAAATTGGTTTCAATAGTACCTTCAGTTTTTTATATTTTTTTTTGTTGCAAAAAGTAAAATAGAATTTTTTCGTCAACTTTTTAAACTATGATTTATAATTTTTTTGAAAAATTATTAGTGGTACCCAATTTAAAAACTGAATTATTTAAGAACAAAATTTTGTCCAAATGTTTAAAAATGTCGTCAAAAATTAAAAAATAATTGAAAATTTGTCCAGTAGTTATATTTCAATTTAGAAATTTGTCCAAGTATTTAAATTTGCCGCTAAAACGTAAAAAGAAATTAATAAATTGTCCAGTATTTTAATTCAGTGCGAGAAACTTGTCCAATTGTTTAAAATAGGCGCCAAAAATTAAAAAAGTAATTGAAAACTTGTCCAGTATTTAAACTGAGGTTCAAAAACTTGCCCAAATAGTAAAATTATCCGTGAAGAAATAAAAAGTAATTAAAACTTGTCCAGTATGTAAATTTATTATTAGAAACTTGTCCAGTATTTGAATTTAAGTTAAGAATCTTGTCTAGTTATTTAGGTAAGCCGTTAAAAAGTAAAATGCAATTGAAAACTTGTCCAGTTTTTAAAATAATCTTCAAAAAATAAAGAAAGATATAACTTGTCCAGTATTTTAATCCAGAACCAGAAACTTGTCAAATTATTTAAAATTGGCGCTTAAAATTAAAAAATAATTGAAAACTTGTCCAGTATTTAAACTGAGCTTGAAAAACTTGTCCAAATAGTGAAATTAGCAGTGAAGAAATAAAAAGTAATTAAAACTTGTCCAGTTATTTAAATAAGCCGTTAAAAAGTGAAAAGAAATTGGAAACTTGTCCAGTTTTTAAAATAGTCCTCAAAAATTAAAAAAAGAAATAACTTGTCCAGTATTTTAATCCAGAACGAGAACTTATCCAATTATTTAAAATTGGCGCCAAAAATTCAAAAAAAGGAATGAAAAACTTGTCCAGTATTACAAATTTTTTTGTACACAAAAATTAAAAGGTAAATAATTGCAAAAGAAGAATAAATAAAAGATAAATAAGTCAAGAAAAAGAAATATAATAAATAATGAAAAAGAAATAAAAATAGAAATAGAAAAATAAAAAAATAAAATAGATAAAAAGGCAGAAAAATTTGTTTACAATAAATATAGAAAATAAAAAAATAAAAGAAAGTGGAACAAATAGCGTTAAGCGGAAAATATATGCAAAAAAAATTCAGTCCAAAAAAACAGAAAAATGGAAAACAAAGTTTTTGATAAGAAACGAAATCAACATTTGAAAATTGTTTCCCATTTTAAAAGTTTTCAAATTTCGACGAATTCTTATTTAATTTTCCTAAATGAAATGAACATTAAAAATTCTTCAACTTTTCATAACTTTCCCATCTCGCGAATATTAAATGTGTGCCAATTTTTTTCTCTCTCTCTTTCTCTCGCACTCTCTTCTTTTCCATCCCGCAGCAGAAAACTTTGAGATGAATCTTTAACCGCACAAAAGTCGTGGATAACTTTCTTGAAAACTGGGTTTTTCCCCCAGAGTAAGAGTGAAAACTCTCAATCTGAACGCTGACTTTAATTTTAGAGTCAGTTCACCATTTCTGGTTATTTTTATCGTTAAAAAAATAAAGAAAAGAAAAGAAAAATTTTTTATATTTTCATAATTTAGGAGGAAGAATTTTTTTTTTATTTTCCCGTAATTGTTTAAAAATTATAAATAATGTCAAGAAAATTGATCAAATATTTAAATTAGGCGACAAAAATTTAAAGAAAAATGAAAACTTGTCCAGGTATTTTATTGTAGGTCAAGAAACTTGTCCAAATATTTAAATTAGGAGCCAAAAATTTAAAGAAAAATTAAAACTTGTCCAGTATTTTATTGTAGGTCAAGAAATTTGTCCAAATATTTCAATTAGGTGGCAAAATTTTAAAAAATGATGAAAACTTGTCCAGTATTTTATTGTAGGTCAAGTAAATTGTCCAAATATTAAAATTAGGAGTCAAAAATTTAAAGAAAAATTAAAACTTGTCCAGTATTTTATTGTAAAGAAATTTGTCCAAATATTTCAATTAGGCGGCAAAATTTTAAAAAATGATGAAAACTTGTCCAGTATTTTATTTTAGGTCAAGAAACTTCTACAATTATGTTAAATAGGCGCCAAGAATTAAAGAAAGGATTAAAAACTTGATCAATAAATTTAACTTTAAAAATTTGTCCAGTTATTTAAATTTTCCGTTAAAAAGGAAAAAGAAATCAGTAAAAACGATTAAAAACTAGTCCAGTGTATTAAATTTTTATTGAGAAACTTGTCCAATTATTTAAATTAGGCGCCAAAAATTACAAAAGTATTGAAAACTTGTCCAATAAATTTAACTTTATAAATTTGTCCATTTATTTGAATTTGCCGTTAAAAAGTAAAAATAAACTGAAAATTTGTTTAATATTTAATATAGTCGTTAAGAAGTTAAAAAAAATTAAAAACTTGTCCAGTATTTTAATTTAGAAGGAGAAACTTGTCCAATTATTTAAAATAGGCGCCAAAAATTGAAAAGGATTAAAAAAATTGTCCACTATTTAAATTCAGGTTGAAAAACTTGTCCAATAATTTAAGTTAGCAAGAAAAAAATAAATAGTAATAAAAACTTGTCCAGGATTTAAATTAGTTGTTAAAAATAAACCAAAGTTAAAACTTGTCTAATTACATAAATTCGATGGCATCAAGTGAAAAAAAATTGAAAATTTGTCCAGTTATCCAGTATTTAAATTTAGAGTTATAAATTTGTTCAGTTATTTAAATAAAGCGTAAAAATTTAAAAACTAGTTAACAAATTTTCTAGTATTTAAATTTAGGTTAAGAAATACAGAAATAAAAGTAATGAAAACTTGTCCAGAAGGTAAATTAGTTATTAAAAAGAAAAATAAGAGAAAACTTGTTCAATTACTTAAATGATGAGTGAATGAGTAAAAAAGATTGTAAACTTGTCCAGTATTTAAATTTTAATTAAGAAACTTGTCCAATTATTTGACAAGTTTGACATTATTTTTCAAGTCCAAAAATTGTCCAGAATAAAATTTTTGAGGTAAAAACAAACTTTTGCAGTATAAAAACATTAATTTAATTATTATTTTATTTATTTTTGTATATTATGTATAATTTAATATTAATATTGATAAATATATTATTTAAAAAGTTTAAAAATTAATTCTACGAATCAATAATTAATAAGACAATAAATATTAAATAATAATAAAATTTACATAACTAATTTAATTTTCTTCTTGATGCAAGGGATTTTAATGAATATATTTAAATTTTAATTAATTATTAAGTTTAATATTAAAGCAACAATCAGAACTAAAAAAAAAATTAAATATGAAACTAATTATATGGAAAATAAATTAATTAAAATATCGATCAAATATATGGAATTTTACTAATCAAAAAATCTCATTATGCTAAATAAAATAAACTTAAATTAAATCATGTAATTAAGTATTTTTCAAAAATATCATTAATTAATTAATTAATTATAATTAAGTAATTCATTTAATATAATGCCGTAATTAATTAAATAAAACTTGGCAATTAATTAATTATTGTTTAGTACTAATTAACATTAATTAATTATTTTTAATGACTTAATCATTATTTATTAATTAATAAATTATCGTTACATTATAAAGTAATATTAATCAGGTACTTAATTAATTAATTATGTAATTAATAACATATTAGTAGTAGCAATATTAGTAGTAGCAGTAGTAATCATTAATAGTAGTGGTAATTACTTAAATTAGGCGTTAACATATAAAAAGGATTAAAAACTTGTCCAGTATTGAAATGTAGGTTAAAAAATATGTCCATTTATTTAAATTAAGCTTAAAAATGTCAAAAATAGTTAAAAACTTGTCCAGTATTTAAATTTAGATTGAGAAACTTGACGAAATATTTAAATTAGGCGCTAAAATGTAAAAAAGAAAAAAAACTGAAAATTTGTCTAGCATTTAAATGAAGGTTATGAAATTTGTCCAATTATTTAATTTAGGCGCCAAAATATAAAAAAAAAGTTAAAACTTGTCCAGTACTTAAATTTAGATTGACTAAATTTAAATACTGGACGAGTTTTATTTTTCCTTATAATATAAATAATAATAATAATAATAATAATATAAATAATATAAAAAAACATTTTTTTGATATTTTGGCGCCTAATTGAAATAACTGGACAAGTATTTTAATCTAAATTTAAATAGTGAACAAGTTTTTTGGTGCCATTGTTATTTATTTTGACAATTGTCACTTGTTATCCTACAAATTTTTTGCCTAATTAAAAAATTTAGTCTTTTATGGAAAATTAATCAGTTTTTATTCAAGATATTTTTTCTCCAAAAAAAGATGATAAAAATTGTCTTTTTCAATAAATTTGAAAATGAAAATTAATTTAAAAAAGAAAGAAAATAATAGTAAAAAAAGAGCCCGCTAGAAATTTTTTTGATGATACTTTTTCCCTTGGACATTTTTGAGTTCACTGGGGGGGTCGAAAGATAAATGGTACTCTGTAGAGTTGAAAGTGCGTAAAATCTTCTGACAGTTGGTGATGGTGTGGCTATAGTGTGAGGAGTTCGAGGGAAGAGGGTTTTTTTTTTTTTTTTTTTTCAGTGGACGATTTGCGAAAATACGACTGATAAATTGGTCTCATTTGTTATGCTACCTTCTTACAGGGGTTTTCCATAAATTTCCAAAGAATGTCTTATTTCACATAAGGTCCATGTTTTTCATCATAGCATTAAAAATAATAGTAAATAATATCCCTTTTTTAAAATGGACATTAGCTTATGGACATTAGTCAGGAAATTACCTCGTTTTTTTAACGAATCTTGCATTTCTTTTAATTTAATCCCCCCCCCTTCCCTCCCTCCTACCTTAAGAAGATTTTAATACATAATTTTTAAACAATTCTTTAAATATTAATTACAAAATTATTTTTTATTCAAATAGGACAAATAACTTAATTAAAAATTAAAAAATCGACAATTATTTAATTCTTTTTTAATTTTAAATAATTAGACAAATTTCTCGTTCTAAATTAAAATACTGGACAAATTTTCAATACTTTTGTAATTTTTGGCGCCTACTTTAAATAATTGGACAAGTTTTCAATACTTTTGTTATTTTTCGCGCCAACTTTAAATAATTGGACAAGTTTCTCAATCAAAATTTAAATACTGGACAAGTTTTCTGGACATTTTTTTTTACTCATTGATTTAAATAATTTTAAATAACTGGACAAGTTTCTTAATCTAAATTTAAACACTGGACAAATTTCGAATAGTAAATTCACAAACTAGACAAGTTAAAATTACTTAACAAGTTTTGGCGCCTAATTTAATTAATTGGACAAGTTTTCAATTGATTTTTATTTTTTGCCGTCTACTTTAAAAAACTGGAAAATTTTAACGATCTAAATTAAAATACTGGACAAGTTTTCAATACTTTTGTAATTTTTGGCGCCTACTTTAAATAATTAGACAAGTTTCTCAATTAAAATTTAAATACTGGACAAGTTTTCGGGACAATTTTTTTAATCATTGATTTAAATAATTTTAAATAACTGGACAAGTTTCTTAATTTAAATTTAAACACTGGACACATTTTTAATAGTAAATTTACAAACTAGACATGTTAAAATTACTTTACAATTTTTGGCGCCTAATTTAATTAATTGGACAAGTTTCTCAATGAAAATTTAAATACTGGACAAGTTTTCAATTTTTTTACTCATTGATTTAAATAATTTAAAATAACTGGACAAGTTTCTTAACCTAAATTTAAACACTGGACAAATTTTTAATAGTAAATTCACAAACTAGACAAGTAAAAATTACTTTACAATTTTTGGCGCCTAATTTAATTATTTGGACAAGTTTTCAATTGATTTTTATTTTTTGTCGTCTTCTTTAAAAAACTGGTAAATTTTAACGATCTAAATTAAAATACTGGACAAGCAGGGCCGGATTTGCTGTAGGGCAAAAAGGGCAAGTGCCCTGGGGCCCCCGGTCGTCAGGGGCCCCCAATTTTTAAGAGGTCTTCTTGTCACAAGAAGTGTATATGTGTAAATGCTCTATCAGGGTGTCTAACGGTCAGGGAAAAGTCATGGAAAAGTCAGGGAATGTCAGAGAATTTCATTGAAAGTCAGGGAAATTTCTAAAAAATTTTTGTGAATAAAAAATTTTTTTAACCTAACAAAACTTAGAAGATTTTTATCACCGTTTTTTTCTATCATTAGATATTAATTTATTGTTAAATATGTCAGTTACTATATTTTTTCTCAAGAAAGCAAAAATAAAATTAGTAAAAGGTCAGGGAAAAAGTCAGGGAAAAGTCAGGGAATTTTTTTCTCAATCCTTGTTAGACACCCTGTCTATAATAGTAAATCAGTTTCTATATGTAATATAAATTGTAATTGATTTGCAGTTCGACAATTTTTGAAAATTGTCCGATTTCAAACAATTACAATTCAAGCTGCATGCGAATAATGACGGTTTGCGCAGCTATCGTTGGCTATTTTATCAATTGAAAGCGAATTATTAAAAACAGTGGATACCAACAAAATAATTGAAGAGTTTCTTTCTAAAAAATCAAGAAAGTGTCGTTAATATGTGAAAAATGTTTGCACAACATTGTTGATAACCATAACACATTATTTAATTGAATAATTTGTAATAGTCTCAAAATAAATAAATCTATTTTTGTTTTTACGTTTTCAAATATATATTGTGTTAAATTTGATTGATTTTGCTCCCGGGTAAGAGGGCCCCAGGGCCCTAGTGCCCTAGGGCCTCTGACACCCTAAATCCGGCCCTGTGGACAAGTTTTCAATACTTTTGTAATTTTTGGCGCCTACTTTAAATAATTGGACAAATTTTTCAATCTTAATTAAAATACTGGACAACTTTTCAATTGATTTTTATTTTTTGCCGTCAGACTTTACAAAATTTTTTGATTTTATTTTCCTTTAATCCAATTATTTTCATTGCTGTTTATTTCTTCATTGTGTAAGAGTGAAGAAAGATTTGCTTCATTTTTTTTTTAAATTCTTTCTAAATTCCTTATTTTTAATAAGTTTTGATTTATAGTGATTTTTTGTCAAAAAAAATATTTTTTTATGCGAAATTTTTATACAGAAGAAGTGTGCGTGTATGAGGGAGAGAGGGCGATGAGTACGATTTGTTGTTGTGTAAAATGTGTTACAACACACGTCAAAGGAAATTAAATTTTCTTTTGATCTTGATTGAAAATCGGGCAAGCTTACCATTAATCTCAGTGAAAACTATTAATCCTCCTTAAGTAGCGCCGCTGTAGCCGCCACCACACTGACTCCCCTCCAACTAGGCATTTGTGCTGTTTGAATGGTGAAAGAGTACCCTTCCCCCCTCCCCCTCACCCCACAGTCAAAGTTAAGTGGTTCAAGCCAGGTTTAGGTCGACCGTCGAGCATTCAAATTAATTCCGGTCGCCTGCTATTTCCGGTTATCTGAAAGCGGGGTTTTCGAGTCGATTTCAGTACCCGATAATTCCAAATGCATTCTCCAATTGACAAATTTCTACTCTCTCTATATATATATGACTACCCTTTTGGTGGAACAAAGCGCCACCCCCCCCCAAAAAAACTAGATGAGATTTTAAAAATTTCATACGCAAATGGAGAAAGAAAAAAAAATGATGGAATTGAAATTTTCATTTTAAAAGTAGAAATAGGACTGTTAATATTTTAAATTTCGCGCCAAAATTAAGGGAATTGTGCAAATTTAGAATTTACCGTCTACTAAAAAAATTGTCCAGTATTTTAATTTAGAAAGCCAATCTTTTTTTACTTCTTAACTTCTAATTTACATATTTGGACAAGTTTTTCAAACTGAATTTAAATACTGGACAAGTTTCCAATTCTTTTTTAATTTTTGCCGCCTATTTTAAATAAATGGACCAAAAATTAAGAAAAAAATTGAAAACTTGTCCAGTATTTAAATTCAGATTGAAAAACTTGTCTCAAATTGTTTAATTAGACAAAAAAAATAAAACGTATTTAAAACTAAAAACTTGTCCAGTATGTAAATTAAGTATTAGAAACTTGTCCAGTATTTAAATTTATGTAAGGAAACTTGTCCAGTTATTTAAAATAGGCGCCTAAAATTGCAAAACAATTAAAAAGTTGTCCAGTACTTAAATTCAGGTAATTAAATCTTGTCCAGTATAAATTTTTTTTAGAAATTTCTTCAGTTATTTTAATTTGGAGCTGAAACTAAATAAAGAATTAAAAAAAACATGTCCAGTATTTAAGTTGACGAAACTTTTCTAAATTTTTTAATTAGACGTAAATAATAAAAAGTAATTAAAACTAAAATCTTGTCCAGTATGTAAATTTAGTATTAGAAACTTGTCCAGTATTTAAATTTAGGTAAGGAAACTTGTCCAGTTATTTAAAATAGACACCTAAAATTGCAAAACAATTGAAAAGTTGTCCAGTATTTAAATTTAGGTTAAAACCGAGGTTAAAACACTTGCCCCACTATTGAAATTACTCTTAAAAATTAAAAAGTAATTAAAACTTGTCCAATATTTAAATTTCGTTTTAAAAATCTGTTTAGTTATTTAAATTTGGCTCTGAAAATAAATGAAGATTAAAAAAAAAAAAGTATTGAAATTTAGTTTACTAAATTTATCCAATTATTTAAATTTAAACCTTAAAATATAAACAATAGTTAAAAACTTGTCCAGCATATAAATTAGGGTTATAAAATTTGTCCAATTACTTAAATTAGGCGCCAAAATATTAAAAATATTAGAAACTTGTCCATAACTTAAATGTAGATTGAAAAACTTATCTAAATATTTAAACTATAGTCGCCAAAAAGTAAAATAACTAAATACTTGTCCATTATATCAATGTAATTGAAGAAACTGGTCCAATTTCGAAATTAGGCACCAACAAGTAAAAAGTATAAAACTTGTCCAGTAATTAAATTTACATTGAAAAACTTGTCCAGTTATTTAAATTAGGCGCCAAAAATTAAAAAAAGAAATGCAAAACTTGTCCAGTATTTAAATTTAGATTGAGAAACTTGTCCAAATTTTTTAATTTGGCGCCAAAAAGTAAAAAAGAAAGAGAACTGAATATTTGTCCAGTATTTCAAATTTAGTTGGGATAACTTGTCAAATTATTTAAATTAAAAGCGCCAAAATATAAAAAGAAAGTTGAAACTTGTCCACTATTTAAATTTAGGTTGAAAAACTTGTCCAAATTTTTTAATTTGGCGCCAAAAAGTAAAAAAGAAAGAGAACTGAATATTTGTCCAGTATTTCAAATTTAGTTGGGATAACTTGTCAAATTATTTAAATTAAAAGCGCCAAAATATAAAAAGAAAGTTGAAACTTGTCCACTATTTAAATTTAGGTTGAGAAACTTGTCCAAATTTTTTAATTTGGCGTCAAAAAGTAAAAAGAAAGAGAACTGAATATTTGTCCAGTATTTTAAATATAGTTGGAAAAACTTGTCTAATTATTTAAATTAAGCGCCAAAATATAAAAAAAAATTTGAAACTTGTCCAGTATTTAAATTTAGATTGAGAAACTTGTCCAAATTTTCAAAATTTGGCGCCAAAAAGTAAAAAAAGAAAGAGAATTGAATACTTGTCCAGTATTTCAATTTACAGGGAAAAACATGTCTAATTATTTAAATTAAGCTCCAAAATATAAAAAAAAATATTTAAAACTTCTCCAGTATTTAAATTCGCGTTATTAAGTTTGTCCAACTAATTAAAAATAACTGTAAAAATGAAAAAATTTAATTACTTTTTTATTTATTTTAAACAATTTAATAAATCTACTTAATCAACTTTTTTTTTAAAGTAGAAAAACATTTATTTTACTAATTGAAAAATTAGTTTTGAAAAAAAAAATTAGTTTTGCACTAAATATTTATCTCTATATTTCTTTTCTACATTCTACTTTTAATTCATGTCGATACAAATACACAAGCAGATGGGATTTAAGTTGAAAGTCTTTAGTGAGTCTTATTGGATAGAGTGACAGCGTTGGGATAATGGCAGCAGCGAAATGTGAGAAGAAGGTAAAAGGGTGGGAGAATGAGAGTAACTTTGAACTAGCCAATGGGGTAGGGAATGTGGGGAGGAGGGGGGGCGAGAATGTTTCACTAAAGTTTTCAAGTTTTACCCAAAGTTCTCGCCACTAAGTTTGAGATCGTTGTTCAATAAACCAAGCGTCCAATGGAAAAGGGTACAAAAGCTTCCTCCCCCCCACCCCTTTTTACAACTCTATCACTAATTCTCTGATTTTAGTGAAAGCAGGTTAAGGGACTAGGGAAGAGGAGAGAAGGTGGTTGAGAGGGGGAGGGGGGGTGGGTTTGATAGTGAAAATAGAAAGAGATGGAGAGGGGGGAGGTGGGGAGGGGAGAGAAGGTATTGGTTAAGATAGAATCGTAATCTGAAGAGACTCAGCTGCTCCTTCGTGGCCAAGCACGACATGACTCTGCACTCGCTTTAATTGAAGACCGGACTTCCGGGATATTGGAGAAATTGAACATCAAGCCTTCAAGTGTCCCCTCCCCCCTCCCTTCTCACCCCTTCCCCGAAAATATCAGGAATGCTTTAAGGCTGTGTGACATTTGAAATCTCCATTAGAGGATAATTTCGATTAATGTATTTAAAACGTGAATTCAGAATATTAAATTGAGGGAGGAATTTTTAAAAATGTTTTTTTTTCTATTTTGTTCTTCATAAATAAGATTTATTTATTGGCGGGAAAAATTTAAAAATTGGACAAGTTTTTCTGACATTTTTTAATTTTTTATATTTAATTGTTTTAAATTATTTTATTTTTATTATTTATCTCAATAAGTAAAAATATTATTATTTATCTCTTTTTTCTTAAATAAATGAAAACATTTTTTATTGGCGGGAAAATTAAAAATTTGGACAAGTTTTTGTCCAATTAAAAAATAATTTTTGTTTACATTACTTACATCTTAATAAACAAAAATATTATGATTATTACCTTATACATTTTTATTTATATTTTTTCTAAATAAATGAGAATATTTTTTTGTCGGCAAAATTCAAAAATTGGACAAGTTTTTCTTAATTTTATTATTTTTCTTTAACTCTAGGTATGGCATTTTACTTTTTTTTAATTTATGTTATTTATTTAATTATCTCAATAGAATAAAAATATTATTATTAATCAATTTTACTTTTTACTGTTTCTAAATAAATAAGAACATTTATTGGCGGGAAAATTTAAAAATTGGACAAGTTTTTGGCAAATTTTTTTTTTATTTGTTTTTTTTTATTTATTTTATATTTATTTACATCATAATGAACGAAAATAATATAATTATTATTTATAAATCTTTATTTCTATTTTTTTAAATAAACAGTAACATTCATTAGCGCGAAAATTCAAAAACTGGACAAGTTTCAGTGATTTTTCTTTAATTTTGTAATTTTAATCATTTTTATTTTGTTTCTTTATATTTTCTTCTTAAAAAGTTAGAATATTATTGATAATCAATTTTTACTTCTTATCTCTTCTTAATAAACAAAAAAAAATTTTTTTGCGCCAAATTTAAAAAATTGGACAATTTTTCTTTTTAATTTTTCAATTTCTAACCGAAACTAAAAATTTTAAACTAGACAAGTTTGAAATTTTTTTAGTTTCGGTTTGAAATTGAAAAAGTAAAAGGAAAATTTGTCAAATTTTTTAATTTCAGTGCCAAAAAAAAATTCTTTTTATATAATAATGTTTGCCAAGATAACATTTTTAAACTGGACAAGTTTTCTTTATTACAATTTAGACAAATATTTGGAGGATAAAAAAAAATTCTAAAATTAAAAAGTCGATAAATATTGAAGCGAAAAAAAAGTTTTGTAAGTGGACAAGATTTTATTTGGCGCTACTATTTAAAATTGGACAAATTTTTTTTGGAAAAAATTAGACTTTGTAATATGTTTAAGCGAGAAGAGTACGAAACTGGACAAAACTCTACAAATTGGACAAAAATTTTATTTTGATTAAAAAAATTAGAAAATAGAAAACTATTTCTAGGTGTTAAAAGTTTTTAAACTCTACAAGTAGCATTTGGCGGGAAAATGTGAATCTGGACAAAATATTGGAAAATTTAAAAATTGGACAACATTAATTAGCGTGAATATTTCAAAAGTGGACAAACAAGAATTAAATTTTTAATTAAAAAGGATTAAGTTTTAAATGGACAATAAATTACTGGCGGGAAAATATGAAACTGGACAAAATTCTACAAATTGGACAAGATATTTATTAGCGCCAAAATTTAAAAGTGGACAAATTAGTTTCGAGCTTGATAGAGGAAAAAGCTTAATTATCATCAGCAAAAAGTGAAACTGGACAAAAACCAAGAAATGGGACAACAATTTTAATTGAATTTAGTGTTTAAAATTGAACAAACTAGTTCTGAGTGCTGAACGGGACATGTTATATTTGTGCGTTAAAAATTTACAACTGGACAAATTAAAAATGTAATTGGACAAAACGCTTCAAAATTGGACAAGTTTCTCATGGCACGAATATTTTAATTTGGCGCCTTTTTTGAAATTTTCTCCAGTTTCCTTTTTCTTCTAACAGATTTCCAATAAAAAGGCGGCAAATTCAAATTATTTTCCTCAAAAAATTCAAATTCCCTCCAAATTCAAAAAAATAATGTTAAATTTGGCGCCTTTTTGAAAATTTGTCCAGATTTCTTTATTTTTCACAGATTTCCAATAAAAAGGCGCCAAATTCAAATAATTACCCTCCAAAATTTTAAAATTTCCTCCAAATTAAAAAAATTATTTTAAATTTCGCGCCTTTTTGAAATTTTGTCCAGTTTCCTATTCTTTTAGGCTCATAGATTTTAAAAAAGGCGCCAAATTCAAATTATTTCGCTCAAAAAAAAAAAAAAAAAAACAGTAAGAATGGTAAAATGTTGTAAAAATAAAAATTGGAAATTTTTCTTTTCTTTTCGAAAAATTAAACAAATAAAAAATTCAATATTCGTGTATGGCGGGTTGCCTATAGCTCAATTTTGAAGAGACAAATATTTCTGTCTATTTTGTAACTACATACATATGACATTTGGTTTTCGCTTACGCTACGTGGATTCTACTTATGTTTGGTCGCAGAAGTTCACGAGTAGGTTGTGGGTGGGTGGGGGGGGGAAGAGGTGAGTGGATGGGCTTAAGGGGTACCCCCTCCTCCCATGTTCGATCAATAGACCCAGAAAGGGTCGTGGAAGCGTCCAGCGACCACCACTGTCTGGGCATCGATCCTTCTGCATTCCTCCCCCCCACTATCTACCCCCCCTCCTCTCTCTCAGGCCAAAATGTACACAAACTTGTGTGGATGTTCGAGTCCTTTGCTCGAATCCTTCCTCCCTCCCCCTTCTTTCTTTCACATACTCTTTCGCTTTCTCTCTTTCTCTCTCTCGACAATAAATTCACCTAACTTACTTTCTCTAGCTTCGCTTGTTTTATTTTCATCTCTGTTTTACTTTGGCAAGGCAGGAAATGCCTCTTCCTTATTTCTTGCCCTTTCAATGTCGAAGGCATTTAAAAAAGGAAAAAAAAGAGTAGGGGTAAGGAAATTTGAGAAAAAACTTGTATAGTGATGTCCTACTAAGGGATTTTTAGTTAAATGTATTGTAATTTTTTTTTTCGAGGGGAATTTTAGTGTAAATGTATTTTTTTCCCTGGACAAAATTAAAATAGTAAAAATAATTTTTAAAAGTAAATTTTCCTGTTTAATAACAAAATTTTTTTTTACAAAATAAATTTTGTAAATAAATTCAATTTTTTTTAACAAAAATAATTTTTAGTAATAAATTATTCCTTATTATAAAAAGCAATATTTAAATTAATTTAATTATTTTACTTGGTTTATTAATTCTTTATCATAACAAAACACAAACAATAATTTAATTAGTAAATAAATTTAATTTTTCTAAAAGAAGAATATTTCCAGTTATAAAATTGCTTCTTTATTACAAAAAAAAAATAAAAACAATAATTAAATTAATTTAATTATTTGAATGAATTTAATTAGTAAATAAATTTATTTTTTTTTAAAGTAAACAATTTTCAGTAATAAAAGTTTCTTTATTATAACAAAACAAAAAAATAGTTAAATTAATTTAATTATGTTAATTAATTTAATTAGTATCTAAATAAATTTAATTTTTTTAAAAGAAAATAATTTTTAATAATAAATTTTTCTTTATTATAACAAAACAAAAATAATTTTTGTAAAATAAATTTTATTTTTTCAAAAGAAGATAATTTTTGGGAATTTAATCATTTTTTAGGAGAAAGTAAAAGTAATTTTGGAAAAAAAATTCTTTTTTTAATAAAATGAAAGTATTTGGAAATAAATTTTTGTTTATAAAATTTAAATGTGTTCTTTAGAAATTAAATTTGTTTAGAAAATATTTTTTTCAATTAAAAACATTTTGTTTATAAAATATTTTTTTCAATTAAAACAATTTTGTTTATAAAATATTTTTTTCAATTAAAAAAATTTTGTTTATAAAATATTTTTTCAATTCAAAAATTTTTTTCAATTAGGTCCAATTTTTTTCCACTTTGTCATACATTTTATTTATTATTTTCCATGTTTTCCTTTCCTTTTTTTTTAATTGAACATTTGCTCCACACATGATTGATAGTCGACACAAAAATTTTGTTTTCTCTCCAAAAAGCGAAAAAAAAACTTCAGCAACGTTGACAAAGTGACAAATTAAGAAATTGAATCTTCTAGCGAAAAATTTTCTTCTCTCCCATAGCAAAATACGAAAAAAAAGAGCGGCAAAAAATAAAAGTCAGGAAAAATTTTTAAAATGTCAACGAAAAAAGAAAGGAGAGAAAAAAAGAAAATTTAAAATGAAAAAAAAAATTGAAAAATATAAAAGATTTAAATAACTTTTGAGAAATTTTTTTTTTTTAATTAAAAAAAAGAAGTAGTTTGAATAAAAGGAAAAGTTAGGCAAGATTTTCTCGTCAAGTGATTTATTGCTACTTGACTTCTTAGACAGTTGAACCTTCACCCCCCTCCCCTCCCCACCTTTTACACCATCTTCTTGTCGACCCTTTGCCAATTTTTTTATGTCAACCTCGATCAACTTCTCTTGAAGGTGAAAATAAAAAAAAGAAAAGTCAAGTGCCATTGAATCATGACGAATGATAAACGATGATTTTCCAAAAACAGAGATTATCCAATTCTCCTCCCCCTCTCCTTTTTAGTTATTAAAAAATTCCTTCCCTTATTGAAAAATCACTATTTTAACATTTTGTTTTAATAAAAATTAATTTTTTTACTTAAAAAAATATTAGTCCACAGTTAATTAAGACAATTTTTTAATTTGAGATCAAATTTCAAAAAAAATATTAAATTTTTTAAATTATTACTATTAATAATTATAAAATTATTATTTTATAAGAAAAAAATTGAATTTATTTCTAAAAATAATTTTCAATTTCTCAAAAAAAAAATAGAATTTATTTCCAAAAATAATTTTTATCGAGTTAGAAAAAATATAATTTATTTCTAAAAATAATTTTTATTTTGGGCTATTTTTATTTGTGACATAAAAAAACTTTATTTCGAAATATGAATTTTGTATTAAAAATTAAAAAAATTAATCACGAATCAAAAATAGAAAATAATTCAATAAAACAAATTTTTTTTACTGAATTGATATGTTACTTTTTTTAAAAACCTTTCGAAAAATTTCCGATTACACTCGTATTTAATAGTTATCCACCATAACAACCCCTCCCCATTTCCCTCTTTTTACTCTATTTAACAACCCTTCCCCCTCCCACCTCCTCATTCCAAAAACCACATAATCTCAAACCAGATTTACAATTTGTCCAAAAGCCGATTTGTACTCGATAGAAAATCATTAAATCCACACATCACACACATTTCTCGTCCATTAAAATTTTATTTCAAATTTATCCATCAAACACTCGGATAATCAACAAAATTTACCAAAATAAATTTACCCCATTTATAAAATAAGCAAAAAACCAAAAAAATTTCTAAAAGAAAATTATTCCAATAATTTTAATTTTACGAAATTTTTTTGCAGAATGATTTTTGTATTATTTAGAAAGTAGACAACAAATTTTAGGTGAGAAATGATTGTAAAATATTTTTAAAAAATTAATTTTTAGACTTCAGAAAAATTGGGGGCGTGTTTGGTGGGAGGGGCGTAATTTTAGGGCGTGTCAAGTAGGCGGAGTTAAACATTTGGATGCGATTAGTAGGCGGGGCATAATTTAGAATATGCTTCTTTTCGTTCCCCCTATTAGAAACGCTTTACTATTAAGTTCCGCCTACTGGAAACGCCTTTTAATTAAGCTTCGCCTATTAGAAGCGGCTTACTATTAAGCTCTACCTACTGTAATGCCTTTTAATTAAGATCCCCTTTATGAAAACGATTTTAAATTTAGCTCCGCCTATTGGAAACGTCTTACTATTAAGCTCCACCTACTGTAACGCCTTTTAAGTAGGCTCCGCCTTTTGAAAATGCCTTTCAATTAAGCTCCGCCTATTAGAAACGTTTTACTATTAAGCACTACCTACTGTAACGCCTTATAATTAAGCTCCACCTTCTGGAAACGCTTTTAATTTAGGCTCCGCCTATTACAGACGTCTAATTATTAAGCTCCACCTACTGTAACGCCTTTTAATTAAGCTCCGCCTTGTGGAAACGATTTTAAATTAAGCTCCGCCTATTAGAAACGTCATATTATTAAGCTCCACCTACTGTTACGCCTTTCAATTAAGCTCCGCCATCTGGAAACGGTTTTAAATTAAGTTCCGCCTATTACAGACGTCTTATTATTAAGCTTCACCTACTGTAACGACTTTTAATTAAGCTCCACCTATTAGAAACGTCTTAGTATTAAGCTCCACCTACTGTAACGCCTTTAAATTAAGCTCCACCTGTTACAAACGTTTTATTATTAAGCTCTACCTACTGTAACGCCTTTTAATTAAGTTCCGCCATCTGGAAACGCTTTTAAATTAAGCTCCACCTAATAGAAACGGCTTTGTATTAGGCTCCACCTACTGTAACGCCTTTAAATTAAGCTCCACCTATTACAAACGTCTTTGTATTAAGCTCCACCTACTGTAACGCCTTTAAATTAAGCTCCACCTATTAGAAACGTCTTTGTATTAAGCTCCACCTACTGTAACGCCTTTAAATTAAGCTCCACCTATTAGAAACGCCTTTGTATTAGGCTCCACCTACTGTAACGGTTTTTAATTAAGCTCTGCCTATTAGGAACGTCTTTAAATAGTATCCGCCTACTGTTTCAAGTAGTTTGATTGGAAAATTTTCAGTAGACAGAAAATAAACTTCATATCCGAGATTTTCTGGAAATAAAGCGCAAAAGTCTTCTTAGTTGGAAGAGTCTAGTTACCTACTTTGCCTAGTTAGGATCGAATCAAGTAGGGGGGGCTTAATAACAATACTCCCCTAGTAGGCGAAGCAAAAAAAACGCATTCGATGCCTCTCAAGAAAATTTTTACAAACATGTTTAGTAGTAGGGACGCAATATTAGAGCTTTTCTAGTGGGTGGGGAATAAAAACATTGTGGAAAAAATTACTTACCACGGCTGTTTCCACTGAATTTGTCTCTCAACACATTGATTTGATGAACTCGGCCGTATTCCTCGAAGATAGGTCGAAGGTCATTCTCGTCCATATCCTTTGGCACTTGGCCGACAAACATTTTAATGTTGTCTGGATCTGGCTTCTCCGAACTATTATTGTTGAGGATACTGAAACAGAGGAAGAAAAAAAGTTATTAAGGTTGTGTTTTTTTTTGATATTATTTTTGGTAATAATGGATGATAATAATTATGAGGGTTAGAGTGATTACCAAAGGTAGTCAATACCAAAAGTATTGAATGCCAAAGGTAATTAATACCAAAGGTAATTAATACCAAAGGTAATTAATACCAAAGGTAATTGCTAACACTAAAGATTATTAATTCCGAAGGTAGCTGATACCAAAAGTAGTTAATACCAAAGGTAGTTACAAACAAAACTAATTAGTACTAATTACCAACACCAAAAGACAGTTTTCTAATCTAATTTATCCCATTTGAAAAAGCACTTCCACTCTTTTTAATACTGGAGAACATTTTGAGTCTATAGAGAAAGTCAGAGAGTTCATATTCGAGTTTGTATGAAGTGAGGAATTGAGTTTCCCCGAGGTCGTCGTAAGCACAGATTGAGGTTTCTGCTTCATCGGTAATGGATCTCGTTTCTTTTTTGCCTCCACTAAAAGAAGCTTGTGTGTCATCAAAAAAGAAAGTCGATGCTCTGAGAATTAAGGGGTTGAGGAAAATTGAGTTTCTCCCTGACTCATCTCCTAAATATTCCTCATCTCGTGGTACATTTAGAAACGCGAGTTGTTTTCGGATATTACCAAAAAAAAATAACCCATCATCAAGATTAGGGACCAATGGCACTATTAGAATTAGAAAAATAATCACCGTCTACAGTGTTTTTGGATTTAGCATTTTTTTGGTGCGTTGGTATGTTTTGGGAGGAGAGGTTTTTGATTCCGGTATGATTTAGTGGCAAGAATACCTGTTTGGAATTGTGGGTACTGGGAATTATTAGGAAGAACTAGGGGAGGCTTTTGATTCCGGTACGTTTTAGTGAAGGGGATATCTATTTGGAATTGTTTGGGAAAAGTAGGGGACGCTTTTGTTGCCGGTACGTTTTAGTGACGTGGATGAGTATTTACAATTGATTAGGAGGAAAACTAGGGGAAGCTTTTTATTCCGGTACGTTCTAGTGTCAGGAATACCTGTTTGGAATTAAGGCTACTTGGAATTATTAGAGCAAACTAGGGGAAGGTTTTGTTACCTCTACGTTTCACTGACGAGGATGACTATTTGAAATTGTTTGGGAATAGGGGAAGCTTTTCATTCCAGTACGTTCCAGTGTCAAGAATACCTCATTGAAATTATATCTCCTTGGAATTATTAGGAGAAACTAGGGGAAGCTTCTGATTCCGGTACGTTCTAGAATCAAGAATAACTGTTTGTAATTATATCTACTTTGGAGTATGACAGAATTCTAGGGTATGCTTCTGATTCCGGTATGTTCTAGTGTCAAGAATACCTGTTTGGAATTATTAGAGAAAACTAAAGAAAACTTTTGATTTCGATACATTTTAGTGACGATAATATCCATTTGAATTTGTTTGGGAAAATTCCGATGTGTTCTAGTGGCAAGAATACCTTTCTAAACACTTCCCTCTGCTAATTATAATAATTAAACACCACCTCCATTAGTGATGATAATTATAATAAACTCCTCCCGATTGCGCCACTAAATAAAAGTAGATCCATCGAAACTGGAATAATTTTCAACAAAGATTTTAACAAACTTTTTAAATCTTTCAAATCACTGCAAACAACGTCGTGCCATTCCGTCCGTTGTCTATGCAGATCTGCTGGCCAAAATGAAACTACTAGACTAAGACAAGGCGAGACACGAATGAGGCACTTCCCAGTTGATTTACTGGAATTGAAGTCATCACCTCCCTAATCAAATTTCCATTCTCCCGTTCCCACTGTCGCCCCCTTTCTGTCTTTCTCAACCGACTGAGAAGGACATTATTCACCTCTACATCCTTAAGGAAAGTTTCACTTTTGGGAATTATTATTTTTCAGACCCCCCACGCCATACCATCGTGTGAAAAGTTGAAAATTGTGTCTGTTCGGCTTCGTTAGAGAAGTAACAATTCCTTCTCTTCTTGCCGACACCCCTTCTCTACCTCAAGTGGCCAAAGGGAATTGCGATCTTACGGGAAGCATTAAATGCTCCCAAGGGAGACGTTACAAGGTCGCTGGCAAGAAACGGCTGAATACACCCTCAAACCATCAACTCTCGAAAACACCCTCGTTGGGTTAAAATATTGGCCAAGTTTCACGGGAGTAAGATCGCGAAACTATGGGAGTGAGAGTTTGGAATGAGAAAGAGAGAGCATTGTTATACGATGTCTAGAGTGCAAAAACGGTTTGGGATGAAAATCACCATTTATTTTTCGGTAATGAACAAAGTCTAACCCTGCTTCTTTCAAGAGGGGCTGTGTAATTAGATTGCATGAGGCTTTTGATTTTTTTTGTAGTTGCAATTTTAAATCCGAATTCTTATCCGAATCAAAATTTAGATGAAAAGTTTCCCCGAACTATTGAACTTTTTAGTCTAGGTTCAAATATCTAGTTAATAACTCGTTATTAAATATTTAAACTATGTTACATCTTCGAACGTAATAACAATTCGGAAAACAGTTTTGCAAACAGTTGCTGGCAATTAATTACGTATTCAGTCTGCTAAAATTCAAATTGTAAATAGCTAATTGCAATTTGGTATCCGAATAAGAATTACAGGTAGAAATCCAAATCTAAATTCCAGTTGTAAATTAGAAAAATAAATCTAAATTTAATTTAGAAAACAATTCCAAATTCAAATTACTTTACCAGAAACAAATTTCAATTTGCAAGAATAAAAAATCGGGGAAAAATTCTAATGGCTAATGGGAGTAAATAGGAAATTGCAAAAATACAATTAGCAAAAGTAGCAATTACTCTGATCCAATAATTGAGACGATCTGGAAAAATTAAAACAACTCCCCTGGCTAACTCAATTGAGTTCATTAAAACAAAAAAATAGAAGAGAAACTAAATTCAATAAACTTGGAAACTCAATTTATCGTTTATAAATTATCTTTTTCATCCGGAGACACTCGTCTCCTGGTATTATATTCCAAAAGAAAATAATCCAATATCTCATTGACTTGATTTTCGCTTGCAGGCAATCTTTTTCTCTTCTCTCTCTACTTTTCCCGAGAAGAGTTTTGTCTTCAAAGATCCGTAATTCCATCACAAGGTGGTACTAGATATTCGTCTCCTAAAAATTGTATCAATACCACCGATATTTATTTCCCAAATTCGGCAATTCAGAAATAAGATTTTTCCAAATGGAAAAACATTTTTCTTTTTTAATTCCGATATGTTCTAGTGGCAAGAATACCCAGTTTGCTAAAAATAAGTATTTAATTAAATTACTAATAATAATTTCGACAAAATGCTTCTGGAAAAGTTTGTGGAAAAATTTCCAGCGGAACTTTGAAAGCAAATTGCAGGAGTAGAAATAAACATTTATTTTTTCCATTTCCGGTATGTTCTAGTGTCAAGAATACCTACTTTGACCAAAGAATAGTAACAAAATTCGACTGAAAAAGTTCGGAACTCAAAGCAAATGAAAATTCCGATTGGCAGTAATTTTTTTCGAAAACTTTCCAAGCAAATTGCGGCGACAAATATTTATCAATTTTCTTTTTCATTTCCGGTATGTTCTAGTAGCAAGAATACCAATTTTGTGGTATCATAAAAATCGCGGAAAATTTATGGCAACTACAATCGAATTCGAATTAAAATTCGTCTTTTACATTTTGATGTAATTTTAATAATAAAAATTTTACAAATTGTCTAAGATTTTTCTTTTCATTTCCGATATTGTCTAGTGGCAAGAATACCTATTTGGTATTTATTTTCTTGTGTTGGAAAATTCTTTCCTTTACCTGAGAGGAAATAATCGAAAATTGAAATTTTGTCACTTGACCCAATTCTTCGATCGGTAAAACAGAACAATTCTCCGCTCCTCTCTTCTGGTCGGTATTTGTCCAAGTGAGAGAAAAGTAGAGGAGGGGGTAAAGAGGTAAATTCTCCCCTCCAGTCAAGGGGCGAATATGTCTGTTTACCCCTTCCCCCTTCTTTCCTCTCCCCTCGCTTCCTATCAACATTAACCGTTTGCTGGTCTTTTCGTCTCTCATATGCACTGCGAGAAACATCAAATTCTCTCCACCTCTCTTTTACCATCCCCTCCCACTTCCCCCCACCCACCGTCCACCCCATTTGCTAACATTTCAGCAGAGCAAAGTAAACGCTTTCGCTCCGACGATTAACTCGAGTTTTCGAGTGTTTGGAATGTCGAGTAGGTAAACTACATTCAGTCACGTGCACAAATGGATATAACTGCTTCGTCTAAATCTCTTGGCGTAAATTCTTGAAAATTCATGACTGACATTGTGAAAGAGAGAGAAAGAGGAAACTCGATATTGTAAATATTAATTTAAAGAAAATTATTTTTTGAACAGTTTCAATTTTTTCGTAAATTGTGTTATGAATCGAAATAAAAAAATTCTTTCATAAAGAATTTGGATTTTTTTCAAAATTATCTTTCAATAAAGTTAAACGTCTTGTTTTCCCTCTCTCTCTCTTTTCGTTATCTAATTAGAAGTTTATCTTTTAGCATTCTATTTATCGTTTTAACTCAATCTTCTGTTCTTCTTTTTCCAATTCACAGTTTTGTTTTCCTTTTTCTTTGACAAACTACTCACTTGATTTGGTGGAGAAACTTTTTGTTTTACTTTCTTTTATACTAACGACACTGGAGAAGAGAAGAGGATCTTTATAAAATCGAGACAAATGGGCGAGAGAAAAAAAGTCTTTCTCTCTCTCTTCATTGGAACTTCTCACTTAGTTAATTGGCTCGTTTTCCCGATTAACTAGCGTCAGAATGATATTTCCAAGAGAATATTTCTCTTACTTTCTTTGCAATTAAGAAAAAAATAGAAAGAAAGAAAAACAATTGTTTTCCTTTCTCTCTTCCTATTTTCTTTAAAGTGAAAAATAAACTGTTCTTTTTTTCGTAAATAACTTTCGTAGGTGAAAATAGTTTTCATCAAAAAATAGATATTTGTATTCGTTGCAAAATTCTGAGAAAAAAATCCTCTGGCGACGTTCTGATTGGTTTGGAAGTGTAAGAGTTAGGGAAGTTTAAAGTTCAGGTTATTGTACGGCCCAAGCGTTCGGCGAAGAAAGTGGGGAGTACCAAGCTGACGCGAGGAAATGGTGGGGGAAAACAGGTAGCGATTGGCCGGCGCACAGAGCGGCAATAGCACACGCCCCGAAGTAGTGGGGGAGCGTTCAACAAAACCGAAAAGTGGAAAAGCGTTCGATTAGTAAACGCGCGGCTGTTCACAATTTTGCTGATTTAAAATCACTCTAACTCGAATACGAATCGTTTTGTAAAAAAATTCCAGAGGAATTTTTTCTTCATTTTTGCCTAATCTATCGATTCCACCCTTTGGGGACACAATAAAAATACTTTCAAACGATTAAATTTCCAAATTTCCTTTCCGTCTGTATAAAAATTCTCCTTTTTAAACTAAAACTAAATTTTGACTCAAAGTGATCGTTAACCTCAAAGTTTTATTGAAAACCAAAACAAACTTGAAAAGCAGATAAACTTTCAACCGATTACCACTAGAGATTCCAATCTTAAAAAAATAAAACCATTCTCCACTCGAACAACTTTTCCAATTTTAATTTAAAAACTTGAAGAGCGAATCTTAAATCCACTCTCTTTTTTTTTGAATCGTTCCTTAATTTTTTCCTCACTGAACCAAGTTACTGTTTATCGTTCGGCAAAGAAAAAGTCAATGGCTGTGTTAATTTAATAGCCATCTTGTATATTGTGTTGCACTATCATCTTTGCAAAAAATAAATTCCCCTCTCTGAAACCACGATAAGTGAAAAAGTTTGACGATTTCTCACGCTTCATGAAACTTGGGAAGTAAAATTTGTGAAAAAGATTTTCCTTCCTTTTTTTATTGAGAATCCCACAGTGAATTGAAGTGAAATTAGTGATTTTACTTTTAAACCGAAATTTCACTTCAACAAGTCGAGTATCGTTAAAACTTGGTTAAAACAAACTTTTGTTAGCATTAATATTGAGGGAGAGAGAGAGAGAGAGAGAGAGAAAAACAGAAATTGAAGAATTATTTCATCATTAAAAGTTGATCTTAAGTTTTCTGCTCTCATTCGTCTTATTTTATTTCTATAATTAATTTTATCGTATTTTCCTCTAACTTGAATAAATATATTTACAAAAAAAGTTGTTTTTTTTAATTTTCAAAAAGATAATTTTTTTTTGTTTTTTTTTAGGTAAACAAAAAAAATTCGCTTGATAAAAACAATTTTTACTTTTATTAAAAAAAAATTTAGCCTCTTCTCATGTACTCAAGTCATGAGACACGAAGTTAAAGGTTGGATGCACGAAAGGGTTTTTTTTTCTTGAAGAGCACAGGAGAGAAAATGGTTTTGAGGATCAGGAAGCATGATTTCACGGCAGGATGGTTGGGTGAGTGTCACGTCATGGTATGCTCTTTGGGTGGGAGGGAATGCTTCATGTATCATGTATGGCAGTGGAGTGGGGGGGGTGAATTTTCCAAAGAGAGTGGGAGAAGAAAAGAGAAGAGAGAGAGAGAGAAAAGGAGAATGAGTGTAAATGCAAAAGGGCGTCTCTCTGTAATGTGGCAGAGAACATTCAAGTCGAAAGCAGATGTCACTTCCGGAGAACATACATCACATCCGCAAAGAAAAATTGAATTACATCCTGAAATTTTCATATTGTAAGATATAAAAGTAACAAAAACAAAAGTCAAGAAAAAATGTGAAACATAACTATTATTAATATCATAATTATTTTTATTACTTTCGCCACTATTTGTCCTAAAATATTACCGCTTGCGAGAAAGTCAGTGGCGCCCTCTGGCAATTAATTCTAACGCGGGAATTTTCAAATCTTAAAATTTATTTTTTCATTTTTAACAAGTAAATTAATTTAACTTTGTTTATTATTATCTAAACCTGGCTATGTTCCCCTAATATTAATAAATTAGTATTATTATTATTACAATTAGGGAAACATAGTATTAATAATAATTTATTACTATTACTATTAGGGTTACGAATAATCTGGGTTGGATCCCCGTTATTTTTTTTTAATAAAAACAATTTTTAAATGACACAAATCAAAAAAGACGAAAAAATGGTTAACATCGTTCGCCAACAACATGTGAAAATAATTCCCATTTCTATCTCCCATTTTCCCCACTCCTCTCTTCCTTTTACCCCCTCCCCTTCCCTCTTCACTTCCTTCCCTCCTGTCATTGAATGGTGACGCAGTGGTCGATTTCAATTTTCGGAAGCAATTACTCAAGTGCATCGGTAGTAAGCTAGAGAGAGCGGAAGAGAAAGAGAGAGAGAGAGACTCTCTCTCAATTGGTGTTTTGGCTTTGACCTTTGTATTCTCCGAGGGAAAGGGGACAACACGTTGTGCCTGATCGAACAGGAATTCGAATCCCTGACGTTACTCTGTAATCGACAAATAGTGATAGAGAGGAAAGTGGAGGGGAGGGGGAAATAGTGAAAAAAATCACCGAGGGAAATAGAAAATTGCAAAGAAGAGGGACAAGAGGAAATATTACCCCCACCTTTTTTTTCACAGTAGTGCGTTGACAAAATGAAATACAAGGAGGGAAAAAAGTGAAGTGGGGAGAGATGGTTAGGTAAGAGGAGGAGGAGGAGGGGTGAGAGTACAAATCTACAGTCCAGGGCGTCGCGTAACAGGCCATTACTGTCGTTGCACGCCATGGGGGTCTTGCAATTTGCGATACAATTTAAAGAAGGTCGCGAGTAAGCGAGAAGTTAGTGCTCTCTCCCCTCCCTCCCTCTCTCTCTCCCTCACTCTCTATCTCTACAGAGAGGGAGGGAGAGAGCCCACATCCACTGCCTACTTTATATTTTGAGTTTGTAATGGCGAAACTTTTCCTAACGACCCATCTCTTTGAATTATGCACGACGTAGAGCCGGGG
Source organism: Leptopilina heterotoma (assembly GCF_015476425.1). NCBI lineage: Eukaryota > Metazoa > Arthropoda > Insecta > Hymenoptera > Figitidae > Leptopilina > Leptopilina heterotoma. The sequence goes on from NW_025110975.1 coordinate 542,715, forward strand.
GGGAATTTTATAGTACGTGACCGAGCCTGATTGCTCCTCGTGTTGTGTCTCCTTCTCCCCCCTCTCTTTTCTACTCTCTAACTCTCACCACTTCTGTTCCTTACACTCCCACTTAATTCTTTAGTCTAACTCTCACACTTCTCCGTCTCTCTCTTACTGTCACCTTCCCCCCTTTCTCACTTTCTCTTTTGCCCCCCCCCTGTCTTATTGACACTTTCCTCTTTTGCCCTCTCCCTGTCTTACTGTCACTTTCCCCCTTTTTATTCTCTAATTGGGAGATTCCCTCTCTTACGGCCAATTGCCCCCTTTATATTCTCTAATTGGCACTTTCCCTTTCTTACTGTCACTTTCCCCTTCCCTTTCTTTTTTAACTGTCACACCCCTCTCTTACTCTCACCTTCTTTGTCTTACTGTCACTTTCACACTTTTTGTTCTATAATTGGCACTTAAGTACTATCACTTTCCCCTTCCCTTTATCCTTTAACTGTCAAATCCCACTCATACCCTACTTTTTTATTCTCTAATTGGCACTTTCCCTTTCTTACTGTCACTTTCCCTTTCCTTTACTCTTTAACTGTTACACCCCACGGTTACCCTCATGTCTTACTGTCACTTTCCCCCTTTTCATTCTCAAATTGGCACTTTCCCTTTTTAGTGTCACTTTCCCTCTTTTTATTCTCTGATTGGTAGTTTCCTACTGTCACTTTCCCCTTCCTTTTATTCTTTAATTGTCACACCCCACTCTCATCCCGCCCTTTTAATTCTCTAATTGGCAGTATCCTACTGACACTTACCCCTCCCTTTTCTTCTTTAACTGTCAAACCCCACTCATATCTTACCCTATTTATTCTCTAAGTGGCACTTTCCATTTCTTACCGTCACTTTCCCCTTGCCTTGCTTATTTAACTGTCACTCCCTATCTCTTACTGTCACTTTCCCCCTTTTTATTCTCTAATTGGCACTTTCCCTCTCTTACTGCCACTGACCCCCCTTCCCTTTCTTCTTTAACTGTCAAACCTCACTCATCCTTACCCTATTTATTCTCTAATTGGCACTTTCCCTTTTTTACTGTCACTTTCCCTCCCTCTTCTTCTTTAATTGTCACACCCCACTCCTACCGCACTGTCTTACTGTCACATTACCCCTTTTTATTCTCTACTTGGTTCTTTCCCTCTCTTAATGCCAGTATCCCTCTTTTTATTCTCTAATTGGCACTTTCCCCTTCCTTTTCCTTTTTAACTGTTACACCCCACTCTTACCCTCCCTCCTGTCTTACTGTCATTTTCCCCCTTTTTTCTATAATTGGCACTTAAGTACTATCATTTTCCCCTTCCCTTTATCCTTTAACTGTCGCTGACCCTCTCTTTACCATCACACACTTTCTCTTACTATCACTTCCCCCACTCTCTTACTGTCGCTTCCCCTTTCTCTCTTTCCTAACTCTCGCTCCCTGTCCCTTATTTCCAATTTCTTCCTTTTTATTCTCTAATTGGCACTGTCCCTTTCTTACCCTCACCTCCCTTCACTTACTGTCAGATCCACTCAGAGAAGAGGTGAGAGTAAGAGAAAAGGGGTGAGAGAAAGGATAGATAGTGGGGTGACAATTAGAGAATAAATAGAGGGACAATGAAAGAGGGAGCGGGAGTTAGAAAATATAAAAAGAGAAAGTGAGGGTTGGAAAAGACAGAGAAAGGAGGTGAGAATAACAGAGGACCAGTGCCAATTAGAGAATAAGTAGAGAAAAAATGAGAGAGGGAGAGGCAATTGGAGAAAAAAAATGGGTAAAGTGACAGTAAGAGGGGAAGAGTGAAGTTAAGAGAATAAAAAGGGGAAAAGTGTCAGTAAAATAGAGGGAGTGTCAAATAGAGAATAAAAAGGTTGAAAGTGACAGTAATAGGGGAAGAGTGAAATTTAGAGAAAAAAAAGGTGGAGAAGATGACAGTAAGAGGGAGGTAGTGAGGGTAAGATAGGGTGACTGCCAACTACAGAATAAAAAGAGGCTTATTGACAGTAAGTGAGTGGAGGCGAGTTACAAAAGAAAGGCATGAGGAAGTTAGGGTTAGAAAAGAAAGAGAACACTTTATTTTTCTCAGAGGATAAGAGAGGGTGAGTGTCAATTAGAGAATAAAAAGGGGGACAGTGACAGTAAGAGAGGGAAAGTGCCAATTATGGAATAAAAAAGGGGAAAGTGATAGTAAGAGAAAGGGTGGAGGATAAGAGAGGCGAGTAACAGTTAGCGAAGAAATGGAAGGGGAAAGTGACAGTAAGAAAGGGGGAATTACAGTTAAAAAAGAAAGGGAAGGGGGAAGTGACAGTAAGAAAGGGAAAGTGCAAAGTAGAAAATAAAAGGGGGGTCAGTGACAGTAAGAGAGGGAAAGTGCCAATTGGAGAATAAAAAGGGGGAAAGTGACAGTAAGAGAGAGGGAGTGTCAGTAAAATAATCAAGGGAAGGGGAAAGTGACAGTAAGAAAGGGAAAGTGCCAATTAGAGAATAAAAAGGTGGAAAGTGACAGTAAGAGAGAGGGAGTGACAGTTAAATAAGCAAGGGAAGGGGAAAGTAACAGTAGGAAAGGGAAAGTGCCAATTAGAGAATAAAAAGGGGGAAAGTGTCAGTAAGAGAGGGAAAGTGCCAATTAGAGAATAAAAAGGGGGAAAGTGTCAGTAAGAGAGGGAAAGTGCTAATTAGAGAATAAAAAGGGGGAAAGTGTCAGTAAGAAAGGGAAAGTGCCAATTAGAGAATAAAAAAGTGGAAAGTGACAGTAAGCCAGGGGGGAGGGCAAAAAAGATAGAGAGAGAAAGAAAATCAATATGTTGAATCACAAAATTTCAAAAAACGCATAAGTATTTTTCTTACTCTTTTGGGGGAAAAGAAGGGATAAGAAATAAGCGGCTTTATGGAGAAAAGAGATGGAGAATAAGAGAGAATGAGAGAGAGAGAGACAGAGGGGTTTGGGAAAAATTATACGATGAAAATTCAATCATCCCGGAGTAAACTGGGAATTATCAAAAGAAGTAAAATCAGATCGTCAAACGGGGGATGAAGTTTTTTTTTTATTTCTCTTTTCAAGGAACAAGAGGGAGAATAAGAATAAATACCCCTAACGAGCGGAGAAAATTGACGGACCGTTTGAGAGTACTCGAAAAGTCGACCTCCGAGGTTGAACGATACCTTTGTCCCTTGTTAAATTTCAAAGGCGACGAATATTTCTCTCTCTCTCTATTTCTCTCTTTTTCTGCTTATATCATCGTCTCACAATCCTCTTTACAATATTTTCTCTCTTTTTTATGTTCTCCCTCTCTCTTTTTCTTCTATCCTATTTTTTTCTGTCTCCATTCTTTCTCTTTAATATTTTTTCTTCGTCACTCTCGCTCATAGGTGGATCTAGTGTTCTCATTTAAACAATAACAGGGGTCCAACCTTGACTAAAATTTATGTTCTCCTTATATTAATAATAATAATTAACAAAGTTAAATTAATTCACTAAAGACGAACAAATAAATATTTAGATTTGAAAAAGCCCGCGTTAGAATTAATTGCCAGAGGGCGCCACTGATTTTCTCGCAAGCGGTAATATTTTAGAACAAATCGTGGCGAAAATAATAAAAATAAAATTCTATAATAAGAATTTCAAGTTCGTAGTTTACGTGAAATTATTCAAAAGAGAAAAATTAAATTTTAATTATTGGAATAAAAAATTATTTAAAGGAGAAACAGAGGGAGAGGGAAAAGGTGGGAGGGGAAGGTGGGGTAAAGCGAGAGAGACGCTAAATCACAGACAAACTAACGCTTCAAGATTCCCCCACTGGAAATCGCGAGGAGGACACAAAACTTGGGGGAGTAAACTTGGCGGTAACTTAAGTAACCGATTCGTACTTGTGACTAATCGCTCGAAAGTTCTAACGAGGACACACGGCCCCATCTCGACTTTTCAACTACTACTCGTTACACAGTACGAGGGAAGTTGTTCGCAAAGTCGACAACTGTGTGCTAGCTCTTTGGTGCCCTTTTTTTGCGAGAGTCGTCAATTTTTCTCTTGAAAAAGCAAAAATTTACGTTACACAAACATAGAGAGAGAGAGAGAGAGAAGGGAAAATAACTTACTGCTGAATTTTCGATTTGAATCACTGAAATTTTGAACTCACCAATCGTCGACTAAAAAAAAACTTAACTATTTACTACAAGTTGGAAAAGTTTTTTTTTCTTTTACGAAAGGTCAGTTATTTTATGTTTCTGGTATAAAAGTTTTCCGCACAAGGAGGAGATTATTTCTCTCTTGACTCTTAGTATTTCATTTTGTCTTGTACTTTTTACAAAAAAAAGTGAAATTAATTTTTTTTTCACTTGCGCTTCAACTCTCACACTTTTTTGGTCTTTAATTCATTCTCTCATTTTGAAAAAAGTTAAAATAATTATTTTTTCACACCTTTACCAAAATTTTAATTAATTACTTTTTAACTTGAACTTTGATTTTCTCTTTTATTTAGTACTACTTTTATTAGATTAATCGAAAGATATTTAATTATTTTTTAAAATTTTAATAAATATTTTGAAACAATTTAATTATTTTTATAAATAGTAAAATTCCTGGCAAAAATTTAATTATTTTTTAATGCAATTTTAATGAAAATTTTCTGGGAGAATTCAATTTTTAAAAATTTTTAATAATATTTTTCCGAAAAAATTTAATTATTTTCTAAAAATTTAAACAATTTTCTTCGAAACAATTAAATTATGTTTTAATTTGTAATAAATATATTTTGAAAGAATCCAATTATTATTTTCTAAGATTTTAATAAAATCCTTAGAAACAATTCAATTAGTAAAATTCATTGCAAAGAATTAAATTATTTTTTATAAATAATAAATTGATTGTTGTAAACTAATGATTTTCATAAATATTTCGAATTTTAGAGAAATAGATAAAGAAATTTAGTATATGAGTTCACAAGAACTGACCCAGTAAGGGAATGAGGAAAAAAAGAGCGAAGAGAATAAGATAAAATAAAGAAAAGAAAAATAATAATAATAAAAAAGTAAAAATAAATAAAAAATAAAAAAAAGGATAAGAAAAAAGTAGAAGAAGAAAGAGAGAAAAAGAAAGGAAGAAAAAAAAGGAAAAGAAGAGTATAAAAATGGGTTGGAGAAGAAGAGAAAAGAAAAGAGATTTCAAAGAGAATAAAAGAACAGAAGAGGAGGAAAAAAGGGAGAGAAAGAGAGAGGAGTGAAAAATGGTAAAAGGAGAAAAAAAAGGAAGAAAAAGTCGGAGAAGAAGAGAAGAGAGATTCAAAGGAAAAAAAGAGGGACAAAGAGAAAAAAGGCAAAAAAATACAAGAGATAAAAAGGGATAGAAAAGAAGAGAAAAAAAGAAAAGAATAGTGAAAAAGGGTTGAAGAAGAAGACAAAAAAATGAAGAGTAAAAAAAGGGTTGGAGAAGGAGAGCAAAAAATAAAGATTAAAAAAAGGGTTGGAGAAAAAGAGAAAAGTAAAAAAGAAGAGTGAAAAAGGGTTGGAGAAGAAGACAAAAAAATGAAGAGTAAAAAAAGGGTTGGAGAAGGAGAGAAAAAATTAAAGAGTAAAAAAAGGGTTGGAGAAGAAGAGAAAAAAGAAAAGAAGAGGGAAAAAGAAGAAAAAAGGCAAAAAAATATAATAGAAAAAAGGGATGGAAAAGAAGAGAAAAAAAGAGTTGGAGAAGAAGAGAAAAAAATGATGAGTAAAAAAAAGGGTTGGAGAAGGAGAGAAAAAATTAAAGAGTAAAAAAAGGGTTGGAGAAGAAGAAACAAGAGAAAAAAAAAAGAAGTGAAAAAAAAGAAGAGTAAAAAAGGGTTGGAGAAGAAGAAACAAGAAGAGAAAAAAAGAAAAGGAGTGTAAGAAAGGAGAAAAAAAGAAGAAAGAAAGGTAGGAAGAAAAGAAGAGTAAAAAAGGGTTGGAGAAGAAGAATAAAAAGAGAGATTTCAAAGAGAAAAGAAGAAAGAAAAAAAGGAGAGAAAGAGAAAGGTATGAAGAATGGTAAAAAGAGGAAAAAACAAGAGAAAAAAAGGGGGAGAGGGATGACTAAAATAGAAAAAAGAGATAGTAAATGATGAAAGAGGATTTTTTTTTCTCAAGAGCCTTCGTGACTGGTCAATGTTCGTTCTCCCGAGCAGAAGATAGAAGCATCAAAAGCAAGCACACACAACATCCTATACAAATCTGAAACGCACTCGAAAGGTTTACGTGGATAGCGTTAGCGAGACAGACATTTATGATCAAAGATGTCACGAGGCAAAGGGCAAAGCAAGAGAGAGTGAGAGAGATGGACACACAAACATGAAAGTTGGTACTTGAAAAGGAAGGAAATGTCGGATAATCATTTCTCTCCACCTACAAGAAGAAAACTCGAAACGTAAAGAAAAAGAGAAAGAGAGAAAATAATGTGGGAGAAAAGAAATTCAACGATGCGTTTTCCCTTTCGATGTTGTCTACAAATATATATATATATAGCTCACGGATTTCGTCGATAAGCGCAAAGAACCAAGTTTCTCATCAAAAAAAAAAATTTTTTTCTTCTTTTTTTTTGACACTATTGTCAGATTTTCCTCACACGAATTGAATTTATTTTTCTTTTGCTTTTCAATATATATGCGGGAGAAAAATCAATTTTATTTTCGAGAATAGAAAATAAAAAAAAAATTTTCTTTCGAAATAAAAAGTTATGAGAGAGGAAGGAGAAAATTTTCTTTCGAAAAAAAAATTATGTGAGAGGAAAGAGAAAATTTTCTTTTGAAAAGGAAATTATAAGATAGGGAAAAAGAAAATTTTCTTTCGAAAAAAAATTTTTTAAAAGGAAAAATATATTTTTCTTAAAATTGTTTGTTCTTTATTTTCTTTTTCCTTTTTTTTGGGGGGAGGGTTCGTTAAATTAACCTTTTTTAGATTAACTTTTATGTGGAGCAATTTCGCTGGGATGATCTCTGTCTCTTCCCCCCCCCCCCCTCTTTTTCTATCTTTCTCACAAGCGCAAAAGATGAAAAGACGTCAACGACCATAAGGACGATTAAGTCGTTTACTAGTGGCAGTCTTTTTGGATTAAATGTTCGTCCTCGTAAAATCCCTATATGAACGCATTTCAAGACTTTAACAGCTTAGAAATGACACGCGGGCTCAACTAAAATTAGTCGATTCGAAATGATTGACACTCAAAACGTTCACATTCGAGAGAGATAGAGAGAGAGACAGAGAGAGATATGTCGTAAATGTTGATTCCATTTTAATAGCCCATGGATTTAAACGGACCATGAATTGATCTCACCCGCAACGAGAATCAAAATTCCCGACACTATTTTCAAATTAACTGCCTCACTCTTAATTTTCATATTTTGTGTTATATATTAAATTTTCAGTATCAAGTTTTCATCAGCTGTATAATAGCTAAAAACGTGTTTTTAAAGAAAGAGAACAAAAATTTATTATTTAATTTTCAGTAGTATTTTTTAATTGAGAAGAAAAATAATTATCATAATAAAATTGTTTTTTAACAAAGCACAAAAAAAATTTTTTTATTTAATTTTTAGTAGTATTTTTTTACTCGAGAAGAACAAGAAATTAATAATAACAAAAAATAAAATATTAATCGATTAAATTTTCAAGAAAAAATTGTTTTTACCATTAATAACTGCAAATAATAGTTCGGCCTTCCCCCTCTCCTGACGCGCAGCCGAAAAATTCAAAATACATTTAAATTGACGCTAATATCTTGCAAAAAAATTTTAAACAGATTTCTTTTCCTCATTTGTACTCCTTTGTGTTTTAGAGAAAATAATTATAAAAGCTGTTCGGCCTTTCCCCTCTCCGGACGCGCAGCCGAAAAATTTAAAATACTTTTAAATTAACGAAAAAAATCGAAAAAAATTTGTAAAAAGATTTCTTCTTCTAATTTTCATTCCTTCGCGCATTAGAGATTAAAATTCATTTTAAAATTCTTTTTTTCTTTTAAATACTGAACAAAAAATAATTTATAAAAGCTGTTCGGCCTTCCCCCTCTCCGAAAGCGCAGCCGAAAAATTCAAAATACTATTAAATTGACGCTAATGTCTTTCGAAAAAAATTTGTAAACAAATTTCTTCATTTAATTGCAACTTCCTTATGTTTTATAGATTAAAATTTTATTTTTAAATTATTTTTTCCTTTGAAAAACTAAAAATAATAAATGTAAAAGCTGTTCAGCTTTCCCCCACTCCTGAATAGCAGCCGAAAAATTTAAATCGCTTTTAAATTAAGGCTGACGTCTTTCAAAATAAATTGTTAAAATATTTCTTCTCAAAATCTCAAATACTTATGTTTCACAGACAGAAAATTATTTAAAAATTATTATTCCTTTTAAAAACTAAAAAATTATTATGCCCCCTCCCCTCTTGACGCTCAAACGGAAAATTTAAGTCTCTCTAAAATTTTTAATATTGATTCTTTTAAGAAAAAAGTTAAGAAGAAATTTTAAGAAATAAATTCTTTTTTCTATTAAGAACTAAAATAATAATTGTAAAAGTAGTTCGCCCTTCCCCCTCTTTTAACGCATATAGCCGAAAACTTAAATTCGCTTTTAAATTCACAATATTGACGACTATAAAAAATACCTAAAAGAAGTTTTTCTTTCTAAATTATATACTTTCAGGTTTTTGAGAAATTCAAATTTTCAAAGAAAATTTTTTTCTTCATTTAATAAGTAAAATAAACATTGCAAAAGTAGTTCGGCCTTCCCCCTCTCCTAATGCGTAGCCGAAAAATTAAAGTCCCTTCTATATTGACACTGATGCGTTAAAAAAAATTTGTAAACAGTTCATTTTTCTATTATCTCCTCCTTTTGCGTTTTTTAAAAATTTAAATGTTTCCAAAAAATTTTTTTTGTTTTATAACTAAAATTAATGGTTATAAAACTAGTTCGTAAGAAGGGAAAAAAAGTGAAAAGAAGGAGAAAGAGAGGGGGGAATAGAAAAAAAGAGGAGAGGGAGAAACAAACAGAAAAGAGGGGAGGGGGAAATAGAAAGAAAAGAGGAAAGGAAAAATAGGAAAAAAGGGGGGAGAGAGAAACAAAAATGAAAGATGGGAGGGGGAAATAGAATTAAAAAAGGGGACATAGAAACAGAAAGAAAAAAGGGGAGTGGAAAATAGAAAGAAAGAGGGGAGGGAGAAACAAAAATAAAAGAGGGGAGGGGGAAATACAAAAAAGGGGAAGGGGAAAACATAAATGAAAGAGGGGAGGGGGAAATAGAAAAAGAGGGAAAGGAATAATAGAAAAGGAGGAGAGGGAGAAACAGAAAGAAAAGAGAGGTGGGGGGAAGTAAGAGAGGAAAACAGAAAGAAAAAGAGGGGAGGAGGAAAAGTAAAAATGAGAAACTAAAAGAAAAAGAAGGGAGGGGAAATAGGAGAGGGGATAGAGTAGAAAAAGACAGGTGAAGGAAAAAGTAAGTGGGGGAAATAGAAGGGAAAAAAAGAGAGAGGGGGAAAAAGTAAGAAGAGTGGGGAGAACGAAAGACGTAGTTCTCGAGAAAGAAAATCAAAATACGATCAACAGGAGGGACCACCATCATCACACCACTGAAAAGAGAATATACAATTCAAGAAAACTCCCCTATTGTTCGCCTCAACGCGAGACACAAGTAAATCCAATATGTATTGTTGTCGAAGACGAAAAGGTGACACCTTCTTCTCTCATCTACCGCGGAGGTAGTGGGTGGGTGGTGCGGAATGAGATGAGAACACCACGCATCACAACCGTCACCTTCCGCAGAGTTCCGGACCTTTTCCGCATCGCTCATTCTGTTTTCTCATCTCGAAAGAGCTTTTGTTCTCGGATTAGAGACGTCGCGACATAATTAATTGGACCTACGCTTTTCACTCGACAAATAAAACCTGACGATCACATCTCTCCCACCCAACCCCAACCCCTCCCACGGAAAAACCAAATAAGACAAGGAAATTAATTACATTCTCCCACGTAATACATCTAATTAAGAAAGGAGGGAAATAAACTTTGAAAAAAACAATTTAAAGAAAAATAATTATTGTTAATAAAGAAATTACACCTGTTTATTATTAATAATAATAAATAATAATGATAATAATTTGTTCATGAATTAATTAAGTAATGAATAATTTATTTTGTAATCAGTTGATGAACAATTTGTTTATTAATTAGTAATATTCAATTTGTTTATAAACTAGATAATAAATAATTTATGTAAATAATAGTTAATGTATAATTGTTTGTTAGTTAATTAATTAACAATTTTTTTGTAGTAAAAAAATATGTTAATGTTAAATTTTGTAATAAATTTGTTAATAAACAATTTATTTATAAATTAATATAATAATAGTATTTAAGTTGTTTATGTTTAAAATACGAAATTTATTGTTTGCTTATTTTTGGAACAATATATTTTATAATTAATTAAGAAAGCTATTTATTTTTTAATTAGTTAATAAAATTTTACTTATGAAATAATTAATCAACAATTTATTTATAAATTATAGTAAATTTAATTAATATTTAATAATTATATTTATTTATCATTTATTATTTATTAAATATTTAAATAAAAAATTAAATTAAAATTATTAAATAATCAAAAAAAAATTATAAACCTAATGCAAATGGTTAAAAAATGAAAAAATAAACTTCTTTGTATTTTACTTGAAATGGAAAAGTAAAAACAAAAAATAGAAATGAGAGGGAGGAGGGGGGGGGGGAGAAAGGTGGGTTTGTAGGAGGGGAAAAATAATAAAGTGTGGACTTCACTCCATTCTTTTAGTTTTCAGGGTCCGGGTCCATTTGCCAGTTTATCTAATTGCAAATCCTCGCACGTTTCGTGTGCTTTCCTATCTCGCCCGCATTTTCAGCAGACGTTTTTCCCTTTTCTCCATTTGCCGACTAAAGAGCAAAAGAGAAAGATGGAAAAATAAAGAAAATGAGAGAGAAAGCAAAAAAGATGCGAGGGGTAAAAATCAGCGCGGAAAACATATCTGAAAGTACGCTCCAAACAATCTCGACGTTCATGGTAACAATGAGCAGCAAAAAAAAAACTGAAGGGAAAAGAAAAAAAAAATGAAAACTACCTTATAGTGCTCCTGGCGAAATATCCTTTTACAATTTTCATGGATGAATTAACTTTTATTTCACTTTCAAAAATAACACATCTATTTGCCATTTATTAAACTTTAAATAATAGCGGAAAAAAAAAATTTCAATTTTTGTTTTTGTAAATAAAAAATTCATTCTTTTCTATGTGGAAAATTGTTTATTATGAAATTTTATAAAGAAAATCTTTTTATAACAATTAACTGTGATTAATAGTTTTCATTTTAGATCAATTTTAACTGCGAGCCAAATTTCGGGCTTGCGTTAAAATAGGTACAGTTTTAACTGAAAATAAAAATAAATAATGGAAAATACTTTTTGTACTTTTCTGAATGAAAATCCGACGAAAAAAAATTCACTAGGAACAATAATTTCAATTTTTGATCAATTTTGACTGCAAGCCGAATTTCGGCCTTGAGCTAAAACAGGTAGTTTTTAAATAAAAATAAAAAAAAAGTTAATGCAAAATACTTTTTGTACTTTTCTGAATGAAGATTCGTCGAAAAAAATTCACTAGGATCAATAATTTAAATTTTTTATCAATTTTAACTGAGAGCCGAATTTCGACCTTGTGTTAAAAAAGCTACAGTTTTAATTGAAAATAAAAAAAAATTGAAAAATACTTTTTTGTTCTTTTCTGAATGAAAATCCATGGAAAAATATTAACTAGGATCAATAATTTCAATTTTTGATTAATTTTAACTACGAACCGAATTTCGGCCTTGCAATAAAACAGGTAGTTTTAACTGAAAATACAAAAAAATAATGGAAAATACTTTTTTGTTTTTTTTTCTGAATGAAAATCTATGGAAAAAATTACTAGGATTAATAATTTCAATTTTTTATCAATTTTAATTTACAAACGTAATTTCAGCATTGTGTTAATATTATTTTTGTTTTATTTAAAAAAAATAAAAAGAATTTCTAAATGGTTTCTTGCACTTTTCTAAAAAAAAAAACCTCTTAACAAAAATTTGCCATCACTTTTAATATCAATTATACTTTAATTTTAACTATCAGCCGAATTTCGGCAATGAGTTAAAATTGTTTCAGTTTTGTTTTAAAGAACAACTAATTCTGTCAATTGTTTCTTGTACTTTTTTTGATTAAAAATCCATTAAAAAAAATTTACCACCACTTTTAATATCAATTTAATTTCAATTTTAACTGCGAGACAAATTTTTGCCTTGATAAGAACAAATTGTAATAATTCTGTCCTTAATCAAAGATTAATTATTCTGAATATGTTGGACTTTTTCTTTAAAACAAATTACAAAAAAAAGAAAAAAGGGGGATTTTATTTTAATTTTAACTATCAGCCGAATTTCGGCAGTGAGTTAAAATTGTTTCAGGTTTGTTTTAAAAAACAACTAGTTCTGTAAATTGTTTCTTGTACTTTTTTAATTAAAAATCAATTTAAAAAATATTTACCACCACTTTTAATATCAATTTTATTTTAATTTTAACTGCAAGCCGAATTTCGGCCACGAGTTAAAATTGTTTTAATTTTCTTTTCAAAAGCATAAAATTTCGTAAATTGTTACTTGTACTTTTCTGAATAAAAAATCCTTTACCAAAAATGTACTGCCACCTTAAATAGAAATTTTATTTTAATTTTAACTACCTGCGAATTTTTTCCGTGACGTAAAATTGTTCCAATTTGTCGTTTCGGAAAAAAATGAAAATAAAAAATGTTTCTTAATCGTTTCTAAATGAAATTGTTCTCCCAACAATTAACTAAGAACAATAATTAAAGTTTTAGAACAATTTTAGCTGCGAGCCGAATTCGGCTGTGAGTGGAAATGGCTACAATTTTGTTTTAAAACAGAAAAAAAGTAACCGTAACAGTTTCTTACAAATTTTGGAATAAAAATCCGTTTACAAAAATTCACTAGAACCAAAGTTTTTAATTTTTGAACAATTTTAACTGCGAGCCGAATTCGGTTGTGAGTGGTAATGGCTACAATTTTGTTTTAAAACAGAAAAAAAGTAACATTAAACGTTTCTTATAAATTTTGGAATAGAAATTCGTTTACAAAAATTCACTAGGACCAAATTTTTTAATTGTAGAACAATTTTAACTGCGAGCCAAATTCGGCTGTTAGTAAAAATGATTACAATTTTGTTTTAAAACAAAAAAGAAGTAACGGTAAACGTTTCTTACAAATTTTTTAATAAAAATCCGTTTAAAAAAATTCACTAGAACCAAAGTTTTCAATTTTAGAACAATTTTAACTTCGAGCCGAATTCGGCTGTGAGTGAAAATGGTTAAAATTTTGTTTTAAAACAGAAAAAAGGAATAATGAAGAAAGGAAAAAAATATTTCCGCCTGAATTAGTAGCACAAAAAATTCAAAAATCATTCAGAGGAAAAAGTTATCTCGTTAGCCTCGTGGTAAATTGTCCGACCATCAAAACAAACGCAAAGTGGTTCAAATCCCGAGGCAAATTTTTTTTTTTTTTTTTAATCGATTAATAGAATAAGTTTTATACACCAAAGGATGTAATTTCGGTTTGGAAAAATATTTTTATTTTCTCGTTTCTCATTTTCTTTTTTTTTTCATCAAAAAACGAATTTTTTTTCCGATTCAAGTGAAATTTGAAACTCTTTTTTTACGCTATGATTAAAAATCTGTTAAAGGTGGAAAACCACAATCTCTAAAATATATGTAGATTATTATATAAAAACGAGTGGCTGGGAAAGTTTATTTCGCTTGTTAAATGTGTTTTCGTTTCAACGAAAAAATTGCAATAAAAAAAGGAGAGAGAGAGAGAGAAATAGAGGCAAACTAAAATAAATATTCTTTTTACACGTCGGGAAAAAATGGAGCTAAGTCCATTTCGAAATGGCGGAAAAAATAATTACTCTCGAGTCGCTTGCCAAATTTATGCGAATCCTCTCTCTCTCTCTCTCTCTCTCTCTCTCTCTTCTCTCTTTTTTACCCATCATTTCGGGGATTTTTTTTTTACTTCCTTTTCTTTTTAGAGACTGGATTTTTTTTCCACAGGCAAACGTGGTATTGTGGAAAGACCATAAACACAAAGGTTTTTTTTTGGGCATTTTTTTTCTAAAATATCAAAATTTTCATTCTCTTTTTCGTGACTGACACAAAGTAGGGAACGAAAGTTTTTTTTTTTTTTTTTGGTTTCTACGTCTAAAAAAAATAGAAAAAAGGAAAAAAATTGCTTGGCAAACAAAAGCCGGACATTGTGATTAATAACAATTTAAATCAGTTGCAGTCGTCCGAGGTTTCTCTCTGATGAAATATAATCTCTGAATTCAAGTGCGACAATTTGCATGAAAGTAGAATGGGAGAGGGGAAAGAGGAGGACGAGGGGATAGTAAAAAAATGGGGGGGGGGAGAGAGAGAGGGAATTATGAGTTATATTTCATTTTTCGAAACAAATCTCAAATGATTCACTGAAGTGGACTATTTCTTTTACAATTTTTCATTCACTTTATTGTGCGTGACATTTCTTTTTTAAAAAGTGTTAATAATTTTTTCCTTTTACTAATTTTTTATTTTTTTTTTTTTTTATTTATTTTTTTTTAACTTATGCATTTTTTTCAGTAAAACGAGACGTGAAAAATTTTTGTTTTGCTTAAATTAAAAAAAAGTCGGGAAAAAATAAAAAATAACGAAAAAGTTTTTTCTTAATTTAAAAAATAAAAAATAAATAGACAATATATTAACAATTTTTAATAAATAAATAATAATATTGTTTTGAATAAAAATAGAAATAAACATAATGTAAACAATACAAAAAATTCATTATTTTTATAAATAAATATAAATAAACTCCTATTATAATAATTAATTATTTCTTTTATTTATTCAATTTATTTACTTGTTTGCTTATTTTAATATAATTTTAATTAAAATATTAATTTATTAATTATTAGTATTATATATTAATATATATTTAGTTAAAAAATTAAATTATTTTATAAATAAACAAATAAAAAAATATATAAACAAATAAAAAAAATATTTAAACAAATTTCAAAAAGTAAAATAAACAAAGAATTGTATTAAGTAACAAAACAGATTAAAACAAACAAATTAACAATAAATAATGTAAATTAATTAAATCACGAATTAGTAGATAACATTGAAAAATGTAATTTGTTTAAAACAATTAAATTATTAATTTGTTTGTAACAATTAAACCTGTTAATTTGTTATAACAATTAAATTCTCAATTTACAGGTGTAATTCATAGTCATAGCAATTAAATTTAAAATTAACAATTAATCTCCTATTTTGTTTATAACAATTAAAACCTTATTTTGTTTATAACAATTATTCCTTCAATTTATTTACAACAATTTAAACATTTTTTAATGTTTAATTGTCAAATTCATTCATTTCTGGCCATATATTTCATTATTTTTAACAAGCAAATATCTAATTTGTTTATAACAATTAAATTATTTTTAATTTATTATTTTATTATTTTGTTTATAAAAATTAATCCTTTAATTTCTTTATAAAAATTTAACTTTTCATTTTTGTAACAATTATACTCCTCATTTATTTGTAATAATTAAATTTTCAATTTTTTAAATTTGTTTATAACAATTAAACATTTTTTTTATTTATGAAAACTTTAATTTTTAATTTACAATTACAATTTATAATTGTTTCAGTTAAATTACGAATTCATAGATAACAATTAAACCTTTAATTTCTGTGTAACAATTAAACGTTTAATTTGTTTGTAACAATTAAACATTTAATTTGTTTATAACAATGAAATCCTCATTTTGATTATAACAAGTCACACCCTTAATTAACAATTATAACTTATAGTTTACAGCAATTAAATTTCTAATTAACAATTAAGCCCCTAATTTATTTATAACAATTAAAGCCTTATTTTGTTTATAACAATTAATTCTTTAACTTCTTTAAGATAATTAAATCCTTCATTTTTTTACAATAACTATACTCTTTATTTATTTATAACAATTAAATTTTTAATTTGTTTATGACAATTAAATTTCCAATTTGTTTATAACAATTAAATTTCCAATTTGTTTATAACAATTAAATTTTTAATTTGTTTATAACAATTAAGCTCCTAATTTGTTTTTTACATTTATACTCTTTATTTATTCGGAACAATTAAATTTCCTATTTGTTTATAAAAATTAAACTCTCAATTTGTTTATAACAATTAAACTCTTAATTTGTTTATACAATTATACTCTCTATTTATTCGTAACAATTAATTTTCCTATTTGTTTATAAAAATTAAACTATTAATTTGTTTATAACAATTAAACTCCTAATTTGTTTATAACATTTAAATTTTTAATTTGTTTATAACAAGTTAACCCTTAAGTTTTTGTAACAATAAAACTCTTATTTTTTATAACAATTATACTCGTTATTAACAATTAAATTTCCAATTTGTTTATAAGAATTAAACTTTTAATTTGTTTATAACAATTAAACCTCTAATTCGTTAACGACAATTTTTCAGGAAAAACATCTACAAAACAGTTTTTTCTCCACTATCGATCTTTCTTTTCAATTTTGCAACTTTCGTTTCTAAACTTAAACCCCCTCCACCCATCATTCTTTATCTGAATGGAAGGTAGGAGGTGAGGGGGGGGGGGTTAAGGGGCAAATCGTCAAATTGTAAAAGTTTCCCTCTTTCTCGAAATGATATTGGTAAAAATCTCAGTGAATAAGAAACTGCGCAAAGGTCGATGAAAAAAAAAAGAAGTAGAGAAGAAAAAAAAGTTGTGGAAAGGGTCAAAGTGTGGGAGGAGAGGGGGCAGAACACAAAGAAGTATGTAAAAAAAGAGAGAGAGAGAGAGAGAGAAAAAAAAATCGTTTCTTCACTCACCATAAAACTTGTAACCATGAGGCGTGAGAATACGAAAGTTCTTTTATTTGAACTCACACGAATATACGAGAGGAAAAAAAAAAGAAAAAAAAAGTGGGGAGAAGAAAGTAGAAGTGGGGGGGAGATGAAAGAATAAAGAGGGAGAAGAGTTTACTCTTGTCTCCAGTGCAATCATCTAATGCAGTGGCTCTTTTCGAAAAGAGCTTCTTCTGTGTTATATATATGTATAAGAATAAGTGAAAATTTTCTCCATCAGGACATGGAAAAAATTTTTTTTTACCCTCCTCCTTTTTTCATTTTTTTGCTTTTTTTAAAGAAAAAGTGAAAAATTATTACAAATGAAAAAAGTCCAACATATTCAGAACAAATAATCATTGATAAGGGACAGAATTATTACAATTTGTTATCAAGGCCGAAGTTCGGCTTGTAGTTAAAATTTTTAAAAAATTGATATTAAAAATGGTGGTCAATTATTTTAATTGATTATTAATTAACAAAAGTACAAGAAACAATTTACAGAATTAGTTGTTTCTTAAAACAAAACTGAAACAATTTTAACTCACGACCGAAATGCGGCTAATAGTTAAAATTAAAATTAAATTGATAATAAATGTGGTAATAAAGTTTTGATAAGGAATTTTTTACTCAGAAAAGTACAAGAAACAATTTACAGAATTTTTTGTTTTCTGAAACCAAACTAAAACTATTTTACCTCACGGTAAAATTCGGCTCGTTGATAAAATTAAAATAAAATTAATATTAAAAGTGATGGCAAATTTTTGTTAAGAGATTTTTTATTCAGAAAAGTGCAAGAAACAATTTAGACATTTTTATTTTTTTAAAATAAAACAAAAATAATATTAACGCAATGCTGAAATTACGTTTGTAATTAAAATTGATATAAAATTTAAATTATTGATCCTAGTGAATTTTTTCGATAGATTTTCAATGAGAAAAAAACAAAAAATTATTTTCAATTATTTTTTTTTATTTTCAATTAAAACTGTACCTTTTTTAACGCAAGGCCGAAATTCGGCTCTCAGTTAAAATTGATCAAAAATTTAAATTATTGATCCTAGTGAATTTTTTTCGACGAATCTTCATTCAGAAAAGTACAAAAAGTATTTTGTATTAACTTTTTTTTTATTTAAAAACTACCTATTTTAAAGCAAGCCTGAAATTCGTTTTGCAGTCAAAATCGATCAAAAATTGAAATTATTGTTCCTGGTGAATTTTTTTCGTCGGATTTTCATTCAGAAAAGTACAAAAAGTATTTTCCATTATTTATTTTTATTTTCAATTAAAACTGTACCTATTTTAACGCAAGCCCGAAATTCGGCTCGCAGTTAAAATTGATCTAAAATGAAAACTATTAATCTCAGTTAATTGTTGTAAAGAGATTTTCTTTCTAAAATTTTACAATAAACAATTTTCCGCATAGAAAAGAATTAATTTTTTTATTTTTAAAAACAAAAATGGAAATTTTCTGTTTTTTAAAAATTGAAAATTTGTTTTTTCCGCTCTTATTCAAAGTTTATTTTTGTTTTAAATAAAAAGTGAAAAGTGATAAACAAATGAAAAAGTTTAACATATTATGAATAATTAATCTTTGATTAAGGACAGAATTATTACAATTTGTTATCAAGACCGAAATCGGTTCGCAGTTAAAATTGAAATTAAATTGATATTAAAAATAGTGGAAAAATTTTTATTAAGCTATTACTTTCGGGTAAATTACCTGTAATCAGAAAGTTTATCTTCTGAAAAGTGCAAGAAACAATTTATCGAAATTTTTACTCTTTTTTTTAACAAAATAGAAACAATTTTAATTCACGGCCGAAAAATAAAAAAAATAAATAAATTCAAAAATAAATGAAAGAAAATTTGAAAATAATGTACAGCGATTTGAGTGTATGGGCCAATTAAATGGTTCGTCAAATATTTTTCTTCCCCTCTTTCTCCCTTCATTTTTAGAAGTAACACCAGAGGCAATGTCGTCTTTACAATTTTATGCAATTTCCTGATAGCTTAAAGCCATCGTCCGATTTATCTCGTATATCTGGTGTGCACCATGTCTCATCCCTTCTTTTTTTCCATTTCTCCTTTTTGCCCCCCTCCCCCTCATTTATTTTTCCCTTTCCACTTCTGTTTTTCAACGGCCTGCAAATTCACCCTATGGTATTTCTTTTCAGGGTCGTTTCTCTCTTTCTCTCTCTTGCTCGCTTCAAAACTAATCCTCCCCTGTGTTGTGGCCTGAGGGCGTATTTCGAAGCACTTCTTTTTCAACTACGCCCCCCTCATTTCCATACGTCTTCGGAAAAACTCTTTTCCCTGGAAAATTGATACTGTGTGAACAAGTGATTTTATTCTCAACGTGTTATATTCCCAGTTGAGTAAATCAGTATTGCCATAAGGTTACGTCTCAAGAAAGTTTTTTCTTTTTTTTTTTTTTGAAAAAAAGACCAATTTAGTTTGAAATTGAATTTTTTCCCCACCCCTTGCCTTTCAAAAAAAGAATTTTTATTTTTTTTGCAGTTTTAATGACGATAATGCATTTTTTGAACGAATTCATTTATTCATTTATTTATTTAATTATTTGTTTATTTACTCATTTGTTTATTTACTTATTTGCAATTTGACAGTTTTCAATTTCATGAAATTTAGAAACTAAACGTATTTTAAAAGATTTTTTTATATTGAATAGTTTTTTATTTAGGGCAATTTTAAATCATGGCCGAAATTCGGTTAATGGTTAAATTTGATATAAAATGATAAACACGGTGAGGCATTGTTTTCTAAATTAGAGTGTTTATTCACAAAAGTGTAAAGAGTAGTTTTTAATACAGTTTTTGGTTTTAAAATGAAATTTTAGCGATTTTAACACGAGGCCGAAATTCGGCTAATTGTTAAAATTTACCCTAAAAATTAAAAAACAGGTGAAAGTAGATTTTTTTTATTTTGATTTTCAATTTAGAAGAATATAGAAAACTTTTTTTTTAAGTTTCTTTTTAATTTTAAGCCAAAACTTTAGTTACTTGAACTCTGTCGAAATTCGGCAAACAGTTAAATTGGCCTTAATAGAAAAAATACTGCGAGATTTTATTTTCTTCATTGAAGCTTGTACCCTTAAAAGTATAAAAACTGTTTTTTTAATACTTTCTAGATTTTTTAAAATAAATTGTAGTGATTTTAAGTCGCGGCCGAAATTCGGCTAAAGGTTAAAATTGACCTTAAATGAAAAATACAATGAGAATGAATATTTTTTAATGAATTTTTTATTCGCAAGACTATAAAAAGTGATTTTTAATTTTTCTGTACTTTTAAAATAAATTTTTAGCGATTTCAACTCGAACCCGAAATTCGGCTGGTAAATTTCGCCTAAGAATGAAAAATAATTCGAAAGCGGATTTTTTTACTTGATTTCTAAGTCAGAGAAGTATAAAAAAATTCTGTTGAATTTTTTTTTTTAGTTTTAAAACAAAACTAGTGATTTTAGCTTAGCCGAAATTCGGCTAACGGTTAAAATTTATCTAAAATGAAAAACTCGGTGATAGTGAATTGTTTTTATTCGATTTTTTATTCAGAAGAGCATAATAATTTTTTTGGAATATCTGTTTTTTGGTTTTGCAACAAAAATGTAGTGATTTTAACTCTTGGGGGAAATTCGGCTAGTAGTAAAAAATAGTTTTAAATGGAAAATATTCTTCTAAAAAAATTATATCTTAGAATATTTATACTTTTAAATATACAAGAAACTTCAGGAATTTTTTTTAAATTTTAAGTTAAATTTTAGCGATTTTAAATAGAGACCGAAATTTTGCAGTTAGTAAAAAGTAGTTAAAAATGAAAAATATTAATTTTAGCGAATTCTGTTTTGGAATATTTTTATCCAGAAATATTTAAGTAAAATTAACAGAAGTTTATTTAAATTTTTAATAAAATTTGAACGGTTTTAACCGTTGCCGAAATTCGGCTGATAGTAAAAAGTAGTTTAAAATTGAAAATACTATTCCTAGAGAATTCTGTTTTTGAATATTTTCACTCAGAAATACACAAGTAACATTGGCAAAATTTTATTTCAATTTTTTAATAAAATTTAAGCGGTTTTAACTAATGGCCAAAATTCGGCTGATAGTAAAAAATAATTTAAAATTGAAAATACTATTCCTAGAGAATTATGTTTTCGAATATTTTCAACCAGAAATACACAAGTAACATTTTCAAAATTTTATTTTAATTTTTAAATAATATTGAAGCGGTTGCAACTAATGACCGAAATTCAAAAATTTACATCCTATTGTACTATTTACTTTATTGTTTATTACATAATTTTTTATCTATAAAATATCATAAATAATTCTAAAAAATTACCATTACGTGAAAAAAAGTTTTTTATTAATTCTTTTTCATTTTTAATATTTTTTTTCATAAATTGTATCAAATTTAAAAGAAAAAAATTTAATTTAGTGGAGAAGGAAAAATTTTTTTAAATCCCGTTTTTAGAGAACGTAAACACAGGAAATGAAAAATAAAAAAAAATTCTCTCTCTCTCTCTCTCTCTCAAAATGCAAATAAAAAAATTGCTTTTTAAAACTCGGACATAAAGCTATGTAAATGGACTCTCAAGTTGAAAGAATTCTTTTTTTTAAAAAAAATTGAGGAAAATAATAAAAATAGAAAAAAAAGAACAAAAAATGCAAAGAGGAGAAGGGTAATCGCTTTGAACGCTATTAACTCCGACGAATGGCGGAAAGCTTCTCCCCTGTGTTCAGAACCGCGTGCCACGATGCATACAGTGGTGTGAAATTTCCATACAAATAAGCTACTATGCTTATATTCCTACCTCCCCCTCCCCCCTACCCCTTAACCCTCACTACCCCCCATCCCTTGAGTTTGCATACCGGATAGAACCGAAAGTAAACACTAACTTGACTGGGAACAATATCCGCAACAAACGCTTTATCTACACTGGCATGAATGTTTATTACTTCTCCCTGATGATGATAGGTTTATGTCAATTACAATTTAGGACAAAATAATTTTTTAAATTTCTCATAAAAATGAAGAAAGAGGGGATTTTTTTTTAAATTATAGAAATTTTATTAGAAAAATATTATTTGGATATTTTTGAGAGAGAAATTTGCATTAAAGAAGTGAATTTCAGTCGATTGGTTTTAAATTAAAGTCATTTTAAATGTGGGCCGAATTTCGGCCAGAGGCTAAAATTGTTGTTTGATTTAAAAAATTAAGGAAGATGATGAAAAATATTATTCAGATGTTCTTGCGAGAGGAATTTCCATTACAAAAGTGAATTTCAATCGATTGTTTTTAATTTAGGCTAATTTTAAATGTAAGCCGAATTTCGGCCAGAGGCTAAAATTGATTTTTGATTAAAAAAATAAAGGAAAATGATGAAAAATATTATTCAGATGTTCTTGCGAGAGGAATTTCCATTAAAGAAGTGAATTTCAATCGGTTTTTTTAATTTAGGATAATTTTAAATGTAGGCCGAATTTCGGCTGAAGCTTAAAATTAATATTTTGTTTTAAAAATTAAAAAAAAATTGGTGAAAAATATTACTTGCGATTTTTTGAATTAGAATTCAAATGAGAAAATTGACTGGGATTCATTTTTAAAACAAAATATTAATTTAAAGCTCCGTTCGAAATTCGGCTCACATTTAAAATTAGCCTAAATTGAAAACAATCAACTAAAATTAACTTCCACAATACCAATTTCTCTCTCAAGAACATTTCAATAATATTTATAATAATTTTCCTTTATTTTAAAAATTAAACGTCAATTTTAACCTCATGCCGAAATTCGGCCCACATTTAAAATTAGTTTAATTTAAAAACAATTGACTGAAATTCAGTTCTGTAATGCATATTTCTCTCTCAAAAACATCTAAATAATGTTCTTGATCATTTTTCTTCATTTTTAAAATAAAATATCAATTTTAACCTCCGGTTGAAATTCGGCACACATTTAAAATTAGTCTCAATAAAAAACCGTTGAATAAAATTAACTTACAGAATAAAAATTCCTCTCTCAAGAATATTTGAATAATATTTGTAATAATTTTCCTTCATTTTAAAAATTAAATGTCAATTTTAACCTCCGGCTGAAATTCGGCCCACATTTAAAATTACTCTGAATTAAAAGCATTCGACGGAAATTCAGTTCTAGTTTCCAGTCTAGTTTCATCCTTTAATGGTCAAAAATTATTTCTCCATTGCTAACTTTTCGAAAAATTAATTTTTCTGCCCTTAGAACAAAAAAATAATGAATAGCCGAACTTTATGCCTAATTTCAAATTCATCCAGTTCGAAGAGTTTTCATTCGATTTGAATGCGACAACAGACTTTTTTCTTCTAATTTCCACAACAAATCGAAAAAAATCAAAACGAACGTAAAAATAAGTATCGGACATTATTTCTGAGGGAAAAATAAATAAAAAAGTCTCTCGAACCGTTTTTCCATATGCTTTTTTCCAGAAGCTTTCGAGAAACTTGAATTTTAAATCCGCGCCAATTAAAAAGCAACTTTTATACTAAACAACGCTTTCTATTGGTGCGGATTTCAAAATCGCGATAGAACTTATAATTTTCATTTTAGGAAAATAGGGTAATTTACTTTTTTACTCAGTTTCTTGTCCATTTTTATCCTTTGATCGTTAAAAATAATTTTTCCATTACTAAACTTTTTGAAAACTTAATTTTTCTGCACTTAGAACCAAAAGCAAAGAATAGCCGAACTTTATTCTAAATTTAAAATTCATGCAGTCCGAAGAGTTTTCATTCAATTTAAATGCGACAAGAGACTTTTTTCTTCTAATTTCCACAACGAATCGAATCCACATTTGAAAAAAATGCCAAAGTGACAAATTCGAGAAACAATTGTCAAAAATTGTTAATTAATGATTTCATGTTTATTTTCATTCTTTGATTGTCAAAAATAATTTTTTCATTACTGACTTCTCGGAAAATTAATTTTTCTGACCATAGAACAAAAATCAAAGAAAAGCCGAACTTTATGCCTAATTTAAAATTCATCTAGTCCGAAGAGTTTTCATTCGATTTGAATGCGACACAATACTTTTTTCTTCTAATTTCCCCAACCAATCGAATGCACATTGTCAAAAATTGTCAAAGTGACAAATTCGTGAAATAATTGTCAAAAATGGTTAATTAGTGTATTCAGAAGATCGATTATACGCCAATCACGAGACTCTCTGTCGTCTACTTTGTTACCAAATGTCGAACAGTCCTTGGAAGGGTTATAGC
Organism: Leptopilina heterotoma; assembly: GCF_015476425.1. NCBI lineage: Eukaryota > Metazoa > Arthropoda > Insecta > Hymenoptera > Figitidae > Leptopilina > Leptopilina heterotoma. The sequence goes on from NW_025110975.1 coordinate 566,970, forward strand.
ACTGAGGGTGGATATGTGGAATGGGGGTTAGGAGAGTGTTTAGGTGGGAATTTAATTAGGTTCAAAGCCTTGTTTGCTTGACCAATGACCATGAACAAGGAGCATTACCCCCCCTTATTGTGGTCTTGATTCGTAGTCAACCGAAACATGTGTACGTGTTTAAATAGCATTTACACTCACACACACAAGCACATATTTAGAGACATATGATGCTTTGCCTTCATTGTGTGCTTGAGATTCCTCGAGACTTGGTTGTCGCTCTCCAAGCAGCACTCTGATATCGAGAAGACAGATAGCCATGAATCGTGCCACTGTAGGCTAAATCGAGTTTACGTGCAACGAATCACATTGGATTATGTCACACGCTTGTCTGCACATGTAACCAAGTCAACTCGTCAGCGTTTCTAAACAAGGCGCAATTTTATTTTCCTTATCCACGATTTTTTTATCCATCTTTCTTTTACTCCATTTATTTCTTTTTTTAAATTCTTATTTCTTTTGCATATATGGAAGTAAAAGGAGAAATTCATCATATCAAGATTTATCGTGCTTGAAAAACAGGGGGAGAAAATAAATTGCAAAAAAGAAGCTTTTTATTATTTTTGATATAGTTTTCTTTAAATCCCCAGAGTAACAAGTTTTTTTTTCAAATCTGACGCTTTTTTATTTTTTCGGTCGCCATCTTGGATCCACCATTTTGAATTTTACAATTTCGACTCCAGATTCTTAATCAGCGACCCCAAAAACCCCTGAGTATCAAATTTCAGGCAAATCCAACAATTTTTTTTTCGGTCGCCTTATTGGATCCGCCATTTTGAATTTTCAAATTTTGACCTCGGATTCATGATCAGCGACCCCAAAAACCCCTGAGTAACAAGTTTCAGACAAATCGGTGAATTTTTTAAAAATTCGTCTGCCATTTGGTATCCGCCATTTTGAATTTTGTCAATCAGTCATCAAGTGCAAAAATGACCCACTTTTCTCACTGCCGATGCTTTCAGAGGATTTTTTTATTCAGAACAACATAAAAAATTATTTGTAATATTTTTTTTTTGTTCTACAACAAAAATATAGTGATTTTAACTCTTGACCGAAATTCGGCTAGAGGTAAAAAATAGTTTTAAATGGAAAATATACTTCTAAAATAATTATATTTTAGAATATTTATACTTTTAAATATACAAGTAACTTTAAAAAAATTTTTTTTTAATTTTTAAGTAAAATTTTAGCTATTTTAAATAGAGACCGAAATTTTGCAGTTAGTAAAAAGTAGTTAAAAATGGAAAATATTAATATAGAATTCTTCCCTTGAATATTTTCACCCAGAAATATTCTACTATCATTGGCATAATTTTATTTTAATTTTTTTAATTAAATTGTAGCGCAGTTTTAATCGATGGCCGAAATTCTACTGACAGTAAAAAGTAGTTTAAAACAGAAAATATTAGTTTTAGAGAATTCTGTTTTGGAATATTTTTATCCAGAAATATTCAAGTATTATTAGCAGAATTTTATTTAAATTTTCAATAAAATTGTAATGGTTTTAATCCGTTGCCGAAATTCGGCTGATTGTAAAAAAAAGTTTAAAATAGAAATATTTTGGAATATTTTTACTCAGAAATTTAGAAGTAACATTGGCAGAATTTTATTTTGACTCTTGTAATAAAATTGTAGCTATTTTAACTGATGACTGAAATTCGGCTAATAAGTAAAAAATAATTTAAAATAGAAAATACTATTCCTAGAGATATTTTTTAATAGATTTTTTGTTCGCAAGAGTATAAAAAGTGATATTTAATTTTTCTTTACTTTTAAAATAAAATTTTAGCGATTTTAACTCGAAGCCAAAATTCGGCTGACTGCTAAATTTCGCCTAAGAATGAAAAATAGATCAAGAGTTGATTTTTTTACTTGATTTCTAAGTCAGAGAAGTATAAAAAAATTCTGTTGAATTTTTGTTTTTAGTTTTAAAACAAAACTAGTGATTTTAGCTTAGCCAAAATTCGGCTAACGGTTAAAATTTATCTAAAATTAATAATTCGGTGACAGCGAATAGTTTCTATTCGTTTTTTTATTCAGAAGAAAATAATAATTTTTTTTTGATATTTTTTTTTGTTCTACAACAAAAATATAGTGATTTTAACTCTTGGGGGAAATTCGGCTAGTAGTAAAAAATAGTTTTAAATGGAAAATATACTTCTAACAAAATTATAATTTGGAATATTTATACTTTTAAATATACAAGTAACTTTAACAAAAATTTTTTTTAATTTTTAGGTAAAATTTTAGCGATTTTAAATAGAGACCGATATTTTGCAGTTAGTAAAAAGTAGTTAAAAATGGAAAATATTAATTTTAGAGGATTCTGTTTTGGAATATTTTAACCCAGAAATATTCAAATAGCATTAACAGAATTTTATTTAAATTTTGAATAAAATGGTAACGGTTTTAACCGTTGCCGATATTCGGTTGATAGTAAAAAATAATTTAAAATAGAAAATACTATTCCTAGAGAATTATGTTTTGGATTATTTTCACCCAGAAACACACAAATAACATTGAAAAATTTTTATTTTAATTTCTTAATAAAATTGAAGCGGTTTTAGCTAACGGCCGAAATTCGGCTGATAGTAAAAAGTAGTTTAAAATAGAAAATATTAATTCTATTATTTTGAATTTTGTCAATCAGTCATCAAGTGCAAAAATGACGCACTTTTATCACTGCCAATGCTTTCAGAGGATTTAAAATTGTATTTTAACGATTGGGAGTAATTTGAGACTAAAAAAGTATGGTTTTTCTGTGTTAGAAGAGAGAGTGAGAGAGAGAGACCTATTTTGTGGACCATTAACTTTTGAAAAAGAAAAGTGGAAAATGCATTACAGACTGTCACGGGAAAGCATGTCATTAAAACCTATTATAGGAACGACAAAAGTGGCTGTGGATACGGGATATTACTGGCGACGTTTATGATACTATTAACTTTATTATGGTCGCACAGGAGAGACTAAGACCCCCATGGTTTCTGCGTTGAGTTACAAATATACATACACAAAGGTAAATACAAATTCACACACACACACAAAGTGTATGTGAGAGAAGCAGGACACAAATGAACAGAAACACAAATGCATCCTAAAATGGCTTGGCATCTGCCCCTTTGGTGACTTGCGCTTCCAACGCACTGTGCGGTGTATCGAATTTCGATTAATCGATCGGACGACCATTACGCGGTACGCGCCTCACGACCATTAATAAAAGGGCTTAATATTGCAAAAGAGGGTTGACGGCGAACCAGAGAGCGCTATCTTTCCTTTCCGTTGTCACACGCACCACTACACACCGCCCACACACTCACGCGAATAAATGAGGGCAGAAAATTCCCTTATTTACATCATTTTTAACTCGTTTTTAACAAAAACTTTTTTTTATACTGATGGAAAATTATTTTAAATCGAATAAAAGTTTGCAAAAAGATAAATAAACTTAGAAATTGTATTCTGTAGGGAAAACTGAAGAAAAAAGTCTCTTGAAGCACTTTTCTACAGTGAATCCCCTTCGAGATATTTGGATTTTAAGTCCGCGCCAATCAGAGAGCATCTTTTATACTTGAAACAACGCTTGCTATTGGTGCGGATTTAAAATTGCTCTAGAATTAACAATTTTCATCGTAGAAAGAAATAGTAAGAGACTTTTTTACTCAGTTTTATGTCTACTTACATCTTTGATCGTCAGAAATAATTTTTCTTTTCTTCTTTTTGAATTAGAAATTTTTTAATTAAAAAATGAAGGAAAATGATTGAAAAATGTTATTCAGATGTTCTTGCGAGAGATTCCTCTCGCAAGAACATCTGAATAATATTTTATTTTCATTAACGAAGTGAATTTCAATCGATAGTTTTTAATTTAGAATAATTTTAAATGTGGGCCGAATTTCGGCCGGAGCTTAAAATTAATATTTTGTTTTTAAAATGAAGAAAAATGATTAAAAAATGATTCAGATGTTCTTGCGAGAGAAATTTACATTACAGAACTGAATTTCAGTTGATGGGTTTCAATTTAGAATAATTTTAAATGTGGGCCGAATTTCGGCCGGAGCTTAAAATTAATATTTTGTTTTTAAAATGAAAAGAAATTGACTAAAAATATTACTTGCAATTTTTTGAATTAGAATTTAAAATGAGAAAATTGACTAGAATTTTATCTTTGCATTTTAAACCGATTTTAAATGCAAGCCAAATTTTTATTGCCAAGAAAAAATGTTGTTAAAAAGTGCAGAACTATTTACAATTTTGAGAATTTTTTGGCTGAAAATAGAAAAAAGTATTTTTTCGAAAAAAAATCAGAACCAAAAGAGAAAATAAGTATTGGACGTTAATTCTGAGAGAAAAGTAAGAAAAAAAGTCTGTTGCACCATTTTTCCAGATGCAATTCCCGTCGAGTTATTTGAATTCCAAATCCGCACCAATCAGAAGCCGACGTTCTATTTATAACTCAATCGTTGATTGGCGCGGATTTAAAATCTCTCTAAATCGAAAACTTCTCAACGAATTAAAATACCGTAAGAGACTTTTTTCTTCAGTTTCTCATCCAGATCCAAATTATTCACAATAAAATGAATAAATTTCAAAAATAACAGAAAAATATAAAGAAAAAATTTTTTTTAAATTGTCATTAAATATTCCAAATGTGACTTAATAGGAAACTCTAAAATACGTGATTAACGATACAATGATGCTGTGTCAGATTTTGAAGGGAAAGTTCTCTAATCCGTTAATGCGTCCCTTAAGGCTCTGTTGCTCACCCTAACCAAAAGTACTCCCCCCCCCCTCACCCTCCCTACTCTCTTTCCACCACCTGGTTCCCTGCATCAACTATATCGAAAACTTCTCAACCCCAAGTTCGAAAACTTTGTCGACCGCCTGGGACAAGGAAGACGACGCTATCGTGATCCAGAAAATGGGACATTAAGAGAGAGGAAAAAAATTCAACTTACAGCAAAAGAGAAATATTTTGTGTTCTACATTTCACACTTTATTTACAGAAAAAAGAAGAAAAAAACAACAGAAAACTTTATAAAACAAATTATCACTAAAATTGACTATTAATTTATGTTCCATAATTTAATTTACGAGAAAATGTTTTTTCTGACAAACTTAATTACTTAATTGTAATATTCAAAATGGCGGATACAAAATGGCGGACGAATTTTTTAAAAATTCACCGATTTGTCTGAAACTTGTTACTTAGGGGTTCTCAGGGTCGGTTATTATGCAACCGAGGTCAAAATTTAAAAATTCAAAATGGCGGATCCAATATGGCGACCGAAAAAATAAAAAAGTGTCAGATTTTCCTGAAATTTGTTACTCAGGGGTTTTCGGGGTCGCTGATTAAGAATCTGGGGTCTGAATTGTAAAATTCAAATGGCTGATTCAACATGGCGACCAAAAAAATAAAAAAGCGTCAGATTTTAATTAAATTACTCTAAAGAAATTAATTATTTTCAAAATTTGTTATTTGTTATTTATTATTTTGTTATTTGTTTTTTTTTGTTTTTTTATTTGTTAAAATTCTGTATAAGAATTCAATTATTTTCAATACAATTTTAATTCAATTCCTGAAAAAAATTTAATTATTTTCAAAAAAAATTTGCATATAAAATACTTCAAAATTAAAGTCGTTGAAATAATTTCAAAGAATTAAATTATTTTCATATTTATATAATAACATTCTTAACAGGAATTCAATTATTTAAAAAAAAATTTATAACATTCTGTATGAGAATTCAATTTTTTGTAATAGAATTTTAATTTAATTCCTCTTAATAAAAGAGTTTGATTATATTTTTAAAAAATTTCTATAAAATACTTGAAAACAATTAAATTATTTTGAAAATTTTTTATAAAATTCTATGTAAAAATTAAATTATTTCAGATTTAAAATTATAAAATGTTACAAAAATTACAAAAAGTAATATGAAAGTTCAACGAGAATTCAATTATTTAAATACAAAAATAAATAATTTATTGAATAATTGAATAAGAATTTTATCAAAATTTTTGCAAATAATTGATTTCCTTCAAAGTACTTTAATGAAACTCTTGAAAATAATTACACCTTTCGAGAAATTCGTTTAAAAATGTATTTAAAAAATCCAAATCCTGTGAAGAATTTTATTATTTATAAAAATAATTGAATCATTAATTATTTTAATTAAATAAAATTTCTAAAAGAAGTTTATAAAATTTTTTTTAATAATTGAATTCTTTTGAATCATTTTATAAAAATTCAAAAGAATAATTCAATTATTTTTAATAATTTAATTAAAATTGTATTAAAATTATATTAAAAAGTTGAATTCTTGCAATGAATTTTATTATTTACGAAAATAATTTAATTCTTACAAAAAAATGGTTATTAAAATTTAAGAAAATAATTAATTTTTTTTCAAGAATTTTCTGAAAATATTTTAAATAATAATTGGTCTTTCAAAAAATTTTCTTGAAAATCTTATTTCAAATAATTGAATTCCTGTAAAAAATTTTATTATTTAGATTGAATTATTGCGTTAAATTAAAATTTTTTTCTGAAATAATTGAATTATTTTGGAAAATTTTATTAAAATAGTAGCAATATTAAAAATATTTGAATTTCAGTGACAAATTTCATTGTATTTGGAAAAAATAATGTAATTCCTGCAAAAGATTTTCCAAATATTTTTAAAAATAATTAAATTATTTCAAAGAATATTAATAAACATTTCAAAAATAATTATTTCATTTTTCGAGGAATTTCTTTAAAATTGTTTAAAAAATAATTGAATTCCTGTGAAGAATTTCATTATTCAAATTTAATTTTTGCGTTAAATATTTTTATAATTTGTTTTTTTCGAAATAATTTAATTCTTTTGAAAAATTAAATAATAAAATTTCAACTGCAGATTTTCGAAAGAAAAAAGAAAGTAGTGAAAGAAAATTTCCAAATCTGTAATTGAAATTGAAAATTCAAAATGGCGAATCCAAAATGGCGGCCATTTTTTTAAGAATCGAATCACATTTGACCGAAAGTTTAAAATTATTAAATTAAAGTCTCTGTGAAAACTTTTTTTTTTTATTTTCAAAATTGAAAAGAAACTTTACAGAAGAAAATATATTTCAAAATGTTTACTTTTATTTCAAATCGGAGATTTTAATCCAATTTTTATAAAATTGAAAAAGCTATAGTATATATATATATAATTTGATTCGAAATTGGAGGACGAGTCTTTGAGCTTTTGGCCAGTTTCACTGGGAAAAACATATTTGCTGAAGGAAATCCATTTTCAACTCATTGCTTTTTTTTCTTTCTCCCCCCCCCCCCCCTCTAACCCTGTCAAAACAAAGTTTTCCTTCTGGTTGTTTTCCTAGTAAGTTCCGTTAGTCCAAAAAAAAGAGGAAAAAAAAAAATTACATTCTGATTATCGTTCCACGTTTCCTGTTTACTGCCCGAGATTTCTGATCGAGAGCGTTTCTCTCCAGTTTTCACCTGATGAAACTGGCCAATTTTTCCCTTTAACTTTTTCTTCTCCTCAGTCCAAAAGGGGTGGGGTGGGGGGGGGGTGTTGCTTTCTGCGCGCTAACCCCCTCCACGCAATTACCAAACTTTTGATCGAAACGAATTTCAAGAAAAGTTTTTCAAGCTAACGAAGTGAACGACGTTGCAGAAAAGTTGATTTTCTTTTCTTGTTCCTTTATAACCCGTTTTTCTTGTGTTCAAAAAAAAAGGAGAGAAAAATAAGAAAGAAAATGAAAATGGCTTTTTTTTTAATTTTTTGACTCTAGAGCTAGTTCAAAGAGTGTAAATTAAGAAAATTTGAGAAATTTTTGCCGATCAGATATTTTGTTAGAACTAAACTAGAAATACCGTTTTTTTAAGGTTTTGTAAAAATATTTATTTATGTTGGGAAAAATTGTTTAAAAAATTTTTTTTTCTTGAGTAAAAATTCAGATAGAGGGTGAAAAGATGAATAAAAATGACATTTAGCATTTTTTTCTAGTAGTAAAATTGTAGATTCTAGGGCAATTTTAAACCCGCACCAATAGGAAGCGGCGTTACAAGTATAAAAGCTGCTCTCTGATTGGCGCGGATTTAAAATCTAAATAACTTGAAAAAAAATGCGTCTGGATAAATGGTTCAAAAGACTTTTTTCATCAGTTTTCACTAGGAATTATAATTTCACACTTTATTTTCATTTTCGAATAAAATTTTTTACTGCTGAAAGTAATTTTTGGTAAAAATAGTTATAAAATAATTAAGTACTCAAAAAGAATAGAAAAATCATATTTGATGATGATAGATGAAAATAGAGATAAAAGTTCCCCACTCTTTTTTGGAAATGTTTCAAAAAAACATTTGTATTTTTAAAAGTGTAAAAATGACACCTTTCAAAAAAGTGCCATTTTTTAAAGAATAAATAATTCGGATCAAATTAAACTTCCAGACCATTTTCTTTTCTCAAGAAAAAGTATTTTTATAATTTAGAGATTAATAATAAACAATTAACAAGTTTCCTATTTTTTCTGAAATGTGGCCTTCTTTTTAAAAAAAAGTACCATTTTTTAATGAAATTAATAATTCGCATTAAATTAAGCTTCGTGAACACTTTTTCTTTTTTCAAAGAAAAGATATTTTATATTTCAGAGGAGAATATTATAAATAGATTTTTAAGTATCACACGTTTGAGGAAATAATTCCTAATTTTTTTAAAAAAAATAGGCCCTTTTTTCCCAAAAGTGACATTTTTGAATGAAATTAAAAATTCAGGTCTGATTAAGCATGAAGACAAATTTCTTTTTTCAAGAAAAAATTATTTTATATTTCAGAGATGAATAACAAATAAATTTTTAAGTACCACGTCTTTTTGGCAATAAGCCCTTTTTTCTAAAAAGTTACCCTTTTTCAAAAAAGTGCCATTTTTGAATAAAATTAATAATTCGGAACAAAAGTTTTCAAAAATTCAAAACTCACCATTTTTGAAGTATTTTTATATCTAGCATAAAATTAATTATTTCTGCTTACCTGAAACAAACAAAAATGGAAAATTATTAATAAAAATAATTAACGCGAAAATGGAAAATTATTAATAAAAATAATTAAAGCAAAAATGGAAAATTAACTATATTAATCTCCGTATTCTTTCATTCACTCAATCAAATTATCAGTAAGAAATAATTAAAAGTGGAAAATTTAATAATTTCCCATTTTTGATTTAATTACAATTAAAAAATGGAAAATTATTAATAAAAGTAATTAAAATAAAAATAAAAAATTTAACGATTTTCTGTTTCGATTTAATTGCAATTAAAAAATGGAAAATTTAATAGTTTTCCAATTACAATTAAAAAATGGAAAATTACAAATAAAAATAATTAAAATAAAAATAGAAAATTTAATAATTTTCCATTTTCGATTTAATTGCAATTAAAAAATGGTCAATTCAATAATTTTCCATTTTCGTTTTCATTACAATTAAAAAATGGAAAACTATTAATAAAAGTAATTAAAATATAAATGGAAAATTTAATAATTTTCCATTTTCGACTTACTTACAATTACAAAATGTAAAATTATCAATCAAAATTATTATTAATAAAAGTAATTAAAATTAAAATGGAAAATTTAATAATTTTTCATTTTCCATTTAATTGCAATTAAAAAATGGAAAATTTAATAATTTTCCATTTTTTATTTAATTAAAATTAAAAAATGGAAAATCATTAATAAAAGTAATTAAAATAAAAATAGAAAATTTAATAATTTTCTATTTTCGATTTAATTGCAATTAAAAAATGGAAAATTATTAATAAAAGTAATAAAAATACAAATAGAAAATTTAATAATTTTCCATTTTCGATTTAATTGCAATTAAAAAATGGAAAATTTAATATTTTTCCATTTTCGATTTAATTGCAATTAAAAAATGGAAAATTATTAATAAAATTATTTTTTTATAAAAGTAATTAAAATACAAATGGAAAATTTATAAATTTTCCATTATTCGATTTAATTACAATTAGGTACAAAATTTAAAATTATTAATAAAAATAATTATTAATAAAAGTAATTAAAATAAAAATGGAAAATTTAATAATTTTATATTGTTGTTTTAATTAAAATTAAAAATTGGATAATTAGTAATAATAGTTATTAAAATAAAAATGGAAAATTATCAGTAAACAATATTTAAAAACGGAAAATTTAATAATTTTCCATTTTCGATTTAATTACAATTAAAAAATGGAAAATCATTAGTAAAAGTAATTATTAATTAAAGTAATTAAAATAAAAATGGAAAATTAACAGTAAAAAATAATAATAAATATGGAAAATTTAATAATTTTCTATTATTATTTTAATTACAATTAAAAATTGGAAAATTATTAACAAAAAGTAATTAAAATAAAAATGGAAAATTATCAGTAAAAAATAATAAAAAATGGAAAATTTAATAATTTTCCATTTTCATTTTAATTACAATTAAAAATTAAAAAAATTTTAATAAAAATAATAAAAACAAAAATGAAAAATCATTAACAAATGTAATTTGGTGATTATTGTGTAAGTGTGATTATCTATACGATCCCTCCCCCCCCTCCCCATTGAAGCATAGACGACATATCCTGCGTCCTTTCACACAAGCAAGAAGGGAAAGGGAAGCTTTTCAGCGTCGCGACGATATCCTTCGGTATATAAGGTTTGACCGTTCATTATAGTGAGGTCCTCGAAGCAAAAGTGGATGTCATTGCTGGGGATGATCCGACACTCGCATTGCCAAGAGAGAGAGGAAATCAAAAGAGCCGTGGTTGGAGGGGAGGGGAGAAGGGGTGAAGTTAGGGGGAAAGGGAAGGGTTGAAAGGCGAAGTATCCGCCACTCGAGTAATCGAGCACACGAATACTACTCTTGCAACAGTTCCCTTTCCTCTTTAGAATCTAGCAGTTCATTGTCCGACTGACGACATACGTCCTTGAGATTTTGGTTATCAAAGTAACCCCCCCCCCTCCAACACCACCCACTGATTCATTGCATTCACTATTATTCGTATCTCTCTCTCTCTTGCTCGCTCTCTCACTGTCATTAGAATCAAGGCTTCTCTTTAGTGAGACTCTGCCTTTAATCACTCAAGTGAATTTTAATCAAGATGCAAAATGGAATATCAAAGATTGCGATGAAAAAAAATGATTTTAATCTGGTGAAATATTAAAAGAATGGTGGGTGTGTGTGTAAGGTGTTTAATTTGGGAATTTTTGTTGAGGGGTTCGTTTCTCGTCAAAGTGATTATTTGGGTAAATATTTTTTCTTTTTGGCTTTGTTTTGTATTTATTACTTGAAATTTTTATTTTTAATTCGGATGTTTCAGAAAAATATAATATCTGTAATCTACTTTCTACTTTCTACTTTTCTACTTTCTTCCTTTCCTCTTTTCTACTTTTCTATTTTTGTTCTTTTCTACTTTTTTCCAATCTATTTTTCAACTTTTCTACTTTGTATTTTCTACTTTGTTCTTTTCTACTTTAATTTTTCTACTTTGTTCTTTTCTCCTTTATTCCTTTCTATTTTTTATTCTCATTTTTCTACTTTGTTCTTTTCTACTTTATTCCTTTCTATTTTTCTACTTTGTTCTTTCTACTTTGTTCTTTTCTACTTTATTCCATTCTATTTTTTATTTTGATTTTTCCACTTTGTTCTTTTCTACTTTATTCCTTTCTATTTTTCTACTTTATTCTTTCTACTTTGTTCTTTTCTACTTTATTCCATTCTATTTTTTATTTTGATTTTTCCACTTTGTTCTTTTCTACTTTATTCCTTTCTATTTTTCTACTTTATTCTTTCTACTTTGTTCTTTTCTACTTTATTCCTTTCTATTTTTCTACTTTATTCTTTCTACTTTGTTCTTTTCTACTTTATTCCTTTCTATTTGTCTACTTTATTCTTTTCTACTTTATTCCTTTCTATTTATCTACTTTGTTCTTTTCTACTTTATTCCTTTCTATTTATTCACTTTGTTACTTTTTTGACGTTCTATAACTTTATTTTTGACTTCTCCACTTTCTATTCTACAATTCTCTACTTTGTTCCTTTCTATTTTCTACTTTTTTAACATTCGACTTTTTATAACTTAATTTTTTTCCTACTTTCTACTTTTTCTACTTTATTTGTATCTACCATCGACTTTCCACTTTTCTACTCTACTTTTTTTACTACTTTTCTACTCTGAATTTTTCTAGTTTACTCTTTTTCTACTTTGTTCTTTTCTACCTTATTCCTTTATATTTTTCTACTTTTTGACGTTCTACAACTTTATTTTTAACTTCTCCAATTTCTACTCTACAATAGTAAAAAAAGTAGAAAATAGAATGAAGGAAAGTAGAGATACGTTCCCTGATTCTATTTTCTACTTTTTTACTATTCGACTTTCTATAACTATTTTTCTATTTTCTACTTTTCTACTCTATTTAAATCTACCATCGACTTTCCACTTTTCTACTTTACTTTTCTGTATTTTTGACTCTGTATTTTTCTATTTTACTCTTTTCTATTTTTTTTCTACTTTATTCCTCCCTACTTTCTACGTTTCTACTTTGATATTTACTGTGTGTACTTTATTCCTTTCCACTTTTCTAGTTTTCTTTTTTGTTCTTCTCTACACTATTCCTTTCTAATCTTCTACATTTCTACTTTTTGTCATACTAATAACTTTATTTTTTACTTCTACACTTTCTGCTTTTACAATTTTCTACTTTAATTCTTTTTATTATCTACTATTTTACAAATTTTGACTTTCTATAACTCTAATTTTCTCTACTTTCTATTTTTCATTTTAAAAATTGAAATTCTCGTCACATCAATTTATTTTCTTTTTCACAAAAGAAACAATTTAGAAAAAAATTCTTTTATAGTCCGATTGGTAAATCCAGAGAAGACCTTGAAATGTAATCAAAAAAAAATTTCGAAAAAGAATTGAAATTGTACGTTTTAGGACAGTTTTAATAACGAGAAATTTTACGGCCGAATGTTAATGGTGGGGGGGGGGTGACCGAACCAACAGCGTTTATTAATAATTCCCTTAAAACTACAATTCTCCATGAAGATTAAAAATTCAAAAAAAGTATTTTCTACATTTTTTAAATAGAAATAAATTTTTCGTCTGTTATCAATCAAAAAATAAAAATTTAATTAAAACAATTTTTCAATTTTGTTAATAATTTCAGAGCAGAAATTTGATGCAGTAATAAAAAAGAACTTTCTACTTTTTAACTTTATTCTTTTCTACTTTTTACTTTACTTTTGGTAAAAAGTGTAGCAGAAAAGTGGAAAGTAAAACTCTTTTCTACTTTATTCAATTCTAAATTTCTAGTTTTCTTCTTTTTTTTCTTCTACTTTATTCCTCTCTACTTTTTCACTTTTTCACTTTATTCGACTTTCAACTTTTCTACATTAATTTTTAATACTTTTCGACACTCTATTTTACTATTTTACTCTTTTTTTGCTTTCCATTTTCTTTCTTTATTTTCTACTTTATACTTTCCACTTCTCCGATTTTCTAGTTTTCTAATTGTTCTTTTCTACTTTATTTTTTTCGACTTAAGAACTTTTAGACTTTCCGTAAATTAATTTATGTCTACTTTTCACTTTTCAACATTATTCTTTTCTACTTTCCACTATACTACTCTACTTTTTACTAAAAGTAAAGTAGAAAAGAAAAAAAAACAATTAATTCTTTTCTACTTTTTATTTTCCACTTTAAAACTCAAATTTTCACTAAAAGTAAAGTAGAAAAGAAAAAAGATCTTTATTCTTTTCTACTTTCTACTTCCCACTTTACTACTCTACTTTTTATAAAAAGTAAAGTAGAAAAGAAAAAAAACAATTTGTTCTATTCTACTTCTCATTTTCCACTTTACTACTCTACTTTTAACTAAAAATAAACTAGAAAGTAGAAAAGAAAAAAAAAGTTTAGTTTTTTCTACTTTTTACTTTACACTCTACTTCTTTACTTTTTACTGAAACTAAAGTAAAAAGTAAAAAAAAATAAAGTTAAAAAGTAGAAAGTAGACATAAATAAATTTATTCACAATTTAATATAGTACAAAAGTAGAAGTTAGAAAATAGAAATAAAAATGAAAAAATAGACTAGAAAAGTGTAAAGTAGAAAAAGGAGAAAGTAGAAAATTGTAAAAGTCGAAAAGAATAAAGTAGAATTATCCGAATATTATAATTAATTCCAACACATTCTGTCCGATGTGACAAAAAAAAAAAAGAATTTGCCACTGAAGAGACTATTTTTTTTCTCTCTCCCTCTCTTGATTCTCTATTGTCCCTCATTTCGAATAATCATTTGTAGAAAAAAAAACCAGCGACTTTTTTTTTGTAATTACGTGATTTTTTCTCTCGTTAAAAAAAAGGGCTGATCAGAGGTATAATGTTTTAGCCTACAGGAGAAACGAATCAAACTGCAAATTTCTAGTCAGCGAAATTTTCGTTCCAATTACGAATTCGTAATTTAATGTCCTCGGGCGTATGATTATCGATTTTTTCAACCCTTTTTTTTAGTCAAAAAATCTAAATGAATTGACAAGTGGATTTTTTAATTCTCGATTTTTCCTCTCTCTCTCTCTCTCTCTCTCTCTCTCTCTCGCTTTTCTCTCATTTTTCTCTTCACTTCCTTCCTCTTTTGCTTCTATTTTATCGTAACCTCGTCTTCCTTTTGCCTTTCACTTTCCCTCCCTCACAGAGCAATTAGTTTTGAAATGAATTTCTCCCTCCCCCCCTTCCCCCTTCGCCCTCTGAAACCATCACAATTAGCAGAATCTTTAAGCCGGATCATTTGCAAGCTCCAATTTGCTGGTGGGGTTGATTTGGCAAACGACTGAGCAGGAAAAATGAGCAGACTGAAGAAATAAGTGATGGCTTGAAAAGGGCTCGAGAGAGAGAAAGAGAGACCTCAGGTCAAATGACGACGAGAGCGCTGTACAGTAATTTAATATCAAGTTTGCTGAATTGACGTTTATAATCCCTTTTTTCACCCTATTAGAGAGAATTGTGGTCAAAAATTTTTCTCTAATTGGAGAGGGAAAAAAAAGTATATACACAAAAAGGGGACCACAGTTTGTTAGGGGGAAAAAGTTTGCTGAAACAAGTGATGTCGAAATAATAACAGGGAAAATGAGAATAATTTGATTTTTAATAATTCTAAATTATTTCATTTATTATTGTAGAATTATTTTTTAAATATTCAAATTTTTTGAAAAAATAACTATTTAATTGTATTCTAGGGGAAAAATTGAGAAGAAAAGTCTCTTGGCAGAATGTTCTAGAGACAAATGCCTTCGAGTTATTCAATTTTTAAATCCGCGCCAATCAGAAGCTGGATTTCTATTTATAACAAGGCCTGTGATTGGCGCGGATTTAAAAACCTTCTAATTCGGAGACTATTCATTCAATTGCAATGGGCCAAGAGACTTTTTTTCTTAATTTTGCCCCTGGTTTTCAATTCCACCGGAAGTAAATCTAAAGGAGAGGGGATAACTCACATTTACGAAAAATGTTAATTATTTTCCAACGTGGGGAAAAAAGTAATTTTTAGATTAAATTCTAGTGTAAAAATTAAGGAGAAAAGTCTCTTGACAGAATGTTCTAGAAGAAAATGCCTTTGAGTTATTTCGATTTTTAATCCGCGCCAATCAGAGAGCGACGATCTATTAATAACTCGACCTCTGATTGGCGCGGATTTCAAAAACCTCTAATTCGAACACTTTTAATTTAATTGCAATGCGCCAAGAAACTTTTTTTTTTCTCAATTTTGCCCCTGGTTTTGAAAACCAGTGTCAAAATTTGAAACCTACCGGAACTAAATTGAAAAGAGTGGGGATGACTCATCGTTCGGAAAATGTTAATTATTTTCGAAACTCAAGGATAAATAATAACTATTGGATTGTATTCTGGTCGAAAGATTGAGAAGAAAAGTCTCTTGGAAGAATTTTCTAGAGGCAAATCCCTTCCAGATATTTAATTTTTAAACCCGCACCAATCAGAAGCTGGGTTTCTATTTATAACACGGCCAGTGATTGGCGCGGAATTAAAATTGCTCTAATTCGGACAGTTTTCGTTCAATCGCAATGGGCCAACAAGCTTTTTTTCCCAATTTTGCCCCTGGTTTTGAAAACCAGTGGCAAAATTTTAAATCTACCGGAAGTAAATCGAAAAGAGTGGGGATGACTCACTGTGGAAAAAATGTTAATTATTTTCCAAACCAGGGGAAAAAATTAACTTTTGGATTGTCTTCTAGGGGAAAAATTGAAAAGAAAAGTCTCTTGGCAGAAGTTTCTAGAGACAATTTTCTTCGAGTTATTCAATTTCCAAATCCGCGCCAATCAGAAGCTGGGTTTCTATTTATAACACGGCCTGTGATTGGCGCGGATTTAAAATTCCTCTAACTCGGACAGTTTTCATTCAATTGCAATGGACCAAGAGACTTTTTTTTCTTAATTTTACCTATGGTTTTCAATTCTACCGGAAGTAAACCGAAAGGAGTGGAGATAACTCACCTTTACGAAAAATGTTAATTATTTTCCAAACGTGAGAAGAAAAATAACTATTGGATTGTATTCTAGGCGAAAAATTGAGAAGAAAAGTCTCTTGTTGAAAGTTTCTACAGTCAATTGCCTTCAAGTTATTCAATTTCTAAACCCGCGCCAATCAGAAGCTGTGTTTCTATTTATAACACCGCTTGTGATTGGCGCGGAATTAAAAACCTTCTAATTCGGACAGTTTTCATTCAATTGCATTGCGACAAGAGACTTTTTTTCTCCATTTCGTTTCTAGTTTTCAATTCCCCAGGAAATAAACAGAAAGAAAAATCCCAATTGTAATAAAAAATGATTTAATTCCCTTTCCTCCTAGTGTATAGCACATAAATAACAAGAGTAGTGGATAAAAATTATTTCTCGAAAATTTCTGCCAAATTTTTCCTTATATAATGTCATTTTCCTTTCATAGTGACTTTTTTTTCTCTCTTTCTCTTTTATTTTTGCGGCTCTTTTTAGAGATGAAAGAGAAAAAGCTTTGGACCTTTTTCTGGGTGTCATTTGGCAGTAGATATCTACGTGTCCTCGTTATGAAACGTTTTTCTTGTCTTTTTCCTGGCTTTAGAACATACTTGGATGCCGTTGAAACTTCAGCATGGCAATAGGGGTTTTTAGGGAGGGGGGTGAGGAAAAAAGAAGTGGGGGAAAATGTTTGCTACAGATGATGAGAGAACTAAAAAAGAGATGAGAGTTTACAAAAAAAAGAAAAAAAAAAATTTTGTATGCAACTCGCATATCAACGGACACTACACGTGACCAAGTCAGTCAGTTGAGGGTTTAGAACACGTGCGAAAGGGGTGCAAAAAAAATAGTAGGGAATGGGGAGTGGAAGGGAAAAGGGGAAATGTTGAAGGGAGGTAGGACAGTGAAGAGAGAGAGTGAGTTAGAAGAGGGAAAGTTTTCGTTTGGAAGAAGAGCGGAAACAACCTCCCCTCTTCTCGACTACTAAAATCAATATGTTCAACATTCCCCCGCAACACGATAACGCATATCACGCGAAAACATCTCTATCGAAATCTCTATTCTTGATTCAAAATCACGTTTTTAATATATCAAGGAAATATCGAAGTTTGAAACCTTGGAGCATTTTATCAAAATTTTTTTTCATAAAATTGTTCTAGAAATAATTTTCAAGCGTAAAGAAAAGTTTTTCCATTTTTCTAAAAATCCTGACGTGTTAGTCAGTTTTAGAATTTGAAATCGTTGTCAGTGGACAAAAATACATTGAAAACGACTACCATATCTAAAAAAGTCAAAAAAAAATTTTCGGGCGCTTTACCCCCACTTTTTTCAAAATTTGGAAAATTTTTAGTCTTCTGTATTAGTACTAGAATTTTATCAATACGGTAGAGACTTTTTACTTAGTTTTCCGTCTAGTTTCATCTCCAATTAACAAACATGAACTATACATTTTTTTTATTAACTGTTTTTATCAATATTTTCCTGTTAGTACTGAATATTTCGTTCAAAAAAGAAAATAAACTGTAAATTTATATTCTGTGGGTAAAAATAAACGAAAAAGTCTCTTGCAACGTGTTTCCAAACACAATTCCCTTCGAGTTATTTCGATTTTAAATCCGCACCAATCAGAGAGCGTCCACCTAGCAACAACTCAGCCTCTGATTGGCGCGGATTTAAAAAGCATCTAACTCGAACAATTTTCGTCGTAGAAAAAAGTTTCTAGAGACTTTTTTGTTCACTTTTCACCACAGATTGCGAGTATAAAAAAGTTTTCCGCATAAAATTAAAAATATTTGTTGAAAAAAATTTTTCTCGTTAGAAATGTTTTTTTTTAGAAAAGAAAACGATCTTAATGCCTTGTTAGGTGGTGGCGGTGTAAAAAATAACAGTTGGGTTAAAAAATTGAAAGTGTTTTGTGTCTCAAGGGGCTTTACATGACGCTATATAGTGTATTGTGTCTCTGTATACATTTGTTGGAAGCTAAAGCTCCTATGCTAATCCGCAAAGATGACCCCAATGAACTACCAAACATAGTTTCACGAGCCTTTCAGCTTTCGCTTTGACGTTAGGAAGAGGCAACTTACGCTTGAAGTACACTCTCCTCTATACTACCTGTGGTCGTGCTTTACTCTCTCTTTCTCTCTCCTTGTTAAGCAACCTCATCGTTTTCTTGTGGTGGCCTTCTATGTCATCCTTATGTCACGATCTTGCCATAAACCCCAGTCTCAATCGCGAGAAGGACAGAAATCTTGGTCAGCAACTTGAATTACAAACCACTGACATTTTTTTTTTTTTGAAAAAGTCGGTTTTTAGAAAGAAATTGAAAAAAAAAATTTAATCCGGTTAGTAAGTCTAGAGAAGATCTTGAAATGAAATCAAAAAGAAATTTCGAAAAAGGATTAAAATTGTTCGTTTTAGGACAGTTTTAATAACGAGAAATTCTATGGCCGAATGTTAATGGTGGGGTTGACCGAACTAACAGCGTTTATTAAAAATTCCATTAAAACTACAATTTTCCATGAAAATTAAAATTTCAAATGAGAATTTTCTTTATTTTTCATTTGGAAATTGAAATTCTCGTCTCATCAACTATTTTCTTTTTCAAAATAGAAACAATTTAGAAAAAAATTATTTTAGTCAGATTGGTAAATCTAGAGAAGACTTTGAAATGAAATCAAAAAGAAATTTCGAAAAAGGATTGAAATTGTTCCTTTCAGGACAATTTTAATAAAAAGGAATATTATAGCCGAATGTTAATAGTGGGGATAACCGAACCAAAACCGTTTATTAAAAATCCCCTTAAAACTACAATTCTCCATGAAAATGAAAAAATAAAAAAAAGAATTTTCTCCATTTTTCAATTAGAAATTAATTTCCCGTCTCTCATCAACTTTTCCCATGCGGATTTTAATTTTATTTTCTCATTATAATAATAATTAATATTCATAACGCGTCGTTAAGCGGAAATATTATAATTTTACTCGACTTGAGAATAATTTGTATTCATGGTGCTATTGTATAATGCTGAAATCAGCTGTTTAGAAATGTGTTTCACAAAATCTTTGCTCTCACTAAATTTGTAATATGGAAAATTTGCGCCACTCGCTTGTGTGTGTGTGTGTTGTTGGTAAGTGTCGTTTTCAAGGAAGTTACTTTAAATCGAGGGTTGAAATTTTAGGCTCGCTTTAGGAGAAAATGAGACGCAATTTAAAATCTTTCTCGGTTATTATCATTATCATCATCGTCATAGACATGGCACCAAAAAAAAACATTATCGTTAAAAGAGATCACACTCAACGATTATGGGAAACCACTTGCAAACTTTTCGCTGACTTTTACATTTTGCAATAGAATTTTAGTTCATTGTTTCGATAAGAAAGAATCTATTTATAAAATTTATGGAAATGGTCAATTTTTCTTTTTTTTTCAAAGAGAAAAAAAATTATTTGGTAAGAAAAATTTCTTTTTTTACCAATATTTTTAAGTGGATTTCAAAAAATTTTTTTCCTTATAATTTGTGGTGAAAAATGGACAAAAAAAGTCTCTAGAAACTTTTTTCTACGACGAAAATTATTCGAGTTATGCGCTTTTTAAGCTATGCAAAAATAACAACAGCCGCGGCTGTTATTTATTTGTTAAAAAATTATTTTTAGAAATGAAAATAGAAAAATCGTCTTTGACAACAAAGGGAAAAATAATGGACGAAATTTAAAGTTGAAAAAGTTGAAAAGGAGGAAAAAAGTAAAAAAAGCAATTAAAAATTATTTATTTATGTCAAATTGAACTCGTTGGAAAAAAAGAACAAAAAAGTTATTTGAAATTTCTCTCTAGGACAAATAGTATTCGAGTTATGATAATTTTTATATCTTGAATAGAACAAAAATCCGCGGCCCACTGTTTCTTGGCGTTTATTAAAATCGTTCTAAAATCCACAATTTTAGTCGTAGAGAAAAATTGTTCAAGGCACTTTTATTCAATTTTTGACAAGAAATACGATTCTGTAATCAAAAACTAAAATTTACCACTTTGATAGATTTTAAACCCATTTATACACTTTTCTTTCTCTTATTTTTACATTTTGTAGAAAAAAAAAATTATTATTTTTGATAAATAAAATTTTTATCGTAATTATTATTATTGATATTATTATTATTACTATCATTATTTCAAATATCAAGATTCTGAATTTCTATGGAGAATTACATCAAGTGAGATGACGAGCGACTTTCATATTCGGTTTGTGAGTGTATAGGTGGGTGTATGTCGAGAAATGCAAACGGTTATCGGAGTATAATTCAATTACCGAATCTTCACGGTGTCTGGAGCGCCATTGTCCCGGCTTTCCCTTTTACCGGGTGCTGATTCGTTATCGCCCTCCGGGAGACACAATGGTGTTAAACAGGAGATAACCAAACTGATAACTACCAGCGCTGTTGGAACCGCAACTTCGTTAACGTTTGCAAAGCTCCAACGAACCAGAGAGGTTTGTCACTGACGAAAATCAAAAAATACACTCCTACCCCCCACCACCACCCTCCCTCTTTTCCTGCAGATCACTGCATTTTTTTTCAAAATCAAAATAATAATTTATTTTTCAAAAAAAATTTAATTTCTTAAGAAAAATTCATACTTGAGCAAAAAAAAATATAAAAGTAAATAAATAAAAAGTATTTTTGGAAAAAAATTATTAGGGTGCTTTCATAATTTGATTACTGTTGTTTTATTGTAGAAAGACCATTAGTCTTAGGGTGTTTACACAACTGAAATTTTTTCGAGTATTTTGATAATTTGATTTTTGTATTGTATATTTATGACGTACAATTTTACCTACTTTTCTATTGTAGAAAGACCATTAGTCTTAGGGTGCTGCCACATTTGAAATAAAAATGTAGTATCTTAGGAAATTTTTTTACTTTTTGTGTTTTTTATAAGATTGAATATTTCTATTGTAATTTTTTGCCTTTTTTCTATTGAAGAAAGACCATTAGTCTTAGGGTGCTTACACAATTATTATTTTTTTCGGGTATTTTGATAATATTTAATTTTTGTATTGTCATAAACCCAGAAAAATAACAGTTGTGTAAGTACACTAAGATTAATGGTCATTCTACAATAAAACAACAATAATCAAACTATGAAAGCACCCTAAATATTTTTTTTTTCTAAAAATACTTTTTATTTATTTACTTCTGTATTTTTTGATAAGGTTCAAATTTTTCTTGTTTTTTTTGGAGAAATAAATTATTTTAATTTTGCAATTTTACCTATTTTGTCTATTGTAGAAAGGCTATTAGTCTCAGGGAGCTGATACATTTAGAGTAAAAGTTTACTACCTTAGGAAATTTTTTTACTTTTTGTGTTTTTTTTTAATTGAATATTTCTATTGTAATTTGTTTACCTTTTTTCTATTGTAGAAAGATCATTTCTCTTAGGGTGCTTACACAACGGTTACTTTTTTGGGCATTTTTATAATTTGATTTTTATATTGTATAATGTTATGATATTGTGGACAAACCATAACTCTAAAGGTGCTTCCACAATTAAATTATTATTTCTTCTACTACTACTACCATGACTCTTAAATTGCTCCCACAATTAAATTATATTACCCTTTGAAGTATTGTAACACTTGAAATAATATTGTGCTACTGTAGAAAAACCATAAATCTAAGGGTGCTTCCACAATTGAAGTAATATTACTGGCATTATTCTAAAAATAATAGTACTTTTTGGAGTGTTCTAACCTTAAGGACTATGATATCCTATTGTAGGTAAACTATTACTCTAAGGGTGCTTTCCCAATTATTGTCACATTATTTTTCTATTAAAGCTTCATTACTGTTAACATGCTTCCAAAACAGAAATAATATTTCTAAAAATGATATACTTTCTAAAAGTATCCCCTTTTTAAGGTGCTTTAACAATTAAATCAAGAACCATTATTAATTATTAACCAATATATTAATCTAAGGGTGCTTTCATACTGGAAGTAATTTTAATTAATTTTAATTAATCTTAGGGTAATTCTACAATTAACGGACCAATAGGTCCAAAAACCCACAAAAGGGTACTTCCACAATCGGAGTAATACCTAAGTGAATTAGGATGCTTTCACAATTGGAGTAATATTAATCAAAAAGTGGATTTACTTTCCAGGGTGCTTTCACAATCGAACATTGTACTGTTGTCGAAGTAAAATAACTTATAGGGTGCTTTCACAATCGGCAATTTTACACTTGGCATTACTTTTTAAGGTACTTTCACAATCGAACATTGTACTATTGTCAAAGTACCAGAACTTGTAGGGTGCTGCCACAAACGGTAATTCCACAAGTGGAATTACATTATAGGGTGCTTTCACAATCAAACATTGAACTATTTTCAAAGAACCGTAACTCGTAGGGTGCTTCCACAATCGGCAATGGCACAAGTGGCATTACTTTTTAAGGTGCTTTCACAATCGAATTAATACTGAACTACTATATTTACGCCATTTCTACAATAAAACAGGAAAAATAGAATAAAAAAAGAGTATACAGAGAAAATGAAGTATAAAATAAAGTAAATAGTGAGAAATAAAGAAAAATAGAGTTAAAAAAAGATAATAAATAGAAAAAAAATGTCTTTCTTTCTGATAAATAAAGAGTAGATAAACGTTTAATGTAGAAGAAGAAGAAAAAGATTATACACGCAAAGGGTGGACAAACTCAGCTTGTGGTTAAAGAGAGAGAGAGAGAGAGAGTGAGAGGGAGTGATAGAAAAGGGAGGGGTGAGAGAGTGGGGTTGACTGCCGGAAGTCGAGGAAGAAAAAGAGGAACCGGAAGCAAGGTCCACGTGACCCGACGTGCTCATTGGCTGGAATGCAGATACCACCTTTTCTCCTCTCCCTCCCCCCTATGCCTTTACTCTACTTCTTCATCCTCTCATTCGCCTCTCTCACACTCTCTTCCACCTATCCCATACAAACCAACCTATAACCAACCACGACGACGATTTTATCCCATGACTCCCGGCAACCCACTCGACACAATACACTATTTCACGTTTCAAACTCAGTGTGAGATAAGGCTATGATCGAAATAGAAGAGACAACGAAATAATATCAGTTTGAAATGCAAAATTTCAAACTATTTACCATTATACATTGAAACAGGGCAAGAGAGAGAAAAAGAACCAAAAAGAATGAAAATAAATATTCAAAAATTTATTTCTATATTATTATTATTATTATTATTATTATTAATTAATAATAATTATACTAAAGTAAAATAATTTTTGAATAAACTACAATAAATTAAGGGTATTTCCACAATTGGATTAATGGTTTACTGCTGTACAAGTGCTATTAAATTTTTTTTCTAAATTGAATTGATGTTTTCATTGTATATTATGATATTATTGTAGAAGCACCATTAATTTTAAGGTATACTCATAAATGAATTTACTATTGTATTATATTTAGGGTGCATTCACAATTGGAGCAATAATACTGGCATAATTTTAAAAGTAATAATATTTTTCTCTTGTTAAAAAACCAATTCTTTTTTATGGTATTTCTACAATTCAAGTACTATTATAAAAATTTTTTTGAATAATTTATTAATTAATGCTGTATTATTATGATATTATAATTAAAAAATTTTCTCGTTTGTTATATGTAGTATTGTATAAAAATTTAATTTTTTTTTAATGTTTAATTATATTAAGGTGTATTCATAACTCGCCTTACTATTCTACGAATATGATTACATTTAGGGTGTATTCACAATTGGAGTGTTGTGAAAATACCATTATCTTTAAGTTGTTTCTACAACTCAAGTATTATTTTATAAATTAATATTATTATAAAAAAAATCTATATTAATAATTTTTTTATAATTTGTAAATTAATATTATATAATTATTATATTATTATAATTAATTTTTTCTTATTTATTAGATTTTATATTATATAAAAATTTATTTTTTTATTTTTATTAATAGTCAGGTGTATTCGTAACTAGCACTACTATTGTAAGGGAACTATTATATTTAGGGTGTATTCACAATTGGAGTGTTATTATTCTCCTGTGAAAATATTACTATTGTTAAGCTGTTTCTACAATTTAAATACTAATCAATTAATTATTAGAAAAATATTAATATTATTGTTATTGTTATTATTATTATTAATATTGTTTTTTGTTCTTAAAATTACTATTTTTATTATTCTTTTTATTATTATTAATATTATTATAGTTAATTATTGTTACAAATGAAATGAAATGAAATTTTGGTTATTGTTTTATAGCAAAATAATAATAAAATTTTTTTTTAAAAAAAAGCAAATATTGTTTTTATTTTAATTATAATTTTAAAAAAATTATTATAAATTATATAAATAAATAATATTTAAGAAAACCATTATGGATACCGTTTGTATAATAAATGAAAGTAATATATAAAATGAAAAAAAAAATTGAAAGCAAAAAATAAAGATATATACGACTTCTTTGAAGCGAAACAAAGATCGATCTCGTAAATTCTCAGTAGAATATGAAAAAAGCAAAAGGGAAAACAAAATCAACAAAACTAGAAAAAATTGAAATAAAACAAAAAAATTTTAATTTTCTAAAGAAAAAATAATTTATTAATAATGGTTTATAGTATTTTTTCAAATAAGTCAAAAAAAATTTATTGTAAAATAAAAAGTTAAATAATTTTATAAACAAAATAAATGAAGAAAATAATAATTATTAAAAAATTATAATAAATTTCATGATAATTTAATTTTTTTGCAATTATTATTTACTTTTTTCTTTCTGATTCTGTTTTTTTAAAACAATAAAATTAAAAATTATTTATATTTTTAAAGAATTAAATAAAATATTTTAAAAAGGGTTAATTACTATTATTATTACAAGGAAAAAATAAAGAAAATTGCTATTAAAAATTATAATAAAATATTAAGAATAACAATGATTAATTATTAATTAATTTATTTGCATATTGAAATAATAATTAAAAATAATTATTATTAAAAATATTCATTGTATAAAATAATAATGATATTAATAATAATAATAATAATAATAAATAATTAAAAATAATAATAATAATGGTAATAAATATTATGAACAACAATAATTAATTATTAATTTATTTATTTGTTTATTAAAATAATTATTATTAATAAAAAATCATTACCTATTATTACAAAAATTTATTAGTAGAAATTCATTAAAATAATTATACAAAAAAAAAAGTATAAAAAAAATGATTGAAATAAAAATTACCTTGCAGTTTGATTCAGCAAATCAAAAGAAATATTATTGTTGACATCGACGTCCATGGCATAACCATATTCGCTTTTTAGCGATCTTATGTACTTTTCGGGAAACACCATTTTTTCTCACTTTCTTTTTTTTCTCACTGTTTCACTAAAAAAAAAACATAAAAAAATTTTTTTTTTCAAATCAATTTTTATTTTTTTTTATCGTTAGACAAATTCAAGTATTATTTATTTATTATTTTGAATTTTTTCAATTAATAATTATAGAAAATTTATTAATTACCCCCCTCCCCTCCCACTAACCACCTGGAATAAAAAAATTTTATTTCTTTTTTTAGAAAAATTTATTAATTAACCCCCCTCTCACAATTATTATCGAAATTATTATTTACTCTCCCCCTCTCTACATTAAAAGAAAAAAAAATTTTTCATATATAGTATATACCATTCAAAAATTAATTTACTAAATAGAAAATAGTTAACTACCACCTTCCCTTTCTTTTCCTATAGAAAATAAATACAAGTGATATTTTTATTTTTTATTAAAATAATTTACTAATTACTCTCTTTCACTCTCAAAAATAAAAAAGTAGGAAACAATATTTTACATTTCTTTTGAAATAATTTACTAATTAGCAAAAATTTATTAATTACTCTCCCCCCCTCTACTTTTTTGTCCACATTAAAGAAAACTGAAAAAATGATATTTTTAATTTTTACAAGAATTATTTTGAATTTTTAGCAAAATAATTTACAAATTAATTTTAACGCAAGTTAAAAATAACAGATAAATATTTATTTGTTTTTAATTATCCCCCCCCCCTCCCCGTAACAATTAAAAAACCAAACACAATTTTTCTTTTGAGTTACTTACTCCCCCCTCGTAACAATCAAAAAACAAAAAAAATTTTTTTCTTTTCTATTTATTATCCCCCCTTCCTTGCAACAATAAAAAAACAAAAAAATATTTTTTTCTTTTATAATAATTCTCACCCTTTTCCCCCTCTCAATAATTAAAAAAGAAAAAAGAATTTTAATTTTTTACAAATTAGCAAAATTTATTAATTACTGTGTCCTCCCCCTCCCTTTTTCTCGTTTACGATAAAAATGCAAAAAAGGTTATTTTTAAATATTTAAAAATAATTTATACTAATTAGCAAAATTTATGAATGACTTTTTCATCCCCCCCCCCCTCCTCCTCCTCCTCCCTCTTCTGTTCACAATTAAAAAACAAAAAATTATATTTTTAATTTCTTTCAAAATTATTTATTATACTAATGGAAATTTTTTAATTACTCCCTTCCACCTCAACTTTAAGA
Source organism: Leptopilina heterotoma (assembly GCF_015476425.1). Classification (NCBI taxonomy): domain Eukaryota; kingdom Metazoa; phylum Arthropoda; class Insecta; order Hymenoptera; family Figitidae; genus Leptopilina; species Leptopilina heterotoma. The sequence continues at coordinate 594,142 of NW_025110975.1, forward strand.
TTAAAAAAATGCAAAAAAGAATGAAATTTTTAATTTTTATTAAAATAATTTTTATTACTCTAATCTTTTAATTACTCTAATTACCCCTTTAATTTAAAAGAAGCAAAAAAAAAAAAAATATTTCACATTTTTTTTAAAATTTTGATAATTAGAAAAATGATAATTACCCCCTTCCCCTCCTGAATAACAAAAATAAATAAAATAAATAAAAAGTGATATTTTTTAATTTAAAATAATTTACTTATTACCGTTTTAACCCCCTCCCCCCTCCCAAAAAGGAAGAAAAAATATTTTACATTTCTTTCGAAATAATTTACTAATTAGCAAAAATATTTTAATTACCCTCCCCCTCCCTAATTTTTCGTCGACTTTAAAAAAAATTAGAAATGATAATTTTAATTTTTGGGAAAATATTTTATTAATTACCCTTCTGCCCCCTCCATCACGTAACAATTAAAAAAGGAAAAAATAAATGAATTAGTTCTTTAAAAATAATTTAATAAGCAAAATTTTTTAATTACGAAACCCTCCTCCCCTCCCTCTCTCTATTGTTGATAATAAAGAAACAAAAAATAATAATTCAAATTTATTTGAAAATAATTTATTTATTATCCTCTCCCCCCCCCCCCTCCTACAATAAAAAAAGCAAGAAAAAATATTTTAAATTTCTTTCGAAAAGATTTACTAATTAGCAAAAATAATTTTAATTATCCCCACCCCCCTCCTATTTTTTTCGTTTACGTTAAAAAAAAAGTAAAAATACTGTTGCTAATTTTTATCAAAATAAGTTAGTAATTACCCTTTCCACCCCCTCGTAACAATTAAAAAAGGAAAATTTCAGTTCTTTAAAAATAATTTACAAATTAGTAAAATTTTTAAATTACTATATCCCCCCCCCCCCGCCTACCTGTTTACAAAAAAAATTGAAAAATTATTTTTCACAGTTTCTTTGAAATAATTTATTAATTAGGAAAAATTTATTAATTTCCCTCCCTCCCCTCCCTGCTTTTTAGTCCATATTGAAAAAATACAAAAAATTACATTTTGAATTTTTATTAAAATAATTTACAAATTACCCTCATTATTTCTTTTCTACAATAAAAAAGCAAAAAAAATAAATATTCATTATTCTTTGCAAAAGAAAACTCCCCCCCCACTTCTCTTTCTAATCACTACAATCAAAAAAGCAAAAAATTATAGTTTTAATTTTTTTTTTTTGAAAATAATTTATTAATTACTAGAGTTTTTCTCTCGTTCAGAATAAAAAAAAGGATATTTTTAATTTTTTTCTCAAAATAATTTTTCTAAACTTGAATTAATTTAATGTAAAAAAATTTTTTTTAAAATAATTTTATATTTTTTCCTATTATTTTGTTAACTAGGGCAAAAATTGTTTTCAAAAAATAAATAAAAAAAGAACTGCTATTAAGAAAGAAAAAAAATAATAATTGTCCAATTTTTTTTACGCACCAGTAAATTTTTTTCGATGAAAAAAAAAGAGCAAAGTGAATATCACGGAATTATATTCGCGATTAAGAAAAGAAAAGCACTAATTACACGATTGAAGTGATGATAAATAATAATTTCTATTTGAAAAGGGCTTTTTGAAAAGATAAATTTTTAAATAGTTTGTGAATTTTGAACGATACGCAACGATCGAGAGTTCACGCGACACTGAGGGGATAAAATTGAAAAAAGGGAGAAGGGGAGAGAGAGTGATTGAGAGAGAGAAAGAGATTAAGAGAGAGAAAAAAAAATGTATGAGAATATTGAAATAAGGTATATAATGAAATTCTGAGAATTTAGCTCAACTCGATTTCAAACTTGTACTAAACCGCAAAATCAAAACAAATCCTTGGTAAGGTCATACATATACAGCAATGAATACAAAACTCTTAATTTGAAAAAGGAAAGAAAAAAAAAAATTTTTATCTCTCCCTTTTCATGTGTCGACAAGTTATTATTTCTTTTAATTTCACAAAATAAAATTAACTGAGGCAAATACATTATTGCTACATTAGAAAATATACTAATATCAAAAATTAAAATTTCTTTCAAATATTTTTTTTCAAAAATCAAATTCACATGATTATTTTTTGAAAAATTATTATTTGATTATTATTTGAAAAATAAAAGAATAATTGTTATAATTATCTTTTTTTTTAATCAATAATTTACTGCATTTTGAAAAATAATTTTTATTACCTAATAATTTCATACAATATTTAATGAATAATTTTATTTAAATATATTATTTTCAATTAAATATTTTCCTTTATTTTCTAAAAATTAAAAAAATTTCAGTTTCATTTTCAATTAAATTTTCTAATTGACAAATATAATTTATAAACATTTTTTTCCTTTATTTTTAATAATATGTTAAGAATATTACAAAAATATTTGAAAAATATTACAAAAATATTACTGAAATATTTCTCAACAATAATTCTGAATATTTAATAATAATATTCCAAAATATTCCATATAATATTGCATTAAAATATTCCACAATAATATTGCAAAAAATTCCAAAATACTTATCAAGAAAATTTCATACAAATATTACGGAATATTCCGTAGGAATATTCCAGAATATTCCATACGAAAATTACAGAATATTCCATACGAAAATTACAGAATATTTTATACGAATATTCCAGAACATTCCATACGAATATTCCATTAGAATGTTACAAAAATATCTTTTGACTAAAAGTTTTATCCTAATAAATCAATGGAATATTCCTTCAATATTCCACAAGTAATATTACTAAAGTCAAGACTAAAGTATACCTTAAGAATATTAATAAAATATTCCATATAATAAAAAAAAACAATTAAAAGAAATATTTTTAATTTTTGAAAATATTCCAAAATAATAAATTTCTAAATATTCCATATTAATATTCATAATACTCCATAATAATATTCATGATAATAATAATATTTATCCTAATTCCATAATAATATATTCCTCAATACTCTACAATAATAAACTAAATATTCTTTGCGAATATTACATTATAAAAATTGTCCAGAATATTGTATTACTTAAAATAATATCCAAATAATACAATGAAATATTCCTAGACGGAATATTTTTTTAAATAGTCAATTAAAATATTTCTACTTGAAATATTCGGAATATTTTATAAATACAATATAAAAAATATTCCTATTTGGAATACTCATACCTGAGATATTCCAAATAATCTTCTGCAATGTTCCTATTTGGAATATTCTAAATTATTCTTTAAAAACATTCTATAAAAAATATTTTTTGAATATTACTTAAAACCATTTCAAAATAATATATTTAAATATTCCTGCCTGCAATATCCTTGGAATATTTCTACCTAGGATATTCAAAATAATCCACTGCAATATATTCACACTTGAAATATTCCTAGTTAGAATATTCTAAATAGTCAATTGAAATATTCCCACTTGAAATATTCCTCGTTGGAATATTCTGAACAGTCAATTGAAATATATTCCTACCAGAAATATTCTAAAAATTCTACATAAAAAGATTATTTTTCAAATATTACTTCAAACAATCTGAAAATAATGTGTTGTAATATTCCTATCTGGAATATTCTAAATAATCCATTGGAATATTTCTATTTGGAATATTCTAAATAATCTATAGAAAATATTTCTGAAATATTTCTTAAAACCATATAATAATATTTCATTGGAATATTCCCACTTAAAATATTCCTATTTGGAATATTAATAAATAGTCCATCGAAATATTCCTAATCAAAATATTGTAATATAAATATTCTATTAAAATTATTTTTCAAATATTAGATACTTAAAACCATATAAAAATAATCCATTCGAATATTTCAACTTGGAAAATTCCTACTTGGAATATTCTAAATAATTAATTGGAATATTCCTACCTTGGATATTAAAAATATTCCACTGCAATATTCAAATTGTTCTATAAAAATATTTCCAATGAAATATTCCTACCTTAAAAATTTCTAAAAATAGTCCATTGGAATATTTCTGAAATTTTCCACAAGAAATATTACTGATATATTTTTAAAAAATATTTGTCCAATATTTCCTAAAAATAACTATAAAATAACTTAGAAAAAAATTTGTAATATTACGGAAATATTGGAAAAAGTAATTTTCCTCTAATATTCCACAATGATATTTTAAATATTCCATAGTTAAATTTTTAAATATTCCATATTAATAGTTTCTGCAATAATAACTTTAATATTCCAAACTAATATTCTGTACAGTAATATTGCCCTTTGTTATAAGTATAAAAAGAAAATAATTAAATAGGTAGTTGAATAATTATTAATTAAATAATTAACATTAAATAAATAATTAAATAAATAAATGTAAATAAATAATAAAATAAAGTTTTTTCAAAAATTTGTATCTCATTGCTAAAAAGTTTTTTTTGATTTGATTATTTTTTGATTAAAAAAAAAAAATTCGGAAAATAAATTAATTTAATTACTAGTGTTTTTTTTAATTAATTTAATTACCAAATTAATTTGAAAAATTAATTTAATTATTAAATTAATATTAATTTTAAAAAATTATCTTAATTAACAATTTAATACTAACTTACTTAAGAAATTAATTTAATTACTAAACTAACGTTAATTTAAAAAATTAATTTATATTAATTTAAAAAATTAATTTATATTAATTTTAAAAAAATTAATTTAATTAATTTAGAAAGAGTAAAATATAATAAATTCTGAAGAGGGAACTGGATCCAGTTCCGAAACGTCAAATTGAGACAATTTTTAATTGACATGTCCTTTTGGAGATCGTTTTTTCCAACATTCTAAATAATTAATAAAGAAGGACGTTATCAAGATCATCCCATAGATCTATATTATTATAATTTAATTAATAAATTAATATTAATTTTTGAAAAATAATTTAATTACTTAATTAATATTAATTTTAAAAAATTAATTTAATTACCTACTGAATTAACATTAATTTATTTAAAAAATTAAAATCAATTTAAGAAAATTAAATACATGGGGCCCCTAATTTCATTACTAAATTATTATTAATTTATTTAATAATAATAATTAATTAAAAAATTTTTTTCTTCTACAGTTTTTATTGGCAATTTTTTTTCTCAACGTTTTATTGAATATAATTCGAAATAACGAATAAAATACAAAAATGATAAAAATTATTTTCCCTCTAGAAAAAAAACGTGAAAAATTTTTTACCTTCTTTAAAAAAAAGAAAAAAAAATTCTCCGAGCAAATTTAATTGTTTTCTATAGACCTTGTGAGTTTGGTTTAAACAGCGAGTATAGAACGTTTACGAAAAGAAAGAAAAATGGCGAAAAAAAAGAGGTGGGGGGGGTTTAAGGGGAGGGGGAAGTTGGAAAATTTAGCCGTACACCTTGGCTTTTAAGTCGACGGTATTACGAGGCGAGTATGGCTTCATTGTTACAGTTTAATTACTTTGACAGAAGAGTAAGGGCCAACCGCAAAGAACGTTGTTGAGTTTTCCAGGTGTGGGAAGAGATTTTAATATGCAACGCGCCAACGGATGGCGAGAATGAATTTAATACTTGGGTTCCTTCTCTGAAGTGGTGCCTTGGTTGAAAACCTACTTTTCTGTCAACGACGACGTGTAATATTTGCGCGCCTCTCGCAAAACTTTTTTTTTTTTCTCTCTTAAAAAAAAAAAAAAATTTTTCCCTTTTTTAGAGTCAAAAAATTTTTTTTTCCTTTTCTAGAGGCAAATAAATCGAAATAAATTTATTCCCCTTTTCTAGAGGCAAAAAAATTTTTGATTTCTATTTTCAAAGAAGATAAGAACTTTTCATAATACATTTTTTGTAGTAAAATTAAAGAATAGTTACGCTTATAATGAGAATAGTGACAAATAGTGGTAATAAGTAAAAATTTTAGTAAGAAACGGAAAATAAAGGAAATTTTGTAAAAAGGGCGCCTGGTTGGGGGCGTACGACCCTGGCGGCGAGGACGCACGAAGAGCGCCGGACTCGACCGAAGTGGGTCAGTCGCTCGCCGACTGCCGTCGACTGAACATTAATCGTAAGCAAGCGCTTCTTCTCTGTCTCTCTATTTCCTCATTTCGTGTCGACTTATTTCTAACACAACAAAATTAATTAATATCTTATTGTTTATAACAATTTGCTCATCAATATTTGTTATAATTTTCGGTTTGAATTAATAATTAATTGTTTGTCAACACCGGCAACAATTTATTTAATCAGTTTAAAATTTGTTGATAAAAAGTAATTTAATTAATAACTGAAAATTAACTTTATTTCATTCAATAATAAACTAAAAATTAAATTTTTAAATATTTAATTATTATTAACTAAAAATCAAATTTGATTAAAACAAAAAAATTCTAACATTTGATGAGCAATTAATGTTAACAAAACTCGTATTATTAACAAAACTCGTAATTGAAGAAAAATAATAATAAAAAAAAATTTTAAAAATAAAAAAAAACAGTTATCTTATATTCTTTTTTGTATAAATAAATAAAAACCTTAATATTCAGAATTTTTTTTAGTTTGAAAAAGAAAAATTGAGAGTTAGGGAAAAGAAGAATAGCGAGCATTGAATTCGTGTTGACTCGACGATGGTCGGTGTGCGACTGAACTACTTCGGGTCGTTCCGCCGCAGTTCGTGAGCCTTCGGACCCAGGGTCGTAGCATGCTTCGTGAGGGCCCTTACAAAATTTTTTCTTTCTTTTTAATTTTTAACTATTTAAAAGACAACCTTAAATTTATCTATTCAAAATTAAAATTTAGTGTAATTTTAACATTAAAAATTACAAAAGTAAAATTTTCGAACTCAAAAATTGTGAAAATAATTTGATAACGAAAACGCAAAATTTTTATTCGCAAAAAAACATATTTTCATGTATAAAATTCTCTTTAGTTTTATATTTAAAAAAAATGTTGGAAAAATAAAAATAAAATACTTTGAGAGAAAAAAAAGACATTTTTTTCACTCTATAAAAGTATAAAACTGGAGAAATTTTTAAAAAAAGAATAGGAAAAAAGTCGGATTGTTATCAATCTTTGAATCTATAATCTACATTAATAATTAGAGATCGAGTCTGTTCGGCCTTAAAATTTTGAATTTAATTATTCAATCGTTGCGTGGCTTATCGTGAATAAATTGCCATTGTTCGCCAGCTGAAAGCCTCGTTAGTCAAAGAGCAAATCTATCCTAAAGCAGACCTTTGAAATAAAAGCCTTTCTCTCTCTCTCTCTCCTTCACTCACTCTCTCTCTCTCTCTTTATGAACCCCCACGTTAATCAAATTGATTATCTTCCACAACAATATTCCCTCATTATTTTTCCAATTATTTTATTGTTCCACTGAATTTTTTAATTTTATATTTTAAAATATATTGTGGAGAAAAAAATTTTTTATTGGCAAAAATTTTTGTAAAAAATTTGGAAAATTAAAAAAAAAATAATCTAATTTTTAATTAAAATTTAATTTAATTTAATTTAATTTTTAATTAAAATCTAATTTTTTTAACGACTATATTAATTCTAAAAAAATTAAAAAGCATAAAATAATATGAAAAATAATTTAAAATAAAATATAAAATAATTTAAAATAAAATATAAATCAATAATAAATAATTATAAATTAATTATAAATAAAAAAACACCAAATTTCTTTTAGTAATTGAATATTTTCTGAATTAACATTTCTTTTTCATTTCTTTTCATTAACAAGTAAATTAAAAATAATAAATTATTTATTTACCTTTTCTAATAATTATATTATTTTAGTTAAAAAAATTTTATTTTGCAAATAAATAATATTTTTTCTCAATAGACAACCAAGAAAAAATAAATATAATTGACAAATTACTTTTTCTTTCCTTTAATAATTATTTTAGTAAAAAAAATTTTACTTTGTAAATAAATAATTTTTTTCTCACAATAGGAAAAAAAAAATATAAATAAATAAAATAAAATTTGCACAAAAAGCTATTAGTCAATCAAAATCGTTTTTAAATAACCAGCGTGTGTCATCATCCATTAATTAACTACTGTCTGATAGCTGGAAATTTAAACGAATTGTTGTACAAAAATAAAATCTGTTTTCAAAAGCCGGGAAAATATATATTATTTTCTCTAACAAGCAGGGGGTGGCAAAACGAAGGAAGGAGGGAGGGGGGCAATTTATTTCATGTTCAATAGGGGGAAACCGGTAATAATGAAATTGACACCGTAAAAATTCATTTGCAATAAAATACGAATGAAATAATAGTCGTGCTATTTCTCTACAATTTTTTTTAATTCATATATTTATTCATTTTTTTTTTATTAATATTGTTCCACTGAAATAAATCTGGTATTTTTCCATAAATTACATTTTTTTGAGAAAATATTTCTTTGGTAATATTTCAATTAAAAATAGATAAAATTAAAATTGCAATTTTTTCTTTGAAAATAAATTATTAATATTTACTACTTAAATAAATAAATATATATTTAAAGTAAAATTTTTTTATTAAAAATAATAATGAAATCAAAAAAGGATTCAATGAGAAAAATGTGATAATTTAATAAAAACATATTTAATGTAAAATAAGAGAAAAAATAAATATAATAAAAATAAAGCAACTTTTAAGGGAAGAAATCGAAACGGGCGCCTAGTAGGTAAGTTACGATCCTGGCGCCGAAGACTCACGAACGTCGTCGGAACGACCCGAAGTGCGTCAGTCGCTTGCCGACCGTTGTCGAGTCAACACAAATCTTACGCGGCGTCGCTTTCTTTCCCCCTATTTTTCTTCGCTTCGTGTCGACTCGATAGCGAACGACGCACTTCGTGTGCCTTCGTCTCCAGGGCCGTAACCCCTTTTTCGATCGCCCCTTTCAATTTTTCCCTTTTATTTTTTATTTCGCCTCCTGATATTCGAAGAAAATTTAATTATTCTCTAGGCAATTATCAAGAAGTTTGTAATTAATAATTCTCTAATTAATTAATAAATAAATATTAATAATAATGTCTTTTATCGATAATAATAATAATGTATAAATATTAATAGTAATTATTTAATTAATAAATAATGATAATACTAAACTTCTACGGATAACAAAATTTAAATTCAGTAATTGAATTACTTAATTCCATATTTTTGTTAATTCGTAAAAATGATAATGAAATAAAAAACAGAATTAATAATTTGATAAAATTGCAGAAAATTTTTCGTTTTACAATTAAGGAAAAAATTATTTTTCCTATGACAATGTAATTAACGACTGACATCTCTTTTCTCTCGGCGAAAAGTTGGAAAAAAAACTTTTTTTAATCTGTTTTGCTATTCACCATTTTAAGTTGAAATCATTTTTTTTCTTTTATTTTTTTTATTCACGATCGAATACTACGAAGTTGGCAAAAGAATCTTATTTTCAAGGACTTAACGACAGATCTTTTTTTTAAACCTCCCCCCCACCCCATTTACCCCGCCGAACAGAGTAAAAGGTAATTTACATTCAATTCAGGAAATCCCAGATGTCTATTGGCTAAAGAACCATTCGGATGAAAATATCCCGACTATCCAGCTTCTAAAAACGGATATCCTGCATCTGCATAATTCTTATCCTCATTTTCTTCGATTGCTTCTTTTTATTCTTTTATTTTTGTTAGTCCACTTTTTCTCTCTCTCTTAGGAATATTAAAAAAAAGGATAAAAAAATTTGCTACTTAAGTGAAAAAAAATTGATTACGTTGTGAAAGTTAGAAATAAAAACAAAAAAAGGAATTAAATACTTTTTAATTTTTAGGAAAATTATTTGCATAGTTGGATATAAATAATAATTAATTAATATTAATAAATGATTCACAAATAAGTAATAAATAAAAATGTAAATTAACAAATAATATTAATAAATTAATAGGATAAATGTTTATGTTTAGAAATAATAATAAATTTACATTTGAAAAAGATTATTTTCTAAATTAAGAGAGAAAGAAATTAAAAATAAATTATAAGAAGATCGAGACTTTAAGCGGTGTTGACTCGACGGCGGAGGACGAGAGACTGAACTACTTTGGCTCGTTACGGCGCCTTTTATAGGCCTCAGGGACCAGGAGCGTAACATCTCTACAAAGTTCCCCTTTTACATTAGATTTTTCTTTTCCCTCTTTTATTAATTTTTTTTCCTTTCAATTAATTATTTTTGTAGCCAATTTTCATTCAATAAAATTTATTTATTATTCCTCTTTTTTTGTAGTTTTCTTTTAGTTATGATTCTAAAAGTGAAAATTTCAAATAGTGTTGACTCGGCAACAGTCGGCGAGCGACTGAAGCACTTCGGGCCGTTCCGTCCCAAGTCGTGTTTCCTCGCCACCAGGGCCGACTCAATACCAAATACCGTACTTTTAATTAATATTTAGCTACACAAACAATAAAAATTCATTTTTTGCTATTGTAATACAAAAATATAAACAAAATAAAAAGGAATAAGGAAAAGAAATACAAAAGTGAAAGAAAAATAAATAAAAAAAGTGAAATACAAAAATATTTTCTCCCCCGAAAACAGTTAAAAGTTAAAATCATTAATTAAATAAATTTGATAAAAACAAAAAAGGAAACATTAACGAATTTATTCTATCATCGCTAATTGAAATTGGCATGCAATTAAGACTTTCAATCTTTTGTCTTAATTCATTCTGTCAGGTAGTGAAGTATCTTTCCTTTCGAGTTTTATCCAAAGAAGCTGCGAGAGACATTGATGGCGAGGTAAAAGGGTTGGGGGAGGGGGGTGGAAGCAAAGTTGTCAGTAGTAGTAGTAGTGGTGGTGATTGTAGAAAATACAGGGAGTATCTTCCATTCAAATGCTTTCGTTTGTTTGTTGACTTCTCTTTAAAACTCGATTCACCCCCCTTACCCCCTCCCCTCTTTTTCTATCTCTCATCCCTTTCACTCTTTTCCAGCCCTTCAGAAGAAGCTTACGTAACGAGAAACTCGACAGTTTACTCTCTTCAAGAATAAAACAACGACGTTTGTTATAATCGTTAGTCGCGTAAAAGCGAAGTACAATAAAATCATTTCGACTACAGGCAAGACAAATTTCACGTTTGAAAATAAAATGAGGGAATTTTGCATTTTCTTCTTTGACTTGAGTTGTATTTCTAGAATTTTTTCTTCTTCTTTTTATATCTTTTATTTAAATATCTTGTTAGTTCTTTTATTTGATCTTTGTAAAAGTACTTTTTCGTTTTAATTCACATTTTTTATTATAATTTTTTTCTGTATTTTTTGTAATTTTATTTTTGCATAGTTTAATAATAAATTAATTACTAATAGGTACTTACTTTATCGATTTAAATTTATCTTAACAAAAAAAAATTTATTTATTAATTTTGCAATTATTAATACTATTTATGAAATAATTATCAATTACTGACTTCTTATCAATTAGAAAATTATTCAATTGTTAATTAAAAACGTTCAAATTCAAATTTTAAAGGAAAAAATGGAAAATAAAGGAAAAATTTGAAAGGGGTGATCAAAAAAGAAGCTACGGCCCTGGTGCCGAGGCGCCACGAAGAGCGACGGAGAGGCACGAAGCGTAGGAAGAGAGGGGGAAAGGAAGAGCGCACAGCTCAGATTCGTGTTAACTCAACGACGGTCGGCGAGCGACTGACGCGCTTCGGGCCCGTCCGCCACTAATCGTGTCCCCTCGTTCACCAGTGCCGTACCATTAAAACACGTCCCCCTTTTGTAAATTTTAACCTTTCAATCGGAATTATAATCAGATTTTTATTTACACCATTTTTTCATTAACAATTCGTCAATTTTGTTAATTTTTCTCCGAGGAAAATAGTTTTCTCCAGAAAACAATTACTAATAACGTATAAATAAAATAAAATTTGTAGAAATAATATAAATTTAAGCAGAAAAATAATTTTTCCTTCTCCACTATAAAATAAGAATGTCTACTATAAAAATAGAATTAAACCTTTTTTTCTCTCTAGGTAAAAATCAATTTTTTTCCATGAAAGGTAACAAGATTATTCGGAACATTAAGGTGATAAGAGTCCAAAAAAAAGTACAATTGGCTCTTGCGAATGAATAGGAAAAAAAGAAGAGGAGGGGGGGGGGAGGAAACTGAACTGACGAGAGAAATGCACCCGCTTTAGTTGAAATTTAGTTTTCAGAGACCTATCCAACAAAACGAGGGTTGATGCCTATTATTCAAATTCTCTCGTTGAAAATAAAATAAAAAAAGGAAAAAAAGTACCGGACTCAATGGCAAATTACGTTATCATTATCTCTCGCGAATTCACTCACCAGAATGCATTGCAGAGTTGAAAAGAAATATTCAAGGGAAAGGCAGCAAAAAAAAAATAGAAAGCACCCGACCCTTTTTTTCTGCTCGTGTCATAAATAATAATTACTTTATGCATATTAATTGGACTAATTAATAATAATTGTGGAAAAAATGTTTTGATTAAAATTTATTGAATTCTTTATTTTTTTATTATTAAATTAATAATTTTATTATTTATTAAATAATAATTAAAATAATTTTTTTATTATTTTATTATTACTAATATTTAATATTAATTATTGTATTATTATTAATATTTAATATTCATTAATTTATTATTATTAATAAAAATAAAAATTTATTAAATTTTCGGTCAAAATTTAAAAAAAATAAAGAAAGAAAAATAAAAAAAAAAATTTTTTTTCATTTCTAATTTATTTTTATTATTCGTCCCAATTTTCCATTTTTTTTTACTTTTCATTAACTTTTTTCATTTTTTAGATATAGAGGAATTTAAAATGAATTCGGAAATTGTTTGAAGTCAGCGAATCTGAATAAGTTCCCGACCTCGTAACTTTCGTTGAGAAAAAGGGGGATTTAAAGTTATTGAAAAGTTTCCTTATCTTATTGAGCAGGAAATTTATATTCCGACAATAAAGCAAATATTTAAAAAAAAAAAATAATTTCATTTTTATTTAAGAGTTCAAAAATAATAATTTTTACATTGAGAATTTTTTTTTTTAAATAAATAAATCGTATTTTCAAGAACAAAAAATTTTTTTAAATAAATTAATTAAATATTTTTAGAAAGATATTTTTTTTATAAATCAATTATTTTTTGTTGAAATATTTTTCTAAATAAATCAATTGTTTTCGTTTTTAAATATTTTTTTTACTTAAATCAATAATTTTGAAAAATGTTAAACAATAAAATTTTTAGAAAATATTAAAATTACGAATAATAATAAAATAAATTTAAGTACAGAATAAAATTATTAATAAATATGATGATAAATTTTAAAATAAAAATTTTAATATTATTAAAAATAATAATAAAATAAATTTAAGTACAAAATAAAATTTATAATAAAAATGATGAGAAATTTTAACATTAAAATCAAAATTTAATAACTAGAGGCGTAGGCAAATTTATAATTTAAAAAATTAATATGTAGATTAATTTGTAAAAACTTAAAATGAATTAAATTTAATTATGCAGAAATAAAGTCATGTCGATTATTATTTACGTTTCATGAAACTAATCCTTAAATAGTGTTAATGGTCTTGATGAGATTTTGCACTGAGATGCATCTCTAATTGAATTTATGATTCGATTATTATTGTCATAGTCTCTCAACCGTTTGACCCAATTGTATTCTCCGATTTAATTAAATTTCATTAAATAATTTTTTATAATGAAAATAATTATTTTCAGTATTAAATTTTTTTTATTAAATAACAATTTATTGGATAATTTAAAAAATAAAAAATGTTTTAATATTTAGGTAATTCAAACAATAATAAAAGAGTTAATAAAAATATTATAATGAAAATAATAATAATAATTAATTGTTCATAAAAATTATATATTGATAAACACTTTAATATAAATAATGTAATAATAATTATAAAAACAAAGATAATATTTAGTAATAATTAAAATAAAATAATGAATAATAAAAAATTTATTGAATTTTAATTTAATTTGTTGTAATAATAATTGCTATTGAATAATTAATTAATCATTGTCGTTGACGAAGAAAAAAAGAAATATTTTTTCTTGTGAAAAAAATTTTTTTTTTAATTATCTCTGAATTTATAGAAATAATTATTAGAAAACAAAGTCACGTTATGCAAATGTTAATTGCTAATTAAAATTTAATTAAATTACAAAAACTTGTTCCAAAGGCGAGAATTGTAATTTATATTCAAATTAATTGTCTCTTGTGTTTAACTGAAGTGAAAAACTAATTTCTTGAAAAGAAAAAAAGAAAAGAAAGTAATGGAGATTGAAATTTGTCAAAAAGGGGCACCTGGCGGTTGTTGATACGTCCCTGACGGAAATGCACGAACAGTTCCGAAGTGTCTTTATTTACCTGCCGATCGACACTGAGCAATGTTGACTCGACGACTGTCGACGAGCGACTGACGCTCTTCGGGTGAGTCCGGAGCTCTTCGTGGGGCCTCGTATCCAGGACCGTATCCTACCCACCAAGGGCCCTTTTTCTTTTTTTCATCTATATTTTTATTTCTACACGATTTTGATAATTCCTACTAGAGAAAAAAATCGTTTTTTGATTTTTACCTCACTAAAATTTTTTCAATTTAATAGTTTTTAGTCTTTATTTCATTTTCTTAGTTTTTTTTCTTTTCATTTTTTTAGTTTCTTTCTATTATCACAGTTTTTATTTAATCTTCTCTAGAATTTTTCAATTTTCTAGGTTCTTTTTAATTTTTTAGTTTCTTTTTAATTTTTCTTTCTTTTTTTTTCTTTCTCAATTGTTATTAATTTTATTTAAAATTTATTACTCTATTTATTTTTCTCTCTAATTCCTTTCGCTTTTCTTAAAAGGCGAAAAAAAATTCGTTGACCTTTTCTTGTGACGTCAAGAGAAAAAAATTTGCGGAAAGTAGAAAAGTAACTGGACAGAAATGTCGGTAATCAAGAAGAAAGAAGTCATTGGAAAAATATCTCTCTTTTCCACAGCGTAGAAAAGTAAAGGAGCCACTTAGTCGGGTAGCTTTAATGTTTATGCCACGGAAGTTTCGAAAGAGAACTCGAGTTTTAAATGCTCCCCGCGCAACTTACTGTCCGTAATTTCTTTTCTCTCGTTCATTTTCCAACCCTCAATCACTCTCTCTGTCTCTCTCTCCCTCTCTTCAATATAAACCTTTCCTAAGCCAGTGCTTCACTTCTGTTTACTATCGCCCTCGACACTTTCCCTAAGCACCCAAAGAGACGCCCTATTTTCCCAGCTGTTGGTACTTTACTGGTGTTAATTAAAAAGTGTCTGAAAATATTTGTTTTTCCTCCCCCACTTCTTTATTTCTTTTAGAGGACGGGGAGATTTTTTTTTTAATACAAAATCGAAAATTAAAATAAAAAAGTTCATATTAAGTTTTAATAAAAAATTTTTCTGTACAAATAAAATATTAAAAACCAATAAAATATCACTAGAGAAAAGAATGTCTAACCAAAGCTAATTAAAACATTTATTATTAATTTTTTTTCTTAAACTAACAAATTAATAATAAATGTATTAACTAAATTTTGTAATAAATTAAAAATAAAAAAAAATAGGAAAAAAAATTACTAAAAAAATTGACTCAGTAGTAAAAAATAGAAATTTACTAAATTTTTTCCAAAATTTTGTAATAGGAATTCGAAATAATAACGGAAAATTAGTTAGATAAGTGTCAAAATATAGTGAGGAGAAAAAGGGAGAAAAGTGATTAAAAATTAGAGAGCGAGAAAAAAAATTAGGAAGCAGGGGTACAATTTCGTTAAAAGGGCGCCGAATTCAATGTGTACGCTCCTGGTGGCGACTACGCACGAAGAGCGCCGATGACGAACGAAGTTACTCGCCACACGCTTTGACGCCGTTTTCTCGTGCTAACTCGACGACGGTCAACGAGCGACTGGCGCGCTTCGGGCAAGTTCGACGCTCTTCGTGACGCCTCGCCTCCAGGACCGTATCACAACAATTAGCCCCCTTTTCTCTAAATCTTTCTATTTACCGGATTGTCTCCAATAAAATCATCCAAATAGTCCGAAAATGAAAATTTTGAAATAAAATAACAAAAATAAAATTCATTTTCGAGTCAAAACAGCAAAAAAAAAATTTTTTGAACAATTTGACACTTTCAGTACTAAAATTTTTTCTTTCCAAATTCTGACACCTACGTGGTAGAATCAGGAAACGTAAATTCAGTAAAAAAATATTCTCTAACTATATTTTTTCCCAGACATAAAATTCTCTATCTATAACAAAAAAAAGCAGTTCATGGTAAATTCGTCGATTTCCATTGAAAGTATTTAAATTGTCACTGATGTCTATTACAGTTGGCCAAATCCGGGATTAGTTGAAAATACGTTCGATGGTGAAACATTGTGGTGCCTTCACGTATATATATATATACACTCACACAGACTATCGACTCTAGTGACGCCTCACCTCGTTGGAAAAGGGTTTTATCGGTGGATTAGCATTGCTTTACATAGTCTCGAAACGTGGAGTAGGAGAAAAGGGGGAGGGTAGGGGGTTTGCATAGGTTTTGGCCCTTCTATCTATAACACACAACGCACAGGTTACACCACCGAACCAATTTCGTTTTGTGGCAAATAAAGCACGACGAGAGATGGGTATACCCTTAAGGTTAACAGTGGTGGTTCGTTGCGGTGGAGAAAAGAAAACAAGAGATTGCAAGTCTGCGTAAACGCGCCTGCTGTTACAAACGAGCAATTTAATAAATTTTTTCCTCCCCCCCCTCTCTTTTTTCATCCTCTTTTTAATTTCAAAACAAATATTTTTCCTTATGGGAAAAAATTTCACTTTTTTTGTTGCAAAACTAATTTTACCTGTTCCTTCTAGTCACTTGTAAAAAAAAGAAAATTTTTTAGATTTTTTAATTATTTTTGTTAACTAATTAAATGTTAATTATGATTTTTTTTAATTGCGATACTAATTTACCTGAATTTTCAATTTTTAGTAAAAAAAAAACCAAACAATGCGAGTGGAAGTAGTAGGGAAAGAAGGTGTTTACTCCTCGACGTCTGGCGAACGTCTGAAGCGCTTCGTGCAAGTCCGTGAGTCTTCGGCCCCTGTTTCAGGAGCGTAACAGTGAAATCTGTCGCCACCTTGGATATATTTTTTTTAACTTCGTAAATTTTTATAATTTTTTTACTTATTTTCTTTTAAATTCCTTACAGAATTAGACTCTTGTGTCTCAGGAGCGTAACAATAAAATCGGGGGCCCTTAAAAAATAAATATTTTCCCCCCTGTTCGTAAATTTTTATATTTCTTTTCCTGATGTTTTTTGGAATTCCTAATAACAAAAATTCGGTTATAGTCTCAGGAGCGTAACAATCAAATCGAGGGCCCCTTTTTGAAGAATTTCCCTCCTGTTCGTAAATTTTTATAATTTTTTTTTACTTATTTTATTTCGAATTCCTAATAAAAAAATTAGTTTACTCTCAGGAGCGTAACAATCAAATCGAGGGCCCCCTTTTAAAAAATTTTCTCCCCTTTGTAAATTTTTATAATTTTTTTTCAAATTCCTAACAGAATTCGGCTCCGGTCTCTCAGGAGCGTAACAATAAAATCGGGCGCCCCTTTTATAAATATTTTTTCTCTTCGTAGATATTAATAAATTATTTTTCCTTATTTTATTTCGAATTAAAAATTGAAACAAGTAAACAAAAATGACTTATTTTGAAAATTAAGAAAACCTGACTATGCAGTTTGGTCTGTTTTACAAAATAATGAAAAACTCTTTAAATTTTTTATTTCTTTCCACAAAAAAATTCACATTATTTTCACAGAATAATTATAAAAGAATTCTGTGTGAGCATGAAGGGAAAATAATTACTGAAATAAAAAAAAAAATTAAATTTCGTTTTAAATCTCGAAGGGAAAAATAAATTTCTTCCTCGTCCACCAGTCGTGTTTTTATATAGTCATAATCGTTCTATTGTATAAAATATTGTCGATAACGTGCTCTTACATTCTCGATCAGCAAAAAGCGAATGAAAGAAAAGAAGGAAAAAGAAAAAAAAATTTTTTTTAATATGAAAAAAATATATATATCAAAACCAACCACTTCGTTTGGTTCGTGAAGAATCAGTCAAGTGTTGAACAATGCTCACACTTTTTACACCTATATACAGATTTTACTTTCTCCCTTTTTTTTCGCAAGGGATTTTTTCTTTTCTTCTTCTTTTTTTTCGACGTGGGAAAAAGGAAATGTCGGTGCCAGTACTCACTGGCTCACTCGACTCGAATGGTGCTTAGATTTTCCATTACAAGGAAAAGTCACCAAGAGAAAAGCAAAGGAAAGAGAAAAAAAGAGAGAGACCCCTCTTCTTCTTCTTTCCTGCTTTCGTAATTTCCTGCGATTTGTCGACCTCGTTTACCCAATCTGCCTGTACCTGGCACGTGGCAAATTCATCCTCCCCCACCCCATCCCTTACCCCCACTCACCCTTCCTCCCTCCCAGTTTTTTTTCAAACACCCTCACGATTTTCTATACATCAAAAGTGAACTCAAACCACCGCTATATTTATTAAAGAGGAATTTTCTACTTTCTCTTTTGTTCTATAATTCTAAGAAAAATTAATGAAAATTTATTAATTTTTCCGAAAATCTATAAATTACTGTTTTATGTTTTTTTTTCTTGAAATAAATTATTTTTCTTTTAATTTCCATAATTTTTAATCCTACAGTTTTGAATTTCGAAAATCTAACTTAAAATTCGTAATAAACGAAGTCAAAAAATCCTCATAGTAGCATTTTTTATTTTTTTTGCTGTGCAAAGTAATACAATTTTTTTGAAAATTGAAACTAAAATGACGCTATTTTGAATCTGCAATTGGAAATTTTGAAAATCTGCTTTTAAATTCGTAATCAGCGACCCGAAACCGCTGGAATTGCTTTTTTTATTAGTTTTTTTGTAAAGAAAAATTAATTTTTTAAAAATTGCGGCCATTTTGGATCTGCCATTTTGAATTTTGAAAATCTGACATTAAAATCGTAATCAGCAACAACAAAAAACCCCAAGAAATATTTTTTTTTATTTTTTATTTTTGAAAAAGGAATAAATTTTTTTAAATTGCCGCCATTTTGGATCCGCTATTTTGCAGAAGTAACAAAATTTTTTTTTTAATTTACTCAAAATTGACGCCATTTAAAATCTGCATTTTATAATTTTGAAAATTTGACGTTAAATTCTTAATTTTTGTATATGTCCAAACATTTTATTTAGAATGATAAAATTTTTTTTTTAAATAACCGCCATTTTGAATCCGCCATTTTGAATTTTGAAAATTTGTCTTCAATTTCCTAATAAGAAACTCCAAATTATTTGTCACCATTATTATTATTTTTTATTTATTAACTTTTTTTATTTGTTAATGTTGTAGTGCGTAAAAAATTTATTAATAATTTTTTTTGTTAATGTTGTAGTGCTCGCAACGTGTCTCTCTCGCAATAAAAAGAGTGGTTTCCTGTAACTTGATAAAAGTTCCCTAACAAACCGTTGTTTAAACTTTTCCCTCAACTTTTCCTAGCAATATTTTACAATGGCTTTCAACTGCTTCGCTCCATGCCAAGTAATAATAAATCATCTTTTCTCCGTTTCTTCTCACAGTATTAAAAACCATTTTCTCTCGCGAAGTTACAAAAAAAGAGAGGAAGCAAAAAAAACAAAACAAAAATAGAAAAAAAGCTACGCTTACTGGGCAAAAAATTGCTGACTTACACATTGCAATACATCTGAATCAACTGGAAATGAGGAAAAAAAATAAAATCAAAGTTTATAATTAAGTCGTTTAAGCGATACAATTTTTTTTGTTATTTTAATGAAACAAGACAGAAGAAAATGAAGAAAATTTTCAATAATTTGAATTAATTACATTTTTTCAGTAAATAATTATTTTTGGCAAAAAATTGAATGTTTGGATTAACAAAAGAAAAGTTTATAATTTTTATAAATAAATAATTTGAAAAGCAAGAAGAATAATGAAAATTTTGTAAAGTAAAAAAATGAGTCCAAAAAGTTTCATTAATAGAACTAAAGACAGAATTTAAAAATTCAAAATGGCGGATCCAAAATGGCGGTCAATTGAAAAAATTTCAAACATTCAATACGAAAGTTTTTGGGGGTTTTCAAAAAATAAAATAAAAGTATTTTTATAAAATTGTTTATTGAATTACGAATTACTAATTAACAGGCAGTTTACAAATTTAAAGAAGGATTTTAAAAATTCAAAATGGCGGATTCAAAATGGCGTCATTTTGAAAAAAAATATTCATTAATTCAAAACGATACAAATAAACAAGTAATCTAGTAATTTTTTTTCAGTAGCAAATCATCAATCCCAAAAAAATCCCTAGATTTGTAATCACGAATTTAAAAATCAGATTTCCAATATTCAACATAGCGGAAAATTTGGATTCAATTTTCAAAAATTTGTTAGTTTTGCAAAGAAAACAAATTAAATGTTTTATCTAAGAATTTTTCTGGTCGTTGATTGCGAATTTTAATTTAAATTTTCAAAATTCAAAATGGCGAATCCAAAATGGCGGCAATTCAATTAAAAAAACATTGGTTACTTTTTCAAAGAAAAAAAATAAAAAATAATACTTGAAAGTGTTTGTTGTTGCTTATTATGAATTCAACAATAAATTAGCAAAATTGAAAATGGCGGATCCAAAATGGCGGCATTTAAAAAAAATTCATTACTTTTTGAAAAATAAAAAAACAATTCTAGGGGTTTTTGTGGTTGCTGATTACGATTTTCATGTCAGATTTTCAAAATTCAAAATGGCAGATCCAAAATGGCGGTAATTTAAAAAAATTAATTACTTTTTCAAAAATAAAAAAATAAAAAAACAATTCTATGGGTTTTTGTTGTTGCTTATTACGAATCCAACATTAGATTAGCAAAATTCAAAATGGCGGATCGAAAATGGCGGCATTTAACAAAATCCGTTATTTTTTCGAAAAGAAAATAATTAAAAAACAGTTCTGGGGGTTTTTGAGGTCACTGATTACGAATTTAACGTCAGATTTTCAAAATTAAGAATAGAACCAAAATGGTGTTAATTTTTTCAAAATTTTTTAGTTTTTCTAAAAAGAAAAAATTAAAATTAATATTTGGGAGTATTTACCGTCGCAGATTGCGAATTGAATATCAGATTTTTAAAATTAAAAATAGTGAATTTAAAGTGACGGTACAAAAATTTTTTCTTTCTCAAGAAAATTAACGAAAAAATATAATGGAAGTAAAGAAAAAATATTTTCTCAAAAATATGTAAAATAAAAAAAATCCCATTTTTTCAAAATTAGAAAGAAAAATACATTCTACATTATTTATAAATTTCTAATTGAAAAACCATCATCGCGAATGGATTTTATCAATTTAATAATTTTAATCCATGTTAATTTAACAATGACGAGAAACGCTTCACGCACGTGGCTTTTTGTCGAATTACTCCACGGGGGAACATTTTATGTATATATATATATATATATGTATGTCCTAATGGCTTTCATCGACCGTAATTTTATTAGGCAGAGTTTGTCCGGTTTCCGAATCGTTAATTAAAATTCGACCCACTTTTAACGATATAAAATATGTGAATGTAATATTTTTCCACAATTATTATATTATATGTGCAAAAAAAACAAATTCGAAAAATTAATTCGTTAATTAAAAAATAAAAAAAACGTTAATTGAAACTGAATTGATGAAAAAAAAATTTAAAGTACATTACAAATTTTGCAAAACAAAAGTTGTAAAATATTTTTAATTTTTTTGTTTTTCTAGTTTTTATTCATTTATTTATTATTGCATCTATTATTCGTTTCTTTATTTATTTTAATTTTTATTCTATTTTCAACTGTATTTTTTTCGTCTTTTCTTATTTTTTTGTTTTTTAATTTCTATTTTTGTTATTTAATTGTTTTTATTGTTTTTAATTGCTTTTTTGTTTTTTATTGTTTTTATATTGTTTTTATTGTTTTTTAAATGCTTTCTTTAAATATTTTTTTATTTTTTATTGTTTTTTATTTGCACTATTTGTTTTTTCATTATTTTCAATTTTTTTTTGTTCTCTGTTTGTAATTGATTAATTTTTTATTTTAAACGGCATAAAAAACAATGTTGTTCGGTAAATTTACTGAACTCGAAATAAATTCCAAGTCAATGTTAATGTTAATTAAAATTTAATTCATCTTACATATTTTTTTGTGCAAAACTTCAAACAAAATGACAAACAAAAGAAAAAAGTACTGAACGGTTCAATAAATTCTATAAAATTGAGGGAGAAAATAAAATATTTTGTACTACTTTATAGAAATTAAAAATGTTCATTAGGAAAATTTAAATTAATTCTACTTTAAATAATCGGCAAAGGTGGAAATTTACTGAACGGTTCATTAAATTCTATAAAATTCAAGGAAGAAATGAAAATTTTTGCACTATTTTACTAAAATTAAAAATTTTTTGATAGAAAAATTCTACGTATTTTTTTTTTACGTAAAAAAATAAAATTACTGAACCTAATCTTACGCGTGATATTTTTACGGAACTATTTGAATAATTTTTAAAGTAAAATTAACTGAGCTAAATAATCTGAATTTAATTAACATTCATGAAATAATTCTATTATATTTAATAAATTATATTTACAATATTATAAATTTAAAAATTTAATTAATTCCACATGAAATAATTGACGAAAATAAAAATTTATTGAACAGTTCCGTAAATTTTAAATAATTTAAAAATATGTATGTAACTAAATTTATTTTTCTCAGAAAAAAATTTTTTCTCCGTTGACTGCAATAAATTTTAAATAAAAAAATATCAAATGTCAAATATAGAGGACAATTCGAAAATAATAGTAGATGAATAAAAAAAAAGACAAGACAAGAAACATTCGTGATTTTATTGACTGGAGAACTTTAAAGACAATAAAAAAAAGCAAACTCTCTCCAAACTAGACAGTAGACAATTTCTGCGATTCTTGGCAATGAGAGTATATATACACGGTAGCAAAGGGGATGAAAAAAAAAATCTCCGAATGAAAAACAATAAAATTCACTTCGCGTAGGTGGGGAAAGAAAAACGATTTTTTTTTCTTTTTTTTTGTAACCCAAACCGAAACGTGATTTTACTAAAAGCAGAAAGCAACTTACGTTCTGAACACAATTCAACTGGAAATATAAAATGTTACAGCTTGGATTTACGACCACGTGTATATGTGCTTCATTACTGTGTCATAAAAAAAATGCGAGCACTCGTGAAGGTAATAATATTTAAAAGTTTATCTCTGTTAATAAAAAAATAAAAAAAATAAAAAATTTTAATTTCCATTTTTTGATTGTTGTTATTATTAGGTATTTTTATTTATGTTGTCATTTGTTATTAATTTATAATTATTATTATATAAATTACTTATTGTTATTGTTATTCTTATTGTTCTTGTTAGTTATTGTTACTTTGTTTTTGTTCTTGTTAGTTACTGTTATTTTGTTTTTGTTTTTGTTTTTGTTTTTGTTTTTGTTTTTGTTTTTGTTTTTGTTTTTGTTTTTGTTTTTGTTTTTGTTTTTGTTTTTGTTTTTGTTTTTGTTTTTGTTTTTGTTTTTGTTTTTGTTTTTGTTTTTGTTTTTGTTTTTGTTTTTGTTTTTGTTTTTGTTTTTGTTTTTGTTTTTGTTTTTGTTTTTGTTTTTGTTTTTGTTTTTGTTTTTGTTTTTAAAACAATTGACACAAAGTATTTAAAAAGGATTGAATAGAAATTTTTTTAATCTTTCTTTGTGAAATTAAAACCATTTTTTATTGGAAATGGAGGGGGAATAAAAATTTTTATTTCCCTTCGTCACTTCCATAAGCTTTTTGGCAATCGACCAAAAAAATATTGAAGAAAGCAGGTCATAGGGTCAGTTAAGGTTGTTAGGGCAATTTAGGAAATTACTTTAGCACGTTATGGACTTTTTTTCTAAACTTCAATTTCGTGTCGAAAAAAAAATGAAAGAGGAGGAAGAAAAAATTTCTAATTTCCGGAACTTGGTTGTACGAATTTTTAATCAATGATTTAATCAATCTGGTTTAAAATTGACTTTTTCATTTTCTTGAGTTATGAGAAAATTGATACTTTTTTTTAAAGATAACTCTAGTTTCTTAAAAAAAAAGTTTTAAAAAAAACAAAAGATAAATGATAATTTTTTCTGTTTTTAATGAACAGTTCTGTAAAATATTATTTATTTGCTTAATTTTTCAGAATGAGTAAAAATAATATCTTTTAATTTTGATTCATAAATATTTACACAATTCTGCAAATTTTATCACGTGAATCCAAGTTCTGTAAATTTTACTGAACCAAATTTTCCTTGGGCCGCAATAATAATGAAATATTATAAAATAATTCAAATACATTAATAATAAGTAAATATTAATTAATAAATTATTAATAAATAAAAATTAAATGATAAAAAATAATAAAACAGTACAAAAAAGTAGATTTTGAAATAAAAAAAAAAAAAAAATTTTTTCTCGAAAAAAATGAAAAATTGAAAGAAGAAAAAATTTACACTCGCTTGAAAAGTTGTGTAAAATTTAACGAACTTTAATAATAAAAAGAAAGACATATATTCAAGTACATTGTTAAAAACATTCTGTGAATTAATGTTCGTTGAACAAGGAGGTATTAAATTCTATGAAAAGGGGAAGCTTTAAAGAGCAGATTTGTAACCTGTACGGTTTATATCTGGACTATAATGTTATTATGCTCACCATTAAACCACAAGCACGGATTACGACAGACTTTAGGATTCTGCTTAGAATTGTTACTGCGAGCCACATACACACACTCGATTTTCCAAAATACATTTTATTATACTTCAATTTACAAAATTTAGGTCAAATTAAAAATAGGAAATTTTTAATCAAAAATTTATTCAAATTCCTGTGATTCTTATTATTGATGTTGTTATAATTATTACAATTTTTATAATAATTATTTATTGTCATAGTTATTGTTATTGTTATTGTTAGTCTTTATTTTTATTCTTTTTGTTCTTGTCATTGATATTGTTATTCTTGCTGTTGTTAGATTGTTATTTTTATACTTCTTGTTCTTGTTATTGTTAGTTCTTTATTTTTATTCTTTTTGTTTTTGTTCTTGTTATGGATATTGTAGTTGTTATTGTTGTTGTTAGTTTGTTATATTTATTCTTCTTGTTTTTGTTATTGTTGTTATTGTTATTATTGTTATTGTTGTTGTTGTTGTTGTTGTTAGTTTGTTATTTTTATTCTTCTTGTTATTGTTATAGTAATTTTTTTATTTTTATTTTTCTTGTTATTGTTATTGTTGTTGTTATTATTGTTGTTGTTAGTTTGTTATTTTTATTCATCTTGTTAATGTTATAGTTAGTTTTTTATTTTTATTCTGGTTGTTGTTGTTGTTGTTGTTGTTGTTGTTGTTGTTGTTGTTGTTGTTGTTGTTGTTGTTGTTGTTGTTGTTGTTCAAAAGAAAACTAATTTTCTCTTTCGCTGTAAAATTATAATAACAGAAATTTTTAAAAAATTTATTTTGAAGAAATCAAACAAACTTGGATTTTTTTAATTTTTAGGAACAATTACCATGTTTTTGGGTATTTTTTAATTATTAATTTTCATATTGGACATATATATATTTTCCATTAGTTTTCGAGGGGGTTAATTAAGGCAAAATTCGTGTGACTCTGGTTACCTGAATCCATATAAACTGGCGACCAGATTTCTAAGCTTCTATAGACTTTCCATGGAAGTTGAGAGGTTATCTGATAAATGCGTGCTAAATTAATTAGCTAATTAATTAAGTCACTACTGGGGAAGTTGACGCTTCAGAAACGTTTTGCCTCTCTCAAGTCTTCTGACCTGACTGATAAAGTCTTGCTTTCAAAATCCGAGAAGAATTGATTTTCATAACTTCAAAATAATATAATAATTGTGATAATGATTAAAATTATTATTATATTATTATCATTAAATGCATAAATAATAATAATTTTAATGATAAATGTGAAAAATTATAATAATAAAAATAATAACAATTAATAAATACTTTTACATAATTCATAATCTGTTCAAGGCATGAAATCATCTGTTAGTGGAAGTAGTGGCTAAAATCGAAATTATTTACACCAATTTTTATTAAAACTTTTGTAGAATCTTTTCTAGCTTCTTATTGTTCAAGTATACTACGCCCAGAATATCAATTGCTCCAGACAAAAATTAATAAACACTGACAGATAATGCATAACCTAACCAAACATCATCTATTAATGGAAGATGTGCCTAAAATCGAAAATATTCCAACTAATCATCATCAGACCTTCAGTATCATCTTCTCTGACAATTGTTTTTTGGATTACTACAAAGAAATTAACGATTAGGTCAAATATTGCTTCGTTTGTACCATTACTTTTGCTGAAATGCAACAAATCTTTCTTTTTTGGTCCAAGTAGTGGCTAAAATCGAAATTATTTCCACTATTCATCGTCGAAACTTTAGTAGCATTTTTTCTAACAACTTATTCGTTTGATACTACACCAAAAGTGTTGATTGCTCCAGACGAAAATTTATAACTGATTATAACATTATCACTGAATGATAATGCATTAGCTAACCAAACATCATCATTTAATGAATGTAGTGGTTAAAATCGAAATTATTTCTACTAATCGACATTTGACCTTAAGCAACTTCTTCTCTGACAACTTATCTTTAAAGCACTACCAACTAATTATCAATTGCTCCAGGTAGAATTTAATTTAGACCATCAGTAAATTTTTTGTACTACAACCAAACATCATCTGCTAAAATCTAAAGCTAAAATCAAAATTATTTTTAAATTGCCAAAATTTCCATAATATCTTATCAAAAGAAAAAGGGTAAAATTTATGTCCCCTTGTCTCACTTTCCCTCTCTGTTAATTTATTCATATATGCTCACATATGTATATATATAAACAATCTATGAAGAGAAGGAAGCAGCAGCACCAGGTGTTTAAAATCCCAAGACGAGAATTGCAACGACCATTGGTACAAGAAGCTCTTTGCGCGATACTGAAATTCGTGAATGTGTATACACGCCTGTAGGAAATACCTACACTTGAAACACACAAAAGGGCCAAGGGTTTCTGCGGTGTACTTGATTGTCGCATAATTTAACCTCTGCTTAAGGTAAAAGCGCCTCATTCCCTTCTCCCTTTTGCCCCCTCCCCACACACACACCCCTCGTTTGTTATGTGCGGCAACTTTGCGCTCTGAGATTCGCTCATACGTGAAACATACATACATATATACACACAACACCCTCCCCTTTCCTAAAAACTTGAGGATCCACCCTAGGGAGTTGCGTTAATGGCTGGTAAACTTGTAGTGGAAGCTCCCTGAGCAAGCAACTTAAAAAAAAGGGGAAAGAGAGGGCAAAATAAAAAAATGAAGACCGACAAACCCCTTAGTAAATGGCGCAAGTGCTTCATGAATTAAATTGTTTAAGCGTTCGGTGTCACCCTTGTTTGTAATCTTCGTATACGGTTTGCTTTGGGATTAGGAAATGTTCGCCAGCAAAAGGATGATATAAATCTTATGTTAAATAACAAGTCACTATAGAGATGGTTAATTGCATTAGAAAGTTTTATTATTATTTCTTAATATTATTTCCATTGTAAAAAGAACGGTACTCATTTAGTACCAATGTTGGTACTGAATCCTAATTTAGTACCAATTTTGGTATTAAATCGTAATTTGGTACCCATTTTAGTACTAAATCCTAATTTGGTACCAATTTTGATACTAAATCGTAATTTGGTACCAATTTTGGTACTAAATCGTAATTTTCTTCTATTTTAATACCGAAATCAGTAGCTCTGATTTAGAACTTTTCTTATTACTGTGTTTGTTGCAATATTTTTGAATCTTGTTTTCGTTACGGATGATCCTAATGGTTGTCGGTTGTTTTAAGAAACGTTTATAGAGTATTTTTAATTCAGTTAGGAGCAATTAAGCGTGAAGTACTTTGTAAATAACCTCTACAACTATTAAAGTTAATCTATATCTTTTTTCGACTGTTCTACAACCTTCTAATTTTATTTATAATGTTTTTAGGTTCAATTATAATCATCAAGGTTTACCTATTTGTAAATCTGTATTCTTCTTAGTTTGATCCGTAACCTTTTAGGTTGATCTATAACCTTTAAAGTTGATCTGCAACATTCTGATTTGATCTATAACACTTCTGGATTGACATATAGTATTTTAAATTGATCTATAACCTTCTAGGTTGATCTACAGACTTTAAGAATGATCTATAATTCAATTACGATGATATATAATTTTCTGAGCTGATCTATAATCTCCCAGTTTGTTCTATATCATTTAGAATGATCTAAAAGCTCTTAAATTGATCTATAACCATATATAGGTTGATCTACAGCTTTTGTGATTCATCTATAATTGTTATATAATCTTCTATTTTGACCTATAATAAACTAAGTTGACCTATATCTTTATTCGAGTTATCTACAACCTTCTTGTTTCATCTATAAGTTTCTAAATTGATCTACAACCTTCCAGGTTGATCTAAAATTATATTACAGTGATATTTAATCTTCTGAGTTGATCTGTAACCTCTAAGGATGCTCTATACCGTTTACGTTGATCTAAAAGCTCTTAGAGCTCGAGGTTGACATTTCACATTGATCTATAACCTTCAAGGTTGTTCTATAGCGTTTAGGTTGATCTAGAACCTCTCTAGTTATTATATAATTTCGGAGGTTGATCTTTAACATTCTAGGTCCATCTGTAAATATCGATGTCGATCTACTAGGTTTTATGCTTTAATATTGAGGTTGATCTACGACCTTCTAGATTGATCTATAAACTTTGAGATTGATCTGTAAACTTGTATGTTGATCTATAACCTTTAAAGTTGATCTGCAACCTTCTGATTTGTTCTGTAACACTTTCAAGGTTGACAGATGATCTCTTAAACTGATTTATAACCTTCTAGGTTGTTCTATAGTTTTTTTTGTATAAACCAAAACCCCTAGAATCTAGAAATGAAGAATTTTTATAATAATCTAAAAGATTCAAAATTAATCCAATTGGTTTTAGATAAACCTAACAGGTTCAAGATTAACCTAAGAAGTTCTAAAATATCCTAAAAACATTCTATATTAACCGGAAAGGTTTAAAATTAATCCTAGAGGTTATAGATAAACTTAAATGTTATCCTAAAAATGTTATCCTAAAATTGTCTATATTAACCAAAAAGATTTTAGATTAATCCAAGAGGTTATAAGATTTGCCTAAAAAGTTCTAGATTAATCGAAAAATTTCTATACCGATCAAAAAAGTTCTATACTGATCTAAGAGGTTCTAGATTAACCAAAGGAGGTTGTAGATTAAACTAAAAATTTTCTACATTAATCGAAAAGGTTCTGCATAAGTATAAAAGGTTCTACATAAACCTAACAGGTTCTAGATGAACCTAAGAAATTCTAAATTATCCTAAAAACTATGAGGTTGATCTGTAATCTTCAAAGTTGATCTATAAACTTCTAGGATGATCTATAATCCTTTTAGTTAATCTATAACCTTCTGATTGGATCTTTAACACTTTCAAGGTTGACAGATGATCTCTTAAATTATGATCTATAACCTCTCTAAGTTGTTCTATGGCGTTTAGGTTGATCTAGAACCTTTTCAGTTGTTCTATAATTTCGAATGGTTAATCTATAACTTAGTTATAGATTAACTAAGGTAGATCTGTAAATATTGAGGTTGATGTCGATCTTCTAGATTTTATTTTTTAACATTTAGGTTGATCTATGACCTTATAGATTGATCTTTTAACTTTGAAATTGATCTATAACCATTTCTATTTAATTTTTACTTATTTCTTTCTATATTCAAATAAAATGTAAATGAATATTAAAATACTTCCTCTATGAGGAAGTAATAAAAGTAAAAACTTTTTTATAAATTGGATTAAAAAGTAAAATTTTAAATACAAAATAAAAAAGATTTCCAGCTTTTAGTTTATAATTATTCTAAACAACCTCTGATGACTTTGGACAATAAAGAAAAATTGTTGATTTAAATTATTTTCATAAAACAAACTAAACTGTATGCATGTTATAAATATATACATATACACACGTAAATATCCACATATACAAGTTCATGAAATTTCTCTATGTTATTAATTCCATCCATGGTTAATTTCAAGTTCCCCGGGCAATTAAAGTCATCGTTGTCGTTGTCGAAATTCTAGAAGCGGAAATACACCTTGGGAGTTTTGTTAAAGGCGGACTTCGCGAATGGGAAAATATATATCTAGATATGTGCATATATATGTATATGTATACTATTATATAGAATATATAAATTGTATAGGCTAGTTTACTCGAAATTTTGGTTTAGAGTGGTTGGAGGAGAGAGTGGGGGGTGGGGGTGGGGTTTGATGGGGGTTTGTGTCTCTCTTCCGGAAAGCTTATACGGAAGCCAGGAATCTGATATAGGAGCTGGACGTAGTTGGACAATGGGCAGAGGTTTGTTGGGTTACATTCGTGTTGGCTATTTGCCAGTTTACATTGTCCAAAACGGGACGTTTCGTACAAGTGAACTTCTTCCTCTAACACGTGCACCCTACACTCCCCCCCACTCCACTCCAAGAGTCGTTTTGCATTTGAGCTATATTATATCATGTGTATATATATATATATATATATATATATATATATATATATATATATATATGATAAAGACCACTTGGCAAACGGTTCACTTACTTTCTGTGTACTAATGAACATGAGGGAGTAAGTGCAGTGGGTGCATTTTTGGTGTTGGTTATATGTTTTACTTTAAGTTTTGTTTTACTCTCACTTCTATTCCTTGGTTTCATTTTTACTTCTACTTTTATTGCGGACCCTACTTTAGGTTTTGGATGAACTTAAAATGTTCTAAATTAACTCTAGACGGCTTAGTAGGTTCTATATTAATTTATTAAAGGTTCTAGATCAATCTCAGGAGTTCTAAGAAATTGAAGTAAGTAATAAAAGATTTTGCGTGGCTATAGAATAATTTTTAATTTCTAGATTAACCTAAGAGGTTCTGTATGAACCTAATAGGTTCTAGGTGAATATATTAGGTTCTAGATGAACCTATTAGATTCTACGTGAACCTATTAGGTTCCAAATGAACTTAATAGGTTCTAGGTTGACCAAATGAATCTATTAGGTTTATTTGGATCCTAATAGGTTCTAGGTTGAACAAATGACACTATTAGGTTTATTTGGAACATATTAGGTTCTCTTAGAACCTAATATGTTCATCTGGAACCTAATAGGTTCTCTTAGAACCTAATATGTTCTCCTTAAACCTGGTTTTAGGTGAATATATTGGGTTCCAGATGAATCTATTAGGTTCTAAGTAAACCAATTAGGTTCGAGATGAACCTAATAGGTTCCAGATGAATCTAACAGGTTCTAGGTGAATCTATTAGGTTCCAGGTGAACTTAACAGGTTCTAGATGAATTTAATAAGTTCTAAGTGAACTTAATAGATCCTAGATTAACCTAATATGTTCTAGATGAAGCTAAGTTTATATATTAACCTAATAGGTTCTAGATGGACCTTAAGGGTCTAGATTAAAAGGGTTGTAGATTATTTTTAAAAATTTCTAGATTAATCCAAAAGATTCCAAATTAATCCAAGTGGTTTTAGGTAAACCTAACAAGTTCTAGATTAACCCAAGACGTTCTAAGTTATCCTAAGAAGCTTCTATATTAACCTAAAAGGATTATAGATTAAAATAAGAGGTCTTAGATAAATCCCAGAGGTTATAGAAAAACCAAAAAAGTTTAAGACTAATCCAAAAAGTTCTAGATTGATCTAAGAGGTTCTAGATTTATTTAAGCAGTTCTAGATAAACATAACAGGTTCTAGATTAACCTAAAAAGTTCTAAATTACCCTTAACATTGTCTATATTAACCAAAAAGGTTCTAGATTAATCCAAGAGGTTATAGAGAAACCTCAAATGTTCTAGATTAATCAAAAAAGTTCTATACTGATTTAAGAGGATTTAGATTAAGCAAAGGAGGTTCTAGATTAACCTAAAATTTTTTTACATTAATCGAAAAGGTTCTAGATTAATGTAAGCGGTTCTACAAAAACCTAACAGGTTCTAGATTAACCTAAGGAATTCTAAATTATTTTTAAAAGATTCTACATTAACCTAAAAGTTTTTTAGATTAATATAAGTGGTTTTAGATTAATCCAAGAGGTTATAGAGAAACCTCAAAAGTTCTGGATTAATCCAAAAGGTTCTAGATTGATCTAAGAGTTTCTAGAAGAAGCCAAGGAGTTGTAGATTATCCTAAATAGATTTTAAATTACCCAAAAGGTTTTAGATTTATCTAAGAGATTCTAGATTTACCTAAAAAGTTTTAGACAAATCTTAAAGGTTTCAGATTAATCCGATAAGTACTAGATTATCCTAAAAAGATTCTAGATTATCCCAAAGGGTTTTATATTAATTTGAGGAGTTCTAGATTAATTCAAGAGGTTGTAGATAAACCTAAAAAAATTTCTAGATAAACCTAAAAAAATTTCTAGATTAATCTACAAAGTTCTAGATTGATCTAAAAGCTACTAGATTAACCCAAAATGTGCTAAATAAAATCCGCTGGTTTTAGATTATCCTAAAAGGTTCTAGAATAACCTTTAGAGTAATATAAGAGGTTCTAGATAAAACCCACATGTTTTAGATTGACCTAAAAAAATTCTAGGTTAACGCAAGAGGTTTTAGATTATTCTGAAAGGATCTAGAGAAACCTTAAATTTTCCTAGTTGAAGTCAAGAGGTTATAGATTTTCATGAAAGGTTCTACTTGAACCCAAGGAATCCTAGATTATCCTAACAAGATTTTGTATTAACCCAAAAGGTTGTAGAGTAATGTAAGAGGTTCTAGATTAACCTAACAGGTTCTCTAGGATAACTTGAAAGGTTCTAGATAAACCTTAAAGGTTTTTAAATGATCTCAGAGGTTGGAGATTAATTCAATAAGTTCTGGGCTATCCTAAAAATATTCTAGATTAACTCAAAATGTTATAGATTAATCTGAGAGGTTCTAGATTAACCTAAAATGTTACAGATTAATCTGAGAGGTTCTAAATTAACCTAGAATGTTGTAGAATAATCTGAGAGGTTCTAGATTAACCTAAAAGATTCTAGATTAATCTGATAGGTTCTAGATTAACCTAAAAGGTTCTAGATTATCACAAGGAATTCAAATAGACCTAACATGTTCTAGATTAACCCAAGAGCTTGTAGATTAACTTATGAGGTTCTAGATTAATATAAGAGGTTCTAGATGATTCAATGACTTTAAAGATCAACCTAAAAGTTTATAGATCAACCTTTTGTGTTGCAAATAAACGTTCAAATATTTGTAAATCATTTAAAAAATTGTCGAACTAAACCTTAAGTTTTATAGATCATTCCCAAAGTTTATAGATCAACTTAAGTATGATTTAGAAGGAAAAATTCTGCATATCTATAGAAAATTTCTTTGAAATTCTTGTGTTACAAATCATTAGGAACAGAAAAAATCGAATATATAATATATATTGTATTTGACCAATATTTTTGCGCCTTGTGAATTGGATGGTCCTTTAGGAAGGCAATTTCCGCTATTAAGGCGGAAATCGAATTCCCAGGAGAGAGAGAGAGAAGCGCTGTGTAGTGGACACATAGTACGTTTCAGACTGGATTAATGTCTCGCGGCTAGTACGGTACCCTTTATCGAATTTTCTTCTCGTGCGGTTGTATTTTATGCGCGTGTGAATGCGTCTATATCGGTATTTTTACAGAAGAAGTGACATTGCATGCAAAAAAAAATTCTCTTCCCTAAAATATTTATTTATATTTGCAGATCTCTTTTTTCCGTCAATAAATTTTGTTAACAATTTTAAAGTTTTTTTCAATCAACAACAACAACAACAATATTGGGTTGCTGTTATCTTTTTATTTTGATAATATTGCTGCTGCTCCTATTGTTATTGTTATTTTTGCTGTTTCTGTAATTTTTGTTATTATTATTGTTGCTGTTATTGTTATTTTTGCTGTTTCTGTTATTTTTATTATTATTATAATAATTGTTGATGTTGTTATTGTTATTTTTGCTGCTTCTGTAATTTTTGTTATTATTATTGTTGCTGTTATTGTTATTTTTGCTGTTTCTGTTATTTTTATTATTATTATTATAATTGTTGATGTTGTTATTGTTATTTTTGCTGCTTCTGTTATTTTTGTTATTATTATTATTGTTGCTGCTGCTGTTGTTATTTTTGCTGTTTATGTTAGTTTTGTTGTTGTATCTACTGTTGTCCTTATTCTTGTTGTTATTATTATTTTTGCTATTGCTGTTAATTTTGTTGTTCCTATTGTTATTATTATTCTTGTTGTTATTTTTGTAGCTGTTGTTTTTGTTGCTATTATAATTATTTCTGTAGTTGCTGTTATTTTTGTTATTATTAATGTTGCTCTTAATGCTGTTATTATTCTTATTGTTATTTTTGCAACTATTGTTTTTGCTGCTATTATAGTTATTTTTGTTGTAGCTGTTGCTGTTATTTTTGTTACCTTGTTTGTTATTTTTGTTAATATTATTGTTGTTATACAATAGCAATAATAAAAATAACAAAATCAGTAGCAACAACAATAAGAACAACAAAAATAGTATCAACAACAATAATATCAAGAACTAACAACAACAACAACAACAACAACAACAACAACAACAACAACAACAACAACAACAACAATAAAAACAACAATAACAGCAAGAATAATAATAAAATAATTGAAGCAAAAATAACAATAACATTGTCAAAAACAATAGCAATAAAAAGAACAATAATAACAAAAGCAAAAATAACAGAAGCAACAAAAATAACAGTCAGTACCATGTCAGAAGCAACAGTAATAACAATAGAAACAAAAATAATAAAAAAATAACAAAAACAACAACAAAAATAACAAAGTACGTAATAACTGTGGTTATTCTATTCTCGTGGAGTGTATTTTGGTTCGTTAGTTATTTGATCGACGTGTAATTACTGGCGAACGATTGGCAAACTTCGTTGCTTCGTAAAATTGATAATGGCACGCGTTCACCCCAAAAAACAAAAACAAACCGCAACATTCATTCTCTCTCTCTCTCTCTCCCTCTCTCTTCCTCTCTAGTTTTGCAAACTGCGTATAAGTAGTTAGAGCAATTTCGTTTTATTTCCTCTGATTATAGTTCCTCTCACCCCTTCTCTCCAAACATACAACAGGCAAACAATTCTCTCTCACTCGTTACATTGGAAAAGCTCGTCATGAAACAATGAAGCAGAAAACAAAATTTTCCTTTTTTTTCATCAACAATTACAAAAAAAGCAATTTGTAACTTTTAATGATCCTTATGATAATTATCCTCTCGGTGAATTTGCGTAAATGCGCTTTAAGTAGATTTTGTAATTGTTACCTTTCTATGTATGTAGCATGAAAATAAAATAAAGGGAGAAAATTACTATGGGAGCATTTTTTTTTTGCAACTAATTTGGGGTGATTAAATCACTCTCTTCTTTTTGGGATAATTTTGATAATTATTTTTTCTTCTTTTTGGAACTCAATTTTGAAAATGGATTTTCGAAATCAATTTTGAAGATAAAATTTATTTTCGAAATTTTTGAAATTTACTTTTGAATTTTGAATATTAATTTTATTTTTTGATTGTAATTTTTCAAAATAAATTTTAGTTTTCAAACTAATTTTTAAATTTGAATTTTTCAATTAAGTTGAAAATTTATTTTGAAACTAATTTTCAAAATAAATTTTATTTTTGAAACTAATTTTAAGGGCATTTGAACCATGATGACGTCACAGCCTTAAAACACATGCTTTGCAGAACCTATGACGTCATAATGGTTCAAATGCCCTTAAGAAATTAATTTTTTCTTGAAAACGCATTTTAAAAATTTTTTTCTTCTTGTAAAACTAATTTTTGAAAATTATTTTTATTTTGGAGTGTAATTTTCAAAATTAATTTCCTCTTGAAACTAATTTTTAAAATTACTTTCTTTTTGCAACTAATTTTGAAAATTAGTTTTATTTTTGTAACTAATGTTGAAAATATATTTTATTTTTGAAAATAATATTAAAAATTAATTTTTTCCTGAAAATTATTTTCAAAATTATTTTCTTTTTGTAACTAATTTTGAAAATGAGTTTTATTTTTGAAACTAATATTCAAAATTACTTTCTATTTGTAAATAAAATTTTTAAAATTAATTCTATTTTTAAAATTATTTACCTTTTTAACTAATTTTGAATATTTAGTTTATTTGTGAAAGTAATTTTCAAAATTAATTTGATTTTTGAAAGTAATTTTTAAAATTTATTTTTTCTTGAAACTAATTTTCAAAATTATTTTATTTTTTAAACTAATTTTGAATATAAAGTTTATTTTTGAAAGTAATTTTTAAAATAAAATTCTTCTTGAAGCTAATATTTAAAATTTTTTTTTGCAACTAATTGTTAAAATTAATTTTATTTTTGAACGTAATTTTCAAAATTAATTTCTACTTAAAACTAATTTTTCAAAATTATTTTCTTTTTGGAACTAAAATTTGAAAATGTAATTTTAAAACCAATTTTGAAAATAAAATTTATTTTTAAAAATTTTGAAATTTACTTTTGAATTTTGAATATTAAATTTATTTTTGAAAGCAATTTTTCAAAATGAATTTTATTTTTCTAAATAATTTTGAAAATTAAATTTTTCAATTAATATTGAAAATAAAATTTCATTTTGAAACTAATTTTTAAATATAATTTCTTCTTGAAACAAATTTTTAAACTTAATTTTATTTTGTATCTAATTTTGAATATTAAGTTTATTTTTGAAAGTAATATTCAAAATTAATTTCTTCTTGAAACTAATTTTCGAATTTATTTTCTTTTTCTATCTTATTTTAAAAATTATTTTTATTTTTGAAAGTACCTTTGAAACAGAAAATTTTATTTTTTAAACTACTTTTAAAAAGACAATTTTGAAATTAATTTTAAAAATAAAATTTACGTTTTATTTTTTAAAGTAATTTTGAATATAAAATTTTATTTTTGAAACTAATTTTTAGAATTATTTTCTCTTTGAAAACTATTTTTTAAAATTAATTTATTAACCATTTTTTGATTAACCAATTTTCAGTCTATAAATTTTTTTTTTTGCAAAATCAAATATATTTGTTAATTTAAAAAAGTACCAAAAATTAAAAAATTCTTAAAAATTAAATATGTTAAATATAAGTTTTTTAGTTTATTTTTATAAACAAATGATTTTCATAAATATTTCCAATTTTAGAGAAATAAATAAAAAAAAAAAAAAATTTTAGTATGCGTAGCCATCAGGGTATACTCTGACCTTATGATTGAATTTTATTTAGAATATATTTCCATATTCCGGGAAATTTTCTAATGTTCAATTAACAATTTTGTTTACCGTTACTTGTTTGTTTATTATTAATTATTTGGAAGCAATGTTTGTTAATGGCCAAGCGACCTCTGATTCTGAACTGGATATAGTTTCAGAGGCTTTAGTGGATTTGGTTGGGGATGTGCTATCAGCACACATACCAACAGTAATTACCCCATCTGTCTTCAAGCACCCTTCGGAGAGAGCAAGAGAGAGAGAGAGAGAGGACCCTGAATATACCCCCGGCACCTTTGTCAAAGACGCCTTAGGCGATCTTCCCCCCCCCCCCTACTCCTTCATCATCATCCCCTAAACCACATTCTGCAGACTCAATAAAATTTATTAGTGAAATTCTAATTATTATTAACACTGGATAAAGTGATTTTTACCACATTAAGATTATTGGAAGAATCGAATATAGAGAAAACAAAGGATTATTCAATTTACGGTGGATTGGGAAGGTTTAAGAAGAAGGATTTCTTTCGAGGGAGTAATGAAAAAATATTTATTCTCAAAATGATAGATTACATTATTTTGAAAACATTTGTAGAATATTAATTCAAAGAGTTTTAAAAAAGGATGACGAAGCTTCAAGAATGACAAAAAGAAAAATATGTAAAAAATTACAAAAGATGTTGTAGATTTACATATAAGGTTATAGATTATAGATCTTCATAATCCTAAGGAGAATACATAACTAATCCCAACAAAGGATGTAGTAACCTAAACGCTATGGAACAACCAAGGAGATAGTAGATTAACTTACAATTATAAATCACCGAAAAATAATTATAGATTATAACCCAGAAGGTTGTAGATCTATCGATAAAACATACAGGTCAACATAGAAGGTTATATGACAAACTAAAAGTGTTATAGATTAACTCAGAAGATTGTAGATCAAATATAAAAGGTTGTAGCATAACATAAAAGGTTACAGATCAACGTTAGAAGAATATAAATCAACCTTGGAGGAATATAGATCAACCTTGGAAGAATATAGATCAACCTTGGAAGAATATAGATCAACCTTAGAAGAATATAGATCAATCGTAAATGATAAAAAACAATCTCTTCTAGATCAACCTAAGAAGAGAAGCTAATTTCTATCCTAAGAAAATAACTTTTATTTAAAGTAAGGTTAAAAGGTTCTAGATCTATAACTTCCCTGAATAGTCTTAGATTCACATATAACCTCAAATTAATCTATAATCGCTCGATTAATGACCACCTAGATTGATCTACAACTTTTTAATCTGAATTGTCTCATAATAATTTTTAAACTTCTCTACAAGTTTTTATATTTTCTCAGTATGTTAAGAAACATTCTAAGTTTATTTTGATCTTGTTAGAGGAGACTATAGATCAAATTAGAAGGTTTTAATTTGATCTATAGCCTCTTAGGTTAATTTATGACCTTCTAGGTTCGTTACTGACATCCGAGATTAATGTACATATTACCTTTTGATTAAGATTTACTACGCTCTTAGGTTCATCTACAAACTCTTTTGTTGAAAAAGAACCTTTTATATTAATCTATAACCTCTTAGCTTGATCTATAACGTCGAGATTCATCTAAAACCCATTAGCGTGCTTTACAACCTTTTTGGTTCATCTTTAACATATTAATAAAGCCTAGAAAATTTTAAGCGAAGCTAGAAATTTTTAGGTTGATCTAGAACCTTTTAAGTCGATCTAGAACCTTGAAAATGCGTTTTTATTTCGATTGATCTGTAAGTTCGATCAATCTTGACATTGTGGATTAACCTAATAGGATGTAGACTTATATATGCTCTTTATTAAACTAATATTTTCATCTAGATTTATAAGTTCTATGATAATCTAAGTATGGTTCTAAACAAATCTTAAGTATTCTGGATTAATTCTGCATTAATTATGGTTCTACATTAACCTAAAATGTTCTAGATTAACCTTAGAGGTTCTAAATTAAGTTAAATTTTTTTAAAATTAACCTTAAGCCTTCTAGATGAATCTAAGAGGTTCTACATTAACCTAAAACGTTCTAGATAATTCTGAAAACTATTCTAGATTAATCTAAGAGGTTCTAGATTTATCTATAATAATTTAAGGTTGAGCTGTAAACGTTGAATTTGTAACCTCTTAGGTACTTCTAGACCATGCTTTAAAATTAAGCTTATTTTTTATCTTATAAAGTAATCTATGACGTTCTAGATTGATCTACAACCTTCTGGATTAATCTGTAACCTTTCAGGTTATTCTATAACCTCCTAGGTAAATCTACAACCAGTTAACTTAATCTATAAACTTTTAGGATGATCTATAAGCTGCAAGGTTATTCTATAACATTTTAGGTTCATCTACAACCTCCTAGATTGATCTATAACCTCATAGGTTAATCTGTGACTTTCTAGGTAGATCAATAACTTTCTAGGTTAATCTGCAACTAGTTAAGATATGATTTTATAATCTTCTAGGTAAATCTATACCCTCTTATGTTAGTCTATAACCTTTCAGGTAGATCTATAACATTTTAATCTATAACCTTTTAGGTACATCTATAACATACTAAATTAATGTATAACCTTTTAGGTAGATCTATAACATCTAGATTAATCTATAACCTTTTAGGTAGATCTAGATTAATGCAAGATGTTCTAGGTTAACTTAAAATGTTCTAGATTTATCTGATATTCTAGATTAATCGAAGAGGTTTTACAGAAACCTCAAAAGTTCTAGATTAATATAAGAGATTCTAGATTAACCTAAAATGTCTTAAATTAATCTTAGAGGTTCTACATTAAGTTAAAGTTTAGAGGTTCTGGATTAATCTGAGAAATTCTAGATTAACCTAAAATATTCTAGATTAACCTTAGAGGTTCTAAATTAAGTTCAAAATTTTTTAAATTAACCTAAAATCTTCTAGATTAATCTAAGTGGTTTTACAATTAACCTAAAACGTTTTAGATGAATCTAAAGTATTCTAAATTAATTTAAGAGATTCTAGATTAATCTAAGAATCTCTAGATTGACCTTAACTATTCTAGATTAATTTAAAAGGTTCTACAATAACTTAAAAGTGTTTTTTATGAACTTACTAGGTTGTAGTTTAACCTAAAGTCAATGAAGAACTTTTTAAGTTGATCCAGAACCTTTTAAATTAATCTAGAACCTTAAAAATTCGTTTTAAAAATGGTATTTAAGATTATAATTTAAAAAATGGTATTTTCCAATTTTCGAACATTTCTTATTCAACTGTGAAGAAAAATGGCGCGTACATATGTAATTTATTTTTCCATTTCATTATTTTGAATGTGGCCTTTTTTTAATATGTATATTTTTCACTCTTTTCTTCTCATCTTCTTTTTGTCTTCATTTATTTTTTTTCTTTATTTTTACGTTTTTTTTCTTATTCTTTTTTTTTTTTTGAAAGATCGTTTGTTCTGACGTGTCGCTTCATTTCGAGCTTGTTCTATACTTTTGTTTTGCGTGGAACAATAAAGAGAGCACGTGTGCATAAGTGCTATGCTTCAACGGGAGAGTTTTGTTGAACGAAAGCGAAGGAAAATAGTATATATATGTATACATAAAACGAGAGAGGTAAACAGCTGAGGAAAATTCGTCGCGACACCAACAACGTCGACGACAACGACAACGACGACAACGCACTGGGAAAAATAAACTCACGACCCTCGAATATTCAATGTATGCACATTATATACGTACATACAGATATATATATGTATATATCAAAGTAAAGAATTTTGTTTCCCTCTTGAAAATATAATTCCCATATGATATATTTTTAAATATGTGAAAAATTTTATTGATCGCTCTTAAATCTTTAGAGGAAAATTATAAAATATGTGTCTTTTTATAAATTTTAAGAAATATCAAAGAGACATAAATTATAAGTATTTATAAAATATTTATAAACAAATTTGTAAAAGTAATCATTTAGGTTGACATCAATTTAGATTGATTTACAACAATTTAGATTAATATATATCAATTTAAGATGATCTATAACTATTTAGGTTAATCTATAATAATTTAGGTCCTAGGTAATTCATTAGGCTTCCAGGTTAATCTATAACCTCCTAGGTTAATCTATAACCTCCTAGGTTAATCTATAACCTTTCAGGTTGATCTATATCCTCTTAGGTTAATATATAACCTTTTAAGTTAATCTATAATCTTTTAGGTTAATCTATAACCTCTTAGGCTAATATGTAACCTCCTAGGTTAATCTATAACCTTTTAGGTTGATCTATAACCCCTAGGTGGATCTATAACCTTTTAGATTGTTGTATAATCTCATAGGTTAATCTGTAACCTCTCAGGTTAATCTATAACATTTAAGGTTGATCTATAACCTCGTAGGTTAATCTATATAACTCTCTACATTAATCTATGATCTCCTACGGTAATCAATAGCTTCTTCTAAATTAGTATAAAATGTACTAGATTAAACTATATCGTCTTTGGTAAATTAATAATATCCTAGGTTAATGCTGAGCATTTCAGGTTAATCTATAAACTGCAAGATTAAATTTATAATCCACTATTAGGTGAATCTATAACCTATAAGTTTAATATGTAACCTTCTAGATTAATCTACAGCTTATTAGGTTAATTAATAATAATCTAAGAGATAATAAATTAATCTAAAGTGTTCTATATCGACTTACTAGGTTCCAAATTAACAAAAAATCTTCTTGATTAACCTAAATTATTCTAGAATAGTCGAAGAGGTGCTAGATTATTCTAAATTGTTTTATATCAAGATACTAGTTAGTAGATTAACCTACAGTTTTTAGATTAACCTAAAATGTTTTAGATTATCCTATACAATTCTACATTAATCTAGAAGGTTATAGATTAACCAAGAAGGTTGTATATTAACCTAGAAAGTTGTATATTAACCTAGAAGGTTATAAAGTAACCTACAAGGTTATAGATTGA
Organism: Leptopilina heterotoma; assembly: GCF_015476425.1. Classification (NCBI taxonomy): domain Eukaryota; kingdom Metazoa; phylum Arthropoda; class Insecta; order Hymenoptera; family Figitidae; genus Leptopilina; species Leptopilina heterotoma. The sequence continues at coordinate 636,674 of NW_025110975.1, forward strand.
CATACTAGATTATAGATTAATCTACAAGGTTATAGATTAACCTAGAAGGTTGTAGATTAACTTAAAAGGTTATAAATTAACCTGCATGGTTATAGACTTACAAGATTATAGATTAACTTACAAGGTTATAGATTAACCTAGAAGTTTATAGATTGACTTACAAGATTATAGATTGACTTACAAGATTATAGATTAACCTATAAGGTTATAGATTAACCTATAGGGTTATAGATTAACCTGGAATGTTATAGATTAACCTACATGATAATAACCATGTTAGAAAAATATAGAATAACCTAGAGGATAATAGATCAACTTAGAAGTTTATACATCTATAACCACCCTAAAGTAATCTGTAACCTTCAAAGACAGTCTAAAGTATTCGAGATGAATCTAAAAGGTTCTAGATTAACTTAAAATGTTCTAGATTAACCTGAACGGATCTTAATTAATCTAAGTGGTTCTAGACTAACCAAAAGTGTTCTAGATTGATCTAAGAGTTTTTGCATTAATTTAAAATGTTCTACATTAACCTAAAGTATTCTATATATTAATCCTAGAGGTTCTAGATTAACCTAAAGTTGTCTAGATTAGGTTAATGCTGAGCATTTTAGGTTAAACTATAAACTGCAAGATTAAATTTATAATCCTCTATTAGGTGAATCTATAACCTATAAGTTTAATATGTAACCTTCTAGATTAATCGACAGCTTATTACGTTAATTAATAATAATCTAAGAGATTGTAGATTAATTTAAGATGTTCTGGATTATTCTTAAAATATTCTATAATTACATGAAGGTAATAAGAGGTTCTAGATTAATTGAAGAGTTTCTAGATTAACCAAACATGTCCTTAATTAACCCACGAAGTTCTAAATTATCCTTAGAAAGATTCTATATTAACCTAATAGGTTTTATATTAAAGAGGTTTAAAGAGGTTTTATATTAATCCAAGAGGTTTTAGATAAACCTAAAAAGTTCTGAATTAATCCAAAAGATTCAAGATTCATTTAAGAGATTCTAGATGAACCTAATAGGTTATAAAAGATTAAAGCTTCATTCTAATATATGTATAACCTTTAATATTTTAGGCCTATCTAAAAAGTTCTATATTTATACCTAAAATTTTATAAAAACTAAAATAATATTCTAGAAAAAAAATGTTTGATCATGAAAATAATATTTTTTCGTTATAAAAAAAAGATTGAAAATATTTTTATTTTATTATTTCTTTTATTTTACATTGCGTCGGTATCTCTCGATGACCTATTGCTCGACAATAGTACAGACGCAATTTACCCCCTATATACGTGAACCGCGCAAACCCCATGAAATTTCGAGATTGTACATTGAAATGTGGAAATTGGTCAACAATATCGACATGCATGTGTGTGTATGTGTTATAACCATAGAGGAGAATTGGAACACGGTTAGAGATTTCGGAGATCGATGTCTTGGTTTTCCACTGAGAAACTTGGATATTGTCAGGATATCTCGAGTACCGGAGGCAGCCCATAGGTTTGGTATGTCCGGTAGTTTGATTCTGTGGCCGAGTAATGCTGTGTGCTTAAGGTGTCACAAATCAAACGTCGAGTGAGTGTTACTTTGGTATGTTGTAGCGCGCACTTTACAGAGTTTCTCAAGGTATGCTCCACTTAACATTTGGCCATTAACAAAACTTTACTTCCCTTATCTTATGCGACTGTGTAGAATTTTGCCTTCAAACAACAGCTAAACTATAAATATTCAAATATTTACAAAAAATATCTTAAAAATCTTTTTTTAAAAACTTTCTTCTTAATTAGTAATGCAAAAAGAAGTAATGCAAAGAAAAAAAAATTTCAAAACAGAGAAGAACAATTACATTAGAATGAAGAATGTAGATTAGATTTTAGATATATTGATCTAGAAATATTTAGGTTGACTTGAAACCTTTTGGATTGATCTAGAAACTCTTAGATTAATTTAGATAATTTTAGGTTATTCCAGAACCTAGTAGGTCGACTTTAAAAACTTTAAGTTAATCTAGAAACTAGTAGGTTAATATAAAACACTTTAAGTTATTCTAGAACCGCTTAGCTTAATCTGGAATACTTTAGGTTAATCTAGAACATTTTAGGTTAATCTAGAAATTAGTAGCTTGATATAAAACACTTTAAGTTAATCTGGAACCACTTAGATTAATATAAAATACTTTACGTTAATCTAGAACCTCTTAGGTTAATCTACAACTTCTTGTATTAATCTAGACAATTTTAGGTTAATCTGGAACCTCTTAGATTAATCTAGACAATATTTAGGATAATCTATAACCTCTTAGATTAATCTAGACAATTTAGGTTAATCTAGAACCTCTTAGATTTATCTAGACAATTTTCGGTTAATCTAGACAATTTTGAGTTAATCTAGAATTTCTAAGATTAATATAGAATACTTTAGGTTAATCTAGAACATTTGAAGTTAATGTAAAATTACTGGAGAACCTCTTAGATTAAGCTAGAACACTTTGGGTTAGTCTAGAACCGCTTAGATGAATCAAGAATAGTTAAGGGTAATCTAGAACCTCTTATATTAATCTAGAACATTTTAAGTTAATCTAGAACCTCTTAGATCTACTAGAATACTTTAAGCTACCTTTGAAGGTTACAGATTACTTTAGTTTTGTTGTAGATATATAACCATCTAGGTTGATCTATTATCTTCTAGGTTAATCTAAAACTTTCTAAGCTGGTTATTATATTTTAGGTTAATCTATAACCTTCTCGGCTAATCTAGAAACTCTTAGTTTAATCTAGAGCAAATTAGGTCGATGCAAAATACTTTAGGTCACTCTAGAATCTGTTGGATTACTCTAGAATATTGTAGGGTTATTTAAAATATTTAAGTTCATCTAGAACCTAGTAGATCGATATGGAACACTTTAGTTTAATCTAGAAACTCTTACATTATTCTAGAACATTTTAAGTTGATCTAGAACCTCTTTTATCAATCTAGAACACTTTAGATTGATCAGTAAAAGTGTAGGTTAATCTATAAGCTTTTAGATTAACGTAAAGCACTTTATGGTAATCTAGAACCTCTTAAATTAATATAAATCCTTTTAGGTTAATCTAGAACCTAGTAAGTTAATATAAAACACATTAAATTAACACAAATTAAATTAATCTAGAACTGCTTATATTGAATATACAAAACGTTAGGTTAATATAGAACCTCTTAAATTAATCTAGAACACCTTAGGTTAATGTAGAACTTATTTGGTTAATATAAGAAACTTTAGATTAATCTAGAACCTCCAGGATTAATCTAGAATACTTTAGGATGATCTAAAACATTTAAGGTTAATTTGGAACCAATTAGGTTGTTATAGTATACTTTAAGATAATATAGAACAGTTTAGATTATTCTAAACACTTTAGGTTAATCTAAAATACCTTAAGTTAATACAGAACGTTTTTGGTCTAAAAAAATAAAATCTATCTAAAACTTAGTAGATTTATATATAACTAAGGTTGATCTGTAATCTTCCTACTTGATCTACTGTCCCCTAGGTTTATCTTTAACCTTCTTTTCTGAGAGTTTTATAGACTATTTTGTTACAGCTGCTAGATTACAGTTTAGTGTGGTTATAGATTATCCTAAAAGGTTGTAGATACACCTAGGAGGTTCTAGATCTACCTAGAAGACAATAAATTAACCTTAAAACACCTAAAATGTTCTAGACTAATCTAAGAGGATCTAGACTTACCTAAATAGTTCAATATCGACCTTCCAGGTTCCAGATTAATCTGAAGTGTTCTATATTGACCTACTAGGTTCTAAATTAACCTAAAATATTCTAAATAACCTAAAGTATTCTAGATTAATCAAGGAGGTTTCAGATTAAATTAAAGTGTATTATGTCAACCTTGATACATTGACCTAAAGTGTTTTAGATTAATCAAAAGTGTTCTATATCGACTTACTAGGTTCCAGATTAACCAAAAATCTTTTAGATTAACCTAAATTATTCTTGAATAGTCGAAAAAGTACTAAATTATTCTAAATTCTTTTATATCAATCTACTAGTTACTAGATTAACCTAAAGTAATCTAGATTAACCTAAAGTGTTTAATATAGACCATTTAGGTTCTAGATTAACGTAAAAGGTTGTAGATTAACCTAGAAGGTTATAAGTTAACCTAAAATTTTTTAGATTAACCTAAATTATTCTAGATTAGTCTAAGAGGTTCTCGATTATCATTAATTGTTTTATATTAATATACTAGTTACCAGATTAACCTATAGTTTCTAGATTAACCTAAAATGTTTTAGACGATCCTTTACAACTCTAGATTTATCTTGAAGGTTATAAATTAACGTAGAAGGTTGTAGATTAACCTAGAATGTTGTAGATTAACCTAAAAGGTTGTAGATTAACCTAAAAGGTTGTAGATTAACCAAAAAGGTTGTAGATTAACCTAGAAGGTTATAGACTGACTTACAAGATTATAGATTGACTTACAAGATTATAGATTGACTTACAAGATTATAGATTGACCTACAAGGTTATAGATTAACCTAGAAGATTATAGATTAACCTGGAAGGTTATAGATTAACCTACATGATAATAACCATGTTAGAAAAATATAGAATAACCTGGAGGATAATAGATCAACTTAGAAGTTTATACATCTATAACCACTCTAAAATAATCTGTAACCTTCAACGACAGTATAAAGTATTCGAGGTGAATCTAAAACGTTCTAGATTAACTTAAAATGTTCTAGATTAACATAAACTGATCTCGATTAATCTAAGTGGTTTTAGACTAACCAAAAGTGTTCTAGATTAATCTAAGAGTTTGTACTGTGGCGACTTTCCCGAGAATTTAATTTAATTAGTTAAATAGTAAAATAAAACGTGGGTAGGACTCGAGAACGAAGCTCACAAAAGGAGAAGAGATTTTCCGCCGCAGAAGAATCACACGCTCTACGAGTGTAAGTCGCCAGGCAGAGACGAATAGGCAGAGAAGATAGATCGGACTTACCAATCGTTGAATTGTCGATGAAATTGATAATCAACCAATCGATGGAAACAAATTAATCCCAAGATAGGCTGGTAAATCACTAAGAAAACAGTATTAACAAAAAGAACACAATTTATTTACTTAATATTGGTCGAAAGTAACACTGTATTGTAACGCGTTTTTGGCGGAGAAATTCTCGTGTCGCAGCACGATGTTCGCTCAAGCTCGCCGCAATCTTTTCTCTGGCGTTTCTTTTTAGCGGCAATCCGGCGTCGTCGAACATGAGGTTCGTGTCGTCTGCTAGTGACGCGTACACCATCTACAACTTCTGACGCGCGGGATATTTAAAAATAACAAATAGTAGTAATAATAATATAGATGACAAAGAGTAAGGACAAGTTAAACAAAACAAAATTAACTTTGGGAAACGCGTAATATTTTACCGTTACATTCCCCCTAACTAAATTGTAGTTACTCTTTGTTATCGAGCCCGATCAATCGTCCGGCATCTATTCGTCTGAAAGTATTTAAAGTAAGGTAATAATATTTCAATAATAAAAAAAGTTTAAAAAAAAATAGCGACTTACACTCAAAAAAATTTTTTCTTTTTTTTTGATTAATGATAACTAAAGTAATCTCATCTAACTTCCTATAAGCATACACACAACATACTGTAATTTATTAATTATAGGAGCGACTATGTAGTTTTAGCAATGCTTTCGTGGAGTAAATAAAACTGAGATGAACGCGTGATAAAAGGATAAGACTAAATAAACATATATATATTTTTTTTTTTTGGAAACACTTTGGTAAAAAAGAAAACTGCTTTTTGTAACTAGTATAATGTTTTGAAATAACGCGGCACTAAAGGTTCGGCGGGGAACTGCTCTCCTCTTTGGAAGCCCCTGTTGGTGCAGTTTCGGTTTCTTCTTTTTCCTTGACGTTTGACTGATTGCTCATAACGAGGTGATTGAGCTGGGTGGATACCGATTCCATGTCGTCTTCAGAAGAGCTACCGGTTGTTGATACTATTTCTACTGTTGGGCCTAATGGTCTTATGGTATTAAGTCCAGAAGGTCCTGGCGGTCGCGCTGAACGCGTTTGAGACAATCCTGAGGGTCTGATATTAGTTGCTACAAATGGTTGGTGGTTGTAGTCGGCTTCGATTTCTAAAGCAACCTTTCTTCGCATAGTAATTGCCTTTTCCACCAATTGCTTTCGGCACAGTGAACAATGAGGGTCCGGCATGTTTCTCGGTGACCTGCATCTTCTACACTTGAGGTGTTCTGGCAAACTGGGTTCGGCATTGGCGAAGTGCGGCCAGGGGCACTCGCGCGTGGAGAAGTCGGTGCAATTACATTCTTGGCAAAATTTACCGTTGTACTCTTTTGGGCAAGTATAGTGTGGGTGTCCTCTCCCGCCGCAGTTGAGGCAACCAGGAGGTGGTTTGGGCCTTAGGGCTGGTTCTCGAAGCTGGGCCTGAGCGTGGTAGACCTCGCTTAATTTCTGAGTGAAGTAATTTTTATAGCGATTACTCAGCTTGGCCAATGGTTGGATTTTTTTGTGATCGGCGAGTAGGTTGTCCCAATCGTAATTAAACGCGGTAAGTTCCGTTTGGAGTTCTTCGACTTTTTCTTGAGATTTCTGTAGTTTAACTTGAGTGGCTTCCAGTTTCTCGTACATGTTCTGACGCTCTTTAGATTGCTCTAGAAGTGCTTGTACAAGTCCTTCGTTAGAAGTGTTACTCCTGGAAGGCGTTGACAGTAACGCGTTATATTCCTTTTGAAGGTTATCCGCGTGTTGGAGGGCCTCTTTGAGTCGCGTGTTAGTAGACTCAAGGGATGAGAGTATTCCTTCTAGTTCTTCTTTTCGGAGAAGGACAAGTCCGGAGGCTTCTTCTGTTAAGACTGGAATCGTGTCGTTGGGACTGGAGTCAGCTGACGTCAGTTGAAGACGGATGATTTTGGTCTCAGCAGCGGATGGAAGGGAAAACTCGTTGTTCGATTCCATGATAATATCTGAAAAATTTTTACACAATAGTGCGCGATCGAAGATTTTTTCTAGCAACTTTTAAATCATTGACATGATATTTGCCAATTTTTTTGCCATTTTGATCGCCGATAATGACTACCATGGGAGATAATTTTTCGATTATTACTGCTGGTCCTTTGTAACGTGGAGCCAGTTTTGAACTAAAAGCACGAGCTGCATTAGATAACGTGTTATTCGGGTAAAACACATAATCTCCGAGCTGAAGGTTAACGATTTCTTTCCGACTTTTATTATAATATTTGCTTTGTTTCTTGTCAGCTTTGGCCATGAACTTTTCAACTTGTGTGCGAAGGGCATCTACGCGTTTTACGCGTTCTAACCAGTCGGGTATATTCGTGTCAATTGTCGAACTTGTTTTTGTGTCATTTATTTGTTCACCAACGCGTCTTGGTTCACGTGCAAAGTTTAGATAAGCAGGGGAAACTCCTAGTGAGGTGTGTACCGTAGTATTGTACGCGAATTGGATTTCTTCTAAAAACATGTCCCATTCGCGATGATTATCGCCGAGGAGACTTGAAATCATTGTTTTAATATTACGATTAACGCGCTCAACCGGGTTAGATTGCGGATGATAAACGGGTGTGGTTCGTTGAATAGACCCGATTTCTAATAAAAATTTGGTAACTGTTCGGTTTACGAATTCCGTTCCGTTATCCGTAATAAATATTTTCGGTGTCCCCCATTTATTTATTAATGTTGTTAAGGATTTTACTATTTTAGGGCCGTCGGCTTTCGATAGTGGAAAGCATTCTAGGTAACGCGTATAAGTGTCTTCACATGCTAGAATGTATGATTTCCCTGTTTTTGACCGAGGTAATGGGCCTACGATGTCTAACGAAACAATATCCCAAGGCTCGGAAAATTTACGCGGGTACATCAAGCCTTGTGGCGCGGAATTTTTAGACTTGCATTTAATGCAAGTTTCGCACTCGTTAATGAATTTTTTCACGTCTTCACGCATACCGGGCCAATAATAATGCTTGAGAATTAATAAATATGTTTTATTAATTCCTTGATGCGCTGATTGGGGGGTATCGTGATATTTCTTAATTATTGGAATTATTTCTGTTTCGCGTAAGACCTTTTTCCATGCATTATTATCACCAATGCATTCTTTAAGATGATTCGGCTTGTAATAGTATAACGCGTTATCGCTGTCGAGTCTGTATTTGTTGTGACGCGAGGGATTACTTTGAACACGTGCTACCATCTCATCGTACCATGACATGTTACGAGTAAGTAGTAGCTGTGAGGGGGGCGTGTCTTCCGAAAAGTCTTCGTAGAGGCGTGACAAAGTGTCCGGCGCCTCGTTCATAGTACCTTTACGGTGCTCGATTTTCACGCGGTTCGCGGATAATTCTAAAGCCCAACGAGCGAGCCTGCCACGAGGGTCCTTGATACCTTGAAGCCAAATCAAACTCGAGTGGTCAGTTATGACAGTAAACTCGGTGGCTTCAAGATAACAACGAAGTTTCTTGATAGCAAAAATTACGGCTAAGCATTCCTTCTCAGTAGTGGTGTAGTTCAATTCTGCACCTCTGAGTGGTCTGCTCACGCACGTAATTAAGTATTCGCGATCTTCGCCCTTTTGTGTAAGGATCGCTCCAATCCCTGTGTCACTCGCGTCCGTGTATAAAAAGAAGGGTAAATTCGGGCGCGGTGCGTTTAAGGTTAGAGCATTTTTTAATGCATTTTTAACTTCTTGATACGCGTTTTCATGTTCGTCTGTCCATTCCCATGGGACCTTGGGGCTTGCTAATTTATTTAGCGGCCCTTGAACACGTGCGATATTGCGTAAATGTCTGTGGTACCAATTTACGGATCCGTTGAATCGACGTAATTCTTTACGGTTTCGCGGGGTTGGACGCTCGAGAATCGGTTCTATGCGCTTTGGATTCGGTTTGAGACCATCTGTGTCGAGGAGAAGACCGAGATACTCAACGGAAGATTTCGCGAAATGAGATTTTTCTCTATTTATCGACAAACCTGCATCTTGAAGGATTGTGAAAATGATGTCTAACAACAAGATATGCTCTTCAAAAGTCCTTGAGATGATTATCCAGTCATCTAGATACGCGTGAACCTGATCTATATAACGTTCTGGAAAATTATGTTTTCTGATATACTCTACGAATTTTTCTTTTAATCGGTCGGTTAAGGCTTGAAATGTGGCCGGCGCGTTTGTCAAACCGAAGGGCATTCGGACCCATTCAAATTGTCCCTTTCCCGGAATAGTGAAAGCTGTATATTCACGTGATTTGGGATCGATAGGAATGTGGTGGAAGGCGTCGGTGAGGTCTATGGTGCTAATGATATTAGCTTCTGATAACGCGTCTAGTATTGCATCCATACGTGGCAAAGGATAAGCCGACTTTTTCGTATTTTTATTTAATTTACGGTAGTCCATGCAGACTCTTGGCCTGCCGTCCTTACGGTATGTCAACACTACAGGGCTAGCAAAGCGACCGTTACTTCGTACTATAAATTTTTTTTCTAAATATTTGTCTACCTGGGCATCGATTATTTTATTAGCTTCCATACTACGTCGATATGGTTTAATTTTAAAGGGAGTCGGGTCTGTTAACTCGATAACGTGTGTAGTCAAATTTGTGACACCTGTTCCCGCGGTAAATTTAGACAATTTTTCGTCTAGAAATTCATTAAGAGTTTTTCTCTGATCTGTTGTCAATTCGATCAATTGAATTGAATTTAGGGAGTTACGCGAATTATTTACTGAACTCAAAGGGTTTTGTATTTTTGAACCTTTTATGGACCAATAACACCTAGTGGCGTCAATTATGACTTTCCACGTGGTTAAAAAATCCATACCTAAAATGATGGGGGTGGTAAGTCCATCAAGGACTGCAAACCAAACTTCACCATAACAGTCGTTTATTTGAATTTCGAATTTTACTGAGTAACGGGGCGTGGCCACGTGGTCGCGATGAGCGAGCTGTACGCCAGCGCGGGTTATCTCGTCGTGAACGGGTTTACCTTTTAAAAATTGTTTTATTTTATCGAATGATTCTCCTGACATGAACGTGCGATCACTGCCGGTGTCGAGGAGAGCGGGGAATTTATTTTCACCTATCATTACCGTAGTTGAGATAATATGACGTTCTTGAGACGGTGAGGGCAATGCTGGCCCTTTGAACACTTTATTTTTGAATTTATTTTCTAACGCGAATAAGTGGTTTGGAAAATTATTCGAAGGCAATGACGATAGTGAGGAAATGCTCGAACCAGGTAATCGCGTAGGATTGGTGGGGGGAGGTTCCTCATCAGAGTCAGAGGCCGAGTATTCAGTTTCGGATTCCGAGTAGTGACAATTGTCATAGTCGCTTTCAGAATCGCTAGTGAAATTCCCACCGGCATGCGCATTGTGTAGCGCTAATGCATTTTGGGGAAAACACGTGGATTCGTCAGCATTATTATGACAGCTGGTTGTCGGGATTTGTTTGTCTCCGTCAATAATCGATTTTGTAGGGTTTTGTTTACTTTCTATTTTGTGAAAAGGTTCGCCAGGGAGATTTATTCTCTCCTGGCGTCCTTCTCGTTTTTTTGGTTGCAATGATTTTGAGAATTATGTCCGAAATTTTCTGGATAATTACGGTTGGTATTTCCGTACCAGGACTGCATCGGGTGCGGCGGAGGTGCATTCGGCGGAAAATTTGGCTGAGATGCTTGCGCGTTACACTGACAGTTCGGCTGGCAATGTGGGGGAAAATTGGAACCGTGTTGATAATAATCGTGATTCTGATAACCGTGATTATTATAATATCCACGTTGATAACCGCGTCCGCGATTATTATTGCCACCACGATGACCGTTACCACGACCGCTGTGCTTTTGTGATTTTTTATTGTTATCACTGTCTCTACGCGAGGACGATCGACGTCTTTCCCCCTCCTTCTGCGACGAAGCAGAGCTGGAGGAGTATGAAGATCGAGAAGAAGATCGGCGACGCGATTTACTTTTATCGGAGGTTGGTTTTTTTGATTTACTATCGGGGGCTAATTTTGGATTTTCGGTTTTGGAGTTTTCGCCATACAACTTTTGTTCAAGTTTGTTAATTTGGCGTTTATAAATTTCGGTTTTATTCGAATCTTGTTTATTTTCGCTTTTGTTTTGCTTTTTTGTATTTTTTTCTGCTTTTTGCTTCGTTTCATTTTTTGTTTCTGTAGTGGGGGTGGTTGGTAAATTTTCAACGGTAGGGGACGAAGTTGTTTCGACCGCGTTGAGTTGATTTTTACTACGTGTGTTACGAGATTTTTTTGAATCAATTTCCCTTAATTTTGTTGTTAATTGCATTGTTGCAATTTTTTCCTCATATTTCCGGATTTTGTCAATTAAACCGTCGTATGTTAAAAAACTATCGCGATCGAATTGCAAAATTAATTCGGAATGGAGCGCAGAGTAAATTTTATCCAACTGATTTTTTTCGGGGACTTTTTCTTGGAGTTTGTTAAAAAGAGATCCTATCCGAATGACGAATTCGATACCGGTTTCGGTTTCGAGTTGTACCGCGCGTTGTATTTTGTTTGTGATTCTTTGATCATCGTTAGAATCACCAAATGTTTTCCTGAATTTTAAAGAAAATTCAGCCCACGTTTGCCATGTGTTTCTGAATGTAGAGAACCATGTGTAAGCTGTGTCGGAAAATACTTGTGACATTATCGCGAGCGCGTCGTCAGGATTAATGGCTGATACGTTTAATTTACGTTCAAGCTCGTCAAGAAATTCGTCCGCGTCTAGTTTGTCGGGGAATTTTAAATCCCATGATTTTATAATTTTATGTAAATTTGTAACATTGTTACGTGTTTGTTGTGTTGGTGATTCAACTTGTAGTGGGGGAATCACTGGTGGTTGGGGAATTAAAGGTTGTGGAAGATTCTGCGGGGGGGTTGGATTAAGGAAATTTGGTAAATCAGTAAATCTAAGAGTGCGATTTGGAAGAGGGGCTCTTATCGAAGGTGTCAAAAGGATAGTGGGGGTACGGTTGTGTGTGAGGCTTTTGCCGTACTCTGTGATGTTTGAGTGGTGGTAAACGTGGTGGTTACCGTGGCAGTAGTACACGTAGGGGGGAGCGACGTTGGTATGACCACGTGCTCGCCGCTGACGTCATACTCCCAGTGCGAGTCATGCCAAGGCGACTGCACTAGTTTCGCTTGCAACTGAGACACTTTTTGAGTAAGGGCCTCTATCGCTTTTGATGTTTCTTTTCGCAATGCGTTTATTTCGTGATGGTTTTCATCATGCAACGATTGCATTTGTTTGCGTGATTGTTTTAGGTGTTGAGTAAATGTGGTGTACATTTGCTCTTTAAAATCGCGATTTTGTTCTTGCAGTTTCGCTGCGGTTAACTCGATTTGCGAAAAAAATTGTTTGAGTTGGATTGACGTTATGGGTGTTTTTGGATTTTTTGCTTTTTCTTCCGCGTTTTGTGTTGAATGTTTTTGATATAGCGCCTAAACCTGGGAGATCAGAACGTGTTTCAGAATTATCGTTTTGTTCGTTGTGTGTGTTACCGGTTTCCGCAATGTTGTTGGGGTCATCGGTGGGGGGTGATTCAGATTGTTGGGTACCGTTGGGTGGTGTTCGCAACATGTTGTTTTCGTTTAGGAGCGCGTTAGTTTTACTTCTTGTTAATATCCGCTATTTGTGTTTTTATTTTTTCTTGTCATTTTATTTAGTCCATTTTGAATTTTTGGCAAGAATTTGAGAAAAATAATTTTAGTCAATTTAGCTAATTTCAAAAAATTATTAAGTTTTGTATTAGTTAATTTAATGAATTTTTGATTGGATATCTTATTTGTGATTTGAATTTAATTTATTTGGGAAATTTTATTTTGAATTTAATTTGAGAGAATAAAATTTGGGAATTTAATTAGTGAATGACTAGGCTGACAAGAAATTGAGCAGGGCTGTGGTTGTAAACACAGCTGTGTTTATATTCCGTTGTGTGGCTCTCCTTGGGATTATGCGTTTTTGTGTAGTTTCAATTACTACTACGCGTTATCGTACAAAGAGATGTTAATTAATTATATCTCATGGCAATCAATTCGGTATACACAAAAGAAAATATTTGTATATTTTTTTGGCAAAGCGAAGCGGAGAAAAAGGAAAAAAAGAATTTTTATTTCATGTGAAAGAGCAAAAATAAATTGTAATATTTATTTTTATGCTAGAAAAAATATAATTATCGTGTCGAAAAGCAAAGATTACTTACAATTTTGAATTGTTTATTTAATTTATTATTATTTCATTTAAAAGAAGCGAAGCAGTTTTATAAAAGCATTAATTAAATTATGTATTGCGTACAATTAAAGCGAGCATTCATACATGTACACTATGAGCGATTAGCTATTTGAGAATTAGAAGCTTTTTTCTTTTGCTAAGAGTGGAGAGAAAAGAGTGCGAGCTATTATAAATTTTGGTGTGATTTTCATTATTGGTAGAGAATCTCTTTTTATTGTTTTCTTAACGCGTAGAAAAAAAGACTAAATTGTTAATTTTTACGAAATGGCAATTTTTTCATTTAAGAAAGGCTAATTTTCCGCGTCAGAAAATTAATGAGCACGTTTTCCTAGGAAAAAATTTTTGTGTGTTCCGCCATTTTGGGACGCTACAATATAAATCTTCAAGAAAACGTGGTCGGAAAAACGAATTTAGGGAAAAGGATTTTTTTTTTTCTTTAGAGAGAAATGTTGACTCGAAAATTAATACACATTTGGTAACAAAAATTTGGGAAAACTCACAGTTTTGGTTTAAAGAAAGAAAAAAGTTTTTATGTTAGTTTAGAAACTAACACACGTTGGGCGCCAAAAATGTGGCGACTTTCCCGAGAATTTAATTTAATTAGTTAAATAGTAAAATAAAACGTGGGTAGGACTCGAGAACGAAGCTCACAAAAGGAGAAGAGATTTTCCGCCGCAGAAGAATCACACGCTCTACGAGTGTAAGTCGCCAGGCAGAGACGAATAGGCAGAGAAGATAGATCGGACTTACCAATCGTTGAATTGTCGATGAAATTGATAATCAACCAATCGATGGAAACAAATTAATCCCAAGATAGGCTGGTAAATCACTAAGAAAACAGTATTAACAAAAAGAACACAATTTATTTACTTAATATTGGTCGAAAGTAACACTGTATTGTAACGCGTTTTTGGCGGAGAAATTCTCGTGTCGCAGCACGATGTTCGCTCAAGCTCGCCGCAATCTTTTCTCTGGCGTTTCTTTTTAGCGGCAATCCGGCGTCGTCGAACATGAGGTTCGTGTCGTCTGCTAGTGACGCGTACACCATCTACAACTTCTGACGCGCGGGATATTTAAAAATAACAAATAGTAGTAATAATAATATAGATGACAAAGAGTAAGGACAAGTTAAACAAAACAAAATTAACTTTGGGAAACGCGTAATATTTTACCGTTACAGTACATTAACTTAAAATGTTCTAGATTAACCTAAACTATTCTATATTAATCTTAGAAATTCTAGATTAACCTAAAATTGTCTAAAATAATCTAAGAGGTTCTAGATTAACCTAAAATTTTCTAGATTAACCCAAAATTGTCTAGATTAATCTAAGAGGTTCTAGATTAACCTAAAATTTTCTAAATTTACCCAAAATTTGTCTAGATTAATCTAAGAGGTTCTAGATTAACCCAAAATTGTCTAGATTAATCTAAGAGGTTCTAGATTAACCCAAAATTGTCTAGATTAATCTAAGAGGTTCTAGATTAACCTAAAATTTGCTAGATTTACCTAAAATTGTCTAGATTAATCTAAGAGGTTCTAGATTAACCCAAAATTGTCTAGATTAATCTAAGAGGTTCTAGATTAACCTAAAATTTTCTAGATTAACCCAAAATTGTCTAGATTAATCTAAGAGGTTCTAGATTAACCTAAAATTTTCTAGATTTACCCAAAATTGTCTAGATTAATTTAAGAGGTTCTAGATTAACCCATAATTGTTTAGATTGATCTAAGAGGTTCTAGATTAACCTAAAATTTTCTAGATTTACCCAATATTTCTCTAGATTAATCTAAGAGGTTCTAGATTAACCCAAAATTGTCTAGATTAATCTAAGAGGTTCTAGATTAACCTAAAATTTTCTAGATTAATCTAAGAGGTTATAGATTATCCTAAATATTGTTTTATATCAATCTACTAGTTATTCGAGATTGAACTCGAATCTATATCTATAGTGATCTAGGTCTATCACCTCTAAGCCAAATCTAGATTTTTTTATTAAAATCAAGTGTTTTATGTTGATTTGCAAAACCTTAATAATTTAGAAACTTGTAGTACGTAATCTACAACCATGCATGTCGATCTATAACTTTTTTGCAGTTAATTTAGAATCTTTTAAATTAATTTCTTAAAATTTTCATCAAAATAATAAATCTTATTATTGAACCTTTTTTACAGTTTGTCGAAGCAATTTTCTCGTCTAAAAAGGAAGAAAAAGTAGTACCTCATTTGTGGGAGATGATAAATTTTTTTTTACTCAACCTTTTTTTTTTAATTCTATGGATACAAAAGAATAATAAAATGTAGATGTGTGTGTCTGTGTATGTGTGTGTTTACAAGCAAGCAATTTTTAGGTCCCGTGTCTTTTGAAATTACTTCATCGGAACATCGACATTGCGCTCGTCTTTTTTTTACTCTTTTTGTGGACCAAGCTTTCTCTCTCTCTCTCTCTTGAACTTTTTTCTTCTTTCCTACTCCCACAGCTTGTATTCTCTCTTCTTTGACCGATAGCGTGACATTTTAATCTAAGAGCAGCGGCTCCATATAAAAGTGGTGGGGAGGAAGCAGAGAGAAGGGGGGAGAGAGAGAGCGCAGAAGGTGGAAGGCTGTTTTAATCTAAGGGTTGATGTATTCGTCGGGTTATCGCCTGGTCTGCGACTACGACGACGATGCGATGGCAACGACGACGTTGTCCCGGGGAATTTGGCTAAAACGACATACAGTGGCATAAGCGATGCGCGCCGACTTTATCGTCGAACTGGCTTGGAAAAGCTCTCACTGCACATTAACAAAAAAGTCGCGTTACAGTGCAAATCGTAAATAACTTCGAGCTGGTCAACCCCCCTCTCACTCTTTTTACCCCTTTTTCTCTTTCCCTGTTATTTTTGCCTTTAACCATTCTAAACTTCCGTTACTGTTCTCAATTGACTATATATTGGCTCAGTATAGAAAACGTAAATTCACATTTATATGCTAAACGAAAAGATTTGTCTTTTTTAAAAATATTTTTTTCTAAATTTCTCTAATTAAACGTAATTGTCTTTTTTCTTTATTACTCTTCTCTTTTTACTTTTCTTTCTTCTTTTTTTCCTTTTTTTTCTTTCTTTTTTTCTTTTTTTACTTTTCTTTCCTTATTTTTATTCTCTTTTTGCTTTTCCTTCTTCTTTCTTTACTTCTTCTTTTTACTTCTCTTTCTTTATTATTTTTCTTCTCTTATTAATTTTCTTTCTTTATTATTTTTCTTCTCCTTTTACTTTTCTTTTTTTATTGTAGACTTCGCACTCATCTACCAAAACCTATACTATTTACTACTTTTTTTTACGTTATGCTACTATTTGGGTTCCATTTTTAGATTTCAGCCATACTAAAAGCTACTATTTCTGTTTTTTTCTGAGAATTTACACTACTTTCAATTCGCTAATACTAGAAATCAAAAAACTATTCTTAAAAATTATAATCAAATTCTTTAAAACGATTCAATTATTTTCCAAAAATATTCGAAATTCAATTATTTTCAGTATCTAGTATTTTCATAAAATTTTGTCAAAGAATTCAATTATTTAAAACAAAAATTGGTAAAATTCATCAAAAATTCAATTATTTTCATAAATAATAAATTTTCCAAAGGATTTCAATTAATTTAGAATAGCAATTTCAAAAAAAAAATTCGAAAAAATCAATTATTTAACAAAATTTTTATACAATACAATAATTCAATTATTTTTACTAATAATAACATTTTTAATGAAAATTTAATTTTTTAAAAAAAATTTTTGATAAAATTCTAAGAAAGAATTTCAATTATTTTTAATACTATGTATTTTAAATTAATAATCCGAAAAATTTAATTATTTTCACAAATAAAATTTTCACAAGAATTAAATTATTTAAAATAAAATTTTCAAAATATTTATTATATTTCTAAAAAATTAATTATTTAAAACAATTTTTATAAAAATTCTTATGAAGAATTCAATTATTTTCAAAAATAACAAAATTTTTCAAAGATATTACATTCTTTTTAAATATTTTAATACAATTTTTCACAATAATTGAATTATTTTCATAAATAATAAAATTCTTCTCAAAAATAATAAAATTCCATTATTTTTTAAAATTTTAATAAAATTCTTTACAACTATTCAATTATTTTCATAAATAATAAAATTCATCGAAGGATTTCAATTATTTTTAATACAATTTTACAGAAATTATTTGAGGAATTACTCAAAAAATGTAATTATTCTTAAAAAATTAATTTTAATTTCTCGAAAAAATCAATTATTTAAAAAATTGTGTTTTTTTCTATTCTTTGAAAAAATTCAATTTATTTACAAAAATATTAGAATTTTTCACAGGAATTCAATTATTTTCAAATATTTTAATAAAATTGATCGAAAGAAATCAATTATTTTAAATACAATTTTAATAAAAAAATTTTGAAATAATTAAATTATTCTTTTACATCTTAATGAAATTCTTCCTAAGAATTCAATTATTTACTTAAATGATTCTTCGAAAGAATTCAATTATTCAAGATAAATAACAAAATGATTCCCAATGGGAAATTTACAACTGGCGTAGTACTGCGCCAGCACTGGCAGCACTGGCAGCAAGGCTGAGAGCCAGCACTGGCATGGCACTGGGATGATAACGCCGTCTGGCGCTGCCGAAGTACTGTCTGTCAGTGCTGCCAGACAGCGCTGGCGCAGCATTGGACCAGTGCTGGCTGAGAATATTGCCGCAATAAATGCCGTATTGTTATTAATTAGTCATAAATTCATAATTATAAATTATTTAACAACAAAATGTAAATAATATTTATAAATAGTTATTATTCATAAAATATTTCTCTTCTCAAAGAAATTGTATTGAAGATGGAGACTAACAATAGATATAGTAAATGAAGTAGAAAAAAATTGTTTATAACATTTAAAAATTAAATAATAAACAATTACAGTAAGTGTGCATTAGATTTTCATATTTTAGTACCTAACGATTGGAATCTAGAAATATCGCAAACCTATGAAAATAAACAAAATTGCTGACGAGGGGATTCGAACCTACGACCTACGGACTAACAGACTAACGCTCTAACCACTATGCTAACGACACATGTGTACAGTAAATTATTAATATCTCAGTATCATTCAGACATACAATTATTGAGTCAAAGATGAGAAAAAAATAGGGATACGTTAGAAATAATAAATTGAAGTAAAATAAGTTAAACTAAATTTTTAATAATTAAATAATATTAAAGTTTAAATTTTGTTTATAATTTTAATTTGTTTAAATAATTTATTATTTACAAAATTAGACAATTGTGTTAAATTGTTATTATTAAATTTAATAAGAATAAAAAATGAACAACTAAAAAGTAAAATATTAATTTTTTTCAATAAATTTATATTTATTTAAACATTGATAAACTTTTTTTATAATTTTTTTCAAGTTTATGTCAAAAAAGCAATGTTGGCAAAGAGCGTTGTGAACAATTTTTCTATACTCAGCCAGCACTTGCCGCCGTGGCTTGTCCAAGCTTTGGCGAAACAAAAATTCTGTACTGCGCCAGCACTAATTGTCGAGGCTCGGCTAGACTACGCCGAACAATCGTCTGAGTACTAAGCCAGTGGTGAACATCGGCACTACACTGGCATTTCCCATTGGGTTCCCGAAAATTCAATTATTTTGAGGCCTTTTAATAAAATTCTTTGCAAAATTCAATTATTTTTATAAATAACAATATTCATCACAAGAATTCAATTATTTTTAAAAGTAATAAATTTTTTTTGGAAATTCAATTATTTTTCTAAATAACAAAATTCATAGCAGGATTTCAATTATTTTTAATACTATTTTTATCGTATTCCTCGAAAAATGTAATTATTCTGAAAAATTTAATTTCAATGCCTTGAAAAAATGAATTATTTTTAAAAAAATGTTTTTTTTAAATTCTTCAGAAGAATTCGATTATTTTCAAATATTTGAATAAAATTGTTATAAAGAAATTAAATATTTTTACTTTTCTTTCTTTATTATTTTTTTTCTTTTTACTTTTCCTTCTTTTTTATTTTTCTTCTTCTTTTACTTCTCTTTCATTATTATTTTTCTTTTTTTCAGTTTTCTTCATTTATTATTTTCCTTTTATTTTTACTTTTCTTTCTTTATTTTTATTCTCCTTTTACTTTTCATTCTTCTTTTTTTACTTTTCTTTCTTTATTTTCCTTCTCTTCTAACTTTTCTTTCTTTATTATTTTTCTTCTCTCTTTACTTTTCTTTCTTTATTATTTTCCCTCTCTTTTTACTTTCCTTCGTTTTCATTTTTCTTCTTTTCTTAATTTTCCTTTTTTCTCTGTTTCTATATATTTTTTTTTATTTCTTCATATTTTTTTCTCTTTTTAAAAAAATTTAAAAATTTAATGTTTTGTTTGATTTTGAATTATTATTTTTTTTGTTTTACATAAATTTTAATCACCGATATTTATTATCTCTGGAGGGCAAAATTTCTCTCTTTATATGCAAAAAAAAACAGAAAAGCAGGAAAATACTATTTTTGTTTTATTTTTAAAATTATATTTAAATTTAAATAAATGAGTAGCGATAAAATCATAATAAATTTGGTAATAATAATCATGATAATGATTATAATAAAATAATAATCGTATTTAGGCCTTTTTTATTACAAAATAATATTAATTTACTAATTATTATTATTATTTTTAATATTTTTATTATTTTTATTAATATAATTATTATTATTATTATTATTATTATTTTTATTATTTTTATTATTATAATTTTTATTATTATTATTTTTATTATTTTTATTATTATAATTTTTATTATTTTTATTATTATAATTTTTGTTATTATAATTTTTATTATTATAAAAATAATCGAATGCGCCACTATTTTTTTAATGAAAAAAAATATTGATCGAAAAATGAAATAAAAAGCAGAAGATTAGTGTTTTTTTTTCTTTTGCTCTATTTGCTGCAAAACATGGAAAATTTGTCTTGTACTTTAAAAAGAAGTGAAGATTCATAGCCGGAAATCAAGATATATGTGTATATATATACACATGTTTATGTATTATATATGAGTGTGAGTGTATCTCTCATGAAAGTGACAAAATCTCTTTTGACATGAGAGTGAGAGCCCCAACCGGTTTTTGGACGCGTGCCGTTCGACGATAACAGCTTTTGTCGACAATACAACTCCCACACGATATGAAAACCGGGCTTACAGTCTAATACCACTTGTTTTCATAACTTTAATTCTCTGATTCGATTTTTCTTTTTTTTTTGTTATTTTTTTTCTAAAGCCAGTAAATTTTTTTTTTTTTTTGCAAGCATCAAGCGTATGACGAGGAAAATTGTTCTCCTCTTTTTTCCAGGAAAAGTTGTTTTATCATTGTTTATCATCACGATTCAGTAAATTAATTGTGATAATAGTACAAAAAAAATAATAATAATAATAAATAAAAAATACGTTTAACAATGTAAAAATTTTTAAATTAAAGAAAAGTTATTCTTGACACTGGAACATATCGTAAATAAATGTTTTGTCCGTATTTTCTCTTTTTGCGGAAAATTTTTTCGATTAATTAATGTTATAATTTTATTATTTTAATTAATAAATTATATAAACAATTACACATTAGGCGAAGATATGTCTAAAAAAATTTTTTTTTTAAAGCAAAAGTATCAAATTTTTATTAATATCTAGAAAATCTACAGCAAAAAAAAAAAAAAAAAACCAAAAATATTAATTCCGATATGTTCTAGTAGCAAGAATACCTTGTTTTGAAATAATTTATTAATAGGAATACAGTAAAATGATAATAACGAATTTCATAAAATGCAAATAGAAATAATCGTCAAATGAAAATTATGTGGTGAAGAAATTGGGGGAATTTTTTTTCCATTTGCTTTTGAAAATAAAATGAGATGCTTTGTAAGGGTGTCAGAACGTATTGTGGTTAAGAGGAAAATAAAGGGGAAACGAAATCCAACGAAATTCCCTGAAATTATTTATTTACGAGGCACAAAGTCCAAAAGGGTCTGAAATGACATTTAATGCCAAATCCCAACATCATAGAAAAAGGGAGAAAACGAGAGAAGGGATAGAAAGAAAGAAAAAGACATAGAAAGAGAAAGAGAGAAATGCGAAAGTCAGAAATAAAGAGAAAGAGAGAGAGAGGGAGAGAGAAGGAAAAAAGAAAGACAGATAAATAAAATTTCAAAGAATACAAAAGAAAAAAAAAGCAAAGTGGAATTGAGAATTTTTTTCTGCACGATTAACTCTCTAAAATGATCTGTTTTCACGCTTAAACAGATTCATACCCTATATTTTCGTATTATGTTCGTCTCAATGGGAAATATTTTATTCAAACTCAAAACATTGTACTTACATTCAAAGTTATACGTGTATCATCATTGTCAATATACCATCATTGAGGTTAAATCATGTAACACTTACCTGAAACAGAAAAGGAAAACAAATTTACTATGCTATTATTTTTATTCAGAAAATATAGTATGTAACTTATTTTATTCATTTAGAACTCTAGAATCAACCGACGAATTCTACATAAAATTTGCATATTTAATAAATTAAGTTTCTTTCAATTTTATCCGTAATATTTATTTTATATATTATTATCTTTATTATATTTTTCATATTTATTTTTTATTATTCTGTAAATAAAAGTTTATAGATCAGCCTATGTAAGAGGTTATTAGACCATGTTTGTAACATCTGGAAAAAAATTAATTAGCCAAGGTCAACCTAAGAAAATCTAGATCTACTTTCAAAGATCTAGATCAACCTAAAAAAATTCTAGGTTCACCTAAACAGTTTTAGATTGTCATAGAAGGTTATAGATTAACCTGCAAGGTCATGAATAATCGAAAAACTCTAGATCAACTTAATAAGTTCTAGATCAACCTAATAGGTTATAGATAGACCTATTAGGTTCTAGAGCACCCTAACAAATTCTAGATCAACCAAAAAGGTTATAGATTGACCTATTAGGTTCTAAAGCAACCTAATAGGTTATAGATCGACCTAGTAGGTTCTAGAGCAACCTAACAAGTTCTAGATCAACCTAATAGATTCTAGAGCAACCTAAAAAGTTCTGGATCAACCTAATAGGTTCTAGAGCAACCTAACAAGTTCCAGATCGCCCTAATTGGTTATAGAGCACCCTAACAAATTCTAGATCAACCAAAAAGGTTATAGATTGACCTATTAGGTTCTAAAGCAACCTAATAGGTTATAGATTGACCTATTAGGTTCTAAAGCAACCTAATAGGTTATAGATCGACCTAGTAGGTTCTAGAGCAACCTAAAAAGTTCTGGATCAACCTAATAGGTTCTAGAGCAACCTAACAAGTTCCAGATCGCCCTAATTGGTTATAGAGCACCCTAACAAATTCTAGATCAACCAAAAAGGTTATAGATTGACCTATTAGGTTCTAAAGCAACCTAATAGGTTATAGATCGACCTAGTAGGTTCTAGAGCAACCTAACAAGTTCTAGATCAACCTAATAGATTCTAGAGCAACCTAAAAAGTTCTGGATCAACCTAATAGGTTCTAGAGCAACCTAACAAGTTCCAGATCGCCCTAATTGGTTATAGAGCAACCTAACAAGTTCTAGATCAACCTAAAAAGTTTTAGATTTTCCTAAAAAGTTCTAGATCAACCTAATAGGTTCTAGAGCAACCTAACAAGTTTTAGATCAGCTAAATAAGTTCTAGATCGACCTATTAGGTTCTAGAGCAACCTAACATATTCTATCGAGATCAACCTAATAGGTTCTAGATCGACGTATTAGGTTTTAGAGTAACCTAAAAAGTTCTAGATCATCCTAATAGGTTCTAGAGCAACCTAACAAGTTCTAGATCAACCTAACAAGTTCTAGATCAACCTAAAAAGTTTTAGATTTTCCTAAAAAGTTCTAGATCAACCTAATAGGTTCTAGAGCAACCTAACAAGTTTTAGATCAGCTAAATAGGTTCTAGATCGACCTATTAGGTTCTAGAGCAACCTAACAAGTTCTAGATCAACCTAATTGGTTATAGAGCAACCTAATAAGTTTTAGATCAGCTTACTAGAGCAACCTAACATATTCTAGATCAACCTAATAGGTTCTAGATCGACGTATTAGGTTTTAGAGTAACCTAACAAGTTTTAGATCAGCTTAATAGGTTCAAGATCAACCTATTAGGTTCTAGAGCAACCTATTAGGTTCTAGAGCAACCTAACATATTCTATCTAGATCAACCTAATAGGTTCTAGATCTACGTATTAGGTTTTAGAGTAACCTAAAAAGTTCTAGAGCAACCTAACAAGTTCTAGATCAAGTGAACAAGTTCTGGATCAACCTAATAGGTTCTAGAGCAACCTAACAAGTTTTAGATCTTCCTAAAAAGTTCTAGATCAACTTAATAGGTTCTAGAGCAACCTAACAAGTTCTAGATCAACCTAATAGGTTGTAGATCAACTTGACAAGTTCTATATCAACCTAATAGGTTGTAGATCAACTTGACAAGTTCTATATCAACCTAATAGGTTGTAGATCAATTTGAAAATGTCTAGTAAAACTACTAGAGTAAGATTTTGGATTAATCTGGAAGGTTATAAATCAACATAAAAGTTTATAGATTATTCCTGAAGGTTATTGATTTTCTCAAGAGGTTCGACATCAACCTAAGATACTATAAAAGAGCCTAAGATAATAAAAAATTCGT
Organism: Leptopilina heterotoma; assembly: GCF_015476425.1. Classification (NCBI taxonomy): domain Eukaryota; kingdom Metazoa; phylum Arthropoda; class Insecta; order Hymenoptera; family Figitidae; genus Leptopilina; species Leptopilina heterotoma. The sequence continues at coordinate 660,753 of NW_025110975.1, forward strand.
AGTTAAGGTTATAGATGAACTGAGTATGTTTTAGGTAAACCTAAGAGTTTGTAGATCGACTTAGATTATCTTCTATCTAGACTTTTATATATCAACCAAAAAGGTACTGGATAAATCCAAGAGATTCTAGAATTACACTAAGGAAAGAAATTATAAAAAACTATTTTTAAAGTTTATAAATAAATCTGAGAAAATTTAGAATTGAATTGTAGGTCCTAGATTAATCTACAAGGGTTATAGATCAACCTCAATGGTTCTAAGACAACATAGGAAGTTATATACTAATCGAAGTGGTAATATTGTTATCTTATCACTACTGTTAATACATAACGTGTGGCATAAAACCACATAAGCAAGATTTTGGAATAATCTAGAAGGTTGTAGATTAACCTAGAAAGTTATAGATTACCCAGAAGGTTACAAATTGATCTAGATGATTGCAGATAAACCTACAAGTTTATATACGAAATTTGGAAGTTATAGATTGACCTACAAGGTTATAAATTAACATAGAAGGTTAAAGATTAACCTAGAAGGTTATAGATTAACTTAGAAGGTTATAGAGTATCCAAGTGATTCATGGATTAACCTACAAGTTCATAGATAAACTTTGGAATTTGTAGATTAACTTTTGCGGTTATAGATTAACCTAGTTATGGATTAATTTTAGAAGTTGTAGATTCACTTAGTGGGTTACAGATTAACCTAGAAACTCTTAGATTATCGTATAAGGTTAAAGATTAACTTATAGATTAACCTAGAAGGTTAAATATTAACCTACAAGTTTATATACAAAATTTGGTAGTTATAGATTAACCTTCGAATTTATAGATTAACTTAGTGGGTTGTAGATTAATCTATTGGAATATAGATTAACCTGGAAGGTTGCAGATAAACCTGGAAGGTTATAGATTAACTTTGGAATTTATAGATTAATCTTGGAGGTTATAGATTAACTTCGGAATTTTTAGTTTTATTTTGGAGGTTATAGATTAACCTAACGAGTTATGGCTTTACCTTGGAGGTTGTAGATTAACCTAGGTGGTTGCAAAATTAATCTAGAATGTTATAGATGAATCTAATAGAATATAGATTAACTCAGAAGGGTGTAGATTAACCTGGTAAGTTAAAAATTAATTTTGAAGGTTATAGATTAACATAGAAGTTTATAGATTAACATAGAAGGTTATAGACTAACAAAGAAGGTTACAGATTATCCTAGAAGGTTATAGATTAATATAGAAGATTGTAGGTGAAACTTGTGAAATATAGATTAACTTAGTAGGATATAGATTAACCTAGTAAGTTATAGACTCATTTTGAAGATTGTAGATTAACATAGAAGGTTACAGATTAACCTACAAGGTTATAGATTAATCCAGTAAGTCATAGATTAACCTTTCGCGTTATGGATTAACCTTGAAGGTTATGCATAAACCTAGGAGATAATAGATTGATCTAGAATATTTCATACTTACTTAGAAGATCCACTTAAAATCTACCTAAAAGGTTATAGATCAACATTAACAAATGTAGATCAATTTCCGATATGTTCTAGTGGCAAAAATACCTTTTTATTAATCAAAGTTGAAAAACTTTAAATACAAAAATTCGACTCTATACAAGAATATCAATAAAAGCAAAAAATTAATCAGTAACCAAATGAAAGTTTCTTAAAAAAAAACATTTTTTTCCGCAGCTTCAACTAAATATCTTTCGACTCGTCTTTCGACTTTTACAAGTTTTGAATTTGAAATTTATAAATTTTGCACCATCAATTCTCGACAATATGTTATGTGATAAAAATTTCAAATTTTCCCTTTTTGCCTCAATTTGCATTCTATTGTAGTCAATCAGAATCAATAAATATAGAAAACGATGAATAAACAGTGTGCAGCTTCTTCTTCTTCTTTTTCTTCTCATTCGCTTGTTCTCATCCTCTCTCGCGGTGGTTCCAAGTAAAATGTCTCGGTGACTCGTTAGTCAGTACTTGAAGTGCATAGTGAATCTTGAGGATAAGAACGGTTGGTTTGCTACTCTCGTGGTTATCTCGGGGCAGTAAACTCCGAATGGAACACAACATCTCACATTGGGGGGGTGGGAAACTGTGGCCTAAACCCTTTTTGCTTTGAGAACTGATGGCGGAGAGACTCTCTCTCACTTTCCCTCTCTGTCTCTCTTTTTCCCCTCCTCCCTCTCTCTTTTTTCCCTCCCTCCCTTCCCCCCTCTCTCTCTCTCTCTTGTTTGATTTTTCTTTTTTCTTGTTCTTTATCTTTTTTCTCATTCTTTCTTTCTATTCTCTCTCCTTTTCTTTTTCACTCTAATATTTTTTCGAAAAGGAAAATATTAAAGAGAAAAAGTTTGAGTAAAAGAGTGAAAAAAGAAAGAAAAAAATAGAAAGAGAGGAAAAATGCAATAGAAAAATAATTACGAACAGAATAAATGAGAGAAAGAGAGAGGGGGAAGAAGGGAGATAGAGAAAGAGAGTGAGGAATGGAAGAGAGAGAGAGAGAGAGCACTAAAAGATTTGGGACTCTGTGAGAAACTCAACAATTGTTCACACCCGGGAAGAGAGTGAGGTTAAGTTTTCGCCCTCCAGCAACGATGGAAGGATCCAGTGAGTTGGATTTATCGGAAGACATTATTACTTGTAGAGGGCAAAGGACTTAAAGGGTCAGAGAGGACGGTGCCAAGTTGTTGAAGCGAACTGAACTCAAACGCGTCAAAGCTGATCCCCCAACCTTCTCTTTCTCTCTCTCTTTCCCCTTCCATTTTCACTCTCTTCCCCCACCCCCCACAACTTCATTCCCAACCTTCGAACTCGTCACTAACACTTGGTCAGTACTTTAGATTAACCGGAAGTTACGTCAAAGATTGGAACTCAGTTCACTCAGCCGCTTATAATTAAATCCGAATAGAAATCAGTTAATTATCCACTTTATCTTAATTATATCAGCTTTTCGAGAATATATCTTTGAAGAAGAAGAAGAAAGAAAGAAAAATTGACGGGGAGAGAGAAAATAGGTATTCTTGCCACTAGACAATATCGGAATTTTTTTTTGGGGGGGGATTTTTAAAAATTAGCTAAACTAAAAATCTGACGCATAATAATTCGCTAGATTTTGAATTTAGATGATTTTAATTTTTCCTCATCATACTTTTAATACCTTTTCAAATTTTTTTTTCTCTTGATTTTCTATATTCGAAAATGGAACATCAACAATTCTTTTTCTTTTTTTTTTTGTTATTGTCATTAAACCATTTTCTCCACGCGAGATTATTACGATAAATCCAATTTCGATTGGTACGGGTTTCAATGGAAAATAACATACGTTGGTGAGTGTTTGCATAACGAGAATTGATCGCTTCGTCGTTCTTTAGCCGTAAAATATGCACGTGACTCTCACGATTCATCGGCAATCCTGCCACACATACATACATACACTCACACAATCTCAAACACTTTTGCATTTATACACACACCAAAAACCCACGTGGTTCATGAGTTTTGAGATTCTGTTGGAAAACTGGAAATGTGGAGAATTTGGGTCAGTGTGTAAATTATAGTGAGTTATTGTTAGAGTACTTTTTTTTCAAATTTTATTCTATATTATACTTTATAAATTGTCATGGGAAAAAAAAATTTATTATTTTACTGCAATCATTTTTTTATCACAGAATTTTATTTTCATTTTAATTTTATTTTGCCAGAAGTGATAGTGTTTTTATTTGAAAATTTATTCCTAGACAACGAGGCGATAATTTTTTCAAAAATTATGATTAACAAATAAAAAATGTACCCATTTCATCAATATTCTATTTCTCAATTTCAATATTGTTTTAATAAAATTTAGCTTTTTAAAAAATAAAGGAAAAAAATTGTTTATAAATTATATTTGTCAATTAGAAAATTTAATTGAAAGTGAAACTGAAAATTTTTTAATTTTTAGAAAATAAGGGAAAAAATTTTATTGAAAAAAATGTTCTGTTTAATTTTTTTACGAATATCTTTAATTGTAAAATTATTCAAATCAATTTTTATTTAAAAATTCTACGCGAATTCAATTATTCAATTATTTAAATACAAAAGTAAATTATTTATTGAATAATTGAATGTGTCTTAAAATTTAATTCTTATAAAGAATTTTATTAACAAATTTTTAAATAATTAAATTCTTTTGACGAATTTTAATAAAAATTTTTAGAATAATTACATTTTTTGAGCAATTCTTGTAAACTTGTATTAAAAATAATTGAAATTCTGCAATGAGTTTTATTATTTCTGAAAATAATTGAATTGTCGAAAAGAAACTTATAAAAAATTTGAAAATATTTTAATTCCTGTGAAATTTTTATTATTTATGAAAATAATGAAATGTTCGCGTAGAATTTTATTAAAATTGTTTTTAAATAATTGAATTCTTTTGGGTAATTTTATTAAAATAGTAGATATTAAAAAATCATTGAAATGGGAAAAATTTTTGAAAATAATTGAATTTTAAAAAAGAATTTTTTTATTTATTTATAAAAATAATAATTGGGATTTTGTCGAAATTTTTTTTGTAAATTTTGAACATAATTGAATTTTTTCATAAGAATTTTATTACTTTTGAAAATAATCGATTTTTTGCGAAGAATTTTAGTGAAAATAAAATATTGAAAATAATTTATTTCCTAATATGAATTTTATTAATAATTGAAAATAATTTTTTTTCTGTCAAGAATTTAATTTTTATTTGCAAGAATAATTCAATTCCTGTAATGAATTCAATTAATTTTGGTAAATTATTCAATTCTTGTGAAGAATTTTTTTGAAATGTTTTTTAATAATTGAATTTCTGATAAGAATATTAATAATTTTTGAAAAATAATTAAATTCTTACTAAGAATTTTATTAATTTTTAAAAATAATTGTTTCCCTGATAAGAATTTTATTATTTTCTGAAAATAATTGAATTCCTGTGGACAATTTTATTATTTTTTTGCAAATAATTGAATTTCTGCAAAGAATTTTATTAAAAGTTTTCAAAATAATTGAATTCTTGCGAAGAGTTTTATTATTTACGAAAATAATTGAATTATTGCGAAAAATTTTACATAAAATTTTCAAACATTTGATTTTTTTTTTCAAAAAAATTTCCTCAAATTATATTTTTAGTAATTGAATTCCTGTGAAATTTTCATTTTTTTTTAGAAAATGTTATTGAATATTCGTGTAGAATTTTGTCAAAATTGTTTTGTAAATAATTGAATTCTTTTGGGGAAATTTTATTAAATTGAATTCTCATAAAGAATTTTATCAACAAATTTTTAAATATTTCAATTCTTTTGACAAAATAGAAATAAAATTTTTAAGAATAATTACATTTTTCGAGGAATTCGATTAAAATTGTATTAGAAATAATTGAAATCCTGAGAAGAATTTTAATATTCATGAAAATAATTGAAATTCCTAAAAAGAATTTTATTATTTTTGAAAATAATTAAATCTTTGTAAAAAATTGAATTCCTTGTGAAATTTTTATTATTTTATGAATATAATTAAATGTTGGCGCAGAATTTCATTAAAATTTCTTTTTAAATAATTGAATTCTTTTGGAAAATTTTATTAAAATCGTAGATATTGAAAATCATTTAATTGAGGAAAATTTTTGTAATTTTTCAAAAATTTTATTAAAACTTTGAAAATAATTGAATTTTGAAGAAGATTTTTTTTATTTATATAAAGATAATAATTGGCATTTTGTCCAGATTTTTTTTGTAAATTTTGATTATAATTGAATTTTGTGATATGAATTTTATTACTTTTGAAAATAACTGAATTTTTTGCAATAATTTCTAACTTTTTCAAAATTCAATTTTTTTTATTGTTTTTAACTAAAATTCTTCTATAAATCCATTATTTTTAATAATTAATTAAATACGTATTGACAAATTTAATTAATTTTTGAAGATTTTGAATTATTAGAATTTTTCAAAAATCTAAGTTCATTAAAATTTCTAATTAAATTCATTCAAGATTGAAATTTTCGAAAATTTCAAATTAAAACCGTTTGAAGTTCGTTTATTTATGAAAATTGTAAACGAAACTCTTTTGAAGTTGAATTAATTTTTAAATATTTAAGTAAAATAATTCATTAAATAATTTATTGTTTTTATGACAGTTGTTCAAGATTTAAGTTTATTTAAAAAGAAATTTTTGTCAGAAATTGAAAAAATGAAGGTTTTTTTATTAGAATTCGTGGTAATTTTATAGTTTTAGTCAAACAAAAAATACAAAAATTCAGAATTTTCTTTAAGAATTCTCTTTAATTTTTTTCATCACTTTTAATAAAAATTCCTGACTTTTCCCTGAATTGCCCATGTCAGAATATGTGATTATTAAAATTATAATAATATTAAAACTATGTATTCCAATTCATATTTTATTTTTATAAAAAAGAATTTGAATTGAAAATTTTTACGTTCTATTATAATAGAACGTAAAAATTTAAAAAAAAAAAAAAAAAAAAAAAAAATTTTTAAAATATATTTTTAAAATTGCTAATTTTATTTTAAAAAGTAAGCGAGTAGTCAGGCGTGCGCGTAAGCGCGCAAATTGTTGCTAACATTTTTTATGTAAATTGAATTTCTAGAAACATTCAATTATTCAATAAATTATTTTCGATTTGTCAATATTTTTTAAAGGAAAAACAAACAAACACAAAAACTATCTTCAAATTGCGGACAGAATGAATGAAAGACAGAATTATCAGAGTATTATAGTTAATGTAATTACACAAGTTTCCAAGACATTGTATTTCTCTCTCTCTCTCTTTTTTTTTTCTTGTTGAACAAGGTGCTGTAAATTTTGACATAAACTTTATTCCCATGTTATCTTTCAACGATGGTAGAGAAAGAGAGAAAGAAAGAGAGAGAGAGAGAGAGAGAGAGAGAGATAGAGAAAAAGATCGATTGGCAACGACACGTGAAAGATTTGTGCGTGCTTCTCCTTCTGAGTATAGTGTACGTGTATGTTGTCTGCCTGGTAAATGAAAATGGTGCGTTGACATTTGTGGTTAATTTACAACTTGCTCGTGAACGCTTGTACGCCTCGTAAGATCAAACTCTCGAATAAATCCAACTAATCACCCAACATTAGTCGGCCTCGACTAGACTAATGTGACTAGGGAAGGATTTTAACCGACGTTAAGATTTCACCCGTGAAAACACTTTGGACGTCGAGCCAATTAGAGCGTTCTTCTAAAATTGATTAATGCGAAAGTTGAAGCAGAAAAACGATGAGGTCAATTTAAAAAAAAGGCGCATCATCAGATTGAAGAAGAATTCCAACACCTATATACCTATACTACTCCATTTCTTTTTGTAGAAAGAAGAAAATTAAGGAAAAATTAATTTCACAAACATTGATGAATTTTTTTATTTACAAATACAGGCTTTGTACTTATCTACTAAAACTTACTATTTACTACTTTTTTTCACGTTATGCTACTATTTGGGTAGATTTGGTAGATTTACTATTTACTATTTTATTATACTATTTGGTAGATTTCAGACACTAAAAGCTATACTATTTCTATAGTTTTTTTTAGAATTTACTTTAAATTCGTTAATAATAGAAATCGAAAAACTATTCTCAAAAATTATAATCAAATTCTTTAAAATAATTCAATTATTTTCCAAAAATATTCGAAATTCAATTATTTGTAATATCTAGTATTTTCATAAAATTTCGCAAAAGAATTTAATTATTTAAAACAAAATTGATAAAACTCATCCAAAATTCAATTATTTAAAACAAAATTAATAAAATTCATCCAAAATTCAATTATTTAAAACAAAATTGATAAAATTCATCCAAAATTTAATTATTTTCATAAATAATAAAATTTCCACAGAAAAAAAATAAATAAAAAAAAAATAAATTTAATTTAGAATAACATTTTCAAAAAAAAAAAAATTCGAAAAAATGAAATTAATCAATTATTTAACAAAATTTTTATACAATTCTTCACAATAATTCAATTACTTTCACTAATGATAACATTTTTCATGGAAATTCAAATTTAAAAAAAAATTTTTTGATAAAATTCGAAATAAGAATTCAATTATTTTCATAAATAATAAAACTCATCGCAGGATTTCAATTATTTTCAATTACTATTTTAAATTAATTAATGGAAAAATTCAATTATTTTTACAAATAAAGTTTTCCAGAAGAATTCAATTGTTTAAAATAAAATTTTCATAATATTTATTATATTTCTAAAAAATTAATTATTTCAAACAATGTTTATAAAATTCTTGTAAAGAATTCAGTTATTTTCAAAAATAACAAAAATTTTTACAGAAATTAAATTCTTTTTAAACATTTCAAAAAAATTTGTCGCAATAATTCAATTATTTTCATAAATAATAAAATTCTTCTCAGGAATTAAATTATTTTTGAAAATTTTAATAAAATTTTTAGCAACTATTCAATTATTTACGCATAAATAATAAAATCCATCGTAGGATTTCAATTATTTTTAGTATAATTTTACAGGAATTGATCAAAAAATGTAATTATTCTTAAAAATTTAATTTCAATTCCTCAATTATTTAAAAAAATGTTTTTTTAAAATTCCTTGGAAGAATTTAATTATTTACAAAAATATTAGAATTTTTCATAGGAATTCAATTATTTTCAAATATTTTAATAAAATTTATCGAAAAAAAATCAATTAAATCAAATCTGTTTAAACAGAATTTTAATTAAATTTTTTTTGGAAATAATTCAATTATTCTTTTAGTTTTTAATAAAATTCCATTCAATTCCTTGAAAAAATCAATTATTTAAAAAAAATATTAGAATTTTTCACAGGAATTCAATTATTTTCAAATATTTTAACAAAATTGTTAAAAGGAAATCAATTACTTTAAATAAAATTTTAATTAAATTTTTTTGAAATAATTCAATTAATCTTTTATAGACGTTAATAAAATTCTTTCCAAGAATTCAATAATTAATATAAATAATTCTTCGAAAAAATTCAATTGTGGCGATAAATAACAAAATTATTTAAGAAAATTCAATTATTTTCAAAAATAACAAAATTTTTCACAGAAATTCAATTCTTTTTAACATTTTGAAACAATTTTTCGCAATAATTCAATTATTTTCATAAAAAATAAAATTCTTCTCAGGAATTCAATTATTTTTGAAAATTTTAATAAAATTTTTAGCAACTATTCAATTATTTTCGCATAAATAATAAAATCCATCGTAGGATTTCAATTATTTTTAGTATAATTTTACAGAAATTGATCAAAAAATGTAATTATTCTTAAAAATTTAGTTTCAATTTCTCGAAAAAATAAATTATTTAAAAAAATGTCTTTTTCAATTCTTTGAAAGAATTCAATTATTTACAAAAATATTAGTATTTTGCACAGGAATTCAATAATTTTCAAATATTTTAATAAAATTGATCGAATAAAGAAATCAATTATTTTAATACAAATTTAATTAAATTCTGTTAAAGTAATTAAATTATTCTTTTAGATTTTAATAAAATTCTTCTCAAGAATTAAATTATTTACATAAATAATTCTTCCTAAGAATTCAATTAGAAAATAAAAAAATTATTCCCGAAAATTCAATTATTTTTAGTCATTTTAATAAAATTCTTTACAAAATTTAATTATTTTCATAAATAACAATATTTATCACAAAAATTCAATTATTTTTAAAAGTAATAAATTTTTTCCTGGAAATTCAATTATTTTCAAAAATTCTAATAAAATCGTTCGCAAGAATTCAATTATTTTCATAAATAATGAAATGCTTTTCAGGAATTCAATTATTTTAAAAAAATATTTAATGAAATACCTCACAGACATTCAATTATTGTCAAAAATTTAAATAGAATTCTTTGTATAATGTAATTGTTTTTAAAAACTTTTCACCATTCAATGTTTTTCAATATCTACTATTTTCATAAATTTTCAAGCAGAATTCAATTATTTAAACATTTTTTTGTAAAAATCTTTGTAAGAATTCAATTCTTTTCATTAATATTAAAAATTTCTAAGAAATTCAATTGTTTAAATTAGAATTTGCATAAAATTTGTCGATAGAAATCAATTATTTCAAATTTTTGTATAAAATTTTTCGCAAGAATTAAATTTTTTTTATAAATATTTAAATTCTTTTATGTATAATAAAATTCACTACTTTTTTAAAATTAACTTACCGAGTGCGAAGTCTGATTTCATTAAAATTTTTGAAAATAATTGAATTTTAGATAAGAATTTTATTATTTATAACAATAATTGAAATTTTGACGATACTTTTTAAAAAAATTTTTGCCCTTAAACCCGAAATAACGTAACGGCCCCTAGGGGGCCGTTAGTTTTATTGGTATTGAAAAACTTGACCTATAGGTGAAAAATTAGGTCAAATTTGATATAAATAGAGGAAAAAATTAAGAAATTGACCTTATAAACACGTCAAGAATGAAGAATGAGTGAATTGACAAAATTATAGCCAAATTGAATAAATACCTACGAAAAAAATGCACAAAAATTCAACTCCGAAAAATTGTAACTAAAAGAATTGTAAGTAAAACATTTGTAATAAGTAAGAAATAAATATTAATAAAATTATTATTATTATTATTAATTCTAATTATTTTTAGAAATAAAAAAAATAATAAACAATTGTAACTAATAAATAAAAAACGAAAAATTATAAATAAAAATAATCCAGAAATTCGCATTTTAAACCAACAATTTAACTATATGCTTGAAACTTTTCTTATTCTCCAGTTTGAAAACTTTCCTTTATTGTTTTTAACATTTCCCTTATCGTTTATAATATAAACTTTGATAAGTAAAAAATATGTTTTCAATTTCATATATAGCAGAAGGATTAATCTGATAGCGAGAGGGTAAAACTTTGATATCAAACTGACATGCAACTTATCAAAAAAAAAAAAAAAAAAAAAAAAAAAAATTGCACAAACTTTTCAAAAAACGATTATTACTGTTGAGTTGCTTTTATAATTATTATTATTATTATTATTCTTAGTTGGAAATCTAAGCTTATATTATATATGTCACACAGGACTTTGTTAAAAGACTTTGGTTTTTATATTCCTGGATCGGCCATTGAGGGTAAACGTGACTTGAATGTGGAAAAAAAACAACAGAAGAGGAAAAAAAATACTAGTGTGTAGAAACATTCACAGCCTTTTCGCGGAAGAAGCAAAAAGAAAAGTAAAAAAAAAGGAAAGAAAAAAAAAAGTTGGAAAAACTTCTTTCAAGGGAATTAGGTAACTTTATTTCATGCTGTGCAATTCGAGGGGAAAAAATAAATCTTTTTCAAGAAAAAATAATTGTGTCAATTTATTTTATAAATATGTCAGTGACATTAATTGATTTCATAAAGTTATTGATTATGTCAATCTATTTTATTATTAATTATTAACTACTTTAATAAAATAATTATTAATTTTATATAGATATTTTAATTAATTAATTATTAATAATTATTAATAATTATTAATAAATTAAATAAATTAATTAATTAAAAAAGAATTAAGAGAATTAATTAATTTTTAGATTACTTTTCGATTAATTTCTTTTTAATTTTATTTATTTTCTTTGGTCTTCTTCATTTTCATATTATATTATTATTATTATTATTATTATTTTATTTTATAGATTAAAAAAATGTTAATTAATTATTACATAAATAATTAATTTATTAATTCATTATAGTAATTAATTACTTAAGTAACTGATTTAATTAAATCGATTAATAAAAAAAAAAATTTATTTACAATCACGATTTAAAAAACTGAATTTATAAAATCCTTGAACAAATAAAATTAAATGTAAAAATTGAATTTGTTAATAATTTGCATTTTTCACTAATTAAAATTTAGTTTTTTCAAAAAAATATTTCCATTTTTTTTTCAATTTACCTAAAGAGAGATTATTTTTGGAAAATTTTGAAAATCACTATTTGGCAGATTCAGTGAAAAAGATTAATTAAATTGAGAAATCTTAATTAGCGAATATCTATATTTAAGAGAAAGATAAGCTTTGTGACGGTTAAATAATATTCTTTATAGTTGGACATCAGGGCCAGATTTAAATATTAAATTATTACTACGATCTCTGCTAGAAGATTAGAGAGATTCGTCTAAATTCAAAATAAATTTCAAATTTTGTAGCGACAAAAATAGTGCCAACCTAATTTTTAAGCGAAAAAAAACTAAAGCGAAGAAAAATTACTTATTATGTCAAAAAAGAAAATTTAGTCAAAAAAAAAAAAAAAAAAATGTTTCATAAATAATAAATAAAAATTTAAGAGAAAAAATATTTTTTTATCGTTTTAGGTTCTAGAATAAGAATAACCTTCCAGGTTAAAAACTCAATAGGTTTTAGAACAATCTTTCGGGTTATAGACTCAATAGGTTCTAGAACCTTTTAGGTTACAGACTTAATAGGTTCTAGAACAACTTTGTAGGTGGTACATTCAATAGATTCTAGAATTACTTTCTAGGCTGTAGACTCAATAGGTTCTAGAACAAAATTCTAGGTTACAGACTCAGTAACTTCTAGAAGAGCCTTTCAGGTAACTATCTCAATAAATGTTACAACCAGCATTTAGGTTATAGACTCAAAAGATTCTAGAACAAAATTTTAGATTATAGACTCATTAGGTTCTAGATCAAAATTCTAGGTTATAGACTCAGTGAGTTCTAGAACAACCTTTCAGATTACAAACTTAATAAATGTTACAACCATCATTTAGGTTATAGATCCAATAGGTTCTAGATCAAAATTTTAGATTATATACTCAATAAGTTCTGGAACATAATTTTAGATTACAGACTCAATAGGTTCTAGAACATCTTTGTAGGTGGTACTTTCAATAGATTCTAGAACAACCTTTCAGGTTACAAAATCAATCTTTTAGGTTTTAGACTGAGTAGGTTCTAGAACAAATTCTTTGGTTATAGACTCAATAGGTTCCGGAGCATAATTCTAGATTATAGACTCAGTAGGTTATAGAATAACATTTGAGGTGCTAAACTCAAAAGGTTCTAGAACAAAATTTTAGGTTATAGACTAAATAGGTTCTAGAACAACCTTTCAGGTAACTATCTCAATAAATGTTACAACCATCATTTAGGTTATAGACTCAAAAGATTCTAGAACAAAATTTTAGATTATAGACTCATTAGGTTCTAGATCAAAATTCTAGGTTATAGACTCAGTGAGTTTTAGAACAACCTTTCAGGTTACAAACTTAATAAATGTTACAACCATCACTTAGGTTATAGATCCAATAGGTTCTAGAACAAAATTTTAGATTATATACTCAATAAGTTCTAGAACATAATTTTAGATTACAGACTCAATAGGTTCTAGTACATCTTTGTAGGTGGTACTTTCAATAGATTCTAGAACAACCTTTCAGGTTACAAAATCAATCTTTTAGGTTTTAGACTGAGTAGGTTCTAGAACAAATTCTTTGGTTATAGACTCAATAGGTTCCGGAGCATAATTCTAGATTATAGACTCAGTAGGTTATAGAATAACATTTGAGGTGCTAAACTCAAAAGGTTCTAGAACAAAATTTTAGGTTATAGACTAAATAGGTACTAGAACAACCTTTCGGGTTAGAGAATCAATAGGTTGTAGATCAACCTTTTAGGTTGCAAACTCAATATTTTAGGTTGTAGACTGAGTAGGTTCTATAGAACAACTTCCTAGGTTATAGACTCAATAGGTTCCAGAACATAATTCTAGATTATAGACTCAGTAGGTTATAGAACAACATTTTAGGTGCTAAACTCAATAGGTACTAGAACATAATTCTAGATTATAGACTCAGTAGGTTATAGAAGAACATTGCAGGTGCTAAACTCAAAAGGTTCTAGAACAAAATTTTAGGTGATAAACTCAAAAGGTTCTAGAACAACCTTTCGGGTTATAGAATCAATAGGTTGTAGATTAACCTTTTAGGTTGCAAACTCAATATTTTATGTTGTAGACTGAGTAGGTTCTATAGAACAACTTCCTAGGTTATAGACTCAATAGGTTTCAGAACATAATTCTAGATTATAGACTCAGTAGGTTATAGAACAACATTTTAGGTGCTAAACTCAATAGGTTCTAGAACAAAATTTTAGGTTGTAGGCTGAGTAGGATCTAAAACAAGTTTCTAGGTTATAGACTCATTAGGTTCCAGAAGAAAATGGTAGATTATAGACTCAGTAGGTTATAGAACAACCTTATAGGTTACAAACCCAAAAAATATTACATCTACCTTTTAGGTTGTAGACTCAATAAGTGCTAAACCATAATTTTAGGTTATAGACTTAATAGTTTCTAGAACAACATTTTAGGTTACAAACTCAATCTTTTAGGTCGTAGACTGAGTTGGTTCTAGAACCAATGTTTAGGTAATACTTTTAATAGGTTCTAGAACAATCTTTCATGTTATAGACTTAGTAGGTCCTAGAATGAACCAGATTATTGTTCTACAATCTCTAATTCCTAAAATAATCTGATCAAAATTGTGTGGCAAAAATTTGTAAACATAAAAAAGATTTGAGTCTGTATACACAATTTTTTCAATTTCAATATTAAATCTCCAGCATTTTTTTTTTGTAAATTATTTTCATTTCCCTTTTTTATTATTTCCACAGTCACACACAAAATACATAAACGAAAAATAGGTCAGAATATTCTGAAAAATTGTTATTTTTGTATTTTCGAGATGTTTCAACAAAATATTATTTTTCCATACAAACATTCAATATTATTTGAAAGAAAATATTTTTTTTCTCATTTTTTTTATTTTTGAGAAAATTCTACAGAACTAGAGAGTTGTGGAGCTATAGACAAGTTTTAGATCCGGATTGGGTTTACGATACACGAAATGGAGGGATAGAGAGAGAGAGAGATTGAGTGAGTGAGTCCTGTCCAATAGTAAATAAATAAGTAGCATTAGAGGAGAACACGTGTGTTCCCGCTGGACAAATCTCGAATCAACGGCTTTTGGTTTCCAAGCCTCTCTCAATGCGCTTGCAAAGAGAGAGAGAGAGAGAGAGAGGGTGAGTGGAAGGATCAAATCCAGAGAATCTAGAGAGTTATGCACGAGATCGGAAAGAATTTTAAATATTTTATTCAAGGGTTAGTAAAGATTTTATTTATTTCTTTTTTTTTGGGGGGAAGATTTCTTGTCTCTAAATTATACAAAATATTTAGTTTCATTTAAATTTTCTTTTTATTTCTAATAAAAAAAATATGCTACTAAAAAATTATTCAACATTGTCGAAAAAAAAATAAAAGAAATTTAAATAATTGTTCTACATTTTTAATTTAAATTCCATTTGGAAACAGTGACAAAATTTCTTTTCCAATTAGAATAAAAATGGTCGGAATTTACAAAAAAGTAAATTAATAAAAATTGTTTCGGAAATTCCGCTTCCCCTTTAGTTTAAATTCCAATTAGAAATTGTGACAACAAGAAAATTTTATTCTGTCTAGAATTCGTCACAAATTTCGACCAAAATCACAATTTTGACCAATTTCCAACCAGAGTATAAAGAATGGAAATTTAAACATAAATTTTGGTCAAAAACAGAAATTTCGATGAATTTCTGATGGGATTTTAAAATATTCTGAACGGAATTCGTCACAAATTTTGGTCAAAATCATAATTTCGACGAATTTCCGACTGGAATTCTGAAACATCAATAAAAATTTTAATTCTGTAAGGAATTAGTCAAATTTCGGTCAAAAACACAATTTTTACTAATTTCCGACCAGAATATAAATTTGGACGGAAATTCAAATACAAACTTTGGTCAAAAACAGAAATTTCGATTAATTTCCGACGGAATTCCGTCAAAATTTTCGAAAAAAATTACTAACAGATAATTGAATTTTTTCTACTTGTTTTTGACTCGATTCTAAATCATTTTTTATCATGGTCGGAAATTAAAATATTAAAAAATTAATAAAAAATTTTTAATAATTTATTTTTTCAGAAATTCTGCTTTCTTTTTAGTTTAAATTTCATTTAGAAATAGTGCCAAAATTTCTTCTTCCAATTTGAATACAAGTGGTCGGAATTTACGAAAAAATAAATTAATCAAAATCTTTGACTATAGAAGAAAATTCTAGTAAAAAATTTTTATTAATATCTTGTTGAGAATCCACATTAAATTTCTTATTTTGATCCAAGTCTCGGTCTAAATCTGGTTTAAATTTATATTCTGGTCGAAAGTTTATGTAAGTGGTCAGAAATTAGTTGAAATTCTCATGTACACTGGAATTTTTATTTCAAACTTAAAATTTCTGTTGAAATTAAAATTCAGATAAAAAATATATTAAAATCTAGTCGAAATTTTAATTTTGTTGAGAAATAACAATAGAATCTATTCTTATTTTGTATTATCGTCGGAAGTCTTTTAAAATCTAGTCAAAAATAGAATATAAAAATTTTAATTTTCTAATCGTAATTTTTTGGGAAAATGGTTAAAATTCAAATTTATATCCAATTTTTTTACAAAAGAAGTCAAAGTTAATATTTTTCTTTTTAAAATTGTAGTCGGAATCTTTTTGGAATTTTTATTCTAAAACAATATTTCTGTCGAAAAATTGTTGATATTCATATTCTGATTGAAATTTTGATAAAAGTTAGTCGAAAATTCAAATTTTTATTAAAAGGGACAGAATTTCTGACTATAGTCGGAAATAATTTAGATTCTTGTCAAAAAAAGTGAATAATTCAATTCGGTTTCAGGTTTAAATTTTACCAATAAAAATTGTGGTCGGAATCTCTTTGGAACTTTTCTTTTAAAAAAAAATTTCGGTCGAAAAATTGATGAAATTTATATTTCGACCAAAAATTAGTTGAAATTTAGTCAGAAATTAAACTAAAATCTTATTTTAATCTAAATCTACTCGTGATTTGAATTATAGTCTAAAATCTTTCAGAATTTAGTCAAAAGCACATCAAAATTACAATTCTAATGCAAATTTTTTCGAAAAATTGTAAAAATTCTAATTTATATAGAAATTTTAGTAGTAGAAATTATTAAGAATTTATATTCTATTCAAAATTGTGGTCAGAATCTCTACGGAAATTTTATTTTAAAAAAAACTGTCGGTCGGAAAATTGTTGAAATTCATTTTCCGATCAAAAATGTATTAAAATTTAGACGGTAATAAGTCGAAAATCCATTTTTTGGATGGAATTTGCGACAAATTTTGGTAGCAAATTGTATTATTTGAATTTCTGACCATGATCAGAAATAATTTAGAATCTAGTTAAAATCATGTAAGAAATTCAATTCTGTTGGTAATTTTGTCGGAAAATTGTTAAAATTCTAATTTGGTTCAAAAATTTTTATTCAAAATATTGTGGTCGGAAATTAATCGAAACTGTGATTTTGACCTACATTTCTGACAAATTGTAACGAATTCCGGACAGAATTTAAATTTTTTTGGTTAATCTTTCAGAATTCCGTAGGAAATTGATGGAAATTTCTATTTTTAACAGAAGTTTGTGACGAATTGCGGTCAGAATTTATATTCTTCTTGTTAATGTTTCCGAATTCTGTCGGAAATTTCTGTTTTTGACCAAAGTTTGTGTTTAAATTTCCGTCCAAATTTATATTCTGGTCGGAAATTAGTCAAAAATGTGTTTTTGACCGAAATTTGTCACGAATTCCTGTCAAAATTTGAATTATTCTCGGTAATGTTTTCGAATTCCATCGAAAAATAGTCAAAATTGTGATTTGGACCGAAATTTGCGACAAATTCTGGTCAGAAATTACATTATTTTTGGTTATATTTTAAAATTTCGTCAAAAATTCGTCGAAATTCCAATTTGAACAAAAAATTTGTGTTTAAAATCTCGTCAAATTTTATATTACGGTCGAAATTTTGTCGTAATTCGTATTTTAGTTGAAAATCTGCCTGAAACTAATCGAAATATTGTCAAAATTACGAGTTTATTCTAACCGGAATTTTACCGGAATCCCGTCGGAAATTTTATTGCCAATTCCAAAAAATTTTTCCCAGGAAACACTTTCTAGTGTATTTTTTTCTACCAGAAAGTAAAGTTTCTGAATAATTTCACCAAACAATCAAAAAGGTTAAATTCTACTCTACCACGAAGTGCCTAATGACCATTATGCGAAACGAAAACAATGCAAAATTGCAATGAGTCCATTGTGCCTCTCGCTCTCTCTCTCTATGTGTGCGTGACGATAAAATTTACGACGTTATCGTTTCCCTCGATTTGTGACGGTTCTCGCGTGTCCAGTGAGCCACTATTCGTCTGATTGTTTCTATCTCTCTCTTTCTCTCTCTTTCGCGAATTTGGAAGCACAAGAATATATATAGCACCTAATGTAGCAGTGGGACGTGAAAAGGGCGAGATCCCAATAGATATGGGAGAAACTCCTGACAGAGACAAAACTATGCCATTAGTACTATTTTTTACAGATGCCATCGTTCCCAACCTGAAAATTACACAAAGGCACGTACTCCCAATAGGGAGAGGACAGCAAAAAAGGAAGAAAAAAAGAGAAACGAACTTTTGTTCATTCCACTTTTGAATATCAGATTTAACTTCAATTCCAATTTCAAATATATATTTATGTAGAGGAGAGAATTTCACGGAATTGATAATCAAACTTTTCGTGTATCTATATGTGAAGTGGTTATTATTACATGAAAATTTTTCTCTTTGGGAGATTTTAAATTATTTAGAGTGTTGAGGCAATTTTTTTTTTTACTTTTTTGGGGAATATTTTTCCCAAAAAGGGATTCAGTCGTGGAATTATTTTTTCGTTCGAGTTTTATCGAATTTTCGAACAGGAATTATTTTTCGATACTGATACTAGTTTAGAGAATCATCAACAGAAAATAATGATAATGTCAATAAAAAAAAAACTTGGGGAAAAATTTTCAATTCCGATATGTTCTAGTGGCAAGAATACCTGGTTCAAGTTTAGCGAAAAATAATAATGATGATGATAAAACTATTGAAAACCTGGAGCAACATTTTAATTCCGGTATGTTCTAGTAGCAAGAATACCTGATACCAGTTTAAAAAGTCATCAACGAAAAATAATGACGACGACGATGATGATGCAGCAGCTAAAGATGCTAATGATGTTAATGATGATGATGATGATGTAGCAGCTAAAGATGATAATGATGGTAATAATGCTAATGATGTAGCAGCTAAAGATTCTAATGATGGTAATGCTGGTAATGTAGCAGCTAAAGATGATAATGATGGTAATGATAATGATGATGGTAATGATGATAATGATAGTAATGATGATGATGATGTAGCAGCTAAAGATGCTAATGATACGCTTGTAGTGATGATAATAATGTTTCTGATGCTTGTATCGATGACAATAATGCTGCAGTTTTTAATATTAATGATGATATAAATGATGCTAATTGTGACAGTATTGACAAAAAAAACCTGGAAAAAAAATTTTCAATTCCGATATGTTCTAGTGGCAAGAATACCTGGTTCAATTTTAGCGAAAAATAATGATGATGATGATAAAACTATTGAAAACCTGGATCAACATTCTAATTCCTGTATGATCTAATAGAAAGAATACCTGATACAAGTTTAAAAATTCATCAGCGAAAAATAATGGCGACGATGATGATGATGTAGTAGCTAAAGATGCTAATGATGGTAATGATGATGATGATGTAGCAGCTAAAGATTATAATGATGGTAATGATGATGATGTAGCAGCTAAAGATGCTTATGATGATGATGATGATGATGATGTAGCAGCTAAAGATGCTAATGATGGTAATGATGATGATGTATCAGCTAAAGATGTTAATGCTAGCGATGACAATAATATTGCTAGTGCTTGTTGGGATTATAATAATGCTGCAGATTTGAATAGTAATGATGATATTAATGCTGCTGATGCTGGTAGTAATGACGATTATGCTCTTGATGCTAATAGTGATTACAATAAAGCTAATAATCCTGATAGCATTGATGATAAAGCTGCTACAGCTGGGAGAGACGATAATAATGATAATAGCGCTGCTGATGCTGCTAGAGATGATAATAATGCTCCTAATGCTGCTAGTAATGATAATTATGATAATAACCCTCCTTATCCTTATTTTAATCACAAAACTTTTTTCACTTCTGATCACTTATGATATTTTATATATATTTTTTTATTGTTTTGTCACTTTTCACTTTTTATCATCCCATATATTAAGAATATTTTTAGGAATGATGAAGAATATTTTTAAGAAAAAAAAACACTATACATAAAGAGAATTGCAAACCATTACTCGAGAATTGTATTCTCAACTGATAAAGTTTGCAATTCACCTTATCCTATTTATTAAAGTTTTTTTTTGTTTTTCTCCTTTTCGATTTCTTTCGGATCAGCCGGATACCGGAAATCCGCGCAAGAAGCGTGGAAATGGTGGAAAACCCCAGAAGGCACAATATATAGATAGATAAACATACACGGAGTGAGAGAGAGAGAGAGAATATAAAACCGACGAAATAAAATATTGTCGAAGATGCTATCCATTCCCGTATAAGCCGATCAGGGAATATAGAAAGAAGAATAGGAAAGCTTGCTTGAGCTCTCGAGCCAATGACATTGCCCAGGCGGTTAAGAAAAATCTCTATGTGCGCCTCCTCCTTTCTGCCTTTCTACAACAAACCGAAAACTTGAAAACTTACGTGTCCCTCCTTACACATCTCTTCGAGAATATTGAATCTGAACTCTCTCTTTACTTCTCCATCTGTCTTTCTTTCTCTCTTTCCTCGTCTCTGTCTATCCATCTCTCTCTCTCCCTCTCGCTTTCCCTCTTTCTTTGGCTTTAGTACCCAGTTTCCTTTAAACTATTTCGACATTTCATTTACGTCACTATACAGAAGTTTATATATAGAATGCTACCTACAAAGTAGTTTAGTGTTCGATTTCAAATTGAAACACTCCTATATTTATCCACTAACGGATTCCATTGTTCTACTATTGGCGTAGAAATAATTCAACAGTTATAATTTGTATTTTAGTATTTGTTTCGATTGGTAATATTGTTGATAAGTGATAAGTTCTCGAAATGTTATGCTTCAAAAAATTCCGTAGGTGACATTTTTGAAAAACCTAAAAAGTTTTTTTGGTTCTGGGTGGCTCTAGGTGGACGTTGTAAATCTTAGGGGCGATTTTCATTCCGATATGTTCTAGTGGCAAGAATACCAAAATTTTTTGGAGATTTTGATGCCGGCATGCCCCAGTGGTTAGAAGGTCTAAAAGTATTTGTAGATTTTAAATCCCATATGTTTTAGTGGCAAGGATACCGAATACTATTATGAGACTATGATTCCGGTATGTTCGGTATGTTCCGGTATTCTGAGATTTTAATTCAAACTTGGTCCAGTGTTTAGTGACAAAACCACCTCTTCTGAAATTTATCAGCCAATTGGCGACCCTGGTTATCATTGATATAATAATTTTTACTTCCGGTATGATGCACTCGCAAACACACCTTTCCTTAAATTCTGAAGCTAATTGATGACCTAGATAATCATCTGTACACGAAATTGGATACCTCTCCTAAAATAAATCAGCTAATTGATGTAATTATAACCTAGGTTATAATTAATACAGTAATTTTTACTTATGGTATTTTCTAGTAGCATAAACATCTTTGACTCCATTAAGTCAACTAATTGATGACCTGGGCAATTTTTCGTCTAATACGTCAACTAATTGATGACCTAGACAATCGTCCAAATCATCAATTAGTTGACGTAATTAGACGTAAGATATTAGAATTAAAATACTAAATTTCTTCATGATATGAATGTTCTGCAGCTACAAAAATATTTCGTAAATCTTCAAAACTGTTTTACAACAAACAGATAAAAATTTCTGTCGAAGCAAATGTTCCGGAAGAAGGACAAATTTTTTTCGCAACATTCTAAAAGTTTAAAGAACAACTTCGACCTTAAATTCTTAATGATACTAATGGTACTGATCGAGAGGAAACTTTATCGTGTGTTTCAAAAGTCTGTGGACAATAATCATATAGTGTAGGAAACAATCTAATGCGATGTGTTTTCGATGAAAGTAAGTTTCGAGCGCAACTTAAAATACTTCCTCTATGAGGAAGCAATACATTATATATTCCCAAAGTTTTCAGATTAATGTAACTTGCAATTTTAGATGACATTAATGTTTTAGAGCAAACCGAAAATTATTGGAATATTGTATGCGGATGTAGAACAACTTGATGTAAACTTTTTGATGAAAGTAATATTCTGCAGCAGTAAAAAAATTCTTTAATAGTTCCGAGCGGTTTGCGAACAATTGGATCTAAAATTCTTGATGCAACTAATTTTTTGTGATAAGATGAAAAATCCTCAAACGAGTTGGTTTAAAAAAAAACTGGATCTAAAATTCTTGATGACACTAATTTTCTGTAGCAACACAACAATTCTCTAGAAGTTCCAACATTGTCAGAGGTTTTAGAACAATTGGAACTGAAAATTTTATGGAGAAAGATTATGTTTCTACTGAACGAAAATTTTTTTAAATGTAAATGTTTAATCCGATATGTTCTAGTGGCAAGAATACCTAATAACTTTTGAATCCGGTATGTTCTAGTGGCAAGAATACCTAATGATTTTTTAATTCGATATGTTCCAGTGTCAAGGATACATGACAGTTTTTAATCCGGTATGTTCTAGTAGCAAGAATACGTAATGGGTTTTGCTCCCAAATATTTTAAAGCTAAGATGACCTGATAATCTCGCCAAAGTCGTAATCACCTTTGCGCCCATGTTGCGAACATAATTTTTTGTCCTAACTGCATGAAAAGTATGGCATTGAGGGCACGAGCGAAGCGGGCGCAAAAGTACAGCAAGCGGGCGTAAAAGTACTTTTGCGCCCGCTTGTGTGACGTCAGCGGGCATAAAAGAACTTTTGCGCCCGCTTCCCCGACCCCGGGCGAGAATCAGTTACTTTGCGCCCACTTTAAGTGCCCGAAATGACATACTTTTCGTGCAGGTAGGACAAAAAGGGAATTTTTAATCCGATATGTTCTAGTGGCAAGAATACCTAATATTTTTTTAGTCCGGTATGTTCTAGTGGCAAGAATACCTAATAATTTCTTAATCCGGTATGTTTTAGTGGCAAGAATACCTGATAATTTTTAATCCGATATGTTTCAGTGACAAGAATACCTAAATGTAAATTTTCTTTCCTAGGTAACTTCTACTGGCAAGAGCTCCAATCCCACTCTTGAAAACTGACCCGTTCGCCACGAAATCTGCAAAACAACTGAACTCCATTACCAATTGATCCTTCCCTCACCCCAAACAATAAAGTACACCAAGTGACATCCATGAGTCGAAGCAATTTCACTTCTTCAATAAAAACACAACCAAGGGACTCTAAACAACCAAACCAAAAGCCCAAATAAATTGCATAGATTATTAGATAATTAATAATTGCATAGGTGGTTCATAATTACCTAGGAGATTAATAATTGCGTAGATGATAGTTTTCCAGCAGTAATTAAAGATGTTTGAGAAGAAGAGAAATGTGGAAGAGAATAATTATCATCAATTTTGGGTAAGAAGAAAATAAAAAGGAGAAATCATCATCAGAAGTGTAATTTTGGAAAATTGTGAGGAGCATACAAGAAAGAGGAAGCTTTATGAGAGGAATTTCGTTCGAGATTCGAAGGAATGGATTCAATCTTGGCAAGAAGGTGGTGCGGTTGGTTTATTTGCATCAGTAATTCAGTCTCGCAGTTTGGCGACGACAGTCAACGACGACTACGATGACTGGAGGTCATATTCGCCGGATGCAAAGTGGCATCCTGGGGGACAAAGTTAGTCCGATTTCCGCTTTCCGCCAAATACGTCTCGCGTCTCTTATTCTCACTCACTCTCTCTCTCTCTTCTCCTTCTTCTCTCTCTCACTTTCTCTGCTTCTCTCTCTATTTTCCTCTCTGTCTCTTTACCTCTTACTGACTATCTCTCTCTCTCTCCTCGTCTAGGAAATTCTCTCCAGCTTTTACACTCTCTCTTTCTCTCTCTCCCTCTCTCGTTTCGAAAACTTGGCGCCTCGAAACCGATTCACGACCACCTGGACACTACAGCCGCAGATTAGTCCGAAATTACAGTTTCCTCCACAAAAGCGGATAATGCGACGATTCACTTTAGTTAACTCCCCCTTGACTCCTTTTCTCTCTCTCTCTCTCTCTCTCTCTCCCTCTCTTTAGTAAATAAAAATTTGTTTACTTATAAAATTTAATTTTGTTTACGATAAACCTCTGTGATTGCGGGATTCCCCCCCACTCTAGGGAAATAGAACATAACTATCATATTTCCCACCATAATTCTTTTCACCCCCCACCCTACCATCTGACGATTTCTGACGATAACGGTCATAAGCAAATGAAAACTTTGAACAAAAAAATTACAAAATCGGAAATTAAATAAAGCTAAGCTAATGAAAATTACTACTTAGGGGTTTTTCGGATCGCTAATTACAAATATGAAATCAGTTTATCAAAATTCAAAATAACAGATCCAATATGGCGGACGAATTTTTAGAAATTGATCGGATTCGTTCGAAACTTGTTACCTGGGGGTTTTTGGGGTCGCTGATTACGAATATAACATCGGTTTTTCAAAATTCAAAATGGCGGATCCAATATGGCGGACGGATTTTAGAAATTGATCGGATCGATTGGAACTTGTTACCCGGGGGTTTTTGGGGTCGCTGATTACGAATATAACATCGGTTTTTCGAAATTCAAAATGGCGGATCTAATATGATGGACATATTTTAAATACTTGATGGATTTTTATAAAAAAAAGTTTTGGTATCAAAGGGATAAAAAAATTTATTTATCTATAAAAAAATTAAAACTAATAAAATAAATATATACAAATAAAATAATGTTCCTCTAAAAATGAAAAATTTTTTAATCTTTCACTCTTATTTTTTATTAAACAAAAAACTCTATTCATAAAAAAAATAGACAAACATTTTGAAAATAACTAAAAATATTTTTCTCTAAAATAAAAAATAAAAAAAAACTCTCTCGCTTTAAAAAAATGTATTTATTTTTAAAATATTAAATTTCTATTTTTTACTCAACTAATTAAATTAAATTTTAATTTCACCGATTCCTATCTTTCTGTTTCGCGGAAATATTATTTCTATATAAAATTCTGTCTGTTACAACAATAAAAATTAAAACTAAAACTTCTTCTTTAATTAAAAATGACATAAAATAAATAAAAAAGGTACATAAAAAAAATTAAATTGTAAAATTATTTTACATTTCAAAAAGTTAATTTGTATTTTTAAATTAATTGTATGACTAATGAATGAAATTAATTAATTAGATATGTATATTATAAATATAATTATATTTAATTTATATTTATTATAAGAACTTAAATAAATAAATTTATAAAAAGAATTATAAAAAATTTTTAAAAAAGTGAACTTTCTCTTTTCTGAAAACAAAATCAGTAAATAAAAAAATTATTTTTTTTGCTTCATATAAAAATAGAATTCTCCTTTTTTCGTGTTTTCATATATACAAATTGGGAAAAAGCAATGTTTGTTTAGAGAAATAAAAAAAATGATTTAAAAATTTTTTGAAAGTGATGAAAATATTCATAAAAAAATTGAAAAATATTATTTCTAAAACATATTTCT
Organism: Leptopilina heterotoma; assembly: GCF_015476425.1. Lineage (NCBI taxonomy): Eukaryota > Metazoa > Arthropoda > Insecta > Hymenoptera > Figitidae > Leptopilina > Leptopilina heterotoma. The sequence continues at coordinate 686,537 of NW_025110975.1, forward strand.
AAAAAAGTATTTACGAAAAAATGACAAAAAATGGTTATAAAACATTTACAAAGAAATATTGGTAAAATATTTATTACAAATTTATAAAAAATATTTATCAAAAATATTAACAACAAATTTATAAATTTATATTTATAACAAATTAATAAAAAAATATTTATCAAAAATACTAAATTCTCGTTTTTGAAAAATGAACAATACAAAAAAAAAGATAAATTAAATTTAAATTTGTAGGAGTCAATTAAATTCAAATTAAAAATGCTTTACTTTTAAACTATTTAAACGCTAATTATTATACATATTCTTATAGATATCATATATAATTTATAACAGAAAAAAGTGTTACAAAATGTTTCAAATAAATTTTTAATTTTGTTACAAAATTTCTTTTTAACACACACATTATTCTCAATGTCAATATAATGAATACAAAAGTTTTCATTATCATCTATAAATATATTACAAATAATTTGAATACCTCTTTGTAATATTTATAAACAAGAAATTGCTCTTAAACAGTCAACTATTGTTCATTGATTATAATATAAAGAAAATTTTTATTCAATACCAGATAAAATTAACTATTATTATAATTATTTTTGTTTTATTTATTTTTTGTTGATTTATTTTTTTATTTTTTTATTTATTTATTGTATAAAGAAAATATGTAATAAAAAAGTAAAAAAAATAAATAATAACAAGAATATAAAATAATATAATAACAACAATATAAAATAATATGATAACAACAATAAAAAAAGAAAAAACAAACTAAATAAAATAATGAAAAATAAAAAAATTTATTTAAAGATAATTGTAAAGAAAGAATGGAAATAAATAAAAAAGCATTAACTAATATTAAAGAAAATAATAAACAAAGAAAATAAAAAGTTGGATAATTAGAAAATCATTATTGTTTGAAAAATTACTATTTGACGAACGTGACTTTCAAAATCGACGATTTTAAAATAACCAAAGGGTGGGGGGGAGGAGAAAAATTTGGGTCTTTTCCCCACTCTTGATCGCCCCCCCCACCTTCCCCTTTCCCAAAGTTACAATTAGTCTTCACCATAATGACACCTAATTATTCAGAAAATCATATCAGTCTGTCAATTTTTCTCGAAGAATAAGGTTTTCAAAAAAAAAAAAATAATAATAAAAACAAAAAGAAAAGAAAACCAAAAAGTATATAAAAAAAAGAATTGATTAAGTAAATAAATAAAAATAAACAAAATAGAAACAAAAATATATTCAAATAATAAAAGTAGAAAGTGGAAAATAAATAAATATATATATTCAAATTATAAAAGTAGAAAATTGAAAAAATATATATTATTAAATAAAATAAATAAAGAAAGAAAAATATAAAGAGTGAAGAAATAATTTACCAAGATTGTAAAAAATTGTAAAAAAAAGTGTAAAAAATCAACATTCATCCTGGAGAAAATGCCGCAGCAAACGTCATTAATAAATCCAATTGGCTTTAAGATACATTGGATGAAATTGCGTGAGGCAAAATCAGCAGAAATAATATGGGAGGCTAGTGATAATTTAACATTTCCAAATGAGGAATTACGTGCATGGATGCCAAAAACATGTGGACGAATAATACGTGAAGTGAATTTTTCCACAGTGAGACCAATGAATTGGTTTCGAATGGAGCAAAAATTATTTTTAAAAGATCGTTTATTTAATGAATGGTCATTTGAATCGAGTAGTGTTGGTGAACGTACATTAACTGCACCTGAACTATTGAAATTACCAGTGGAAATATTTAATGGCGATATTGTACTTGAGACAAAATTTTTCTATCAAAATAATCCAATTGCATCCAATAGAATAAGATTTTTCATAGATTAGTAGCTTTTCTCCCTCTCCCCCCCCCCTCCAAAAAAAAAATTCAACGAAGAGAAAAAAAAATCACAGACGAAAAATTAAGAATTAATAAAAATTGACGAGAAAATATTTTTTTTTCTATTTATCGACAGAAGAGGAAATTTTTTTCCTTTATTTTGCAATTTTCCTTGAGAAAAGAGAAAATTTTTTGACGAATCAAAAGAGAAGGTAAGAAATTAAGAAAAAATAATTTTTTTTTAAGTTTCTGTAAATAATCATTTTAATGTTTAATAAAATAATTATTAATAATTAATTTATTTATTAAATTAAATTAAACAATAAATTAAATAAAGTTATAAACAAAATACTAAATAAAAGGAGAAAAAATATGGAATAAAGTGATAATGAAAAAAAGCTAATAAACAAAATTTTAAATAAAATAATTATTAATTAATTAATTAATTGATGATATGTAAAGTAATAAACAAAATAGTAAATAAAGTAAGAAACAAAATACTGTATAAAATAGTGAATAAAATAATTAACAAAATACTAAATAAAATAGTGAATAAAATAATTAACAAAATACTAAATAAAATAATAAATAAAGTAATAAACAAAATATTAAATAAAAAAAATAAAAATATAAAATAAAGTGATAATGAAAAAAAAACTAGTAAATAACATTTAAAAAAAAATAATTAATAATTAATTAATAACACATAAAGTAATAACCAAAATAGAAAATAAAATATAAAATAAACAAAATACTAAATAAAATAATAAAAATATGAAATAAAGTGATAATGAAAAAAAACTAGTAAAAAAATGTCTAAAGAAAATAATAATTAATTAATTAATAATAAATAAAGTAATAACCAAAATAGAAAATAAAATAGAAAATAAAATAGAAAATAAAATAGAAAATAAACAAAATACTAAATAAAATAATAAAAATGTGAAATAAAGTGATAATGAAAGAAAACTAGTAAAAAAATGTCTAAAGAAAATAATAATTAATTAATTAATAATAAATAAAGTAATAAACAAAATAGAAAATAGAATAATAAATAAACGATAAAGTAAGAAACAAAATACTAAATAAAATAGTGAATAAAATAATTAACAAAATACTAAATAAAATAATAAATAATAATAATAATTTTAAATAATAATAATAAGAATTTTCAAAATAATAAATAAAGTAATAAACAAAAGACTAAATAAAATAATAAATAAAATAATTAATAAAATAATTAACAAAATTCTAAATAAAATAATAAATAAAGTAATAAATAAAATACTAAATTAAATAGTAAATAAAATAACAAAATACTAAATAAAATAATAAATGAAATAATAAATAAGGCAATAAACAAAATAATAAAAAAAAACAAATTTTTAATTACAACAAAATGAATTAATTTTATTATAATTCAATACTAATTTCGTTAAGCAACGAAATTTTTCTTCTTTTCTTTCATTTATTAAATTGTAATAAATAGTATCACACATTCTAACGGCAATGTTTACTTTTTCCAAAAGTTATATGAATGAAAGGAAAAATATTATTTTTCCAGAAAATCGAATCAACACTTTTTGGATGGATGGGGAATTTTATATTCAAGTGGAAAATTAACAACAGAATGACGTGAGAAAAGAGACAGCAGAAAAAAAAAATTTTTATTTTTTGACAATTCAACATTGATAGATGCATTTATTTTTTATCCTGAGAAGAGAAGAAAAAAAATTCCAATTATGTATTTTTTTCAATATTCCAAAATGTATATTTGTAAATTCACAATATTTTTTGCAAAATTGTTTTTTTAACAATTTTTGACCTCGAAATAATTCGATTGAAAATTTTTGTTTTTTTCCTTTTTATATAATTAACAATAAATTTCTTTTTTAAATTAACATAAGAGGATAAATTATTAAAAAATTGGCATCAATATTAATTTTTCAATTGTTATTATAAATATTATTAAAATTATTAAAATTATTAAAATTATTAAAATTTTTATTATTATTATTATTATAAATATTATGAAAATTATTATTATTATTATTGCATTATTTCTATTGTTATGAAAGATAATTATTATGTTATTTATTTCTATTATTGTTATTATTTTGATCTTTATTATTATTATCATTATTATTTTTTTATTATTACTATTATCATACTGTTTTATTTTGTTTAATTATTTTTTATTATTATTATTTTTAAGCAGCAAAATGTACTCGAATGTTAATGTTGAAGCAATAAATATATAGAATTTTAAATGCGAGTTTAAGTAGTTTTTTATTATCTACTTTTGAAAATTAATTAAAAAATTAAATAGAGGTAAATTATACAGAAAGGATTTTTTATAATGAATTATTTTCAATTTATTTATAATATATTACTCTAATTACTTAAATTATTTATTAATTAAATTATTTTTTCTATTTATTCATTAAATTTATTTTATTATTATAATATAAAATAATGTTAAATAACAATTTTAAATAATAAATTTATAAATAAAAAATAAAAATAACACAATTACAATATTTATTAACTTTTATTTTATGAACTTAAATGTTTATCTTTTATTTATTTATTTTTTTTTGTTTATTAATTTTAATTCATTTTTATATTTGTTTATATGCACTCAATTTTTGTTAACTTATTTGTTTATTTATTTGTTTATTAATTTATTTACTAATTAAAAAGTATGTTTATTTGTTTACTTATTTGTTTATTTACTTGCTTAAAAATTTGTTTAATTATTTGTTTAATTATTTGTTTATTTATTGGTTTATTTATTTGTTTAAAAAATTGTTTAATTATTATTTACTTATTTGTTTATTTACTTGCTTAAAAATTGGTTGAATTATTTGTTTATTTATTTGCTTAATAATTTCTTTAATTATTTGTTTATTTAATAATTTACTTATTAAATGTATGTTTGTTAATATTATTTATTTACGTGCTTACTCATTTGTTCACTTAATTGCTTAATTATTTATATTTTTATTTAAATGATTTATGTTTGTATTAACTATTTTGGTTGTTTATTAACTTGCTTACATATTTCTTTATTTATTTGTTTATTAATTAATTTGTTAATTGGAAACATTTTTATTTGTTTATTTACGTCCTTATTTATTTGCTTACTTATTTGCTTATTTTTATATTTATTTATGTATTTATGATAATGTTTATTTAAATGGTTTATGTATTTTTTTACTTCTTTGTTTGTTTATTTACTTGCTTACATATTTGTTTATTTATTTGTTTATTCATTTATTTATAAATTTATTTTAATCAGTTTGTTATTTATTTCTTAATTAATAATAATTAATAACAAATAAGAAAATTTGCTAATTGGAAACATGTTTATTTATTTATTTGTTTATTAAATAAATGTTTATTTATTTATTTGCTTATTAAATAGACGTTTATTTATATATTTATTTACTTAAATTATTTTGTTATTTTCTACATACAAATTTGTTCATTCATTTACTTATTTGTTTTATTATTTGCTTATTAGATTCAGTGCTTATTTATTTGTTTATTTAATTGCTTACTTTTTTGTTTATTAATTTGTTTACCTATTTATTTATTTATTTATTTGTTAACTTATTAATTTATTAACGTTTTTAATTATTTATTAAAGTGTTTTCCATTTATTTGTTTTTGTTTTATTATTAATTTATTAATTTTGTTATTAATTTATTATTACTATTATTATTTTGTTATTAACAAATAAATATTTCTCCAATAATAGAATAAACAAATAAGTAAACAAATAAAGAAGCAACTAAACAAATAATTAATTTATTTATTTGTTTTCTTCTTTTATCATTATAATTATTTATTTAATGTTTGATTATTGTTTAAACAAATTAGGAAAAAAAATTATTTTATTTATTTGTTTTCTTTTTTTATCATTATAATTATTTATTTAATGTTTGATTATTGTTTAAACAAATTAGGAAAAAAAATTATTTTATTTATGTGTTTTCTTTTTTTATCATTATAATTGTTTATTAAAATTTTTATTATTGTTTAAACAAATTAGAAGAAAAATTATTTTATTTATTTGTTTTCTTTTTTTATCATTATAATGATTTATTTAATGTTCGAATATTGTTTAAACAAATTAGGAAGAAAAATTATTTTATTTATTTGTGTTCTTCTTTTATCATTATAATTATTTATTAAAATTTTTATTATTATTTAAATAAATTAGAAAAAAAATTATTTTATTTATTTTCACAGTAGAGTGGAGAGGGGGGGGGGGCAGCAGGGTGTTTAAATAAGTGAGTGAATGATTGACCGAGAGATAGATAGAGAGTAAGATTGAAGACAATCGGGTGGAGATTCCCTTTTGAGTTGTCAATTAGAGAAGAGAATGCCTGTCATTCCTATTGTCACTGTGATGCGTATCTAGCCAGGGGTTTCTGATTAACGTCGTAATGCAATACGCGTGTAATGCTACAAAGGGGTCGAGGGCAACCCCAAGTAATATACTCCCGAGGGCTGTGCAACTCCACTACAATATACGTATAGCTCATCTTGTATCGACTTCACTTTTTTTCATCTCATTTTTTTTTTTTTTTATAAATATGTCTTACTAACTTTATACACAATAAGACCTTAACGCGAATTACAAAGGGGGATATTTCAAAACAAGTTTAAAGAGAAAATACTTTGATAATCCACTCTCTCTGTCTCTCACACGCAATTGAGAGACTTTGTATAAAAGGGAATACTTTTAATCCTATTTTTTCTTTGAAAGAAAACAAAAAATAGAACATGGGGAAGAAAAGAGAGAGAAAAAAATGTATCAGAAGCAAATTTGTGGGTATTTATAGTATTATGTAGATAATAAATTATAGAAATTGGGACAAATTAAATTTCAATCTTAAAATGGGAAAATATGAAGAAAAAAAAAATTAAATTAAATTAGAAAGTGGAATAAAATTGTAGAAAATTTGACAAAAATTTGAGAATAAATTCATAATGTAAAAGAGTAGAAAAAAGTAGAAATAGAAATTCAATTATTTTCAAAACTAATAAAATTCTTCGTAAAAATTCAATTATTTTCAAAAATTTTAATTATTTTCAAAAACTTTCTTCAATTTAATGATTTTTAATATTCTACTACTTCAATAATAATTCCCAAAAAAATTCAATTAGTTTAAAAAAAAAATTTTAATAAAACTATGCAAACATTGCAATTTTTATAAATAATTTTCATAAATAATTATTCAATTATTTAAATAATAACATTCTTTACAGGGATTCAATTATTTTCAATATAAAATTTTAATGGAATTCCTCGAAAAATGTTATTATTCTTAAAAATTTTATTAAAATTTATCAAAGAAATATAATTTTTTTAAAAATCTTTGCTAGAGTTTATTTATTTCAAATTATAAGTTTATTTATTTTAATATATTTTTAATAAAATTTCTTTAAAGAATTAGATTATTTTCAATAATTTTAATGAAAGTCTTCGTAACAATTCAATTTTTTTCAAAATAATTTTAATAAAATTCTAGTCAAAATTTCAATTATCTTTATGAATTATAAAATTTTTCTCCAAAATTCAATTGTTTTCAAAAAATTTAATGAAATTTTTCAACAAAATTCAATTATTTTCAAAAATTTTAATCAAATTTTTCTCCAAAATTCAATTTTTTTCAAAATAATTTTAATAAAATTCTTGTCAAAATTTCAATTATCTTTATGAATTATAAAATTTTTCTCCAAAATTCAATTATTTTCAAAAAATTTAATAAAATTTTTCAACAAAATTCAATTATTTTCAAAAATTTTAATCAAATTTTTCTCCAAAATTCAATTTTTTTTCAAAATAATTTTAATAAAATTCTTGTCAAAATTTCAATTATCTTTATAAATTATAAAATTTTTCTCCAAAATTCAATTGTTTTCAAAAAATTTAATAAAATTTTTCAACAAAATTCAATTATTTTCAAAAATTTTAATCAAATTTTTCTCCAAAATTCAATTTTTTTCAAAATAATTTTAATAAAATTCTTGTCAAAATTTCAATTATCTTTATGAATTATAAAATTTTTCTCCAAAATTCAATTATTTTCAAAAAATTTAATAAAATTTTTCAACAAAATTCAATTATTTTCAAAAATTTTAATAAAATTTTTCTCCAAAATTCAATTATCTTTATAAATTATAAAATTTACTCCAAAATTCAATTATTTTCAAAAATTTTAATAAAATTTTTTTCCAAAATTCAATTTTTTTTAAAAATAATTTTAATAAAATTCTTGACAAAATTTCAATTATCTTTATAAATTATAAAATTTTTCTCCAAAATTCAATTATTTTCAAAAATTTTACTAAAATTTATCTCCAAAATTCAATTTTTTTCAAAAATAATTTTAATAAAATTCTTCACCAAATTTCAATTATTTTTATAAATTATAAAATTTTTCTCCAAAATTCAATTACTTTCAAAAAATTTACTACAATTTTTCTCCAAAATTCAATTATTTTCAAAAATTTTACTAAATTTTTTCTACAAAATTCAATTATTTTTAAAAATTTTGAATAAAATTTTTGGCAGAATTTCAATTATTTTTAACACAATTTTTTGAAAAATGAAATTATTCTTAAAAATGTTTATTAAAATTTGTCAAGAGAATTTGAATTATTTAAAAATTTGTTGATAAAATTCTTTATAAAAATTCAATTTTAAGAAATATTTAATTATTTAATAAAATATTTATTTTTATGTATTTAAATAATTTAATTTTCGTAGAATTTTCTAATAAATATTGATTTAAAAATGAATTTCAGTGATTATTTTAGATTATAATTGAATTTTTTGATAAGTTACTAATAATTTGCAATTTTTTTTTAAAGAATTGAATTTTGTAAAGGTTTCAAAATAAAAATCTTTGGAAATTTGAACTTTTCATACTTTTAATTAAGAATTCTGTCAAATTAAGTTTTTTTTTTAAAAGTTTAATGGTTTTTTTTTTTAATTATTTAAAGTTTTTAACTTCTATAATATATTTAATTGAAGAGTGTCAGAATAATCAAAATTTTGTAAAATTAAATATTGTAAACAAAAAAATTTGAAAATTCTCTAAGGACTTTTTTAAAAATTATATTTTTAAAAATTGAAAGTAGAAAAAATTTACTTCAAAATAAATTTATAATGTGAAAAAAGGGAAAAATAACAAATGTAGAAAGTGGAACAAGATTAATAAATAATAAAACGAGTGCAAAAAGTCACAGAAGGTAGAAAGTAGAAAGTAAAAGACAGAAAGTAGAAATAAAAATAAAAAGTGTAAAGTAAAAGGTATAAAAAAATTAACTATGAGGCAGAAGGTAGAAAACAGAAGGTAAAAAATAGTAAACAGGAGATAGAAAGTAAAATGTAGAAAGTAGAAGGTGGAAAATAGAAAGAAAAAAACAAACAGAAAGTAGAAAACAGTAAGAGGAGGTTAGGAAGTAAAATATAAAGTGGAAAGTAGATAATAAAAGGTAGAAAGTTGAAGGTAGAAAGTTAAATGTAGAAAATATAAACTAGAAGGTAGAAAAAAGAAAGAAGGTAGGAAAAAAGTTGAAGGTAGAAAATAGAAGGTGGAATGTAGAAAGTAGAATTTAAAAACTAGATGGTATAAAATATAAAGTAGAACTTAAAATGTAAAGAATACAAAGTAGAAAGTAAAATAACCGAAAAGTAGAAAATATCAATAAAACATCTAAAATGTAAAATTTCCATTAAAAAGAAAAATAATTTCTCTGTATATTAATATTTTAGCGAATAAAATGTAAATTTTTTCAAACAACTACAAAATACTTTTAACTTCTGTTCACCTATATAAAAATATATATATTTTCCAAGAATCTAAACCTTGCCATGCGTCTCCTGAATGTGACGTCCATCTTCTGTGAGTTTGCCGAGCGAAGAACAAAGTCAAGTTTGGGAGAAACTCGAAAAGAAAGTTTTCTGCCGAGGATCGTAAGTCACCCTGGTTGGCAACTTTTTTTTCTTTCCTTCTTTCTTTTTTCTTTACCGAGTGTAATGTCAGTTTACTTGAGACGAAGTACAAATGAAAAAAAGAACAAAAAAAAAAAATAAAAATAAAAATAATAAAACGACTTGACTATGGTCTCTATGGCACTGGAATCGAGATAACGTGGTTCGCAAGAGACAATTGTTTTGAAATTTGTGTACTAAAATGTCTTCATACAGTGCAACAAGTAGATTGGTTATTTTCGTGAAAAAAATACTTTTCTTTTGAAAATATAGTCGAAAATTATGTTTTTAAAAAACAAATGATAAAAAATATTTTTATTTCTTTTTACATAATTAAATAAATTTATTTATTTATTAAATAAAATTTATTTATTTATTTATTAAACTCAATTATTTATTTAAAGATTATAATTATTAATACAAATTCAGTAAATAAATAAATTTCAAGAGAATAAAATAAATTAAATTAAATGTAAAATTATTTCAATGTTGTTTTGTTTATTTTTATTATATATATTCTTCCTTTATATAATAATAAACAATTATTTTTCTATTATTACTATTGATTATTATTTTTAATATAACAATAAATCATTATTGCTATTATGTGAAAGAAAATAAAAAAAAATTTTCACCCCCACCGAGTTTCGAACTCGGGAACACTAACCTCGCCAGTCAGGCACTTTCCCACTAGGCTAATCTGACATTGAGTAAAATTTTTAATTTCCTTTTTCTGCGGAGCAGTTTTTTCATCATTTTAACTGTAATTTTGTCAACATACCTTTTAGAAATTGTCAATAATGATCGTGACAGTAAAAATAACCGAAAAATTGCAACAAACTTACCTGAAACAAAGAAAAAACAATAAACATTAGTAAACATTATTAAAAAAAAGCATATTAAATTATGAAATTATTAATTACTACTTCAATTATTAATTCTTTATTACTTAAAATACAACAGCAAATAAATGTAAAAAAAGAGTATTTTTCTTTTACTTATTTAAAAAAAATCTACAAAAATAAATTTTTTCGTAAACAATTCCAAGAAAATTTAAATAAATTTTCCAAATATTTATTTTGACTTCTATTTCACAATAAAAGAAAAAAAAATCTGTGACAGAACATTGGAAAAAAAGAGAATGAAAGGAAGAAAAAAAAGGGAGAAAAAGACGTGATACAAATTTCAAGTGACTAATGCAATATAAGTGATTAAGGTAACGTTTGTTTAAGAATTCGTTATTGTTCACGAATTTCACGGACAATTTAACTGATTGAGATGATTCGAGAAGAGAAAAAAAAAACGAGAGGAAGAGAGAGTGAGTGAGCTATCGGATTAACGATTGAAGGGAAATTGAAAAGAAGGGCTCCCCCCCCTCCCTCCCTTCTCGGTACAACACTCGCGGCTCTTTCAAATCGTTATTTCGTCAAAATCAAATCACAGTAACTCGTCAGGGAGAATAGGAATGACGATCCTACCGAGTGGCTAGTGAATATTTATTGAGTCCTCCAATTCGAGGCCGGAGGCAATGGCACACCAAGGGATTGAACTAGTGTGTATAAAGAGAGAGAGAGGGGGGGGGGAAGGGGAGAAGTGGGGTTGGCAATAAACAAGAGAGACTCGTTGCCTATATATGTGGGAGAATTGAAACGCCTGAGAGTTAAAACGCCCCAGGCAACTGTCACGTGCAGCTAGTTTCCTGCACTTTTGCCTCTATCGTCCTTCGTCTCTGGAACCCTCTTCGTCTATTTTTTCTTTGGTTCTCTCCCTTTCTTGCCTTTACCCTTTTTCTTTTTATTTGTTTCGTTTTTATTTATTGTTTTTTTCTTTTTTTATTTATTTTTTCTTTAACTCTTTTTTTCTCCTTTTGTTTTTCTTATCTTCTTTTTCGAACTTCTTCCTTTTATCTTCTTTTTCTTTCTTTTCTCTGCTACTCTTCTTTCTACTTTATTATCCTTATTCCTTTTTTCTTTTCTCCCCATCCTTTCCCTTTTATTCTCCTCTTCTAAATTTCCGTTTTCCCTATCCTTTCCCCTTTTATTCCTTCTCTTCTCTTTTCCCCTTTTCTCCCTTTCCTCTTTTTTTCTCTTCTTCATGCTGACCCTTCTCTTATGTTATTCTTCTCCCCGTCCTTTCCTCTTTTATTCTTCTCTTCCCTTTTCTTTACATCTTTTACCCTTTTTCCTCCTTATCTTACTTTCCCTTTTCTCCCCATTCTTTCCCCTTTTTTCTCCTCTTCTAACTTTCCGTTCTTCCCATCCTTTCCCTTTTTTCTCCTCTTGTAATTTTCCGTTATCCGCATCCTTTCCCCTTTTATTTCTTCTCTTCCCTTTCTTTACATCCTTTTCCCTTTTTTCCTCCTCATCTTACATTCCCTTTTCTCCCATTCGTTCCCCTTTTTGCTCCTCTTGTAACTTTCCGTTCTCGTCATCCTTTCCCTTTCATTCCTTCTCTTCCCTTTTATTTACATCCTTTACCCTTTTTTCCTCCTCTTCTTACATTCCCTTTCCCCCCCTTTTTTCTTCCCTTTTCTCCCATTCGATCCCCTTTTTTCTCCTCTTCTAACTTTCTGTTCTCCCTATCCTTTCCTCTTTTATTCCTTCTCTTCCCTTTTCTTTACATCCTTTACCCTTTTTTCCTCCTCTTCTTACTTTCACTTTTCTCCCCATTGGTTCCCCTTTTTTCTCCTCTTCTAACTTTCTGTTCCTCCCACCCTTTCCCTTTTTCCTCCTCTTCTAACTTTCTATTATCCCCATCCTTTCCCTTTTTATTCCTTCTCTTCTCTCTTCCCCTTTTCTCCCTAATCTTTCCTCATTTTTCCCTTCTTCTTACTGACCCTTCTCTTATTTTCCTTTTCTCCCCTCCCTTTCTCTTTTATTCCTTTTCTTCTCTCTTCCCTTTTTTTCCATCCCTATCTCTATTTTCCTCCTCTTCTTACTTTCCCTTCTCCCCAATTCTTTCCTTCCTAACCCCTTTTCTAAAATCTCTTCCTCCTCCCCCTATTGTTCCATCCTTTCCTCTTCCCTTCCTCCTACTATAACTTTCCTTTCTCTTCTTCTTCTCCTTCTGTCTCAACCTTTTCTATCTTTTCTTCCTTCTCTTCTTAAATTCCCCCTCCTATTTTCTCCCATCCTTACCACTTTTCCTCCTGCTTCTCTTCTTACTTTTCTTCCTCTTCTCCCTACCATTATCTTTTTTCCCTTCTTACTTTTCTCCCCCTTCTCTTTTCTCCCATACTTTCCACTGTTCTTTCTCCTCTTCTTCCTACCCTTATCTTTTTTCTATTCTTACTTTTTTCTTCCTCCACTTTTCTCTTATCATTCCCATTTTTTCCTCCTTCCCTTATTTCTCCATCCTTTCTTCTCTTCTTCCTTCTTTTCGTACTTTTCTTTCCCTGTCCTTTTCCACCCATCTTTTTCACTCTTTTATCTTTCCCTTCTTTTTTTCTTTCTTTTCTTTTTTTCTTCTATCTTTCTATTTTATTTTTCTATTTTTCTTTACCTTTATTCTTTACCTTTACCTTCTTTATTTATATTTATCTTTCTATTTTGCCTTATTCTTTTCTATTTGCCCTCTTTCTTTTTCTTTCTTCACCTACTATTGACCCATCTTTTGTTTTTCCTTACTTCTTCATCTTTTCTCATGTTTTTTCTTTTTCTTTTTACTCTAAACCTTTTCCCTATTCTTCCCTTTTTAATCCCCTCTTTATTTCTCCATATCTATTTTATTTCCTTCTCTTCTTTCTTCCCTTTCTTCTCCATTTCATTTTTTATACCCTTTCTACATTCTCTTTGCTTCTTTACCCTATCTTTTCTCTTTTTGCATTTGCTTCCTCTCTTCCTTCACTTTCAATTTTTTTTCTCCTTCATTTCCATTATTTATTATTATTCAGCTTTCTCTTCTTTTTAATACCTTCTTTCATAGCATACTTTTTCTTCTTTCCTTCCAATTTCTTGTCTTTTACACTTTTTCCACTCAATACCCTTTTTATCATTTACTTCTTCCCTCCACTCCTTTATCCCCTTATTTTCACATTCTTCCCCTTTTATTTTACTATATTTCCTCTTCTCCTTTCGCTTTCTGTTTTTTTCATATTTTCTACTCTTCTTTCCTTTACTTCACACCATCTTTTGTCCTTTCTACTCTTTTTCTTCTTCCTTTTCTTCTCCCATTTTCATTTTTTCTCCTTTTTCTATCTCTTCATCTTCTCGTTTTATTTCCTTTGGTCCCCATTCTTCTTTGGTTCCAATGTTCTCTTATCCTCATTACTCTTCTCTTTCTTCTGTTCACCTTACCCCACTGCTTTTTCTCCGTTCCTTACCTTCTTTTTGACACTTTATCTCCTTATCCTTTTTTTCTTGATTCTTATTCCTCTTTCCATTCCTCTATTTTTTGCTCTTCTCCATAAATTACCTCCGTTAATTACCTCCTTTTATTACCTCCTTTATTTCCTCTCTATCTTATTGTTTTTCTATTCACTTAGCCCTCTTTTCTATTCTTTCATTGATTGTCCCTTTTTCTAGTCCTTATCCTTTCTTCACCAATTTTTCTATTTTTTATTCTTTAATTCGATTCCTTTCTCAATTCTTTTCACCTCCACCATTCTCTTCATAGGAAAGCAAGTAAAAAAGGGAAAAAAGAAAAGATTGATAATAAGAGAAGGTAGGGAGGAGAAGAAAGGATGGAGAAATAAGGGGGGAGGAGGAAAAAATAAGGGTAGGGAGAAGAGAAAGGAAAGTAAAGAAGAAAAAAATAAATGGTAAAGGGAGAGAAAGGAAGTGACTGAAGATATGTTCAGAAGGAAGAAAATAGTGTGGTAGGAGAAAAAAAGAAAAGAAGTAAATAAAATGAAAGAAAGAAATGGAGGAGAGTAAGGAGTAAGGGTAAGGAGAGAGGGAAAAAATGTAATGGGAGTACATAGATGAATGAAGAAAAAAGGGTGAATAAGAGATGGAAAGGAAATAAAGGGGAAGAGAAAGGTAAAAAAGGAGAGGGGGGGGAGAAGTACAAAAAGAAGGAAGAAGAGAAGAAAAGATAAAGAAATAAGGGGAGGAGGAGGAGGAAAAAAAGGAATGAAAAAAGAAAAGTGGAGGAGGAGAAAATTAAGAAGAGAAAAAACATAAGGGTAGAGAGAAGGGGAAGGAAAGTAAGAAGAGGAGGAAGAACAGTGGAAATCTTTTCTTTTGTTTAAATAGTCTCTGGTCCCTTTGAAGGGACAAATAGCCAATAGGAGAACAGTGGAAAAGATGGGAGAAAAGAGGAGGGGGAGAAATGTAAAAAGAGAAAAAACATAATGGTGGGGGGAAGATGAAAAAAAGTAAGAAGAGGAGGAGGAAAAGTGGAAAGGATCGGAGAAAAGAGGAGAGGGAATTTAAGAAGAGAAGGAAGAAAAGATAAAAAATGGTGAGACAAAAGGAAAAGAAGAAGAGGAAAGGATGGAACAATAGAGGGAGGAGGAAGAGAATTTAGAATAGGGATTAGGAAAGAAATAATTGGGGAAGAGGTGGGTGGAAAAGTAGAGGGGAGGAAAAGTACGAAAAGAGGGAAGAAGAGAAGAAAGGTAGGAGAAATAGAATATTTCTCGGATGGAACAATAGGGGGAGGAGGAAAAGAATTTATAATAGGGATTAGGAAGGAAAGAATTGGGGGAGAGATGGGTCGAAAAGGAGAGGGGATGAAAAGTACGAAAAGAGGGAAGAAGAGAAGAAAGTTTTTAGAAATAAGGGGACGAGGAGGAAAAAAATGGGAATGAGAGAAAATGAAAAAACAGAGGGGGGGCTGAGACGAAAGAGTGGGAGGAAGAGTAAGAAAGACAGGACCCCCTCCTTTCTCTTTTCCTCGAAAGCAGCAAAGAATAATGGTTTTTTGTTCGATCGGCTTCTAGGAAAAAGAAAAGCGCAAAATGAAAAAGGCAGAAAAAAATAGAAAGCGAGAGAAAGAGAGAGAGAGCCATCGAAACCGGTAGATTGAATTGAAAATATGTGATTCGGTAGCGTGTAAAGTCGTCAGGCTTTTCCCAGCCGCTTTTGAAGCTCGTCGTCGTCGTCGTCGAATCAGGTACTTTATATAAGAAAAACCCGTTATTCTTCAAGAACCTCCTCTTCTATTCTATTTCATGACTTTTATTTTCCTATGTATTTCTTCCTCGGGAATTTTTTCTCTCAAACGTTTCTTTATGGATTAAATTGAACATTATTTTTCATTAGCGGAGATTTATTTTTTTCTCCTTGATAGATTAAACCATTAATTGGATGTTTGTTCAGAAAAGAAAATTCTTTAAAATATTCTACTTCTTTCGGAAATAAAAAGCAGAGAGGGACAAAAAAGATTTAAACAAAGAGCACCTCTAGGGACTTTTTGTCACTCCAGTAACTTTTTTTACTAGGTTTCAAATACAGCATTGAGAACCTAGAACATAGTATTTATGATAAAAATTACTAAATACCAGGGTTGGGTTATTTTTCTTACTTATAATTACTAGGGATTTTCTGACACTCTAGTAACTTTTTTACTAGCATGAAATTCCTTTTCTCTGGCAGTAATATCGATCCAAAAAGGAGAATAACAATCTAACGCTAATTAGGATTAAGAAAAGTAGTAAAAAATCAACATTGGGTTAGTTATTTCCGGTCTTAGTAATTTTTTGTCACTCTAGTAACTTTTCTACTAACTCTGAATTACGTATTTTCGAAGGTATTACCACCTAATGATTATTTTTGATGATACTAGCTAACAAAGATGATTTTTCATACGATTCATGCTAGTGTGGAACTACAATAAAGAATTTATAAATAAAATTACTAAAATACCAGGGTTGGGACATTTTCTGACTTGTAACACTGGTAGCTTAATATAATATAAGATAATTTAAATAATATCGAGAGGAGAAAAATTTTGTTTAACTCTGGGAATTACAAGAAATTATAGAAAACCAGGGTTGGGTTAGTAATTTCCACTATTAGTAATTTTTTGTCACTCTAGTAACTTTTTTACTGAGTTCAAAATGCAGTTTGGCAATAAAAATGTCCTTTTATTAAAATTTCCCATCTAACTGCTGCTTTGCCATTTTGATTAATTTTCTAGTTCCCAAAAGTAGAAAGCAGTGTTGGGTAACTAACAATTTTAGAAACACTAGATCTGGGGATTTGTTGTCTAGTACTTTTTCAACAATGTAAAAAATGCAAAGTTGTTAGCAAATATAATTCTTCGATTGGAATACAGCAATTGGACAATGGTTCATTTGCTGAAAGCAGGGTTGGGTAACTAAGAATTCCTCCAACAACACCCCTAGGGACTTTTTGTAACTTTATATTTTTTCCTTGAAATTTTTCTCAATAATTAATAGCCTCACAGTTATTATTGTCTTCAAAGTGAATTAACCAAATAAGAAAATATTTATTGCCAAAAAAAAAATATTTTCTACAGTCAAAATATGAAAATTTGTGTATTGGTGAGAAAAATAATGTTGTTAATATCGAGTTGAAAATTTTTCGAAAGCCCCATTGAGAAAGTCCTCGAGAGAGACATTTTCTAGTGGTTGTACGCCGCGCACTTTGAACAATTCACACGTCTCTCGATTTGGGTCGATTGTGTCGCACTCCCCCCCCCTCTCTCTATATATATAAACCTACCAAGCAGACACGTAAATATGGTTTGTGAATTTCGACACGAGGAAATCACGTTCAAAGTATACTCGAAAAATCTATAGGAAAAAGTACACTGCATATTCTTCTCTATCATTTTAGATGAAATATTTTCTCTGAGGCAAAAATCAAGTAAAAATGTAAAGGTTGTTATTTCCATTTCCCCTACGTGACTTTGTGTAAAAAGGAAGCGGCCTTTTTTAGAATTTTATATATACGTAGATGTGTAACTTGATGAAATGCAACTTTTATAAAAGCTCAATTTATATTCAGCTTTTAAACGGAATTCTCGGAATATTAGTCGCACTTTTCATTTAAATCAAAATATGGTTGTTAACGGGTAGCTTTATCTTTTTCTTCAACGACAATGGGAAAAAAATTATTTCACCAAATGGCGGTGAATATTTATTTCGAAAAAGTTACTAGATAGAGGCGATCCAACCCTGAGCAAAGTTGGATCGTAATCTGCTTGTTAGGTGAAGGTCCATTTTAAAGATAGTAAAAAATGTTACTAGACTGACAAAATATTACTAATCTTAACTCAGGTTTGTGTATATAAATCTAGTGATTTTTTGTCACTCCAGTAACTTTTTTCCTAACACTGAAATACGTATTTTCGAAGGCAATACCACTTAATGAAAAACGAAGATCATATTTCACATAATTGATGCTAGTGTGGCACTAGCACAAGGTTTTAATAAATAAAATGATTAACTATCAGGGTTGGGACACTTCTGAAGCTTGTCACTCTAGTAACTTTTTTACTATCCTGAAATTCCTTTTTTCTAGAAGTAATATCAAACAAAAAAAGAAAAGGACTATCTGACATTAATAAGTTTAACAGAAGTAGTAAAAACCAGGGTTGGGTTAGTAATTTCTGTCCTAGTAATTTTTTGTACCTCTAGTAACTTTTTTACTAACATGAAATCACGAATTTTCGAAAGTATAATCACCTAATTGAAAACAAAGAACAATTTTCAAATGAACGATGCTAGAATGAAACTAGAGTAAAGTATTTATGAATAAAAAAATTAAACATCAGGGTTGGGACACATTACTCTTAATGACACTTTCGTAACTTTTTTACTATCATGAAATTCTTTTTATCTGGAAGTATTATCAACCAAAAGCAAGGAAAAAGCAACCTGACCTTAATTAGGATTAACAAATGTAGTAAAAACCAGGGTTGGGTCAGTAAATTCCGGTCCTAGTAATTTTTTGTCACTCTAGTAACTTTTTTACTAACATTAAAGCACGTATTTTTGAAAGTATAACCACCTAATTAAAACCGAAGAATAATTTTTAAGTGAACAATGCTAGAATAAAACTAGACTAAAGTATTAATGAATAAAAAAATTAAACATCAGGGTTGGGACACTTTTCCCACTTGTCACTCTAGTAGCTTTTTCACTAACATGAAATTCCTTTTCTCTGGCAGTTATATCATCAAAAAACCCTAAAAAGGATTAACCGTAAGGTTAACCCTAAGGAGGATTAACAAAAGTAGTAAAAACCAGGGTTAGGTTAGTAATTTCCGGTCCTAGTAATTTTTTGTACCTCTAGTAACATTTTTACTAACATAAAATCTGTCTCTCTGAAAATAATACCACAAAAAAAGGGAAAATAAAATCTAAACATACTTAAAATTAACAGAACTAGAAAGGAAACCAAGACTTTTATTAATCAATAAATGAAAAATAGTTTGGAAAAATTTTTTTTTTTTTGCAAATTACGTCAAAATAAAAAGAGAATGTAAAGGAAAAGCAAAGAGAGAAAAAAATGTCTACAACGATGTGGTTGGAAAATTCAGAAATGCTAGTCGTGTTTTCCTCATTTACTGCATAATCCGGATAGTATTTCAGCTCCCTTTGATGTCTCCGGTTTTCTCGTCGCTTTCGTAATCTGAGGATGGGGCGTGACGCACACCAAATCTATGTAAACTTGGGTATACGAGGTTTGCGAGCACTGCTGGCACCTGTCGGACAGCTAATCTTGAACACGTGTTTCCTTGTGTGCTTTCTGGCCTACTGCCAATGCACAGGCAATGGTCATTGTACATCGTTGCGCTCGACCCTCTCTCTCTCACTCTCAGTACGTTCACACACAAACATTTAGCGTCAAAAAAAAGAGAAAAAAATGTAAATTTTTCACTAGAGTGCAATGACCTTGCTTTTAAAAATTTTCCAATTCTTTTTTTGTTTTCTAGTTTAAAAAATTATTTTTTTGGTTTTCTTTATTTTTTAGAGTAAAGAAATATTTCATATAAATGTATAAACAATTTTTTTTTGCAATAAATATTTTATTATTTGGTTAATTCACTTTGTAGACACTAATAACTGTGAGGCTATTAATTATTGAGAAAAATTTCAAGGAAAAAATATAAAGTTACAAAAAGTCCCTAGGGGTACTGTTGAAGAAATTAGTTACCCAACCCTGCTTTCAGCAAATGAACCATTGTCCAATTGCTGTATTCCAATCGAAGAATTATATTTGCTAACAACTTTTCATTTTTTAAATTGTTGAAAAAGTACTAGACAAAAAATCCCCAGATGTGCTGTTTCTAAAATTGTTAGTTACCCAACACTGCTTTCTATTTTTGGGAACTAGAAAATTAATCAAAGTCGCAAAGCAGCAGTTAGATGGGGAATTTTAATAAAAGGACATTTTTATTACCAAACTGCATTTTGAACTCAGTAAAAAAGTTACTAGAGTGACGAAAAATTACTAATAGTGGAAATTACTAACCCAACCCTGGCTTTCTATAATTTCTTGTAATTCCCAGAATTAAACAAAATTTTTCTCCTCTCGATATTATTTATATTATCTTTTATTATATTAAGCTACTAGTGTCACAAGTCAGAAAATGTCCCAACCCTGGTATTTTAGTAATTTTATTCATAAATTCTTTATTGTAGTTCCACACTAGCATGAATCGTATAAAAAATCATCTTTGTTAGCTGGTATCATCAAAAATCATCATTAAGTGGTAATACCTTCGAAAATACGTAATTCAGAGTTAGTAAAAAAGTTACTAGAGTGACAAGCTTGAGAGGTGTCCCAACCCTGATATTTAATCATTTTATTTATTAAATCCTTATGTTAGTGCCACACTAGCATCAATTATGGGAAATATGATCTTTTTTCATTAAGTGGTAATGCCTTCGAAAATACGTATTTCAGGGTTAGTAAAAAAGTTACTAGAGTGACTAAAAATTACTATGACCGGAAATTACTAGCCCAACCCTATTTTTTTTACTACTTTTGTTATTCTAATTAGGGTAATATTACCTTTTGATTTGTTTTTCTTCCAGAATGGCAGAATTGTATGTTAGTAAAATATTTAATAGAGAGACAATTAGATGAAGTATCCCAACCCTGACATTTGGTCATTTTTATTCCTTTATACTTTATTCTACTTTTATTTTAATATCTTCCACTTGGAAATGGATCATTGCTTTTAATTAGGTTTTTATACTTTCAAAAATACGTGCTTTAATGTTAGTAAAAGAGTTACTAGAGTTACAAAAAATTACTAGGACTGGAAATTACTAACCCAACCCTGGTTTTTATTACTTTTGTTAATCCTCCTTAGGGTTAGATGTTTTTTTTTGCAAATTATTGTGTAGGATAATAACAATTATTTAAAATAATAATTATTCAATCAGGGTTGGGTTATAAATTTCTGGTCTTAGTAATGTTATGTCACTCTAGTAACTTTTATACTGGCATTAAAACACCTGTTTTCAAATGTATTTTCAACGTAATGGAAAAAGAAGAATAATTTTCAAATTAACTTATAAATTTTTAAATTAAGAATTAGAGTAAAGGATTAATAACTAAAATGACTAAAATACCAGGTTTGGGGCACTTCTCAAGCTTGTGCCTCTAGTAACTTTTTCACGAACATGAAATTCCTTTTCTCTGGCAGTAATATCATCCAAAAAGGAGAAGATAAATCTAAGCCTAATTAGGATTAACAAAAGTGGTAAAAACCCGGGGTTGGATTGGTAAATTCCGGTCCTAGTAATTTTTTGTACCTCTAGTAAGTTTTTTACTAACATTAAAGCACGTATTTTCGAGAGTATAACCACTTAATTGAAACCAAAGAATAATTTTCAAGTCAACGATGTTAGAATGATCCTAGAGTAAAGTATTAATGAACAATAAAATTAAATATCAGGGAACATTTGGGACATTTCTCCCACTTGTCACTCTAGTTACTTTTTTTTAATCCCTCAGGGTTGGGAAGCTAGAAAAGCTTTTCGTCTAACAATATCAATTCGTGGATGATACTTAGAATATTATCATCATCATCATCATCATCATCATCATCATCATCATCATTATTATTATTATTATTTATGGTAATTAAGCTACATAAAAATAATTTACATCATTTTGTAATTTTAAATAATTATTGTGTAGAATAACAAATATGTAAAATGATCTTAATTTGTCCGTCAGGGTTGGGTAGGGGACCTAGAAGAATGGAGAAAGGATAATTTAGAAAATGTTCCGTTTCGTCATTTGGAGTTGTATACATATATAGTAGAAGGTTTTTGCTGGTGAGTTTGTGATAACAATTTGGGATACCAAGGACCAATGACAGTGACACATTACACTCAACGGTCCGTAAAGGGTTGAATTCCGGGCGCGCGCGGAGGTCATATACCATCCGGGGCATAACTCGGTAATTACAACTATGGCTGGCGTCATTACCACTGCCCCATTGCAAACCTTCCCTTTATTATATACGTCCGTCGAAATTCACGGGACATGTCGAATCGTATAAACCAAATACATCTTCCACGCATCGCAAAACTATGATCGTGATAATAATAATCATCATCATCATCATCAACTCGACTAGAGACAATTTCTCTATATTTGACTGTCGAATTCAGTCAAAGCAAGAGAGCTCCTCTCTCTCTCTTGCTTTGAAAGAATGGGAGAGAGAGAGAGAGAGAAATCTTTTTTGAACGTACATATAAATAGAAAATCAATCACAAACTTGCGTTTTACATTCTTTCGATAAAAATGAAAAATTTAAGTGAATTTATAATGAAGATGAGAAATAATTAAAGGCAAATACTATTTTCAGTGTTTGCAAACTGGCTCAACTTGGTTAGGTATATATATCTGTGTGTGTGTGTGTGTATGAAACGAGGAAACTATTTTTGAAGATATTTCCGTTGGATGATGGTATATTGATCCGTTACGTATTGGACTTCAATTTCAAGATGGCAGCATTTTCTAGTGGTGTACAATAGTAACGGGTATAATTCTACAGCGCGCATTTTATGACATTCCTTTATCAAAAAAAGGAGAGAAAGAACGAAAAAAAACTAACAAAAAGAAAAAAAGGAAGTATATCAAAATTTCCTAAAAGAAATTAATATCATCAAAAAGTAGCCTTTCCTATTACTACAGGAAAGGCAACTTTTCAGAATTCCAGACATCGAAGAAATGCTACATTTCGAATTACCAATCATCAGTGACAAAAACTTTTTTTTGGTTGTAGCAAAAGATACTTTTTTAATTGTTAGCATCAGGAGCAAAAACTTTCATTGAAATCACTGTCCTTGGTGAACAAAAAGGTTCTACTGTAATTACTTGCAGCTGCACCTTCTTCTGGAATTATTAAAAACTGTAGAAACAGATACAATTTAGCAAAATTTAGTATCAGTAGCTGAAGTTTTATTTTTACTGTCATTAGTGGCAAAAGTTTCCCCTGGAATTACTACCATAATAGGAGAAGCAGCAGTAGGAAAAGCTTCCTTTGGAATTAATATCATCAGTAGAAGAAGATTCTTTTGGAATTTCTATCATCAGTTACCAGTTGTAGAAGCTTCCTCAGGAATTACTATCATCAGTAGCAGAGGCTTCCTTAGGAATTACTATCATCACTAGCAAAAGTTTCCTTTGGAATTACTATCACCATCAGTAGCAAAAGCTTCTTTTGGAATAACTTTCATCAATAACAAAAGCTTCTTTTGGAATAACCATCATCAGTAGCAGAAGCTTCTTTTGGAATTACAATCATCAGTGGCAAAAGCTTCCTTTGGAATTACTATCATCATCAGTGGCAAAAGCTTCCTTTGGAATTACTATCATCAGTAGAAAATGCTTCCTTTGGAATTGTTATCACAGTAGCAGAAACATTTCGTAAAAATTGTAGCATCAGTAGCAAAAGTAGCAAAAGGAGCCCTACTTCCGGAATTATTACACCTTTTAGGAACTAAAACCTCCAGAATTATTACCAACTATTAGGAAAAGCTAATACCAGAAATATTAGCACCCCTTTGTTAAAACTACTTCCGAAATCATTAACAGCTTTTTCTAGTATGCATTAGCATCCATCAGAGAATACAATTCCCGAAATTATGTTACAATCCTCCATAGAAAACAATACTTTTGGAAATGTCACCACCGTCCGGAAAAGCTACTAAGGAATTATTACCATCATTCACAAAAGCCAACTTCAGAATCCTTTCGGAAATTTGAGCGTTTTTTGGGAGTCTAATGTCCTGAAGCATTAGCCCTTTTGGACACAAGATCATATTTTAACAGCTGACATTAGTCAATAATGTCCGTCCCGATTTGAATGAATTCTGTTCCTGGTAGCAATTTTTATTACCGGCAGCAACTATTGCAATTGGTAGGAAAATTTCCGACTGATAGCATGATTATTCAGTTGGTGCCACTGCAACAATATATTGGACCCTGATGACAATTTGGAGTAATACCAAACTTAATTAATGCTATAACTATTTGGACTATTGTAACAATTTAGTAGTGTTGTTCTCTGAAAAGTGGTGTTGTATTGGAATTACTAACATCTGTAGGGGAAGCTTCTTGATGATTCGCTAGTAATGGTAGTAGAAACTTTTTCTGGAACTAGTAGCATCGGTGTTGAGGAATACTTTCAGAATTACTACCAGCAGTGGAAAATGCTTCCTTTGGGAGTATTGTCGAAAAAAGAACAATTGGAATTATTAGCTTCGGTAGCAAAATGTTCTGTTGGATATACTACCATCCGTAGCAAGAAGTTCCTTTGTAATTACTACCGTTAGTAACAACATGTTTTTTTGGAAGTGCTACCATCTGTAGCAAACTTTTTCTTAATACTTACTGCAATCTGTAGCAAAACTTTCCTTTTAGAATTACTTCAATCTGTAGCAAAAAATTTCTGTTGGAATTACTGTGTTCAGTAGCAAAACTTTTCTCCTGGACCTACTACAATCAGTAGCAAAACTTTTCTCTTGACTTATTACAATCAGTAGCACAACCTTCCTCTTGACTTATTAAAATCAGTAGCTAAACCTTCCTCTTGACTTACTACAATCAGTAGCATACCTTTCCTTTTGGACTTATTACCATCAGTAGCAAAACTTTCTCTTCGGAATTACCATCATCAACAGAAACAACTATTTTTTTAAAATTGCAGCATCAGTAGCAAACACTTCCCTGGTCAATACTGTCATTAGCATCAGACAGCTTCCTCAGGAACTACTCTCATCAGCAAAGGTTTCTTTTCGACTGACTATAATTAGTACAAACATCTTCAGTTTGAAAATTGCATCATCAGTATCAGAAGCTTCCTCTGAAATTACTATCATCAGTAGTAAACATTTCCTTTGGAATTACTATCATCATCAGTAGCAAAAGCTTCCTTTGGAATTACTATCATCAGTAGCTAAACTTTCCTTTTGGAATTATTACCATCAGTAGCAAAACTTTCCCCTTGGGAATACCATCATCAACAGGAAGAGCTAATTTTTAGGAATTGTAGCATCAGTAGCAAAAAGTTGCTTTGCAAATACTGTCATCAGCATCAAAAGTCATCTACCCTCATCAGCAATGATTCTTTCTGAATTACTAAAATTAGTAGAAACGTCTACTTTTTGAAGATTGCAGCATCAGTAGCAGGAGAACTTCCATTCTTCTGTATTTTTTCTTAATTTCTTTTTTTTCTGTTCTCTAGCCCACCCCGACCATACTTTGCATTATTTTCGTCGGTGTAAATTGTCAAGAATCGGAGCATGATGATCGATCGATCGTGTAAAGAGGAAATGTATCGACACGTATTTGCTGCACCGCATCTTTCGCCAGAAACTCGGCAGCGGCTGCTGAATGCGCATTCATTGCCAATTCCGTTCGCTATGCAGTTCACTGGAGAAGCCCATGAGAGACGTCTTCTATAGGCGGCTGTGCCACACGTCCAACATTTCTCTCTCGTCTCTCACGATTTGTGTATAAGCTCGGCGTGTGTGTCCCCGACTATCTTCGAGACACGTGAAGGAAGACGAATTTCCGGTTTATCCATTTTTTTTCTTCTCCTCCTCCACCATCCTAAAGCAAGATTTGCGCTTTTCTTCTCTTCTCTTTCTTTTCTATTTTTTTTCTTGATATTGTTCTCGTTTCTTGTTGTGTTTCCACTTTCTTTTCCTTTTTCTTATCCAATGTATACTTCTTATACTTCTTATCCATATATATTTTCAACTTTTTATCAATTTTGATATATTTTCCATTATTTTTCTTTCCTTTTCCTCATTTTTTGCTTGTCTTTGTTTATTTTCGGTTATTATTAATTATTTTTGTCTTTATTCGCTTATTTTTTTTATTATTTCTGTGTATTTTTGTTTATTACTCTTTATTTTCGCTTATTTTTTATTATTTCTGTCTATTTTTGTACATTACTCTTTATTTTCACTTATTATCCATTATTCTTGACATTTTTGTTAACCCCTTCACTGTCACTGACCTCTATAGAGGCACAAAATTTGAATCCGTTGTCGTTGTCGAAAATTCAAAATTCAAAATGGCGACTTCAAAATGGCGACCAAAAAAATTTTAAAGTTAACGAATCTGTCTGAAAATGCCTCCTCGGGGGTTTTTGAGGTCGCTGAATATAAATTCGCGATCGAAAATTTAAAATTCAAAATGGTAGCTTCAAAATAGTAACTAAAAAAATTTTAATGTTAATGAATTCGTTAACTTTAAAATTATTTTGGTCGACATTTTGAATTTTGAAGTTTTGACAACGGTTTTTGATTCAGTGAACCCAAAAATATATACCTACAATATAAAAATGTCATGTTTAAAAAAAAAAATTTTTTTTGAACATTAATGGCACAAAAATTTTATTTTCATTGGACTGTGAAGGGGTTAAATTTGTTTATTTTTGTCTATTTTCGCTTATTTTTTGTCAATTTTTATATAGTTTTGCTCATTTTTATTTATTCTTTTCTAATTAGTCTTTTTTCAAAAATTTCTTTTGCTTGTTTTTTAAAAAAAAGCAAAAATTGGCAAAATGTCTATTTTTGCTTATTTATATCTATTTTAGTTTCTTTTCGATTTCTTTTGATTATTGGGAAAATTTTCCTTATTTTTCCTTCATTTTTGAATTTTTAAAAGTATTTTTGTCTTTTTTTGGGCATATTTTTGCTTATTTTTTCAGTTTTGTAATATTTTTGCTTACTTACAAATTTTTATGTCTGTTTTTGTTTATTTTTGTTTATATCTGACCGTTTTTTTATTTTTGTTTTTTTTTTAAATTTTTGGTCATTATCGATTTTTTAAAAATTTTTTTTTGTTTTTACTTATTTTTGTTTATTCTTGTCTATATTTTAAGAATTTGTTCATTTACTCTCATTATTTCTTTATTTCCTTCTGTTCTGTGTTTCATTTATTTTTGTTGACTTTTGCTTATTTCTTTTGTTCATTTTTGCATTCTTAAAATTACTTTTCTCTTTTTTTGTATATTTTTGTATATTTTGGCAATTTTTAAAATAAAATTTAAATTAAACTTTTTAAACATTTTCATAGTTTTTACTTATTTTTTGTTATTTTGTTGATTACTTTTGATAATTTTAGTTGCTTGTTTTTTTTACTTATTGTTATGTATATTTTTGTTTTCTATAATTATTTTATATTTTAGTTTTATACTTATACTTTTATATTTTTGTTTATTTTCTTATAATTATGTTTATTATCGTTTAATTTTGTTTATTTGTAGCTAGTTTTGTTTATTTTGTTTATTATTTTTGTAAATTTTTGATTATTTTTGTTTATTTTACATTTTTTCTTATATTTTTGTTTAATTTTGTTTATTTTTGTTGCTGTTTGTTTATTTTCGTAAATTTAGGTTTATCTTCGTCTATTTTTGTTTATTTGCGCTGATTTTATTTATTTTAGTTGATTGTTGTTTATTTTCGTATTTTTTTGATTATTTTCTTATATTTTCGTTAGTTTTTGTTTAATTTTGTTTATTTTCTTTTATTTTTGTATAATTTTGTTTATTTTCGTTGATTTTGGTTTATTTTCGTCTATTTTTGTTTATTGCTTCCTCATAAAGGAAGCCTTATAGTGATGTCGATTTCCGAATTTTTTAGAACCAATTATTTTTACAAATTTTCAAGTGTAGTATATATAATTCGTCGAGAGGAACAAATGTCCGGATGTATGTGTGTGTGTGTATGTGTGTGTGTGTGTATGTATGTCACCGATTCTTGTGGACAAATTTTCTCTTACACGTCTTGACGGATTTTGATAAAATTTTCTAGGTGTATTACGGTCACAAATACCAAAAATCAGACAAAAGGATTTTCGAAAATATCTTAAAAAAAAATTTTTTTAAACAATTTTTTAATTTTTGAAAAAACAATTTTTGGATTTTTTGAAGTAACTTTTTTCTATATTAAAATCTTTATTAATTCTTGCCAAAATTGCATTAATAAATATTTTAATTTTTCACAAAAAATTGAAATTTTGTATTTTTTGACATTTTATCATAACACTTTAAAATAATTATTCTAAAATAAAAAATTAAACAATTGGTATATATTATATTGAGGAAGCTTAATGATCATGAAATGAACAACTTGTTTTAGTAGTAGCAGGTTCACCCGTACGCCATCAGACAATCAAAAATTGGTAAAAACGAAAATAAAAATTTATTTCTTCGAAATTTATTTAATCTAATTATCTGAAAACTACCAGAGTTCTAGTAGGGACTAAACCCTACACAATCCTGAAGAATAGAGAATTTTATTTCAATTTTTTAGTAGTAGCACCCTCACCCGAACGCCATCAGACAATCAAAATTTGGTAAAAACGAAAATGAAAATTTATTTCTTCAAAATTTATTTAATCTAATCGTGTGAAAATTACCAGAGTTCTAGTAGGGACTGAACCCTACACAATCCTGAAGAATAGAGAATTTTATTCCAATTTTTTAGTAGTAGCAGGTTCACCCGTACGCCATCAGACAATCAAAATTTGGTAAAAACGAAAATAAAAATTTATTTCATCCAAATTTATTTAATCTAATGATCTAAAATTAGCCAGAGTTCTAGTAGGGACTGAACCCTACACAATCCTGAAGAATTAGAGAATTTTATTTCAATTTTTTAGTAGTAGCAGGTTCACCCGTACGCCATCAGACAATCAAAATTTGGTAAAAACGAAAATAAAAATTTATTTCTTCCAAATTTATTTAATCTAATCATCTGAAAATTACCAGAGTTCTAGTAGGGACTGAACCCTACACAATCCTGAAGAATAGAGAATTTTATTTCAATTTTTTAGTAGTAGCAGGTTCACCCGTACGCCATCAGACAATCAAAATTTGGTAAAAAAGAAAATAAAAATTTATTTCTTCGAAATTTATTTAATCTAATTATCTGAAAACTTACCAGAGTTCTAGTAGGGACTGAACCCTACACAATCCTGAAGAATAGAGAATTTTATTTCAATTTTTTAGTAGTAGCACCCTCACCCGAACGCCATCAGACAATCAAAATTTGGTAAAAACGAAAATAAAAATTTATTTCTTCCAAATTTATTTAATCTAATCATCTGAAAATTACCAGAGTTCTAGTAGGGACTGATACCTACACAATCCTGAAGAATAGAGAATTTTATTTCAATTTTTTAGTAGTAGCAGGTTCACCCGTACGCCATCAGACAATCAAAATTTGGTAAAAACGAAAATAAAAATTTATTTCTTCCAAATTTATTTAATCTAATCATCTGAAAATTACCAGAGTTCTAGTAGGGACTGAACCCTACACAATCCTGAAGAATAGAGAATTTTATTTCAATTTTTTAGTAGTAGCAGGTTCACCCGTACGCCATCAGACAATCAAAATTTGGTAAAAACGAAAATAAAAATTTATTTCTTCCAAATTTATTTAATCTAATCATCTGAAAATTACCAGAGTTCTAGTAGGGACTGAACCCTACACAATCCTGAAGAATAGAGAATTTTATTTCAATTTTTTAGTAGTAGCAGGTTCACCCGTACGCCATCAGACAATCAAAATTTGGTAAAAACGAAAATAAAAATTTATTTCTTCGAAATTTATTTAATCTAATCATCTGAAAACTACCAGAGTTCTAGTAGGGACTGAACCCTACACAATCCTGAAGAATAGAGAATTTTATTTCAATTTTTTAGTAGTAGCAGGTTCACCCGTACGCCATCAGACAATCAAAATTTGGTAAAAACGAAAATAATAATTTATTTCTTCTAAATTTATTAATTCTAATCAGTCTGAAAATTACCAGAGTTCTAGTAGGGACTGAACCCTACACAATCCTGAAGAATAGAGAATTTTATTTCAATTTTTTAGTAGTAGCAGGTTCACCCGTACGCCATCAGACAATCAAAATTTGGTAAAAACGAAAATAAAAATTTATTTCTTCTAAATTTATTAATTCTAATCATCTGAAAATTACCAGAGTTCTAGTAGGGACTGAACCCTACACAATCCTGAAGAATAGAGAATTTTATTTCAATTTTTTAGTAGTAGCAGGTTCACCCGTACGCCATCAGACAATCAAAATTTGGTAAAAACGAAAATAAAAATTTATTTCTATCCAAATTTATTAATCTAATCATCTGAAAATTACCAGAGTTCTAGTAGGGACTGAACCCTACACAATCCTGAAGAATAGAGAATTTTATTTCAATTTTTTAGTAGTAGCAGGCTCACCCGTACGCCATCAGACAATCAAAATTTGGTAAAAACGAAAATAAAAATTTATTTCTCCAAATTTATTTAATCTAATCATCTGAAAATTACCAGAGTTCTAGCAGGGACTGAACCCTACACAATCCTGAAGAATAGAGAATTTTATTTCAATTTTTTAGTAGTAGCAGGTCCACCCGTACGCCATCAGACAATCAAAATTTGGTAAAAACGAAAATAAAAATTTATTTCTTCCAAATTTATTTAATCTAATCATCTGAAAATTACCAGAGTTCTAGTAGGGACTGAACTCTACACAATCCTGAAGAATAGAGAATTTTATTTCAATTTTTTAGTAGTAGCAGGTTCACCCGTACGCCATCAGACAATCAAAATTTGGTAAAAACGAAAATAAAAATTTATTTCTTCCAAATTTATTTAATCTAATCATCTGAAAATTACCAGAGTTCTAGTAGGGACTGAACCCTACACAATCCTAAAAATTAGAGAATTTTATTTCAATTTTTAGTAGTAGCAGGTTCACCCGTACGCCATCAGACAATCAAAATTTGGTAAAAACGAAAATAAAAATTTATTTCTTCGAAATTTATTTAATCTAATTATCTGAAAACTACCAGAGTTCTAGTAGGGACTGAACCCTACACAATCCTGAAGAATAGAGAATTTTATTTCAATTTTTTAGTAGTAGCAGGTTCACCCGTACGCCATCAGACAATCAAAATTTGGTAAAAACGAAAATAATAATTTTTTTCTTCTAAATTTAATAATTCTAATCGTCTGAAAATTACCAGAGTTCTAGTAGGGACTGAACCCTACACAATCCTGAAGAATAGAGAATTTTATTTCAATTTTTTAGTAGTAGCAGGTTCACCCGTACGCCATCAGACAATCAAAATTTGGTAAAAACGAAAATAATAATTTATTTCTTCTAAATTTATTAATTCTAATCATCTGAAAATTACCAGAGTTCTAGTAGGGACTGAACCCTACACAATCCTGAAGAATAGAGAATTTTATTTCAATTTTTTAGTAGTAGCAGGTTCACCCGTACGCCATCAGACAATCAAAATTTGGTAAAAACGAAAATAAAAATTTATTTCTATCCAAATTTATTTAATCTAATCATCTGAAAATTACCAGAGTTCTAGTAGGGACTGACCCTACACAATCCTGAAAATTAGAGAATTTTATTTCAATTTTTTAGTAGTAGCAGCCTCACCCGTACGCCATCAGACAATCAAAATTTGGTAAAAACGAAAATAAAAATTTATTTCTTCCAAATTTAATAATTCTAATCATCTGAAAATTACCAGAGTTCTAGTAGGGACTGAACCCTACACAATCCTGAAGAATAGAGAATTTTATTTCAATTTTTTAGTAGTAGCACCCTCACCCGACGCCATCAGACAATCAAAATTTGGTAAAAACGAAAATAAAAATTTATTTCTATCCAAATTTAATTAATCTAATCATCTGAAAATTACCAGAGTTCTAGTAGGGACTGAACCCTACACAATCCTGAAGAATAGAGAATTTTATTTCAATTTTTTAGTAGTAGCAGGTCACCCGTACGCCATCAGACAATCAAAATTTGGTAAAAACGAAAATAAAAATTTATTTCTTCCAAATTTATTAATCTAATCATCTGAAAATTACCAGAGTTCTAGTAGGGACTGAACCCTACACAATCCTGAAGAATAGAGAATTTTATTTCAATTTTTTAGTAGTAGCACCGTCACCCGTAACGCCATCAGACAATCAAAATTTGGTAAAAACGAAAATAAAAATTTATTTCTATCCAAATTTATTTAATCTAATCATCTGAAAATTACCAGAGTTCTAGTAGGGACTGAACCCTACACAATCCTGAAGAATAGAGAATTTTATTTCAATTTTTAGTAGTAGCAGGTCACCCGTACGCCATCAGACAATCAAAATTTGGTAAAAACGAAAATAAAAATTTATTTCATCCAAATTTATTTAATCTAATCATCTGAAAATTACCAGAGTTCTAGTAGGGACTGAACCCTACACAATCCTGAAGAATAGAGAATTTTATTTCAATTTTTTAGTAGTAGCAGGTCCACCCGTACGCCATCAGACAATCAAAATTTGGTAAAAACGAAAATAAAAATTTATTTCATCCAAATTTATTAATCTAATCATCTGAAAAATTACCAGAGTTCTAGTAGGGACTGAACCCTACACAATCCTGAAGAATAGAGAATTTTATTTCAATTTTTTAGTAGTAGCAGGTCACCCGTACGCCATCAGACAATCAAAATTTGGTAAAAACGAAAATAAAAATTTATTTCATCCAAATTTATTTAATCTAATCATCTGAAAATTACCAGAGTTCTAGTAGGGACTGAACCCTACACAATCCTGAAGAATAGAGAATTTTATTTCAATTTTTTAGTAGTAGCAGCCTCACCCGTACGCCATCAGACAATCAAAATTTGGTAAAAACGAAAATAAAAATTTATTTCATCCAAATTTATTTAATCTAATCATCTGAAAATTACCAGAGTTCTAGTAGGGACTGAACCCTACACAATCCTGAAGAATAGAGAATTTTATTTCAATTTTTTAGTAGTAGCAGCCTCACCCGACGCCATCAGACAATCAAAATTTGGTAAAAACGAAAATAAAAATTTATTTCTATCCAAATTTATTTAATCTAATCATCTGAAAATTACCAGAGTTCTAGTAGGGACTGAACCCTACACAATCCTGAAGAATAGAGAATTTTATTTCAATTTTTTAGTAGTAGCAGGTCCACCCGTACGCCATCAGACAATCAAAATTTGGTAAAAACGAAAATAAAAATTTATTTCATCCAAATTTATTTAATCTAATCATCTGAAAATTACCAGAGTTCTAGTAGGGACTGAACCCTACACAATCCTGAAGAATAGAGAATTTTATTTCAATTTTTTAGTAGTAGCAGGTCACCCGTACGCCATCAGACAATCAAAATTTGGTAAAAACGAAAATAAAAATTTATTTCTTCCAAATTTATTTAATCTAATCATCTGAAAATTACCAGAGTTCTAGTAGGGACTGAACCCTACACAATCCTGAAGAATAGAGAATTTTATTTCAATTTTTTAGTAGTAGCAGGTTCACCCGTACGCCATCAGACAATCAAAATTTGGTAAAAACGAAAATAAAAATTTATTTCTTCCAAATTTATTTAATCTAATCATCTGAAAATTACCAGAGTTCTAGTAGGGACTGAACCCTACACAATCCTGAAGAATAGAGAATTTTATTTGAATTTTTTAGTAGTAGCAGCCTCACCCGTACGCCATCAGACAATCAAAATTTGGTAAAAACGAAAATAAAAATATATTTCTTCCAAATTTATTTAATCTAATCATCTGAAAATTACCAGAGTTCTAGTAGGGACTGAACCCTACACAATCCTGAAGAATAGAGAATTTTATTTCAATTTTTTAGTAGTAGCAGGTCACCCGTACGCCATCAGACAATCAAAATTTGGTAAAAACGAAAATAAAAATTTATTTCTATCCAAATTTATTTAATCTAATCATCTGAAAATTACCAGAGTTCTAGTAGGGACTGAACCCTACACAATCCTGAAGAATAGAGAATTTTATTTCAATTTTTTAGTAGTAGCAGGTCACCCGTACGCCATCAGACAATCAAAATTTGGTAAAAACGAAAATAAAAATTTATTTCTTCCAAATTTATTTAATCTAATCATCTGAAAATTACCAGAGTTCTAGTAGGGACTGAACCCTACACAATCCTGAAGAATAGAGAATTTTATTTCAATTTTTTAGTAGTAGCAGGTCACCCGTACGCCATCAGACAATCAAAATTTGGTAAAAACGAAAATAAAAATTTATTTCTTCCAAATTTATTTAATCTAATCATCTGAAAATTACCAGAGTTCTAGTAGGGACTGAACCCTACACAATCCTGAAGAATAGAGAATTTTATTTCAATTTTTTAGTAGTAGCAGGTCTCACCCGTACGCCATCAGACAATCAAAATTTGGTAAAAACGAAAATAAAAATTTATTTCTTCCAAATTTATTAATCTAATCATCTGAAAATTACCAGAGTTCTAGTAGGGACTGAACCCTACACAATCCTGAAGAATAGAGAATTTTATTTCAATTTTTTAGTAGTAGCAGGTCCACCCGTACGCCATCAGACAATCAAAATTTGGTAAAAACGAAAATAAAAATTTATTTCATCCAAATTTATTTAATCTAATCATCTGAAAATTACCAGAGTTCTAGTAGGGACTGAACCCTACACAATCCTGAAGAATAGAGAATTTTATTTCAATTTTTTAGTAGTAGCAGGTCCACCCGTACGCCATCAGACAATCAAAATTTGGTAATAACGAAAATAAAAATTTATTTCTATCCAAATTTATTAATCTAATCATCTGAAAATTACCAGAGTTCTAGTAGGGACTGAACCCTACACAATCCTGAAGAATAGAGAATTTTATTTCAATTTTTTAGTAGTAGCAGGTCACCCGTACGCCATCAGACAATCAAAATTTGGTAAAAACGAAAATAAAAATTTATTTCTTCCAAATTTATTAATCTAATCATCTGAAAATTACCAGAGTTCTAGTAGGGACTGAACCCTACACAATCCTGAAGAATAGAGAATTTTATTTCAATTTTTTAGTAGTAGCAGGTCACCCGTACGCCATCAGACAATCAAAATTTGGTAAAAACGAAAATAAAAATTTATTTCATCCAAATTTATTTAATCTAATCATCTGAAAATTACCAGAGTTCTAGTAGGGACTGAACCCTACACAATCCTGAAGAATAGAGAATTTATTTCAATTTTTTAGTAGTAGCAGCCTCACCCGTACGCCATCAGACAATCAAAATTTGGTAAAACGAAAATAAAAATTTATTTCTTCAAATTTATTAATCTAATCATCTGAAAATTACCAGAGTTCTAGTAGGGACTGAACCCTACACAATCCTGAAGAATAGAGAATTTTATTTCAATTTTTTAGTAGTAGCAGGTCCACCCGTACGCCATCAGACAATCAAAATTTGGTAAAAACGAAAATAAAAATTTATTTCTCCAAATTTATTAATCTAATCATCTGAAAATTACCAGAGTTCTAGTAGGGACTGAACCCTACACAATCCTGAAGAATAGAGAATTTTATTTCAATTTTTAGTAGTAGCAGGTCCACCCGTACGCCATCAGACAATCAAAATTTGGTAAAAACGAAAATAAAAATTTATTTCTATCCAAATTTATTAATCTAATCATCTGAAAATTACCAGAGTTCTAGTAGGGACTGAACCCTACACAATCCTGAAGAATAGAGAATTTATTTCAATTTTTTAGTAGTAGCAGGTTCACCCGTACGCCATCAGACAATCAAAATTTGGTAAAAACGAAAATAAAAATTTATTTCTTCCAAATTTATTAATCTAATCATCTGAAAATTACCAGAGTTCTAGTAGGGACTGAACCCTACACAATCCTGAAGAATAGAGAATTTTATTTCAATTTTTTAGTAGTAGCACCGGTCACCCGTACGCCATCAGACAATCAAAATTTGGTAAAAACGAAAATAAAAATTTATTTCTTCCAAATTTATTAATCTAATCATCTGAAAATTACCAGAGTTCTAGTAGGGACTGAACCCTACACAATCCTGAAGAATAGAGAATTTTATTTCAATTTTTTAGTAGTAGCACCGTCACCCGTAACGCCATCAGACAATCAAAATTTGGTAAAAACGAAAATAAAAATTTATTTCTTCCAAATTTATTTAATCTAATCATCTGAAAATTACCAGAGTTCTAGTAGGGACTGAACCCTACACAATCCTGAAGAATAGAGAATTTTATTTCAATTTTTTAGTAGTAGCAGGTCACCCGTACGCCATCAGACAATCAAAATTTGGTAAAAACGAAAATAAAAATTTATTTCATCCAAATTTATTAATCTAATCATCTGAAAATTACCAGAGTTCTAGTAGGGACTGAACCCTACACAATCCTGAAGAATAGAGAATTTTATTTCAATTTTTAGTAGTAGCAGGTCACCCGTACGCCATCAGACAATCAAAATTTGGTAAAAACGAAAATAAAAATTTATTTCTTCCAAATTTAATTAATCTAATCATCTGAAAATTACCAGAGTTCTAGTAGGGACTGAACCCTACACAATCCTGAAGAATAGAGAATTTTATTTCAATTTTTTAGTAGTAGCACCGTCACCCGTACGCCATCAGACAATCAAAATTTGGTAAAAACGAAAATAAAAATTTATTTATCCAAATTTATTAATCTAATCATCTGAAAATTACCAGAGTTCTAGTAGGGACTGAACCCTACACAA
The DNA here is from genome assembly GCF_015476425.1 of Leptopilina heterotoma. Classification (NCBI taxonomy): domain Eukaryota; kingdom Metazoa; phylum Arthropoda; class Insecta; order Hymenoptera; family Figitidae; genus Leptopilina; species Leptopilina heterotoma. The sequence goes on from NW_025110975.1 coordinate 723,406, forward strand.
TCCTGAAGAATAGAGAATTTATTTCAATTTTTTAGTAGTAGCAGCCTCACCCGTACGCCATCAGACAATCAAAATTTGGTAAAAACGAAAATAAAAATTTATTTTATCCAAATTTATTTAATCTAATCATCTGAAAATTACCAGAGTTCTAGTAGGGACTGAACCCTACACAATCCTGAAGAATAGAGAATTTTATTTCAATTTTTTAGTAGTAGCAGGTCCACCCGTACGCCATCAGACAATCAAAATTTGGTAAAAACGAAAATAAAAATTTATTTCTATCCAAATTTATTTAATCTAATCATCTGAAAATTACCAGAGTTCTAGTAGGGACTGAACCCTACACAATCCTGAAGAATAGAGAATTTTATTTCAATTTTTTAGTAGTAGCAGGTCCACCCGTACGCCATCAGACAATCAAAATTTGGTAAAAACGAAAATAAAAATTTATTTCTATCCAAATTTATTAATCTAATCATCTGAAAATTACCAGAGTTCTAGTAGGGACTGAAGCCAACACAATCCTGCAGAATAGAGAATTTTATTTGAATTTTTTAGTAGTAGCACCCTCACCCGTACGCCATCAGACAATCAAAATTTGGTAAAAACGAAAATAAAAATTTATTTCTTCCAAATTTATTTAATCTAATCATCTGAAAATTACCAGAGTTCTAGTAGGGACTGAACCCTACACAATCCTGAAGAATAGAGAATTTTATTTCAATTTTTAGTAGTAGCACCCTCACCCGTACGCCATCAGACAATCAAAATTTGGTAAAAACGAAAATAAAAATTTATTTCTTCCAAATTTAATTAATTCTAATCATCTGAAAATTACCAGAGTTCTAGTAGGGACTGAACCCTACACAATCCTGAAGAATAGAGAATTTATTTCAATTTTTTAGTAGTAGCAGCCTCACCCGTACGCCATCAGACAATCAAAATTTGGTAAAAACGAAAATAAAAATTTATTTCTTCCAAATTTATTAATCTAATCATCTGAAAATTACCAGAGTTCTAGTAGGGACTGAACCCTACACAATCCTGAAGAATAGAGAATTTTATTTCAATTTTTAGTAGTAGCAGGTTCACCCGTACGCCATCAGACAATCAAAATTTGGTAAAAACGAAAATAAAAATTTATTTCTTCCAAATTTATTAATCTAATCATCTGAAAATTACCAGAGTTCTAGTAGGGACTGAACCCTACACAATCCTGAAGAATAGAGAATTTTATTTCAATTTTTTAGTAGTAGCAGGTCACCCGTACGCCATCAGACAATCAAAATTTGGTAAAAACGAAAATAAAAATTTATTTCTATCCAAATTTATTTAATCTAATCATCTGAAAATTACCAGAGTTCTAGTAGGGACTGAACCCTACACAATCCTGAAGAATAGAGAATTTTATTTCAATTTTTTAGTAGTAGCAGGTCCACCCGTACGCCATCAGACAATCAAAATTTGGTAAAAACGAAAATAAAATTTATTTCTATCCAAATTTATTAATCTAATCATCTGAAAATTACCAGAGTTCTAGTAGGGACTGAACCCTACACAATCCTGAAGAATAGAGAATTTTATTTCAATTTTTTAGTAGTAGCAGGTCACCCGTACGCCATCAGACAATCAAAATTTGGTAAAAACGAAAATAAAAATTTATTTCTATCCAAATTTATTTAATCTAATCATCTGAAAATTACCAGAGTTCTAGTAGGGACTGAACCCTACACAATCCTGAAGAATAGAGAATTTTATTTCAATTTTTTAGTAGTAGCACCCTCACCCGTACGCCATCAGACAATCAAAATTTGGTAAAAACGAAAATAAAAATTTATTTCTTCCAAATTTATTTAATCTAATCATCTGAAAATTACCAGAGTTCTAGTAGGGACTGAACCCTACACAATCCTGAAGAATAGAGAATTTTATTTCAATTTTTAGTAGTAGCAGGTCCACCCGTACGCCATCAGACAATCAAAATTTGGTAAAAACGAAAATAAAAATTTATTTCATCCAAATTTATTTAATCTAATCATCTGAAAATTACCAGAGTTCTAGTAGGGACTGAACCCTACACAATCCTGAAGAATAGAGAATTTATTTCAATTTTTTAGTAGTAGCAGGTCTCACCCGTACGCCATCAGACAATCAAAATTTGGTAAAAACGAAAATAAAAATTTATTTCATCCAAATTTATTAATCTAATCATCTGAAAATTACCAGAGTTCTAGTAGGGACTGAACCCTACACAATCCTGAAGAATAGAGAATTTTATTTCAATTTTTAGTAGTAGCAGGTCCACCCGTACGCCATCAGACAATCAAAATTTGGTAAAAACGAAAATAAAAATTTATTTCATCCAAATTTATTAATCTAATCATCTGAAAATTACCAGAGTTCTAGTAGGGACTGAACCCTACACAATCCTGAAGAATAGAGAATTTTATTTCAATTTTTTAGTAGTAGCAGGTCCACCCGTACGCCATCAGACAATCAAAATTTGGTAAAAACGAAAATAAAAATTTATTTCATCCAAATTTATTTAATCTAATCATCTGAAAATTACCAGAGTTCTAGTAGGGACTGAACCTACACAATCCTGAAGAATAGAGAATTTTATTTCAATTTTTAGTAGTAGCAGGTCCACCCGTACGCCATCAGACAATCAAAATTGGTAAAAACGAAAATAAAAATTTATTTCTATCCAAATTTATTAATCTAATCATCTGAAAATTACCAGAGTTCTAGTAGGGACTGAACCCTACACAATCCTGAAGAATAGAGAATTTTATTTCAATTTTTAGTAGTAGCACCGTCACCCGTACGCCATCAGACAATCAAAATTTGGTAAAAACGAAAATAAAAATTTATTTCTATCCAAATTTATTAATCTAATCATCTGAAAATTACCAGAGTTCTAGTAGGGACTGAACCCTACACAATCCTGAAGAATAGAGAATTTTATTTCAATTTTTTAGTAGTAGCAGGTCCACCCGTACGCCATCAGACAATCAAAATTTGGTAAAAAACGAAAATAAAAATTTATTTCATTCCAAATTTATTAATCTAATCATCTGAAAATTACCAGAGTTCTAGTAGGGACTGAACCCTACACAATTCTGAAGAATAGAGAATTTTATTTCAATTTTTTAGTAGTAGCAGGTTCACCCGTACGCCATCAGACAATCAAAATTTGGTAAAAACGAAAATAAAAATTTATTTCATCCAAATTTATTTAATCTAATCATCTGAAAATTACCAGAGTTCTAGTAGGGACTGAACCCTACACAATCCTGAAGAATAGAGAATTTTATTTCAATTTTTAGTAGTAGCAGGTTCACCCGTACGCCATCAGACAATCAAAATTTGGTAAAAACGAAAATAAAAATTTATTTCTATCCAAATTTATTTAATCTAATCATCTGAAAATTACCAGAGTTCTAGTAGGGACTGAACCCTACACAATCCTGAAGAATAGAGAATTTTATTTCAATTTTTTAGTAGTAGCAGGTTCCACCCGTACGCCATCAGACAATCAAAATTTGGTAAAAACGAAAATAAAAATTTATTTCTTCCAAATTTATTTAATCTAATCATCTGAAAATTACCAGAGTTCTAGTAGGGACTGAACCCTACACAATCCTGAAGAATAGAGAATTTTATTTCAATTTTTTAGTAGTAGCACCCTCACCCGTACGCCATCAGACAATCAAAATTTGGTAAAAACGAAAATAAAAATTTATTTCTATCCAAATTTATTTAATCTAATCATCTGAAAATTACCAGAGTTCTAGTAGGGACTGAACCCTACACAATCCTGAAGAATAGAGAATTTTATTTCAATTTTTTAGTAGTAGCAGGTCCACCCGTACGCCATCAGACAATCAAAATTTGGTAAAAACGAAAATAAAAATTTATTTCTTCCAAATTTATTTAATCTAATCATCTGAAAATTACCAGAGTTCTAGTAGGGACTGAACCCTACACAATCCTGAAGAATAGAGAATTTTATTTCAATTTTTTAGTAGTAGCAGGTTCACCCGTACGCCATCAGACAATCAAAATTTGGTAAAAACGAAAATAAAAATTTATTTCTATCCAAATTTATTTAATCTAATCATCTGAAAATTACCAGAGTTCTAGTAGGGACTGAACCCTACACAATCCTGAAGAATAGAGAATTTTATTTCAATTTTTTAGTAGTAGCAGGTCACCCGTACGCCATCAGACAATCAAAATTTGGTAAAAACGAAAATAAAAATTTATTTCATCGAAATTTATTTAATCTAATCATCTGAAAATTACCAGAGTTCTAGTAGGGACTGAACCCTACACAATCCTGAAGAATAGAGAATTTTATTTCAATTTTTAGTAGTAGCAGGTCACCCGTACGCCATCAGACAATCAAAATTTGGTAAAAACGAAAATAAAAATTTATTTCTTCCAAATTTATTAATTCTAATCATCTGAAAATTACCAGAGTTCTAGTAGGGACTGAACCCTACACAATCCTGAAGAATAGAGAATTTTATTTCAATTTTTTAGTAGTAGCAGGTCCACCCGTACGCCATCAGACAATCAAAATTTGGTAAAAACGAAACGAAAATAAAAATTTATTTCATCCAAATTTATTTAATCTAATCATCTGAAAATTACCAGAGTTCTAGTAGGGACTGAACCCTACACAATCCTGAAGAATAGAGAATTTTATTTGAATTTTTTAGTAGTAGCAGGTCCACCCGTACGCCATCAGACAATCAAAATTTGGTAAAAACGAAAATAAAAATTTATTTATCCAAATTTATTAATTCTAATCATCTGAAAATTACCAGAGTTCTAGTAGGGACTGAACCCTACACAATCCTGAAGAATAGAGAATTTTATTTCAATTTTTTAGTAGTAGCAGGTCCACCCGTACGCCATCAGACAATCAAAATTTGGTAAAAACGAAAATAAAAATTTATTTCATCCAAATTTATTTAATCTAATCATCTGAAAATTACCAGAGTTCTAGTAGGGACTGAACCCTACACAATCCTGAAGAATAGAGAATTTTATTTAATTTTTTAGTAGTAGCAGGTCTCACCCGTACGCCATCAGACAATCAAAATTTGGTAAAAACGAAAATAAAAATTTATTTCTTCCAAATTTATAATTCTAATCATCTGAAAATTACCAGAGTTCTAGTAGGGACTGAACCCTACACAATCCTGAAGAATAGAGAATTTTATTTCAATTTTTTAGTAGTAGCAGGTCCACCCGTACGCCATCAGACAATCAAAATTTGGTAAAAACGAAAATAAAAATTTATTTCTATCCAAATTTATTAATTCTAATCATCTGAAAATTACCAGAGTTCTAGTAGGGACTGAACCCTACACAATCCTGAAGAATAGAGAATTTTATTTCAATTTTTTAGTAGTAGCACCCTCACCCGTAACGCCATCAGACAATCAAAATTTGGTAAAAACGAAAATAAAAATTTATTTTATCCAAATTTATTAATCTAATCATCTGAAAATTACCAGAGTTCTAGTAGGGACTGAACCCTACACAATCCTGAAGAATAGAGAATTTTATTTCAATTTTTTAGTAGTAGCAGGTCCACCCGTACGCCATCAGACAATCAAAATTTGGTAAAAACGAAAATAAAAATTTATTTCTTCCAAATTTATTTAATCTAATCATCTGAAAATTACCAGAGTTCTAGTAGGGACTGAACCCTACACAATCCTGAAGAATAGAGAATTTTATTTCAATTTTTTAGTAGTAGCAGGTCCACCCGTACGCCATCAGACAATCAAAATTTGGTAAAAACGAAAATAAAAATTTATTTCATCCAAATTTATTTAATCTAATCATCTGAAAATTACCAGAGTTCTAGTAGGGACTGAACCCTACACAATCCTGAAGAATAGAGAATTTTATTTCAATTTTTTAGTAGTAGCACCCTCACCCGAACGCCATCAGACAATCAAAATTGGTAAAAACGAAAATAAAAATTTATTTCTATCCAAATTTATTTAATCTAATCATCTGAAAATTACCAGAGTTCTAGTAGGGACTGAACCCTACACAATCCTGAAGAATAGAGAATTTTATTTCAATTTTTTAGTAGTAGCACCCTCACCCGTAACGCCATCAGACAATCAAAATTTGGTAAAAACGAAAATAAAATTTATTTCTTCCTAAATTTATTAATTCTAATCATCTGAAAATTACCAGAGTTCTAGTAGGGACTGAACCCTACACAATCCTGAAGAATAGAGAATTTTATTTCAATTTTTTAGTAGTAGCAGGTCCACCCGTACGCCATCAGACAATCAAAATTTGGTAAAAACGAAAATAAAAATTTATTTCTCCTAAATTTATTAATTCTAATCATCTGAAAATTACCAGAGTTCTAGTAGGGACTGAACCCTACACAATCCTGAAGAATAGAGAATTTTATTTCAATTTTTTAGTAGTAGCAGGTCCACCCGTACGCCATCAGACAATCAAAATTTGGTAAAAACGAAAATAAAAATTTATTTCATCCAAATTTATTTAATCTAATCATCTGAAAATTACCAGAGTTCTAGTAGGGACTGAACCCTACACAATCCTGAAGAATAGAGAATTTTATTTCAATTTTTAGTAGTAGCAGGTCCACCCGTACGCCATCAGACAATCAAAATTTGGTAAAAACGAAAATAAAAATTTATTTCATTCCAAATTTATTTAATCTAATCATCTGAAAATTACCAGAGTTCTAGTAGGGACTGAACCCTACACAATCCTGAAGAATAGAGAATTTTATTTCAATTTTTTAGTAGTAGCAGGTCACCCGTACGCCATCAGACAATCAAAATTTGGTAAAAACGAAAATAAAAATTTATTTCATCTAAATTTATTTAATCTAATCGTCTGAAAATTACCAGAGTTCTAGCAGGGACTGAACCCTACACAATCCTGAAGAATAGAGAATTTTATTTTCATTTTTTAGTAGTAGCAGGTCCACCCGTACGCCATCAGACAATCAAAATCTTTTAAAAACGAAAATAAAAATTTATTTCATCCAAATTTATTAATCTAATCATCTGAAAATTACCAGAGTTCTAGTAGGGACTGAACCCTACACAATCCTGAAGAATAGAGAATTTTATTTCAATTTTTTAGTAGTAGCAGGTTCCACCCGTACGCCATCAGACAATCAAAATTTGGTAAAAACGAAAATAAAAATTTATTTCATCCAAATTTATTTAATCTAATCATCTGAAAATTACCAGAGTTCTAGTAGGGACTGAACCCTACACAATCCTGAAGAATAGAGAATTTATTTGAATTTTTTAGTAGTAGCAGGTCCACCCGTACGCCATCAGACAATCAAAATTTGGTAAAAACGAAAATAAAAATTTATTTCATCCAAATTTATTTAATCTAATCATCTGAAAATTACCAGAGTTCTAGTAGGGACTGAACCTACACAATCCTGAAGAATAGAGAATTTTATTTCAATTTTTTAGTAGTAGCAGGTTCACCCGTACGCCATCAGACAATCAAAATTTGGTAAAAACGAAAATAAAAATTTATTTCATCCAAATTTATTTAATCTAATCATCTGAAAATTACCAGAGTTCTAGTAGGGACTGAACCCTACACAATCCTGAAGAATAGAGAATTTTATTTCGAATTTTTTAGTAGTAGCAGCCTCACCCGTACGCCATCAGACAATCAAAATTTGGTAAAAACGAAAATAAAAATTTATTTCTATCTAAATTTATTCAATTAATCATCTGAAAATTACCAGAGTTCTAGTAGGGACTGAACCCTACACAATCCTGAAGAATAGAGAATTTTATTTGAATTTTTTAGTAGTAGCAGGTCTCACCCGTACGCCATCAGACAATCGAAATTTGGTAAAAACGAAAATAAAAATTTATTTCATTCCAAATTTATTAATCTAATCATCTGAAAATTACCAGAGTTCTAGTAGGGACTGAACCCTACACAATCCTGAAGAATAGAGAATTTTATTTCAATTTTTTAGTAGTAGCAGGTCACCCGTACGCCATCAGACAATCAAATTTGGTAAAAACGAAAATAAAAATTTATTTCATCCAAATTTATTAATCTAATCATCTGAAAATTACCAGAGTTCTAGTAGGGACTGAACCCTACACAATCCTGAAGAATAGAGAATTTTATTTCAATTTTTTAGTAGGCCCCCCCCCCCCGGTTACCGTACGCCATGCAGACAAGTCAAAAAAATTTGGTAAAAACGAAAATAGAAAATACCAGCAGGTGAAACCCTACCACAATCCTGAACCAATCTATAGAATCACCCACCCGTACGCCATCAGACAATCAAAATTTGGTAAAAACGAAAATAAAAATTTATTCTTCGAAAGTATTAATCTAATATCTGAAAATAAGAGTTCTAGTAGGGACTGAACCCTACACAATCCTGAAGAAAGAGAATTGTATTTTAATTTTTTTAGTAGTAGCAGGTTCCAAATTTATTTATTTCTTCGATTATTTAATCTAATTATCTGAAAATTACCAGAGTTCTAGTAGGGACTGAACCCTACCCTACACATCCTCACCCGAACGCCATCAGACAATCAAAATTTGAAAAACGAAAATTATAGAATTTTTCTAGTAGGACTGATGCATTTTTAGTAGTAGCAGGTCCCCCGTACGCCATCAGACAATCAAAATTTGGTAAAAAACGAAAATAAAAATTTATTTCATCCAAATTTATTAATCTAATCATCTGAAAATTACCAGAGTTCTAGTAGGGACTGAACCCTACACAATCCTGAAGAATAGAGAATTTTATTTGAATTTTTAGTAGTAGCAGGTCACCCGTACGCCATCAGACAATCAAAATTTGGTAAAAACGAAAATAAAAATTATTTATTCATCCAAATTTATTTAATCTAATCATCTGAAAATTACCAGAGTTCTAGTAGGGACTGAACCCTACACAATCCTGAGAATAGAGAATTTTATTTGAATTTTTTAGTAGTAGCAGGTCCACCCGTACGCCATCAGACAATCAAAATTTGGTAAAAACGAAAATAAAAAATTTATTTCATCCAAATTTATTAATCTAATCATCTGAAAATTACCAGAGTTCTAGTAGGGACTGAACCCTACACAATCCTGAAGACTAGAGAATTTTATTTCAATTTTTTAGTAGCACCCTCACCCGAACGCCATCAGACATCAAAATTTGGTAAAAACGAAATTAATTGTTTTTCTTCCTAAATTAATAATCTAATCGTCTGAAAAATACCAGATGCTAGTAGGGACTGAACCCTACACACTCCTGAGAATAGAGAATTTTATTTCATTTTTTAGTAGTAGCACCCTCACCCGAACGCCATCAGACAATCAAAATTTGGTAAAAACGAAAATAAAACAGAGATGCCATTAGCGGAGGATTTCATCCCCACATCTTGCGCCATTTTACATTGACTTAAATGTAAAATGGTGCAAGAGTGGGATGAATTCCTCCGCCCAATGGCATCTCTGAATAAAAATTTTTTTTTCCAATTGATTTAATCTAATCATCGGAAATTACCAGCGTTCCCGTAATGGACTGAACCCGACGTGAACCTAGCATGTGTATCTTAACACTTTTAAATAATTATTCTAAAATAAAAATTTCTCTAGTATATATTTTTGTATAATTTTGTTTATTTTTGTATATTTTGTTTATTTTAGTTTTAATTTTGTTTAATTTTTGTTTAGTTTTTTTTTAATATTTTATTATTTTTGATGATTTTTCGTTTGTCTTTGTTGATTTTTTTTTATTTTTTCTAGTATTGGTAATATTTGGTTATTTGTGTAGATTATCGATTATTTGCATTATTTTTTGTTTATTTTGGCGTATTTCTTAGTTTTATTTTTGTTTATTTTTGGTTATTTTTGTTTATTTTATTAAATACTTGTTCTGTTTTTCTTGCTGGTTCTCTATTTTCTTCTTGTTTCTTCTTTTGTTTATTTTTTTTCTTATTTTTGCTCTTGTTTCTTGTTTTTTTTATTATTTTTATTGTTATTTTCTTTTTGCTTTTTGATCCTGAACAAATAAAATAAACAAATAAAAAGAAGAATAAAAAAGGAAAAGAATGAAATTTTTTTCCTTTTTTCTTCGTTTTTTGCGTTATTATTATTTTTTACTGATTAAGTTACTAATAAGTAATTAAATAATAAAAAATTGATTAAAAAAAATAATAAACTTAATAATAAAAAAAAAATAATAAAATAAAAAAAAAAAAAAAAAAAAAAAATTTTAAAGTGACAAAAAAATATATCGATATTTATATATATATATATTATATATATATCAATATAA